>NC_090190.1:23138726-23882059 GCF_024679245.1 Pseudorasbora parva | reverse complement strand
GTTTTTTCATATAAATGTCTATAACTCCAAAACAAAATGAAATATTTTCACCAAACTTGACACACATATGTATGGGCTCACTACGAGGACACATAAAAAAATTGGTGGGATTGTGCCTCTTGGTGGCGCTATAATAAAACAAAACATGAAATTCCCATTGACTTCAATGCAGTATTACGGTTTAAAATGCTAATGCTATAATTTAAGAATGCACTAGTGTATCGTTACAAAACTCGGTATGTGTCTTCCGCTCTATGTCCCGAAGATATTCAAAAAGTTTCGGGGCAGCGCCACCTTGTGGTCAAAAGTTGTAATAAAATGTACAAAAATGCTAATAACTTTTGATTAAATTAGCCTATTGTAATGAGACTGGTCATAATACATTCATTGGCTCATGCCGAGAAGATGGATACCAATTTTGCCATATTTTGCAAACATATCTGTGCTCCGTCTTGTTATTTGTTAAAAATCTACTTTTTCAAACTCATCCTAGACCGTTTGTCCGATTTTCACCAAAATTGATCCGTATCGTCTTCAGACCATGCTGACAAATACTTATGGATTTCGGATTGATAGACAAAACAGTTTTCATATACCACTGCAACAGAGTTGAGCCATGATGCAAAAATTACTCTTGAGGCTGTATCTCTGCAATGCTTTGACATATTGACACCAAACTTTGCATGTGTCATTGTCATCTCAATCTGACTAAACCACATCAGTTTCGTAACAGTGACACCTATTGGTCGAAAGTGATAAACCATTAAACCATTATTATTGACTGTATTTAAAATTTGACTGCTATTTTGCCTAAAATCAACTTAATAGGTCCTTAATGGCTCATTGTTGCAGTTGGCTTGAGACTTCCAGCCATGCTGGCATGTCTTGTCTTCTTCTTTGCGCTTGGCCCCGATAATGGCTGCTTGCAGCTATATTTATTATTCTGCTTCTTCTTCTTCCGCCATAGGAGTCTCTGGCAGCCCATAGAACCGTATGGTAAAAAGTTGTGAAATTTGGCACACTCATAGAGGCCAGTCTGAGCTGTCACTATAGCAAATTTGGTGCCTCTAACTCAATCCCTCTAGCGCCACCACCTGTCCAAAGTTTCACTCATATTTATGCTTATAACTTTTGACCCCTAAGGGCTAGAAACAAAATTCTTTTTTCATCGGATTCCTTGGCTCAAGCCGATTCGATTTCACCCTATGATGTCATTTTCCGGTATGCAAATTTTCCCGCCATTTTGAATTTTCTGAAAAACCTACTTTTTCGAACTCCTCCTAGGCCGTTGCTCCGATTTTCACGAAAATTGAAACAGATCATCTTCAGAGCATGTTGACAAAAAGTTATGGAATTCAAGTTGATTCGTCCAATCGTTTTCAATAAACGCACAAACAAATTTTACGTGGAGGTTGCAAAAACACACTAAAGGCTATATCTCCGCAACGCTTTATCGTATTCAAACCAACCTTGGTACATGTCATCACAAGCATGACTTGAAGCAACATGCAGCGTTTCGGCGCAGCGCCACCTACCTGTCCGGAGATACGAAAAATGCCTATTTTGGCTTATAACTTCTGAACCGTTTATCCAAAAATCATAAAATTGGTCTCATTAGATTCAGGGCGTCATGCCGAGTCGACTGATATCCAATTTTACCATGTCGGCCATTTTGGATGTCGGCCATTTTGAATTATGTGCAAAAATGCTGTATTTTATGAACGCATGAACGGATTGTTATGAAACTTGGTATGGGTCATCACCACGATGCCCTGAAGTAGCCTGAGAAGTTTCGAAACAGCGCCACCTAGTGGAGAATTTTTTTTTTCAAACGCTTATAACTTTGGGTGTGGTTGACATATTTTGATGGGAGTGTGTTTTTTGGTCTCCTGAATCCTTGCCGACTCCAACGATACCAGACTTGCCAGGTTTCGGCATATGGTTTGCGCAGAGTTGTAATTTAGTGCTTAAAAAACATTTGCTGATATCTTCGAAACCGCTAGTCCGATCGAGACGAAACCAGCCTCAGAAGTTCGGAAACATAGGTCGATAGCTATACGCTAATGCCCAAATCTCAAAATATTGATAGTAAGGGGTAGTAAAATCCAATCAAAGTCAGGTGTCAGTCCTTTTTTACGTGTTTTTTCATATAAATGTCTATAACTCCAAAACAAAATGAAATATTTTCACCAAACTTGACACACATATGTATGGGCTCACTACGAGGACACATAAAAAAATTGGTGGGATTGTGCCTCTTGGTGGCGCTATAATAAAACAAAACATGAAATTCCCATTGACTTCAATGCAGTATTACGGTTTAAAATGCTAATGCTATAATTTAAGAATGCACTAGTGTATCGTTACAAAACTCGGTATGTGTCTTCCGCTCTATGTCCCGAAGATATTCAAAAAGTTTCGGGGCAGCGCCACCTTGTGGTCAAAAGTTGTAATAAAATGTACAAAAATGCTAATAACTTTTGATTAAATTAGCCTATTGTAATGAGACTGGTCATAATACATTCATTGGCTCATGCCGAGAAGATAGATACCAATTTTGCCATATTTTGCAAACATATCTGTGCTCCATCTTGTTATTTGTTAAAAATCTACTTTTTCAAACTCATCCTAGACCGTTTGTCCGATTTTCACCAAAATTGATCCGTATCGTCTTCAGACCATGCTGACAAATACTTATGGATTTCGGATTGATAGACAAAACAGTTTTCATATACCACTGCAACAGAGTTGAGCCATGATGCAAAAATTACTCTTGAGGCTGTATCTCTGCAATGCTTTGACATATTGACACCAAACTTTGCATGTGTCATTGTCATCTCAATCTGACTAAACCACATCAGTTTCGTAACAGTGACACCTATTGGTCGAAAGTGATAAACCATTAAACCATTATTATTGACTGTATTTAAAATTTGACTGCTATTTTGCCTAAAATCAACTTAATAGGTCCTTAATGGCTCATTGTTGCAGTTGGCTTGAGACTTCCAGCCATGCTGGCATGTCTTGTCTTCTTCTTTGCGCTTGGCCCCGATAATGGCTGCTTGCAGCTATATTTAGGGGCCAAGCACCGAAGGTGCGGAGGCACCTATTGAAATTGTTAGTGTTCCTATTATTATTATTCTGCTTCTTCTTCTTCTTCTTCTTCTTCTTCTTCTTTTTCTTTTTCTTCCGCCATAGGAGTCTCTGGCAGCCCATAGAACCGTATGGTAAAAAGTTGTGAAATTTGGCACACTCATAGAGGCCAGTCTGAGCTGTCACTATAGCAAATTTGGTGCCTCTAACTCAATCCCTCTAGCGCCACCACCTGTCCAAAGTTTCACTCATATTTATGCTTATAACTTTTGACCCCTAAGGGCTAGAAACAAAATTCTTTTTTCATCGGATTCCTTGGCTCAAGCCGATTCGATTTCACCCTATGATGTCATTTTCCGGTATGCAAATTTTCCCGCCATTTTGAATTTTCTGAAAAACCTACTTTTTCGAACTCCTCCTAGGCCGTTGCTCCGATTTTCACGAAAATTGAAACAGATCATCTTCAGAGCATGTTGACAAAAAGTTATGGAATTCAAGTTGATTCGTCCAATCGTTTCCAATAAACGCACAAACAAATTTTACGTGGAGGTTGCAAAAACACACTAAAGGCTATATCTCCGCAACGCTTTATCGTATTCAAACCAACCTTGGTACATGTCATCACAAGCATGACTTGAAGCAACATGCAGCGTTTCGGCGCAGCGCCACCTACCTGTCCGGAGATACGAAAAATGCCTATTTTGGCTTATAACTTCTGAACCGTTTATCCAAAAATCATAAAATTGGTCTCATTAGATTCAGGGCGTCATGCCGAGTCGACTGATATCCAATTTTACCATGTCGGCCATTTTGGATGTCGGCCATTTTGAATTATGTGCAAAAATGCTGTATTTTATGAACGCATGAACAGATTGTTATGAAACTTGGTATGGGTCATCACCACGATGCCCTGAAGTAGCCTGAGAAGTTTCGAAACAGCGCCACCTAGTGGAGAATTTTTTTTTTCAAACGCTTATAACTTTGGGTGTGGTTGACATATTTTGATGGGAGTGTGTTTTTTGGTCTCCTGAATCCTTGCCGACTCCAACGATACCAGACTTGCCAGGTTTCGGCATATGGTTTGCGCAGAGTTGTAATTTAGTGCTTAAAAAACATTTGCTGATATCTTCGAAACCGCTAGTCCGATCGAGACGAAACCAGCCTCAGAAGTTCGGAAACATAGGTCGATAGCTATATGCTAATGCCCAAATCTCAAAATATTGATAGTAAGGGGTAGTAAAATCCAATCAAAGTCAGGTGTCAGTCCTTTTTTACGTGTTTTTTCATATAAATGTCTATAACTCCAAAACAAAATGAGATATTTTCACCAAACTTGACACACATATGTATGGGCTCACTATGAGGACACATAAAAAAATTGGTGGGATTGTGCCTCTTGGTGGCGCTATAATAAAACAAAACATGAAATTCCCATTGACTTCAATGCAGTATTATGGTTTAAAATGCTAATGCTATAATTTAAGAATGCATTAGCGTATCGTTACAAAACTCGGTATGTGTCTTCCGCTCCATGTCCTGAAGATACTCAAAAAGTTTCGGGGTAGCGCCACCTTGTGGTCAAAAGTTGTAATAAAATGTACAGAAATGCGAATAACTTTTGATTAAATTAACCCATTGTAATGAAACTGGTCATAATACAGTCAATGGCTCATGCCGAGAACATGGATACCAATTGTGCCATATTTTGCAAACCTATCTGTCCTCCGTCTTGTTATTTGTTAAAAACCTACTTTTTCAAACTCATCCTAGACCGTTTGTCCGATTTTCACCAAAATTGATCCGTATCGTCTTCAGACCATGCTGACAAATAGTTATGGATTTCGGATTGATAGACAAAACAGTTTTCATATACCACTGCAACAGAGTTGAGCCATGATGCAAAAATTACTCTTGAGGCTGTATCTCTGCAATGCTTTGACATATTGACACCAAACTTTGCATGTGTCATTGTCATCTCAATCTGACTAAACCACATCAGTTTCGTAACAGTGACACCTATTGGTCGAAAGTGATAAACCATTAAACCATTATTATTGACTGTATTTAAAATTTGACTGCTATTTTGCCTAAAATCAACTTAATAGGTCCTTAATGGCTCATTGTTGCAGTTGGCTTGAGACTTCCAGCCATGCTGGCATGTCTTGTCTTCTTCTTTGCGCTTGGCCCCGATAATGGCTGCTTGCAGCTATATTTAGGGGCCAAGCACCGAAGGTGCGGAGGCACCTATTGAAATTGTTAGTGTTCCTATTATTATTATTCTGCTTCTTCTTCTTCTTCTTTTTCTTTTTCTTCCGCCATAGGAGTCTCTGGCAGCCCATAGAACCGTATGGTAAAAAGTTGTGAAATTTGGCACACTCATAGAGGCCAGTCTGAGCTGTCACTATAGCAAATTTGGTGCCTCTAACTCAATCCCTCTAGCGCCACCACCTGTCCAAAGTTTCACTCATATTTATGCTTATAACTTTTGACCCCTAAGGGCTAGAAACAAAATTCTTTTTTCATCGGATTCCTTGGCTCAAGCCGATTCGATTTCACCCTATGATGTCATTTTCCGGTATGCAAATTTTCCCGCCATTTTGAATTTTCTGAAAAACCTACTTTTTCGAACTCCTCCTAGGCCGTTGCTCCGATTTTCACGAAAATTGAAACAGATCATCTTCAGAGCATGTTGACAAAAAGTTATGGAATTCAAGTTGATTCGTCCAATCGTTTTCAATAAACGCACAAACAAATTTTACGTGGAGGTTGCAAAAACACACTAAAGGCTATATCTCCGCAACGCTTTATCGTATTCAAACCAACCTTGGTACATGTCATCACAAGCATGACTTGAAGCAACATGCAGCGTTTCGGCGCAGCGCCACCTACCTGTCCGGAGATACGAAAAATGCCTATTTTGGCTTATAACTTCTGAACCGTTTATCCAAAAATCATAAAATTGGTCTCATTAGATTCAGGGCGTCATGCCGAGTCGACTGATATCCAATTTTACCATGTCGGCCATTTTGGATGTCGGCCATTTTGAATTATGTGCAAAAATGCTGTATTTTATGAACGCATGAACAGATTGTTATGAAACTTGGTATGGGTCATCACCACGATGCCCTGAAGTAGCCTGAGAAGTTTCGAAACAGCGCCACCTAGTGGAGAATTTTTTTTTTCAAACGCTTATAACTTTGGGTGTGGTTGACATATTTTGATGGGAGTGTGTTTTTTGGTCTCCTGAATCCTTGCCGACTCCAACGATACCAGACTTGCCAGGTTTCGGCATATGGTTTGCGCAGAGTTGTAATTTAGTGCTTAAAAAACATTTGCTGATATCTTCGAAACCGCTAGTCCGATCGAGACGAAACCAGCCTCAGAAGTTCGGAAACATAGGTCGATAGCTATATGCTAATGCCCAAATCTCAAAATATTGATAGTAAGGGGTAGTAAAATCCAATCAAAGTCAGGTGTCAGTCATTTTTTACGTGTTTTTTCATATAAATGTCTATAACTCCAAAACAAAATGAAATATTTTCACCAAACTTGACACACATATGTATGGGCTCACTACGAGGACACATAAAAAAATTGGTGGGATTGTGCCTCTTGGTGGCGCTATAATAAAACAAAACATGAAATTCCCATTGACTTCAATGCAGTATTACGGTTTAAAATGCTAATGCTATAATTTAAGAATGCACTAGTGTATCGTTACAAAACTCGGTATGTGTCTTCCGCTCTATGTCCCGAAGATATTCAAAAAGTTTCGGGGCAGCGCCACCTTGTGGTCAAAAGTTGTAATAAAATGTACAAAAATGCTAATAACTTTTGATTAAATTAGCCTATTGTAATGAGACTGGTCATAATACATTCATTGGCTCATGCCGAGAAGATAGATACCAATTTTGCCATATTTTGCAAACATATCTGTGCTCCATCTTGTTATTTGTTAAAAATCTACTTTTTCAAACTCATCCTAGACCGTTTGTCCGATTTTCACCAAAATTGATCCGTATCGTCTTCAGACCATGCTGACAAATAGTTATGGATTTCGGATTGATAGACAAAACAGTTTTCATATACCACTGCAACAGAGTTGAGCCATGATGCAAAAATTACTCTTGAGGCTGTATCTCTGCAATGCTTTGACATATTGACACCAAACTTTGCATGTGTCATTGTCATCTCAATCTGACTAAACCACATCAGTTTCGTAACAGTGACACCTATTGGTCGAAAGTGATAAACCATTAAACCATTATTATTGACTGTATTTAAAATTTGACTGCTATTTTGCCTAAAATCAACTTAATAGGTCCTTAATGGCTCATTGTTGCAGTTGGCTTGAGACTTCCAGCCATGCTGGCATGTCTTGTCTTCTTCTTTGCGCTTGGCCCCGATAATGGCTGCTTGCAGCTATATTTAGGGGCCAAGCACCGAAGGTGCGGAGGCACCTATTGAAATCGTTAGTGTTCCTATTATTAGGGGCCAAGCACCGAAGGTGCGGAGGCACCTATTGAAATCGTTAGTGTTCCTATTATTAGGGGCCAAGCACCGAAGGTGCGGAGGCACCTATTGAAATCGTTAGTGTTCCTATTATTATTCTGCTTCTTCTTCTTCTTCTTTTTCCGCCATAGGAGTCTCTGGCAGCCCATAGAACCGTATGGTAAAAAGTTGTGAAATTTGGCACACTCATAGAGGCCAGTCTGAGCTGTCACTATAGCAAATTTGGTGCCTCTAACTCAATCCCTCTAGCGCCACCACCTGTCCAAAGTTTCACTCATATTTATGCTTATAACTTTTGACCCCTAAGGGCTAGAAACAAAATTCTTTTTTCATCGGATTCCTTGGCTCAAGCCGATTCGATTTCACCCTATGATGTCATTTTCCGGTATGCAAATTTTCCCGCCATTTTGAATTTTCTGAAAAACCTACTTTTTCGAACTCCTCCTAGGCCGTTGCTCCGATTTTCACGAAAATTGAAACAGATCATCTTCAGAGCATGTTGACAAAAAGTTATGGAATTCAAGTTGATTCGTCCAATCGTTTTCAATAAACGCACAAACAAATTTTACGTGGAGGTTGCAAAAACACACTAAAGGCTATATCTCCGCAACGCTTTATCGTATTCAAACCAACCTTGGTACATGTCATCACAAGCATGACTTGAAGCAACATGCAGCGTTTCGGCGCAGCGCCACCTACCTGTCCGGAGATACGAAAAATGCCTATTTTGGCTTATAACTTCTGAACCGTTTATCCAAAAATCATAAAATTGGTCTCATTAGATTCAGGGCGTCATGCCGAGTCGACTGATATCCAATTTTACCATGTCGGCCATTTTGGATGTCGGCCATTTTGAATTATGTGCAAAAATGCTGTATTTTATGAACGCATGGACAGATTGTTATGAAACTTGGTATGGGTCATCACCACGATGCCCTGAAGTAGCCTGAGAAGTTTCGAAACAGCGCCACCTAGTGGAGAATTTTTTTTTTCAAACGCTTATAACTTTGGGTGTGGTTGACATATTTTGATGGGAGTGTGTTTTTTGGTCTCCTGAATCCTTGCCGACTCCAACGATACCAGACTTGCCAGGTTTCGGCATATGGTTTGCGCAGAGTTGTAATTTAGTGCTTAAAAAACATTTGCTGATATCTTCGAAACCGCTAGTCCGATCGAGACGAAACCAGCCTCAGAAGTTCGGAAACATAGGTCGATAGCTATACGCTAATGCCCAAATCTCAAAATATTGATAGTAAGGGGTAGTAAAATCCAATCAAAGTCAGGTGTCAGTCATTTTTTACGTGTTTTTTCATATAAATGTCTATAACTCCAAAACAAAATGAAATATTTTCACCAAACTTGACACACATATGTATGGGCTCACTACGAGGACACATAAAAAAATTGGTGGGATTGTGCCTCTTGGTGGCGCTATAATAAAACAAAACATGAAATTCCCATTGACTTCAATGCAGTATTATGGTTTAAAATGCTAATGCTATAATTTAAGAATGCATTAGCGTATCGTTACAAAACTCGGTATGTGTCTTCCGCTCCATGTCCTGAAGATACTCAAAAAGTTTCGGGGTAGCGCCACCTTGTGGTCAAAAGTTGTAATAAAATGTACAGAAATGCGAATAACTTTTGATTAAATTAACCCATTGTAATGAAACTGGTCATAATACAGTCAATGGCTCATGCCGAGAACATGGATACCAATTGTGCCATATTTTGCAAACCTATCTGTCCTCCGTCTTGTTATTTGTTAAAAACCTACTT
Source organism: Pseudorasbora parva (assembly GCF_024679245.1). Taxonomy (NCBI): domain Eukaryota; kingdom Metazoa; phylum Chordata; class Actinopteri; order Cypriniformes; family Gobionidae; genus Pseudorasbora; species Pseudorasbora parva. The sequence goes on along the minus strand of NC_090190.1, from coordinate 23,872,675 downwards.
TTTCAAACTCATCCTAGACCGTTTGTCCGATTTTCACCAAAATTGATCCGTATCGTCTTCAGACCATGCTGACAAATAGTTATGGATTTCGGATTGATAGACAAAACAGTTTTCATATACCACTGCAACAGAGTTGAGCCATGATGCAAAAATTACTCTTGAGGCTGTATCTCTGCAATGCTTTGACATATTGACACCAAACTTTGCATGTGTCATTGTCATCTCAATCTGACTAAACCACATCAGTTTCGTAACAGTGACACCTATTGGTCGAAAGTGATAAACCATTAAACCATTATTATTGACTGTATTTAAAATTTGACTGCTATTTTGCCTAAAATCAACTTAATAGGTCCTTAATGGCTCATTGTTGCAGTTGGCTTGAGACTTCCAGCCATGCTGGCATGTCTTGTCTTCTTCTTTGCGCTTGGCCCCGATAATGGCTGCTTGCAGCTATATTTAGGGGCCAAGCACCGAAGGTGCGGAGGCACCTATTGAAATTGTTAGTGTTCCTATTATTATTATTCTGCTTCTTCTTCTTCTTCTTTTTCTTTTTCTTCCGCCATAGGAGTCTCTGGCAGCCCATAGAACCGTATGGTAAAAAGTTGTGAAATTTGGCACACTCATAGAGGCCAGTCTGAGCTGTCACTATAGCAAATTTGGTGCCTCTAACTCAATCCCTCTAGCGCCACCACCTGTCCAAAGTTTCACTCATATTTATGCTTATAACTTTTGACCCCTAAGGGCTAGAAACAAAATTCTTTTTTCATCGGATTCCTTGGCTCAAGCCGATTCGATTTCACCCTATGATGTCATTTTCCGGTATGCAAATTTTCCCGCCATTTTGAATTTTCTGAAAAACCTACTTTTTCGAACTCCTCCTAGGCCGTTGCTCCGATTTTCACGAAAATTGAAACAGATCATCTTCAGAGCATGTTGACAAAAAGTTATGGAATTCAAGTTGATTCGTCCAATCGTTTTCAATAAACGCACAAACAAATTTTACGTGGAGGTTGCAAAAACACACTAAAGGCTATATCTCCGCAACGCTTTATCGTATTCAAACCAACCTTGGTACATGTCATCACAAGCATGACTTGAAGCAACATGCAGCGTTTCGGCGCAGCGCCACCTACCTGTCCGGAGATACGAAAAATGCCTATTTTGGCTTATAACTTCTGAACCGTTTATCCAAAAATCATAAAATTGGTCTCATTAGATTCAGGGCGTCATGCCGAGTCGACTGATATCCAATTTTACCATGTCGGCCATTTTGGATGTCGGCCATTTTGAATTATGTGCAAAAATGCTGTATTTTATGAACGCATGAACAGATTGTTATGAAACTTGGTATGGGTCATCACCACGATGCCCTGAAGTAGCCTGAGAAGTTTCGAAACAGCGCCACCTAGTGGAGAATTTTTTTTTTCAAACGCTTATAACTTTGGGTGTGGTTGACATATTTTGATGGGAGTGTGTTTTTTGGTCTCCTGAATCCTTGCCGACTCCAACGATACCAGACTTGCCAGGTTTCGGCATATGGTTTGCGCAGAGTTGTAATTTAGTGCTTAAAAAACATTTGCTGATATCTTCGAAACCGCTAGTCCGATCGAGACGAAACCAGCCTCAGAAGTTCGGAAACATAGGTCGATAGCTATACGCTAATGCCCAAATCTCAAAATATTGATAGTAAGGGGTAGTAAAATCCAATCAAAGTCAGGTGTCAGTCATTTTTTACGTGTTTTTTCATATAAATGTCTATAACTCCAAAACAAAATGAAATATTTTCACCAAACTTGACACACATATGTATGGGCTCACTACGAGGACACATAAAAAAATTGGTGGGATTGTGCCTCTTGGTGGCGCTATAATAAAACAAAACATGAAATTCCCATTGACTTCAATGCAGTATTACGGTTTAAAATGCTAATGCTATAATTTAAGAATGCACTAGTGTATCGTTACAAAACTCGGTATGTGTCTTCCGCTCTATGTCCCGAAGATATTCAAAAAGTTTCGGGGCAGCGCCACCTTGTGGTCAAAAGTTGTAATAAAATGTACAAAAATGCTAATAACTTTTGATTAAATTAGCCTATTGTAATGAGACTGGTCATAATACATTCATTGGCTCATGCCGAGAAGATAGATACCAATTTTGCCATATTTTGCAAACATATCTGTGCTCCATCTTGTTATTTGTTAAAAATCTACTTTTTCAAACTCATCCTAGACCGTTTGTCCGATTTTCACCAAAATTGATCCGTATCGTCTTCAGACCATGCTGACAAATAGTTATGGATTTCGGATTGATAGACAAAACAGTTTTCATATACCACTGCAACAGAGTTGAGCCATGATGCAAAAATTACTCTTGAGGCTGTATCTCTGCAATGCTTTGACATATTGACACCAAACTTTGCATGTGTCATTGTCATCTCAATCTGACTAAACCACATCAGTTTCGTAACAGTGACACCTATTGGTCGAAAGTGATAAACCATTAAACCATTATTATTGACTGTATTTAAAATTTGACTGCTATTTTGCCTAAAATCAACTTAATAGGTCCTTAATGGCTCATTGTTGCAGTTGGCTTGAGACTTCCAGCCATGCTGGCATGTCTTGTCTTCTTCTTTGCGCTTGGCCCCGATAATGGCTGCTTGCAGCTATATTTAGGGGCCAAGCACCGAAGGTGCGGAGGCACCTATTGAAATCGTTAGTGTTCCTATTATTAGGGGCCAAGCACCGAAGGTGCGGAGGCACCTATTGAAATCGTTAGTGTTCCTATTATTAGGGGCCAAGCACCGAAGGTGCGGAGGCACCTATTGAAATCGTTAGTGTTCCTATTATTATTCTGCTTCTTCTTCTTCTTCTTTTTCCGCCATAGGAGTCTCTGGCAGCCCATAGAACCGTATGGTAAAAAGTTGTGAAATTTGGCACACTCATAGAGGCCAGTCTGAGCTGTCACTATAGCAAATTTGGTGCCTCTAACTCAATCCCTCTAGCGCCACCACCTGTCCAAAGTTTCACTCATATTTATGCTTATAACTTTTGACCCCTAAGGGCTAGAAACAAAATTCTTTTTTCATCGGATTCCTTGGCTCAAGCCGATTCGATTTCACCCTATGATGTCATTTTCCGGTATGCAAATTTTCCCGCCATTTTGAATTTTCTGAAAAACCTACTTTTTCGAACTCCTCCTAGGCCGTTGCTCCGATTTTCACGAAAATTGAAACAGATCATCTTCAGAGCATGTTGACAAAAAGTTATGGAATTCAAGTTGATTCGTCCAATCGTTTTCAATAAACGCACAAACAAATTTTACGTGGAGGTTGCAAAAACACACTAAAGGCTATATCTCCGCAACGCTTTATCGTATTCAAACCAACCTTGGTACATGTCATCACAAGCATGACTTGAAGCAACATGCAGCGTTTCGGCGCAGCGCCACCTACCTGTCCGGAGATACGAAAAATGCCTATTTTGGCTTATAACTTCTGAACCGTTTATCCAAAAATCATAAAATTGGTCTCATTAGATTCAGGGCGTCATGCCGAGTCGACTGATATCCAATTTTACCATGTCGGCCATTTTGGATGTCGGCCATTTTGAATTATGTGCAAAAATGCTGTATTTTATGAACGCATGGACAGATTGTTATGAAACTTGGTATGGGTCATCACCACGATGCCCTGAAGTAGCCTGAGAAGTTTCGAAACAGCGCCACCTAGTGGAGAATTTTTTTTTTCAAACGCTTATAACTTTGGGTGTGGTTGACATATTTTGATGGGAGTGTGTTTTTTGGTCTCCTGAATCCTTGCCGACTCCAACGATACCAGACTTGCCAGGTTTCGGCATATGGTTTGCGCAGAGTTGTAATTTAGTGCTTAAAAAACATTTGCTGATATCTTCGAAACCGCTAGTCCGATCGAGACGAAACCAGCCTCAGAAGTTCGGAAACATAGGTCGATAGCTATACGCTAATGCCCAAATCTCAAAATATTGATAGTAAGGGGTAGTAAAATCCAATCAAAGTCAGGTGTCAGTCATTTTTTACGTGTTTTTTCATATAAATGTCTATAACTCCAAAACAAAATGAAATATTTTCACCAAACTTGACACACATATGTATGGGCTCACTACGAGGACACATAAAAAAATTGGTGGGATTGTGCCTCTTGGTGGCGCTATAATAAAACAAAACATGAAATTCCCATTGACTTCAATGCAGTATTACGGTTTAAAATGCTAATGCTATAATTTAAGAATGCACTAGTGTATCGTTACAAAACTCGGTATGTGTCTTCCGCTCTATGTCCCGAAGATATTCAAAAAGTTTCGGGGCAGCGCCACCTTGTGGTCAAAAGTTGTAATAAAATGTACAAAAATGCTAATAACTTTTGATTAAATTAGCCTATTGTAATGAGACTGGTCATAATACATTCATTGGCTCATGCCGAGAAGATAGATACCAATTTTGCCATATTTTGCAAACATATCTGTGCTCCATCTTGTTATTTGTTAAAAATCTACTTTTTCAAACTCATCCTAGACCGTTTGTCCGATTTTCACCAAAATTGATCCGTATCGTCTTCAGACCATGCTGACAAATACTTATGGATTTCGGATTGATAGACAAAACAGTTTTCATATACCACTGCAACAGAGTTGAGCCATGATGCAAAAATTACTCTTGAGGCTGTATCTCTGCAATGCTTTGACATATTGACACCAAACTTTGCATGTGTCATTGTCATCTCAATCTGACTAAACCACATCAGTTTCGTAACAGTGACACCTATTGGTCGAAAGTGATAAACCATTAAACCATTATTATTGACTGTATTTAAAATTTGACTGCTATTTTGCCTAAAATCAACTTAATAGGTCCTTAATGGCTCATTGTTGCAGTTGGCTTGAGACTTCCAGCCATGCTGGCATGTCTTGTCTTCTTCTTTGCGCTTGGCCCCGATAATGGCTGCTTGCAGCTATATTTAGGGGCCAAGTACCGAAGGTGCGGAGGCACCTATTGAAATCGTTAGTGTTCCTATTATTATTATTCTGCTTCTTCTTCTTCTTCTTCTTCTTCTTCTTCTTCCGCCATAGGAGTCTCTGGCAGCCCATAGAACCGTATGGTAAAAAGTTGTGAAATTTGGCACACTCATAGAGGCCAGTCTGAGCTGTCACTATAGCAAATTTGGTGCCTCTAACTCAATCCCTCTAGCGCCACCACCTGTCCAAAGTTTCACTCATATTTATGCTTATAACTTTTGACCCCTAAGGGCTAGAAACAAAATTCTTTTTTCATCGGATTCCTTGGCTCAAGCCGATTCGATTTCACCCTATGATGTCATTTTCCGGTATGCAAATTTTCCCGCCATTTTGAATTTTCTGAAAAACCTACTTTTTCGAACTCCTCCTAGGCCGTTGCTCCGATTTTCACGAAAATTGAAACAGATCATCTTCAGAGCATGTTGACAAAAAGTTATGGAATTCAAGTTGATTCGTCCAATCGTTTTCAATAAACGCACAAACAAATTTTACGTGGAGGTTGCAAAAACACACTAAAGGCTATATCTCCACAACGCTTTATCGTATTCAAACCAACCTTGGTACATGTCATCACAAGCATAACTTGAAGCAACATGCAGCGTTTCGGCGCAGCGCCACCTACCTGTCCGGAGATACGAAAAATGCCTATTTTGGCTTATAACTTCTGAACCGTTTATCCAAAAATCATAAAATTGGTCTCATTAGATTCAGGGCGTCATGCCGAGTCGACTGATATCCAATTTTACCATGTCGGCCATTTTGGATGTCGGCCATTTTGAATTATGTGCAAAAATGCTGTATTTTATGAACGCATGAACAGATTGTTATGAAACTTGGTATGGGTCATCACCACGATGCCCTGAAGTAGCCTGAGAAGTTTCGAAACAGCGCCACCTAGTGGAGAATTTTTTTTTTCAAACGCTTATAACTTTGGGTGTGGTTGACATATTTTGATGGGAGTGTGTTTTTTGGTCTCCTGAATCCTTGCCGACTCCAACGATACCAGACTTGCCAGGTTTCGGCATATGGTTTGCGCAGAGTTGTAATTTAGTGCTTAAAAAACATTTGCTGATATCTTCGAAACCGCTAGTCCGATCGAGACGAAACCAGCCTCAGAAGTTCGGAAACATAGGTTGATAGCTATACGCTAATGCCCAAATCTCAAAATATTGATAGTAAGGGGTAGTAAAATCCAATCAAAGTCAGGTGTCAGTCCTTTTTTACGTGTTTTTTCATATAAATGTCTATAACTCCAAAACAAAATGAGATATTTTCACCAAACTTGACACACATATGTATGGGCTCACTATGAGGACACATAAAAAAATTGGTGGGATTGTGCCTCTTGGTGGCGCTATAATAAAACAAAACATGAAATTCCCATTGACTTCAATGCAGTATTATGGTTTAAAATGCTAATGCTATAATTTAAGAATGCATTAGCGTATCGTTACAAAACTCGGTATGTGTCTTCCGCTCCATGTCCTGAAGATACTCAAAAAGTTTCGGGGTAGCGCCACCTTGTGGTCAAAAGTTGTAATAAAATGTACAGAAATGCGAATAACTTTTGATTAAATTAACCCATTGTAATGAAACTGGTCATAATACAGTCAATGGCTCATGCCGAGAACATGGATACCAATTGTGCCATATTTTGCAAACCTATCTGTCCTCCGTCTTGTTATTTGTTAAAAACCTACTTTTTCAAACTCATCCTAGACCGTTTGTCCGATTTTCACCAAAATTGATCCGTATCGTCTTCAGACCATGCTGACAAATAGTTATGGATTTCGGATTGATAGACAAAACAGTTTTCATATACCACTGCAACAGAGTTGAGCCATGATGCAAAAATTACTCTTGAGGCTGTATCTCTGCAATGCTTTGACATATTGACACCAAACTTTGCATGTGTCATTGTCATCTCAATCTGACTAAACCACATCAGTTTCGTAACAGTGACACCTATTGGTCGAAAGTGATAAACCATTAAACCATTATTATTGACTGTATTTAAAATTTGACTGCTATTTTGCCTAAAATCAACTTAATAGGTCCTTAATGGCTCATTGTTGCAGTTGGCTTGAGACTTCCAGCCATGCTGGCATGTCTTGTCTTCTTCTTTGCGCTTGGCCCCGATAATGGCTGCTTGTTAGGGGCCAAGCACCGAAGGTGCGGAGGCACCTATTGAAATCGTTAGTGTTCCTATTATTATTATTCTGCTTCTTCTTCTTCTTCTTCTTCCGCCATAGGAGTCTCTGGCAGCCCATAGAACCGTATGGTAAAAAGTTGTGAAATTTGGCACACTCATAGAGGCCAGTCTGAGCTGTCACTATAGCAAATTTGGTGCCTCTAACTCAATCCCTCTAGCGCCACCACCTGTCCAAAGTTTCACTCATATTTATGCTTATAACTTTTGACCCCTAAGGGCTAGAAACAAAATTCTTTTTTCATCGGATTCCTTGGCTCAAGCCGATTCGATTTCACCCTATGATGTCATTTTCCGGTATGCAAATTTTCCCGCCATTTTGAATTTTCTGAAAAACCTACTTTTTCGAACTCCTCCTAGGCCGTTGCTCCGATTTTCACGAAAATTGAAACAGATCATCTTCAGAGCATGTTGACAAAAAGTTATGGAATTCAAGTTGATTCGTCCAATCGTTTTCAATAAACGCACAAACAAATTTTACGTGGAGGTTGCAAAAACACACTAAAGGCTATATCTCCGCAACGCTTTATCGTATTCAAACCAACCTTGGTACATGTCATCACAAGCATGACTTGAAGCAACATGCAGCGTTTCGGCGCAGCGCCACCTACCTGTCCGGAGATACGAAAAATGCCTATTTTGGCTTATAACTTCTGAACCGTTTATCCAAAAATCATAAAATTGGTCTCATTAGATTCAGGGCGTCATGCCGAGTCGACTGATATCCAATTTTACCATGTCGGCCATTTTGGATGTCGGCCATTTTGAATTATGTGCAAAAATGCTGTATTTTATGAACGCATGAACAGATTGTTATGAAACTTGGTATGGGTCATCACCACGATGCCCTGAAGTAGCCTGAGAAGTTTCGAAACAGCGCCACCTAGTGGAGAATTTTTTTTTTCAAACGCTTATAACTTTGGGTGTGGTTGACATATTTTGATGGGAGTGTGTTTTTTGGTCTCCTGAATCCTTGCCGACTCCAACGATACCAGACTTGCCAGGTTTCGGCATATGGTTTGCGCAGAGTTGTAATTTAGTGCTTAAAAAACATTTGCTGATATCTTCGAAACCGCTAGTCCGATCGAGACGAAACCAGCCTCAGAAGTTCGGAAACATAGGTCGATAGCTATACGCTAATGCCCAAATCTCAAAATATTGATAGTAAGGGGTAGTAAAATCCAATCAAAGTCAGGTGTCAGTCATTTTTTACGTGTTTTTTCATATAAATGTCTATAACTCCAAAACAAAATGAAATATTTTCACCAAACTTGACACACATATGTATGGGCTCACTACGAGGACACATAAAAAAATTGGTGGGATTGTGCCTCTTGGTGGCGCTATAATAAAACAAAACATGAAATTCCCATTGACTTCAATGCAGTATTACGGTTTAAAATGCTAATGCTATAATTTAAGAATGCACTAGTGTATCGTTACAAAACTCGGTATGTGTCTTCCGCTCTATGTCCCGAAGATATTCAAAAAGTTTCGGGGCAGCGCCACCTTGTGGTCAAAAGTTGTAATAAAATGTACAAAAATGCTAATAACTTTTGATTAAATTAGCCTATTGTAATGAGACTGGTCATAATACATTCATTGGCTCATGCCGAGAAGATAGATACCAATTTTGCCATATTTTGCAAACATATCTGTGCTCCATCTTGTTATTTGTTAAAAATCTACTTTTTCAAACTCATCCTAGACCGTTTGTCCGATTTTCACCAAAATGGATCCGTATCGTCTTCAGACCATGCTGACAAATACTTATGGATTTCGGATTGATAGACAAAACAGTTTTCATATACCACTGCAACAGAGTTGAGCCATGATGCAAAAATTACTCTTGAGGCTGTATCTCTGCAATGCTTTGACATATTGACACCAAACTTTGCATGTGTCATTGTCATCTCAATCTGACTAAACCACATCAGTTTCGTAACAGTGACACCTATTGGTCGAAAGTGATAAACCATTAAACCATTATTATTGACTGTATTTAAAATTTGACTGCTATTTTGCCTAAAATCAACTTAATAGGTCCTTAATGGCTCATTGTTGCAGTTGGCTTGAGACTTCCAGCCATGCTGGCATGTCTTGTCTTCTTCTTTGCGCTTGGCCCCGATAATGGCTGCTTGCAGCTATATTTATTATTCTGCTTCTTCTTCTTCCGCCATAGGAGTCTCTGGCAGCCCATAGAACCGTATGGTAAAAAGTTGTGAAATTTGGCACACTCATAGAGGCCAGTCTGAGCTGTCACTATAGCAAATTTGGTGCCTCTAACTCAATCCCTCTAGCGCCACCACCTGTCCAAAGTTTCACTCATATTTATGCTTATAACTTTTGACCCCTAAGGGCTAGAAACAAAATTTTTTTTTCATCGGATTCCTTGGCTCAAGCCGATTCGATTTCACCCTATGATGTCATTTTCCGGTATGCAAATTTTCCCGCCATTTTGAATTTTCTGAAAAACCTACTTTTTCGAACTCCTCCTAGGCCGTTGCTCCGATTTTCACGAAAATTGAAACAGATCATCTTCAGAGCATGTTGACAAAAAGTTATGGAATTCAAGTTGATTCGTCCAATCGTTTTCAATAAACGCACAAACAAATTTTACGTGGAGGTTGCAAAAACACACTAAAGGCTATATCTCCGCAACGCTTTATCGTATTCAAACCAACCTTGGTACATGTCATCACAAGCATGACTTGAAGCAACATGCAGCGTTTCGGCGCAGCGCCACCTACCTGTCCGGAGATACGAAAAATGCCTATTTTGGCTTATAACTTCTGAACCGTTTATCCAAAAATCATAAAATTGGTCTCATTAGATTCAGGGCGTCATGCCGAGTCGACTGATATCCAATTTTACCATGTCGGCCATTTTGGATGTCGGCCATTTTGAATTATGTGCAAAAATGCTGTATTTTATGAACGCATGAACAGATTGTTATGAAACTTGGTATGGGTCATCACCACGATGCCCTGAAGTAGCCTGAGAAGTTTCGAAACAGCGCCACCTAGTGGAGAATTTTTTTTTTCAAACGCTTATAACTTTGGGTGTGGTTGACATATTTTGATGGGAGTGTGTTTTTTGGTCTCCTGAATCCTTGCCGACTCCAACGATACCAGACTTGCCAGGTTTCGGCATATGGTTTGCGCAGAGTTGTAATTTAGTGCTTAAAAAACATTTGCTGATATCTTCGAAACCGCTAGTCCGATCGAGACGAAACCAGCCTCAGAAGTTCGGAAACATAGGTCGATAGCTATACGCTAATGCCCAAATCTCAAAATATTGATAGTAAGGGGTAGTAAAATCCAATCAAAGTCAGGTGTCAGTCCTTTTTTACGTGTTTTTTCATATAAATGTCTATAACTCCAAAACAAAATGAGATATTTTCACCAAACTTGACACACATATGTATGGGCTCACTACGAGGACACATAAAAAAATTGGTGGGATTGTGCCTCTTGGTGGCGCTATAATAAAACAAAACATGAAATTCCCATTGACTTCAATGCAGTATTACGGTTTAAAATGCTAATGCTATAATTTAAGAATGCATTAGCGTATCGTTACAAAACTCGGTATGTGTCTTCCGCTCCATGTCCCGAAGATACTCAAAAAGTTTCGGGGTAGCGCCACCTTGTGGTCAAAAGTTGTAATAAAATGTACAGAAATGCGAATAACTTTTGATTAAATTAACCCATTGTAATGAAACTGGTCATAATACAGTCAATGGCTCATGCCGAGAACATGGATACCAATTGTGCCATATTTTGCAAACCTATCTGTCCTCCGTCTTGTTATTTGTTAAAAACCTACTTTTTCAAACTCATCCTAGACCGTTTGTCCGATTTTCACCAAAATTGATCCGTATCGTCTTCAGACCATGCTGACAAATAGTTATGGATTTCGGATTGATAGACAAAACAGTTTTCATATACCACTGCAACAGAGTTGAGCCATGATGCAAAAATTACTCTTGAGGCTGTATCTCTGCAATGCTTTGACATATTGACACCAAACTTTGCATGTGTCATTGTCATCTCAATCTGACTAAACCACATCAGTTTCGTAACAGTGACACCTATTGGTCGAAAGTGATAAACCATTAAACCATTATTATTGACTGTATTTAAAATTTGACTGCTATTTTGCCTAAAATCAACTTAATAGGTCCTTAATGGCTCATTGTTGCAGTTGGCTTGAGACTTCCAGCCATGCTGGCATGTCTTGTCTTCTTCTTTGCGCTTGGCCCCGATAATGGCTGCTTGTTAGGGGCCAAGCACCGAAGGTGCGGAGGCACCTATTGAAATCGTTAGTGTTCCTATTATTATTATTCTGCTTCTTCTTCTTCTTCTTCTTCCGCCATAGGAGTCTCTGGCAGCCCATAGAACCGTATGGTAAAAAGTTGTGAAATTTGGCACACTCATAGAGGCCAGTCTGAGCTGTCACTATAGCAAATTTGGTGCCTCTAACTCAATCCCTCTAGCGCCACCACCTGTCCAAAGTTTCACTCATATTTATGCTTATAACTTTTGACCCCTAAGGGCTAGAAACAAAATTCTTTTTTCATCGGATTCCTTGGCTCAAGCCGATTCGATTTCACCCTATGATGTCATTTTCCGGTATGCAAATTTTCCCGCCATTTTGAATTTTCTGAAAAACCTACTTTTTCGAACTCCTCCTAGGCCGTTGCTCCGATTTTCACGAAAATTGAAACAGATCATCTTCAGAGCATGTTGACAAAAAGTTATGGAATTCAAGTTGATTCGTCCAATCGTTTTCAATAAACGCACAAACAAATTTTACGTGGAGGTTGCAAAAACACACTAAAGGCTATATCTCCGCAACGCTTTATCGTATTCAAACCAACCTTGGTACATGTCATCACAAGCATGACTTGAAGCAACATGCAGCGTTTCGGCGCAGCGCCACCTACCTGTCCGGAGATACGAAAAATGCCTATTTTGGCTTATAACTTCTGAACCGTTTATCCAAAAATCATAAAATTGGTCTCATTAGATTCAGGGCGTCATGCCGAGTCGACTGATATCCAATTTTACCATGTCGGCCATTTTGGATGTCGGCCATTTTGAATTATGTGCAAAAATGCTGTATTTTATGAACGCATGAACAGATTGTTATGAAACTTGGTATGGGTCATCACCACGATGCCCTGAAGTAGCCTGAGAAGTTTCGAAACAGCGCCACCTAGTGGATAATTTTTTTTTTCAAACGCTTATAACTTTGGGTGTGGTTGACATATTTTGATGGGAGTGTGTTTTTTGGTCTCCTGAATCCTTGCCGACTCCAACGATACCAGACTTGCCAGGTTTCGGCATATGGTTTGCGCAGAGTTGTAATTTAGTGCTTAAAAAACATTTGCTGATATCTTCGAAACCGCTAGTCCGATCGAGACGAAACCAGCCTCAGAAGTTCGGAAACATAGGTCGATAGCTATACGCTAATGCCCAAATCTCAAAATATTGATAGTAAGGGGTAGTAAAATCCAATCAAAGTCAGGTGTCAGTCATTTTTTACGTGTTTTTTCATATAAATGTCTATAACTCCAAAACAAAATGAAATATTTTCACCAAACTTGACACACATATGTATGGGCTCACTACGAGGACACATAAAAAAATTGGTGGGATTGTGCCTCTTGGTGGCGCTATAATAAAACAAAACATGAAATTCCCATTGACTTCAATGCAGTATTACGGTTTAAAATGCTAATGCTATAATTTAAGAATGCACTAGTGTATCGTTACAAAACTCTGTATGTGTCTTCCGCTCTATGTCCCGAAGATATTCAAAAAGTTTCGGGGCAGCGCCACCTTGTGGTCAAAAGTTGTAATAAAATGTACAAAAATGCTAATAACTTTTGATTAAATTAGCCTATTGTAATGAGACTGGTCATAATACATTCATTGGCTCATGCCGAGAAGATAGATACCAATTTTGCCATATTTTGCAAACATATCTGTGCTCCATCTTGTTATTTGTTAAAAATCTACTTTTTCAAACTCATCCTAGACCGTTTGTCCGATTTTCACCAAAATGGATCCGTATCGTCTTCAGACCATGCTGACAAATACTTATGGATTTCGGATTGATAGACAAAACAGTTTTCATATACCACTGCAACAGAGTTGAGCCATGATGCAAAAATTACTCTTGAGGCTGTATCTCTGCAATGCTTTGACATATTGACACCAAACTTTGCATGTGTCATTGTCATCTCAATCTGACTAAACCACATCAGTTTCGTAACAGTGACACCTATTGGTCGAAAGTGATAAACCATTAAACCATTATTATTGACTGTATTTAAAATTTGACTGCTATTTTGCCTAAAATCAACTTAATAGGTCCTTAATGGCTCATTGTTGCAGTTGGCTTGAGACTTCCAGCCATGCTGGCATGTCTTGTCTTCTTCTTTGCGCTTGGCCCCGATAATGGCTGCTTGCAGCTATATTTATTATTCTGCTTCTTCTTCTTCCGCCATAGGAGTCTCTGGCAGCCCATAGAACCGTATGGTAAAAAGTTGTGAAATTTGGCACACTCATAGAGGCCAGTCTGAGCTGTCACTATAGCAAATTTGGTGCCTCTAACTCAATCCCTCTAGCGCCACCACCTGTCCAAAGTTTCACTCATATTTATGCTTATAACTTTTGACCCCTAAGGGCTAGAAACAAAATTTTTTTTTCATCGGATTCCTTGGCTCAAGCCGATTCGATTTCACCCTATGATGTCATTTTCCGGTATGCAAATTTTCCCGCCATTTTGAATTTTCTGAAAAACCTACTTTTTCGAACTCCTCCTAGGCCGTTGCTCCGATTTTCACGAAAATTGAAACAGATCATCTTCAGAGCATGTTGACAAAAAGTTATGGAATTCAAGTTGATTCGTCCAATCGTTTTCAATAAACGCACAAACAAATTTTACGTGGAGGTTGCAAAAACACACTAAAGGCTATATCTCCGCAACGCTTTATCGTATTCAAACCAACCTTGGTACATGTCATCACAAGCATGACTTGAAGCAACATGCAGCGTTTCGGCGCAGCGCCACCTACCTGTCCGGAGATACGAAAAATGCCTATTTTGGCTTATAACTTCTGAACCGTTTATCCAAAAATCATAAAATTGGTCTCATTAGATTCAGGGCGTCATGCCGAGTCGACTGATATCCAATTTTACCATGTCGGCCATTTTGGATGTCGGCCATTTTGAATTATGTGCAAAAATGCTGTATTTTATGAACGCATGAACAGATTGTTATGAAACTTGGTATGGGTCATCACCACGATGCCCTGAAGTAGCCTGAGAAGTTTCGAAACAGCGCCACCTAGTGGAGAATTTTTTTTTTCAAACGCTTATAACTTTGGGTGTGGTTGACATATTTTGATGGGAGTGTGTTTTTTGGTCTCCTGAATCCTTGCCGACTCCAACGATACCAGACTTGCCAGGTTTCGGCATATGGTTTGCGCAGAGTTGTAATTTAGTGCTTAAAAAACATTTGCTGATATCTTCGAAACCGCTAGTCCGATCGAGACGAAACCAGCCTCAGAAGTTCGGAAACATAGGTCGATAGCTATACGCTAATGCCCAAATCTCAAAATATTGATAGTAAGGGGTAGTAAAATCCAATCAAAGTCAGGTGTCAGTCCTTTTTTACGTGTTTTTTCATATAAATGTCTATAACTCCAAAACAAAATGAAATATTTTCACCAAACTTGACACACATATGTATGGGCTCACTACGAGGACACATAAAAAAATTGGTGGGATTGTGCCTCTTGGTGGCGCTATAATAAAACAAAACATGAAATTCCCATTGACTTCAATGCAGTATTACGGTTTAAAATGCTAATGCTATAATTTAAGAATGCACTAGTGTATCATTACAAAACTCGGTATGTGTCTTCCGCTCTATGTCCCGAAGATATTCAAAAAGTTTCGGGGCAGCGCCACCTTGTGGTCAAAAGTTGTAATAAAATGTACAAAAATGCTAATAACTTTTGATTAAATTAGCCTATTGTAATGAGACTGGTCATAATACATTCATTGGCTCATGCCGAGAAGATAGATACCAATTTTGCCATATTTTGCAAACATATCTGTGCTCCATCTTGTTATTTGTTAAAAATCTACTTTTTCAAACTCATCCTAGACCGTTTGTCCGATTTTCACCAAAATTGATCCGTATCGTCTTCAGACCATGCTGACAAATACTTATGGATTTCGGATTGATAGACAAAACAGTTTTCATATACCACTGCAACAGAGTTGAGCCATGATGCAAAAATTACTCTTGAGGCTGTATCTCTGCAATGCTTTGACATATTGACACCAAACTTTGCATGTGTCATTGTCATCTCAATCTGACTAAACCACATCAGTTTCGTAACAGTGACACCTATTGGTCGAAAGTGATAAACCATTAAACCATTATTATTGACTGTATTTAAAATTTGACTGCTATTTTGCCTAAAATCAACTTAATAGGTCCTTAATGGCTCATTGTTGCAGTTGGCTTGAGACTTCCAGCCATGCTGGCATGTCTTGTCTTCTTCTTTGCGCTTGGCCCCGATAATGGCTGCTTGTTATTATTATTATTATTATTAGGGGCCAAGCACCGAAGGTGCGGAGGCACCTATTGAAATCGTTAGTGTTCCTATTATTAGGGGCCAAGCACCGAAGGTGCGGAGGCACCTATTGAAATCGTTAGTGTTCCTATTATTAGGGGCCAAGCACAGAAGGTGCGGAGGCACCTATTGAAATCGTTAGTGTTCCTATTATTATTATTCTGCTTCTTCTTCTTCTTCTTCTTCTTCTTCTTCTTCTTCTTCTTCCGCCATAGGAGTCTCTGGCAGCCCATAGAACCGTATGGTAAAAAGTTGTGAAATTTGGCACACTCATAGAGGCCAGTCTGAGCTGTCACTATAGCAAATTTGGTGCCTCTAACTCAATCCCTCTAGCGCCACCACCTGTCCAAAGTTTCACTCATATTTATGCTTATAACTTTTGACCCCTAAGGGCTAGAAACAAAATTCTTTTTTCATCGGATTCCTTGGCTCAAGCCGATTCGATTTCACCCTATGATGTCATTTTCCGGTATGCAAATTTTCCCGCCATTTTGAATTTTCTGAAAAACCTACTTTTTCGAACTCCTCCTAGGCCGTTGCTCCGATTTTCACGAAAATTGAAACAGATCATCTTCAGAGCATGTTGACAAAAAGTTATGGAATTCAAGTTGATTCGTCCAATCGTTTTCAATAAACGCACAAACAAATTTTACGTGGAGGTTGCAAAAACACACTAAAGGCTATATCTCCGCAACGCTTTATCGTATTCAAACCAAACTTGGTACATGTCATCACAAGCATGACTTGAAGCAACATGCAGCGTTTCGGCGCAGCGCCACCTACCTGTCCGGAGATACGAAAAATGCCTATTTTGGCTTATAACTTCTGAACCGTTTATCCAAAAATCATAAAATTGGTCTCATTAGATTCAGGGCGTCATGCCGAGTCGACTGATATCCAATTTTACCATGTCGGCCATTTTGGATGTCGGCCATTTTGAATTATGTGCAAAAATGCTGTATTTTATGAACGCATGAACAGATTGTTATGAAACTTGGTATGGGTCATCACCACGATGCCCTGAAGTAGCCTGAGAAGTTTCGAAACAGCGCCACCTAGTGGAGAATTTTTTTTTTCAAACGCTTATAACTTTGGGTGTGGTTGACATATTTTGATGGGAGTGTGTTTTTTGGTCTCCTGAATCCTTGCCGACTCCAACGATACCAGACTTGCCAGGTTTCGGCATATGGTTTGCGCAGAGTTGTAATTTAGTGCTTAAAAAACATTTGCTGATATCTTCGAAACCGCTAGTCCGATCGAGACGAAACCAGCCTCAGAAGTTCGGAAACATAGGTCGATAGCTATACGCTAATGCCCAAATCTCAAAATATTGATAGTAAGGGGTAGTAAAATCCAATCAAAGTCAGGTGTCAGTCATTTTTTACGTGTTTTTTCATATAAATGTCTATAACTCCAAAACAAAATGAAATATTTTCACCAAACTTGACACACATATGTATGGGCTCACTACGAGGACACATAAAAAAATTGGTGGGATTGTGCCTCTTGGTGGCGCTATAATAAAACAAAACATGAAATTCCCATTGACTTCAATGCAGTATTACGGTTTAAAATGCTAATGCTATAATTTAAGAATGCACTAGTGTATCATTACAAAACTCGGTATGTGTCTTCCGCTCTATGTCCCGAAGATATTCAAAAAGTTTCGGGGCAGCGCCACCTTGTGGTCAAAAGTTGTAATAAAATGTACAAAAATGCTAATAACTTTTGATTAAATTAGCCTATTGTAATGAGACTGGTCATAATACATTCATTGGCTCATGCCGAGAAGATAGATACCAATTTTGCCATATTTTGCAAACATATCTGTGCTCCATCTTGTTATTTGTTAAAAATCTACTTTTTCAAACTCATCCTAGACCGTTTGTCCGATTTTCACCAAAATTGATCCGTATCGTCTTCAGACCATGCTGACAAATACTTATGGATTTCGGATTGATAGACAAAACAGTTTTCATATACCACTGCAACAGAGTTGAGCCATGATGCAAAAATTACTCTTGAGGCTGTATCTCTGCAATGCTTTGACATATTGACACCAAACTTTGCATGTGTCATTGTCATCTCAATCTGACTAAACCACATCAGTTTCGTAACAGTGACACCTATTGGTCGAAAGTGATAAACCATTAAACCATTATTATTGACTGTATTTAAAATTTGACTGCTATTTTGCCTAAAATCAACTTAATAGGTCCTTAATGGCTCATTGTTGCAGTTGGCTTGAGACTTCCAGCCATGCTGGCATGTCTTGTCTTCTTCTTTGCGCTTGGCCCCGATAATGGCTGCTTGCAGCTATATTTATTATTCTGCTTCTTCTTCTTCTTCTTCTTTTTCTTCCGCCATAGGAGTCTCTGGCAGCCCATAGAACCGTATGGTAAAAAGTTGTGAAATTTGGCACACTCATAGAGGCCAGTCTGAGCTGTCACTATAGCAAATTTGGTGCCTCTAACTCAATCCCTCTAGCGCCACCACCTGTCCAAAGTTTCACTCATATTTATGCTTATAACTTTTGACCCCTAAGGGCTAGAAACAAAATTCTTTTTTCATCGGATTCCTTGGCTCAAGCCGATTCGATTTCACCCTATGATGTCATTTTCCGGTATGCAAATTTTCCCGCCATTTTGAATTTTCTGAAAAACCTACTTTTTCGAACTCCTCCTAGGCCGTTGCTCCGATTTTCACGAAAATTGAAACAGATCATCTTCAGAGCATGTTGACAAAAAGTTATGGAATTCAAGTTGATTCGTCCAATCGTTTTCAATAAACGCACAAACAAATTTTACGTGGAGGTTGCAAAAACACACTAAAGGCTATATCTCCACAACGCTTTATCGTATTCAAACCAAACTTGGTACATGTCATCACAAGCATGACCTGAAGCAACATGCAGCGTTTCGGCGCAGCGCCACCTACTGGTCCGGAGATACGAAAAATGCATATTTTGGCTTATAACTTCTGAACCGTTTATCCAAAAATCATAAAATTGGTCTCATTAGATTCAGGGCGTCATGCTGAGTCGACTGATATCCAATTTTACCATGTCGGCCATTTTGGATGTCGGCCATTTTGAATTATGTGCAAAAATGCTGTATTTTATGAACGCATGAACGGATTGTTACGAAACTTGGTATGGGTCATCACCACGATGCCCTGAAGTAGCCTGAGAAGTTTCGAAACAGCGCCACCTAGTGGAGAATTTTTTTTTTCAAACGCTTATAACTTTGGGTGTGGTTGACATATTTTGATGGGAGTGTGTTTTTTGGTCTCCTGAATCCTTGCCGACTCCAACGATACCAGACTTGCCAGGTTTCGGCATATGGTTTGCGCAGAGTTGTAATTTAGTGCTTAAAAAACATTTGCTGATATCTTCGAAACCGCTAGTCCGATCGAGACGAAACCAGCCTCAGAAGTTCGGAAACATAGGTCGATAGCTATACGCTAATGCCCAAATCTCAAAATATTGATAGTAAGGGGTAGTAAAATCCAATCAAAGTCAGGTGTCAGTCCTTTTTTACGTGTTTTTTCATATAAATGTCTATAACTCCAAAACAAAATGAGATATTTTCACCAAACTTGACACACATATGTATGGGCTCACTATGAGGACACATAAAAAAATTGGTGGGATTGTGCCTCTTGGTGGCGCTATAATAAAACAAAACATGAAATTCCCATTGACTTCAATGCAGTATTATGGTTTAAAATGCTAATGCTATAATTTAAGAATGCATTAGCGTATCGTTACAAAACTCGGTATGTGTCTTCCGCTCCATGTCCTGAAGATACTCAAAAAGTTTCGGGGTAGCGCCACCTTGTGGTCAAAAGTTGTAATAAAATGTACAGAAATGCGAATAACTTTTGATTAAATTAACCCATTGTAATGAAACTGGTCATAATACAGTCAATGGCTCATGCCGAGAACATGGATACCAATTGTGCCATATTTTGCAAACCTATCTGTCCTCCGTCTTGTTATTTGTTAAAAACCTACTTTTTCAAACTCATCCTAGACCGTTTGTCCGATTTTCACCAAAATTGATCCGTATCGTCTTCAGACCATGCTGACAAATAGTTATGGATTTCGGATTGATAGACAAAACAGTTTTCATATACCACTGCAACAGAGTTGAGCCATGATGCAAAAATTACTCTTGAGGCTGTATCTCTGCAATGCTTTGACATATTGACACCAAACTTTGCATGTGTCATTGTCATCTCAATCTGACTAAACCACATCAGTTTCGTAACAGTGACACCTATTGGTCGAAAGTGATAAACCATTAAACCATTATTATTGACTGTATTTAAAATTTGACTGCTATTTTGCCTAAAATCAACTTAATAGGTCCTTAATGGCTCATTGTTGCAGTTGGCTTGAGACTTCCAGCCATGCTGGCATGTCTTGTCTTCTTCTTTGCGCTTGGCCCCGATAATGGCTGCTTGCAGCTATATTTATTATTCTGCTTCTTCTTCTTCTTCTTTTTCCGCCATAGGAGTCTCTGGCAGCCCATAGAACCGTATGGTAAAAAGTTGTGAAATTTGGCACACTCATAGAGGCCAGTCTGAGCTGTCACTATAGCAAATTTGGTGCCTCTAACTCAATCCCTCTAGCGCCACCACCTGTCCAAAGTTTCACTCATATTTATGCTTATAACTTTTGACCCCTAAGGGCTAGAAACAAAATTCTTTTTTCATCGGATTCCTTGGCTCAAGCCGATTCGATTTCACCCTATGATGTCATTTTCCGGTATGCAAATTTTCCCGCCATTTTGAATTTTCTGAAAAACCTACTTTTTCGAACTCCTCCTAGGCCGTTGCTCCGATTTTCACGAAAATTGAAACAGATCATCTTCAGAGCATGTTGACAAAAAGTTATGGAATTCAAGTTGATTCGTCCAATCGTTTTCAATAAACGCACAAACAAATTTTACGTGGAGGTTGCAAAAACACACTAAAGGCTATATCTCCGCAACGCTTTATCGTATTCAAACCAACCTTGGTACATGTCATCACAAGCATGACTTGAAGCAACATGCAGCGTTTCGGCGCAGCGCCACCTACCTGTCCGGAGATACGAAAAATGCCTATTTTGGCTTATAACTTCTGAACCGTTTATCCAAAAATCAAAAAATTGGTCTCATTAGATTCAGGGCGTCATGCCGAGTCGACTGATATCCAATTTTACCATGTCGGCCATTTTGGATGTCGGCCATTTTGAATTATGTGCAAAAATGCGGTATTTTATGAACGCATGAACAGATTGTTATGAAACTTGGTATGGGTCATCACCACGATGCCCTGAAGTAGCCTGAGAAGTTTCGAAACAGCGCCACCTAGTGGAGAATTTTTTTTTTCAAACGCTTATAACTTTGGGTGTGGTTGACATATTTTGATGGGAGTGTGTTTTTTGGTCTCCTGAATCCTTGCCGACTCCAACGATACCAGACTTGCCAGGTTTCGGCATATGGTTTGCGCAGAGTTGTAATTTAGTGCTTAAAAAACATTTGCTGATATCTTCGAAACCGCTAGTCCGATCGAGACGAAACCAGCCTCAGAAGTTCGAAAACATAGGTCGATAGCTATACGCTAATGCCCAAATGTCAAAATATTGATAGTAAGGGGTAGTAAAATCCAATCAAAGTCAGGTGTCAGTCATTTTTTACGTGTTTTTTCATATAAATGTCTATAACTCCAAAACAAAATGAAATATTTTCACCAAACTTGACACACATATGTATGGGCTCACTACGAGGACACATAAAAAAATTGGTGGGATTGTGCCTCTTGGTGGCGCTATAATAAAACAAAACATGAAATTCCCATTGACTTCAATGCAGTATTACGGTTTAAAATGCTAATGCTATAATTTAAGAATGCACTAGTGTATCATTACAAAACTCGGTATGTGTCTTCCGCTCTATGTCCCGAAGATATTCAAAAAGTTTCGGGGCAGCGCCACCTTGTGGTCAAAAGTTGTAATAAAATGTACAAAAATGCTAATAACTTTTGATTAAATTAGCCTATTGTAATGAGACTGGTCATAATACATTCATTGGCTCATGCCGAGAAGATAGATACCAATTTTGCCATATTTTGCAAACATATCTGTGCTCCATCTTGTTATTTGTTAAAAATCTACTTTTTCAAACTCATCCTAGACCGTTTGTCCGATTTTCACCAAAATTGATCCGTATCGTCTTCAGACCATGCTGACAAATAGTTATGGATTTCGGATTGATAGACAAAACAGTTTTCATATACCACTGCAACAGAGTTGAGCCATGATGCAAAAATTACTCTTGAGGCTGTATCTCTGCAATGCTTTGACATATTGACACCAAACTTTGCATGTGTCATTGTCATCTCAATCTGACTAAACCACATCAGTTTCGTAACAGTGACACCTATTGGTCGAAAGTGATAAACCATTAAACCATTATTATTGACTGTATTTAAAATTTGACTGCTATTTTGCCTAAAATCAACTTAATAGGTCCTTAATGGCTCATTGTTGCAGTTGGCTTGAGACTTCCAGCCATGCTGGCATGTCTTGTCTTCTTCTTTGCGCTTGGCCCCGATAATGGCTGCTTGCAGCTATATTTAGGGGCCAAGCACCGAAGGTGCGGAGGCACCTATTGAAATCGTTAGTGTTCCTATTATTAGGGGCCAAGCACCGAAGGTGCGGAGGCACCTATTGAAATCGTTAGTGTTCCTATTATTATTATTCTGCTTCTTCTTCTTCTTCTTCTTCTTCTTCTTCTTCTTCTTCCGCCATAGGAGTCTCTGGCAGCCCATAGAACCGTATGGTAAAAAGTTGTGAAATTTGGCACACTCATAGAGGCCAGTCTGAGCTGTCACTATAGCAAATTTGGTGCCTCTAACTCAATCCCTCTAGCGCCACCACCTGTCCAAAGTTTCACTCATATTTATGCTTATAACTTTTGACCCCTAAGGGCTAGAAACAAAATTCTTTTTTCATCGGATTCCTTGGCTCAAGCCGATTCGATTTCACCCTATGATGTCATTTTCCGGTATGCAAATTTTCCCGCCATTTTGAATTTTCTGAAAAACCTACTTTTTCGAACTCCTCCTAGGCCGTTGCTCCGATTTTCACGAAAATTGAAACAGATCATTTTCAGAGCATGTTGACAAAAAGTTATGGAATTCAAGTTGATTCGTCCAATCGTTTTCAATAAACGCACAAACAAATTTTACGTGGAGGTTGCAAAAACACACTAAAGGCTATATCTCCGCAACGCTTTATCGTATTCAAACCAACCTTGGTACATGTCATCACAAGCATGACTTGAAGCAACATGCAGCGTTTCGGCGCAGCGCCACCTACCTGTCCGGAGATACGAAAAATGCCTATTTTGGCTTATAACTTCTGAACCGTTTATCCAAAAATCATAAAATTGGTCTCATTAGATTCAGGGCGTCATGCCGAGTCGACTGATATCCAATTTTACCATGTCGGCCATTTTGGATGTCGGCCATTTTGAATTATGTGCAAAAATGCTGTATTTTATGAACGCATGAACAGATTGTTATGAAACTTGGTATGGGTCATCACCACGATGCCCTGAAGTAGCCTGAGAAGTTTCGAAACAGCGCCACCTAGTGGAGAATTTTTTTTTTCAAACGCTTATAACTTTGGGTGTGGTTGACATATTTTGATGGGAGTGTGTTTTTTGGTCTCCTGAATCCTTGCCGACTCCAACGATACCAGACTTGCCAGGTTTCGGCATATGGTTTGCGCAGAGTTGTAATTTAGTGCTTAAAAAACATTTGCTGATATCTTCGAAACCGCTAGTCCGATCGAGACGAAACCAGCCTCAGAAGTTCGGAAACATAGGTCGATAGCTATACGCTAATGCCCAAATCTCAAAATATTGATAGTAAGGGGTAGTAAAATCCAATCAAAGTCAGGTGTCAGTCATTTTTTACGTGTTTTTTCATATAAATGTCTATAACTCCAAAACAAAATGAAATATTTTCACCAAACTTGACACACATATGTATGGGCTCACTACGAGGACACATAAAAAAATTGGTGGGATTGTGCCTCTTGGTGGCGCTATAATAAAACAAAACATGAAATTCCCATTGACTTCAATGCAGTATTACGGTTTAAAATGCTAATGCTATAATTTAAGAATGCACTAGTGTATCGTTACAAAACTCGGTATGTGTCTTCTGCTCTATGTCCCGAAGATATTCAAAAAGTTTCGGGGCAGCGCCACCTTGTGGTCAAAAGTTGTAATAAAATGTACAAAAATGCTAATAACTTTTGATTAAATTAGCCTATTGTAACGAGACTGGTCATAATACATTCATTGGCTCATGCCGAGAAGATAGATACCAATTTTGCCATATTTTGCAAACATATCTGTGCTCCATCTTGTTATTTGTTAAAAATCTACTTTTTCAAACTCATCCTAGACCGTTTGTCCGATTTTCACCAAAATTGATCCGTATCGTCTTCAGACCATGCTGACAAATACTTATGGATTTCGGATTGATAGACAAAACAGTTTTCATATACCACTGCAACAGAGTTGAGCCATGATGCAAAAATTACTCTTGAGGCTGTATCTCTGCAATGCTTTGACATATTGACACCAAACTTTGCATGTGTCATTGTCATCTCAATCTGACTAAACCACATCAGTTTCGTAACAGTGACACCTATTGGTCGAAAGTGATAAACCATTAAACCATTATTATTGACTGTATTTAAAATTTGACTGCTATTTTGCCTAAAATCAACTTAATAGGTCCTTAATGGCTCATTGTTGCAGTTGGCTTGAGACTTCCAGCCATGCTGGCATGTCTTGTCTTCTTCTTTGCGCTTGGCCCCGATAATGGCTGCTTGCAGCTATATTTAGGGGCCAAGCACCGAAGGTGCGGAGGCACCTATTGAAATCGTTAGTGTTCCTATTATTAGGGGCCAAGCACCGAAGGTGCGGAGGCACCTATTGAAATCGTTAGTGTTCCTATTATTAGGGGCCAAGCACCGAAGGTGCGGAGGCACCTATTGAAATCGTTAGTGTTCCTATTATTATTATTCTGCTTCTTCTTCTTCTTCCTCTTCTTCTTCTTCTTCTTCTTCTTCCGCCATAGGAGTCTCTGGCAGCCCATAGAACCGTATGGTAAAAAGTTGTGAAATTTGGCACACTCATAGAGGCCAGTCTGAGCTGTCACTATAGCAAATTTGGTGCCTCTAACTCAATCCCTCTAGCGCCACCACCTGTCCAAAGTTTCACTCATATTTATGCTTATAACTTTTGACCCCTAAGGGCTAGAAACAAAATTCTTTTTTCATCGGATTCCTTGGCTCAAGCCGATTCGATTTCACCCTATGATGTCATTTTCCGGTATGCAAATTTTCCCGCCATTTTGAATTTTCTGAAAAACCTACTTTTTCAAACTCCTCCTAGGCCGTTGCTCCGATTTTCACGAAAATTGAAACAGATCATCTTCAGAGCATGTTGACAAAAAGTTATGGAATTCAAGTTGATTCGTCCAATCGTTTTCAATAAACGCACAAACAAATTTTACGTGGAGGTTGCAAAAACACACTAAAGGCTATATCTCCGCAACGCTTTATCGTATTCAAACCAACCTTGGTACATGTCATCACAAGCATGACTTGAAGCAACATGCAGCGTTTCGGCGCAGCGCCACCTACCTGTCCGGAGATACGAAAAATGCCTATTTTGGCTTATAACTTCTGAACCGTTTATCCAAAAATCATAAAATTGGTCTCATTAGATTCAGGGCGTCATGCCGAGTCGACTGATATCCAATTTTACCATGTCGGCCATTTTGGATGTCGGCCATTTTGAATTATGTGCAAAAATGCTGTATTTTATGAACGCATGAACAGATTGTTATGAAACTTGGTATGGGTCATCACCACGATGCCTTGAAGTAGCCTGAGAAGTTTCGAAACAGCGCCACCTAGTGGAGAATTTTTTTTTTCAAACGCTTATAACTTTGGGTGTGGTTGACATATTTTGATGGGAGTGTGTTTTTTGGTCTCCTGAATCCTTGCCGACTCCAACGATACCAGACTTGCCAGGTTTCGGCATATGGTTTGCGCAGAGTTGTAATTTAGTGCTTAAAAAACATTTGCTGATATCTTCGAAACCGCTAGTCCGATCGAGACGAAACCAGCCTCAGAAGTTCGGAAACATAGGTCGATAGCTATACGCTAATGCCCAAATCTCAAAATATTGATAGTAAGGGGTAGTAAAATCCAATCAAAGTCAGGTGTCAGTCATTTTTTACGTGTTTTTTCATATAAATGTCTATAACTCCAAAACAAAATGAAATATTTTCACCAAACTTGACACACATATGTATGGGCTCACTACGAGGACACATAAAAAAATTGGTGGGATTGTGCCTCTTGGTGGCGCTATAATAAAACAAAACATGAAATTCCCATTGACTTCAATGCAGTATTACGGTTTAAAATGCTAATGCTATAATTTAAGAATGCACTAGTGTATCATTACAAAACTCGGTATGTGTCTTCCGCTCTATGTCCCGAAGATATTCAAAAAGTTTCGGGGCAGCGCCACCTTGTGGTCAAAAGTTGTAATAAAATGTACAAAAATGCTAATAACTTTTGATTAAATTAGCCTATTGTAATGAGACTGGTCATAATACATTCATTGGCTCATGCCGAGAAGATAGATACCAATTTTGCCATATTTTGCAAACATATCTGTGCTCCATCTTGTTATTTGTTAAAAATCTACTTTTTCAAACTCATCCTAGACCGTTTGTCCGATTTTCACCAAAATTGATCCGTATCGTCTTCAGACCATGCTGACAAATAGTTATGGATTTTGGATTGATAGACAAAACAGTTTTCATATACCACTGCAACAGAGTTGAGCCATGATGCAAAAATGACTCTTGAGGCTGTATCTCTGCAATGCTTTGACATATTGACACCAAACTTTGCATGTGTCATTGTCATCTCAATCTGACTAAACCACATCAGTTTCGTAACAGTGACACCTATTGGTCGAAAGTGATAAACCATTAAACCATTATTATTGACTGTATTTAAAATTTTACTGCTATTTTGCCTAAAATCAACTTAATAGGTCCTTAATGGCTCATTGTTGCAGTTGGCTTGAGACTTCCAGCCATGCTGGCATGTCTTGTCTTCTTCTTTGCGCTTGGCCCCGATAATGGCTGCTTGCAGCTATATTTAGGGGCCAAGCACCGAAGGTGCGGAGGCACCTATTGAAATCGTTAGTGTTCCTATTATTATTATTCTGCTTCTTCTTCTTCTTCTTCTTCTTCTTCTTCTTCTTCTTCTTCCGCCATAGGAGTCTCTGGCAGCCCATAGAACCGTATGGTAAAAAGTTGTGAAATTTGGCACACTCATAGAGGCCAGTCTGAGCTGTCACTATAGCAAATTTGGTGCCTCTAACTCAATCCCTCTAGCGCCACCACCTGTCCAAAGTTTCACTCATATTTATGCTTATAACTTTTGACCCCTAAGGGCTAGAAACAAAATTCTTTTTTCATCGGATTCCTTGGCTCAAGCCGATTCGATTTCACCCTATGATGTCATTTTCCGGTATGCAAATTTTCCCGCCATTTTGAATTTTCTGAAAAACCTACTTTTTCGAACTCCTCCTAGGCCGTTGCTCCGATTTTCACGAAAATTGAAACAGATCATCTTCAGAGCATGTTGACAAAAAGTTATGGAATTCAAGTTGATTCGTCCAATCGTTTTCAATAAACGCACAAACAAATTTTACGTGGAGGTTGCAAAAACACACTAAAGGCTATATCTCCGCAACGCTTTATCGTATTCAAACCAACCTTGGTACATGTCATCACAAGCATGACTTGAAGCAACATGCAGCGTTTCGGCGCAGCGCCACCTACCTGTCCGGAGATACGAAAAATGCCTATTTTGGCTTATAACTTCTGAACCGTTTATCCAAAAATCATAAAATTGGTCTCATTAGATTCAGGGCGTCATGCCGAGTCGACTGATATCCAATTTTACCATGTCGGCCATTTTGGATGTCGGCCATTTTGAATTATGTGCAAAAATGCTGTATTTTATGAACGCATGAACAGATTGTTATGAAACTTGGTATGGGTCATCACCACGATGCCCTGAAGTAGCCTGAGAAGTTTCGAAACAGCGCCACCTAGTGGAGAATTTTTTTTTTCAAACGCTTATAACTTTGGGTGTGGTTGACATATTTTGATGGGAGTGTGTTTTTTGGTCTCCTGAATCCTTGCCGACTCCAACGATACCAGACTTGCCAGGTTTCGGCATATGGTTTGCGCAGAGTTGTAATTTAGTGCTTAAAAAACATTTGCTGATATCTTCGAAACCGCTAGTCCGATCGAGACGAAACCAGCCTCAGAAGTTCGGAAACATAGGTCGATAGCTATACGCTAATGCCCAAATCTCAAAATATTGATAGTAAGGGGTAGTAAAATCCAATCAAAGTCAGGTGTCAGTCATTTTTTACGTGTTTTTTCATATAAATGTCTATAACTCCAAAACAAAATGAAATATTTTC
Organism: Pseudorasbora parva; assembly: GCF_024679245.1. Taxonomy (NCBI): domain Eukaryota; kingdom Metazoa; phylum Chordata; class Actinopteri; order Cypriniformes; family Gobionidae; genus Pseudorasbora; species Pseudorasbora parva. The sequence continues at coordinate 23,844,156 of NC_090190.1, read as the reverse complement.
ACCAAACTTGACACACATATGTATGGGCTCACTACGAGGACACATAAAAAAATTGGTGGGATTGTGCCTCTTGGTGGCGCTATAATAAAACAAAACATGAAATTCCCATTGACTTCAATGCAGTATTACGGTTTAAAATGCTAATGCTATAATTTAAGAATGCACTAGTGTATCATTACAAAACTCGGTATGTGTCTTCCGCTCTATGTCCCGAAGATATTCAAAAAGTTTCGGGGCAGCGCCACCTTGTGGTCAAAAGTTGTAATAAAATGTACAAAAATGCTAATAACTTTTGATTAAATTAGCCTATTGTAATGAGACTGGTCATAATACATTCATTGGCTCATGCCGAGAAGATAGATACCAATTTTGCCATATTTTGCAAACCTATCTGTCCTCCATCTTGTTATTTGTTAAAAATCTACTTTTTCAAACTCATCCTAGACCGTTTGTCCGATTTTCACCAAAATTGATCCGTATCGTCTTCAGACCATGCTGACAAATACTTATGGATTTCGGATTGATAGACAAAACAGTTTTCATATACCACTGCAACAGAGTTGAGCCATGATGCAAAAATTACTCTTGAGGCTGTATCTCTGCAATGCTTTGACATATTGACACCAAACTTTGCATGTGTCATTGTCATCTCAATCTGACTAAACCACATCAGTTTCGTAACAGTGACACCTATTGGTCGAAAGTGATAAACCATTAAACCATTATTATTGACTGTATTTAAAATTTGACTGCTATTTTGCCTAAAATCAACTTAATAGGTCCTTAATGGCTCATTGTTGCAGTTGGCTTGAGACTTCCAGCCATGCTGGCATGTCTTGTCTTCTTCTTTGCGCTTGGCCCCGATAATGGCTGCTTGCAGCTATATTTAGGGGCCAAGCACCGAAGGTGCGGAGGCACCTATTGAAATTGTTAGTGTTCCTATTATTATTATTCTGCTTCTTCTTCTTCTTCTTTTTCTTTTTCTTCCGCCATAGGAGTCTCTGGCAGCCCATAGAACCGTATGGTAAAAAGTTGTGAAATTTGGCACACTCATAGAGGCCAGTCTGAGCTGTCACTATAGCAAATTTGGTGCCTCTAACTCAATCCCTCTAGCGCCACCACCTGTCCAAAGTTTCACTCATATTTATGCTTATAACTTTTGACCCCTAAGGGCTAGAAACAAAATTCTTTTTTCATCGGATTCCTTGGCTCAAGCCGATTCGATTTCACCCTATGATGTCATTTTCCGGTATGCAAATTTTCCCGCCATTTTGAATTTTCTGAAAAACCTACTTTTTCGAACTCCTCCTAGGCCGTTGCTCCGATTTTCACGAAAATTGAAACAGATCATCTTCAGAGCATGTTGACAAAAAGTTATGGAATTCAAGTTGATTCGTCCAATCGTTTTCAATAAACGCACAAACAAATTTTACGTGGAGGTTGCAAAAACACACTAAAGGCTATATCTCCGCAACGCTTTATCGTATTCAAACCAACCTTGGTACATGTCATCACAAGCATGACTTGAAGCAACATGCAGCGTTTCGGCGCAGCGCCACCTACCTGTCCGGAGATACGAAAAATGCCTATTTTGGCTTATAACTTCTGAACCGTTTATCCAAAAATCATAAAATTGGTCTCATTAGATTCAGGGCGTCATGCCGAGTCGACTGATATCCAATTTTACCATGTCGGCCATTTTGGATGTCGGCCATTTTGAATTATGTGCAAAAATGCTGTATTTTATGAACGCATGAACAGATTGTTATGAAACTTGGTATGGGTCATCACCACGATGCCCTGAAGTAGCCTGAGAAGTTTCGAAACAGCGCCACCTAGTGGAGAATTTTTTTTTTCAAACGCTTATAACTTTGGGTGTGGTTGACATATTTTGATGGGAGTGTGTTTTTTGGTCTCCTGAATCCTTGCCGACTCCAACGATACCAGACTTGCCAGGTTTCGGCATATGGTTTGCGCAGAGTTGTAATTTAGTGCTTAAAAAACATTTGCTGATATCTTCGAAACCGCTAGTCCGATCGAGACGAAACCAGCCTCAGAAGTTCGGAAACATAGGTCGATAGCTATATGCTAATGCCCAAATCTCAAAATATTGATAGTAAGGGGTAGTAAAATCCAATCAAAGTCAGGTGTCAGTCATTTTTTACGTGTTTTTTCATATAAATGTCTATAACTCCAAAACAAAATGAAATATTTTCACCAAACTTGACACACATATGTATGGGCTCACTACGAGGACACATAAAAAAATTGGTGGGATTGTGCCTCTTGGTGGCGCTATAATAAAACAAAACATGAAATTCCCATTGACTTCAATGCAGTATTACGGTTTAAAATGCTAATGCTATAATTTAAGAATGCACTAGTGTATCGTTACAAAACTCGGTATGTGTCTTCCGCTCTATGTCCCGAAGATATTCAAAAAGTTTCGGGGCAGCGCCACCTTGTGGTCAAAAGTTGTAATAAAATGTACAAAAATGCTAATAACTTTTGATTAAATTAGCCTATTGTAATGAGACTGGTCATAATACATTCATTGGCTCATGCCGAGAAGATAGATACCAATTTTGCCATATTTTGCAAACATATCTGTGCTCCATCTTGTTATTTGTTAAAAATCTACTTTTTCAAACTCATCCTAGACCGTTTGTCCGATTTTCACCAAAATTGATCCGTATCGTCTTCAGACCATGCTGAAAAATACTTATGGATTTCGGATTGATAGACAAAACAGTTTTCATATACCACTGCAACAGAGTTGAGCCATGATGCAAAAATTACTCTTGAGGCTGTATCTCTGCAATGCTTTGACATATTGACACCAAACTTTGCATGTGTCATTGTCATCTCAATCTGACTAAACCACATCAGTTTCGTAACAGTGACACCTATTGGTCGAAAGTGATAAACCATTAAACCATTATTATTGACTGTATTTAAAATTTGACTGCTATTTTGCCTAAAATCAACTTAATAGGTCCTTAATGGCTCATTGTTGCAGTTGGCTTGAGACTTCCAGCCATGCTGGCATGTCTTGTCTTCTTCTTTGCGCTTGGCCCCGATAATGGCTGCTTGCAGCTATATTTCTGCTTCTTCTTCTTCTTCTTCTTCCGCCATAGGAGTCTCTGGCAGCCCATAGAACCGTATGGTAAAAAGTTGTGAAATTTGGCACACTCATAGAGGCCAGTCTGAGCTGTCACTATAGCAAATTTGGTGCCTCTAACTCAATCCCTCTAGCGCCACCACCTGTCCAAAGTTTCACTCATATTTATGCTTATAACTTTTGACCCCTAAGGGCTAGAAACAAAATTCTTTTTTCATCGGATTCCTTGGCTCAAGCCGATTCGATTTCACCCTATGATGTCATTTTCCGGTATGCAAATTTTCCCGCCATTTTGAATTTTCTGAAAAACCTACTTTTTCGAACTCCTCCTAGGCCGTTGCTCCGATTTTCACGAAAATTGAAACAGATCATCTTCAGAGCATGTTGACAAAAAGTTATGGAATTCAAGTTGATTCGTCCAATCGTTTTCAATAAACGCACAAACAAATTTTACGTGGAGGTTGCAAAAACACACTAAAGGCTATATCTCCGCAACGCTTTATCGTATTCAAACCAACCTTGGTACATGTCATCACAAGCATGACTTGAAGCAACATGCAGCGTTTCGGCGCAGCGCCACCTACCTGTCCGGAGATACGAAAAATGCCTATTTTGGCTTATAACTTCTGAACCGTTTATCCAAAAATCATAAAATTGGTCTCATTAGATTCAGGGCGTCATGCCGAGTCGACTGATATCCAATTTTACCATGTCGGCCATTTTGGATGTCGGCCATTTTGAATTATGTGCAAAAATGCTGTATTTTATGAACGCATGAACAGATTGTTATGAAACTTGGTATGGGTCATCACCACGATGCCCTGAAGTAGCCTGAGAAGTTTCGAAACAGCGCCACCTAGTGGAGAATTTTTTTTTCAAACGCTTATAACTTTGGGTGTGGTTGACATATTTTGATGGGAGTGTGTTTTTTGGTCTCCTGAATCCTTGCCGACTCCAACGATACCAGACTTGCCAGGTTTCGGCATATGGTTTGCGCAGAGTTGTAATTTAGTGCTTAAAAAACATTTGCTGATATCTTCGAAACCGCTAGTCCGATCAAGACGAAACCAGCCTCAGAAGTTCGGAAACATAGGTCGATAGCTATACGCTAATGCCCAAATCTCAAAATATTGATAGTAAGGGGTAGTAAAATCCAATCAAAGTCAGGTGTCAGTCATTTTTTACGTGTTTTTTCATATAAATGTCTATAACTCCAAAACAAAATGAAATATTTTCACCAAACTTGACACACATATGTATGGGCTCACTACGAGGACACATAAAAAAATTGGTGGGATTGTGCCTCTTGGTGGCGCTATAATAAAACAAAACATGAAATTCCCATTGACTTCAATGCAGTATTACGGTTTAAAATGCTAATGCTATAATTTAAGAATGCACTAGTGTATCATTACAAAACTCGGTATGTGTCTTCCGCTCTATGTCCCGAAGATATTCAAAAAGTTTCGGGGCAGCGCCACCTTGTGGTCAAAAGTTGTAATAAAATGTACAAAAATGCTAATAACTTTTGATTAAATTAGCCTATTGTAATGAGACTGGTCATAATACATTCATTGGCTCATGCCGAGAAGATAGATACCAATTTTGCCATATTTTGCAAACATATCTGTGCTCCATCTTGTTATTTGTTAAAAATCTACTTTTTCAAACTCATCCTAGACCGTTTGTCCGATTTTCACCAAAATTGATCCGTATCGTCTTCAGACCATGCTGACAAATAGTTATGGATTTCGGATTGATAGACAAAACAGTTTTCATATACCACTGCAACAGAGTTGAGCCATGATGCAAAAATGACTCTTGAGGCTGTATCTCTGCAATGCTTTGACATATTGACACCAAACTTTGCATGTGTCATTGTCATCTCAATCTGACTAAACCACATCAGTTTCGTAACAGTGACACCTATTGGTCGAAAGTGATAAACCATTAAACCATTATTATTGACTGTATTTAAAATTTGACTGCTATTTTGCCTAAAATCAACTTAATAGGTCCTTAATGGCTCATTGTTGCAGTTGGCTTGAGACTTCCAGCCATGCTGGCATGTCTTGTCTTCTTCTTTGCACTTGGCCCCGATAATGGCTGCTTGCAGCTATATTTAGGGGCCAAGCACCGAAGGTGCGGAGGCACCTATTGAAATCGTTAGTGTTCCTATTATTATTATTCTGCTTCTTCTTCTTCTTCTTCTTCTTCTTCTTCTTCTTCTTCTTCTTCCGCCATAGGAGTCTCTGGCAGCCCATAGAACCGTATGGTAAAAAGTTGTGAAATTTGGCACACTCATAGAGGCCAGTCTGAGCTGTCACTATAGCAAATTTGGTGCCTCTAACTCAATCCCTCTAGCGCCACCACCTGTCCAAAGTTTCACTCATATTTATGCTTATAACTTTTGACCCCTAAGGGCTAGAAACAAAATTCTTTTTTCATCGGATTCCTTGGCTCAAGCCGATTCGATTTCACCCTATGATGTCATTTTCCGGTATGCAAATTTTCCCGCCATTTTGAATTTTCTGAAAAACCTACTTTTTCGAACTCCTCCTAGGCCGTTGCTCCGATTTTCACGAAAATTGAAACAGATCATCTTCAGAGCATGTTGACAAAAAGTTATGGAATTCAAGTTGATTCGTCCAATCGTTTTCAATAAACGCACAAACAAATTTTACGTGGAGGTTGCAAAAACACACTAAAGGCTATATCTCCGCAACGCTTTATCGTATTCAAACCAACCTTGGTACATGTCATCACAAGCATGACTTGAAGCAACATGCAGCGTTTCGTCGCAGCGCCACCTACCTGTCCGGAGATACGAAAAATGCCTATTTTGGCTTATAACTTCTGAACCGTTTATCCAAAAATCATAAAATTGGTCTCATTAGATTCAGGGCGTCATGCCGAGTCGACTGATATCCAATTTTACCATGTCGGCCATTTTGGATGTCGGCCATTTTGAATTATGTGCAAAAATGCTGTATTTTATGAACGCATGAACAGATTGTTATGAAACTTGGTATGGGTCATCACCACGATGCCCTGAAGTAGCCTGAGAAGTTTCGAAACAGCGCCACCTAGTGGAGAATTTTTTTTTTCAAACGCTTATAACTTTGGGTGTGGTTGACATATTTTGATGGGAGTGTGTTTTTTGGTCTCCTGAATCCTTGCCGACTCCAACGATACCAGACTTGCCAGGTTTCGGCATATGGTTTGCGCAGAGTTGTAATTTAGTGCTTAAAAAACATTTGCTGATATCTTCGAAACCGCTAGTCCGATCGAGACGAAACCAGCCTCAGAAGTTCGGAAACATAGGTCGATAGCTATACGCTAATGCCCAAATCTCAAAATATTGATAGTAAGGGGTAGTAAAATCCAATCAAAGTCAGGTGTCAGTCATTTTTTACGTGTTTTTTCATATAAATGTCTATAACTCCAAAACAAAATGAGATATTTTCACCAAACTTGACACACATATGTATGGGCTCACTATGAGGACACATAAAAAAATTGGTGGGATTGTGCCTCTTGGTGGCGCTATAATAAAACAAAACATGAAATTCCCATTGACTTCAATGCAGTATTATGGTTTAAAATGCTAATGCTATAATTTAAGAATGCATTAGCGTATCGTTACAAAACTCGGTATGTGTCTTCCGCTCCATGTCCTGAAGATACTCAAAAAGTTTCGGGGTAGCGCCACCTTGTGGTCAAAAGTTGTAATAAAATGTACAGAAATGCGAATAACTTTTGATTAAATTAACCCATTGTAATGAAACTGGTCATAATACAGTCAATGGCTCATGCCGAGAACATGGATACCAATTGTGCCATATTTTGCAAACCTATCTGTCCTCCGTCTTGTTATTTGTTAAAAACCTACTTTTTCAAACTCATCCTAGACCGTTTGTCCGATTTTCACCAAAATTGATCCGTATCGTCTTCAGACCATGCTGACAAATACTTATGGATTTCGGATTGATAGACAAAACAGTTTTCATATACCACTGCAACAGAGTTGAGCCATGATGCAAAAATTACTCTTGAGGCTGTATCTCTGCAATGCTTTGACATATTGACACCAAACTTTGCATGTGTCATTGTCATCTCAATCTGACTAAACCACATCAGTTTCGTAACAGTGACACCTATTGGTCGAAAGTGATAAACCATTAAACCATTATTATTGACTGTATTTAAAATTTGACTGCTATTTTGCCTAAAATCAACTTAATAGGTCCTTAATGGCTCATTGTTGCAGTTGGCTTGAGACTTCCAGCCATGCTGGCATGTCTTGTCTTCTTCTTTGCGCTTGGCCCCGATAATGGCTGCTTGCAGCTATATTTCTGCTTCTTCTTCTTCTTCTTCTTCCGCCATAGGAGTCTCTGGCAGCCCATAGAACCGTATGGTAAAAAGTTGTGAAATTTGGCACACTCATAGAGGCCAGTCTGAGCTGTCACTATAGCAAATTTGGTGCCTCTAACTCAATCCCTCTAGCGCCACCACCTGTCCAAAGTTTCACTCATATTTATGCTTATAACTTTTGACCCCTAAGGGCTAGAAACAAAATTCTTTTTTCATCGGATTCCTTGGCTCAAGCCGATTCGATTTCACCCTATGATGTCATTTTCCGGTATGCAAATTTTCCCGCCATTTTGAATTTTCTGAAAAACCTACTTTTTCGAACTCCTCCTAGGCCGTTGCTCCGATTTTCACGAAAATTGAAACAGATCATCTTCAGAGCATGTTGACAAAAAGTTATGGAATTCAAGTTGATTCGTCCAATCGTTTTCAATAAACGCACAAACAAATTTTACGTGGAGGTTGCAAAAACACACTAAAGGCTATATCTCCGCAACGCTTTATCGTATTCAAACCAACCTTGGTACATGTCATCACAAGCATGACTTGAAGCAACATGCAGCGTTTCGGCGCAGCGCCACCTACCTGTCCGGAGATACGAAAAATGCCTATTTTGGCTTATAACTTCTGAACCGTTTATCCAAAAATCATAAAATTGGTCTCATTAGATTCAGGGCGTCATGCCGAGTCGACTGATATCCAATTTTACCATGTCGGCCATTTTGGATGTCGGCCATTTTGAATTATGTGCAAAAATGCTGTATTTTATGAACGCATGAACAGATTGTTATGAAACTTGGTATGGGTCATCACCACGATGCCCTGAAGTAGCCTGAGAAGTTTCGAAACAGCGCCACCTAGTGGAGAATTTTTTTTTCAAACGCTTATAACTTTGGGTGTGGTTGACATATTTTGATGGGAGTGTGTTTTTTGGTCTCCTGAATCCTTGCCGACTCCAACGATACCAGACTTGCCAGGTTTCGGCATATGGTTTGCGCAGAGTTGTAATTTAGTGCTTAAAAAACATTTGCTGATATCTTCGAAACCGCTAGTCCGATCAAGACGAAACCAGCCTCAGAAGTTCGGAAACATAGGTCGATAGCTATACGCTAATGCCCAAATCTCAAAATATTGATAGTAAGGGGTAGTAAAATCCAATCAAAGTCAGGTGTCAGTCATTTTTTACGTGTTTTTTCATATAAATGTCTATAACTCCAAAACAAAATGAAATATTTTCACCAAACTTGACACACATATGTATGGGCTCACTACGAGGACACATAAAAAAATTGGTGGGATTGTGCCTCTTGGTGGCGCTATAATAAAACAAAACATGAAATTCCCATTGACTTCAATGCAGTATTACGGTTTAAAATGCTAATGCTATAATTTAAGAATGCACTAGTGTATCATTACAAAACTCGGTATGTGTCTTCCGCTCTATGTCCCGAAGATATTCAAAAAGTTTCGGGGCAGCGCCACCTTGTGGTCAAAAGTTGTAATAAAATGTACAAAAATGCTAATAACTTTTGATTAAATTAGCCTATTGTAATGAGACTGGTCATAATACATTCATTGGCTCATGCCGAGAAGATAGATACCAATTTTGCCATATTTTGCAAACATATCTGTGCTCCATCTTGTTATTTGTTAAAAATCTACTTTTTCAAACTCATCCTAGACCGTTTGTCCGATTTTCACCAAAATTGATCCGTATCGTCTTCAGACCATGCTGACAAATAGTTATGGATTTCGGATTGATAGACAAAACAGTTTTCATATACCACTGCAACAGAGTTGAGCCATGATGCAAAAATGACTCTTGAGGCTGTATCTCTGCAATGCTTTGACATATTGACACCAAACTTTGCATGTGTCATTGTCATCTCAATCTGACTAAACCACATCAGTTTCGTAACAGTGACACCTATTGGTCGAAAGTGATAAACCATTAAACCATTATTATTGACTGTATTTAAAATTTGACTGCTATTTTGCCTAAAATCAACTTAATAGGTCCTTAATGGCTCATTGTTGCAGTTGGCTTGAGACTTCCAGCCATGCTGGCATGTCTTGTCTTCTTCTTTGCACTTGGCCCCGATAATGGCTGCTTGCAGCTATATTTAGGGGCCAAGCACCGAAGGTGCGGAGGCACCTATTGAAATCGTTAGTGTTCCTATTATTATTATTCTGCTTCTTCTTCTTCTTCTTCTTCTTCTTCTTCTTCTTCTTCTTCTTCCGCCATAGGAGTCTCTGGCAGCCCATAGAACCGTATGGTAAAAAGTTGTGAAATTTGGCACACTCATAGAGGCCAGTCTGAGCTGTCACTATAGCAAATTTGGTGCCTCTAACTCAATCCCTCTAGCGCCACCACCTGTCCAAAGTTTCACTCATATTTATGCTTATAACTTTTGACCCCTAAGGGCTAGAAACAAAATTCTTTTTTCATCGGATTCCTTGGCTCAAGCCGATTCGATTTCACCCTATGATGTCATTTTCCGGTATGCAAATTTTCCCGCCATTTTGAATTTTCTGAAAAACCTACTTTTTCGAACTCCTCCTAGGCCGTTGCTCCGATTTTCACGAAAATTGAAACAGATCATCTTCAGAGCATGTTGACAAAAAGTTATGGAATTCAAGTTGATTCGTCCAATCGTTTTCAATAAACGCACAAACAAATTTTACGTGGAGGTTGCAAAAACACACTAAAGGCTATATCTCCGCAACGCTTTATCGTATTCAAACCAACCTTGGTACATGTCATCACAAGCATGACTTGAAGCAACATGCAGCGTTTCGTCGCAGCGCCACCTACCTGTCCGGAGATACGAAAAATGCCTATTTTGGCTTATAACTTCTGAACCGTTTATCCAAAAATCATAAAATTGGTCTCATTAGATTCAGGGCGTCATGCCGAGTCGACTGATATCCAATTTTACCATGTCGGCCATTTTGGATGTCGGCCATTTTGAATTATGTGCAAAAATGCTGTATTTTATGAACGCATGAACAGATTGTTATGAAACTTGGTATGGGTCATCACCACGATGCCCTGAAGTAGCCTGAGAAGTTTCGAAACAGCGCCACCTAGTGGAGAATTTTTTTTTTCAAACGCTTATAACTTTGGGTGTGGTTGACATATTTTGATGGGAGTGTGTTTTTTGGTCTCCTGAATCCTTGCCGACTCCAACGATACCAGACTTGCCAGGTTTCGGCATATGGTTTGCGCAGAGTTGTAATTTAGTGCTTAAAAAACATTTGCTGATATCTTCGAAACCGCTAGTCCGATCGAGACGAAACCAGCCTCAGAAGTTCGGAAACATAGGTCGATAGCTATACGCTAATGCCCAAATCTCAAAATATTGATAGTAAGGGGTAGTAAAATCCAATCAAAGTCAGGTGTCAGTCATTTTTTACGTGTTTTTTCATATAAATGTCTATAACTCCAAAACAAAATGAGATATTTTCACCAAACTTGACACACATATGTATGGGCTCACTATGAGGACACATAAAAAAATTGGTGGGATTGTGCCTCTTGGTGGCGCTATAATAAAACAAAACATGAAATTCCCATTGACTTCAATGCAGTATTATGGTTTAAAATGCTAATGCTATAATTTAAGAATGCATTAGCGTATCGTTACAAAACTCGGTATGTGTCTTCCGCTCCATGTCCTGAAGATACTCAAAAAGTTTCGGGGTAGCGCCACCTTGTGGTCAAAAGTTGTAATAAAATGTACAGAAATGCGAATAACTTTTGATTAAATTAACCCATTGTAATGAAACTGGTCATAATACAGTCAATGGCTCATGCCGAGAACATGGATACCAATTGTGCCATATTTTGCAAACCTATCTGTCCTCCGTCTTGTTATTTGTTAAAAACCTACTTTTTCAAACTCATCCTAGACCGTTTGTCCGATTTTCACCAAAATTGATCCGTATCGTCTTCAGACCATGCTGACAAATACTTATGGATTTCGGATTGATAGACAAAACAGTTTTCATATACCACTGCAACAGAGTTGAGCCATGATGCAAAAATTACTCTTGAGGCTGTATCTCTGCAATGCTTTGACATATTGACACCAAACTTTGCATGTGTCATTGTCATCTCAATCTGACTAAACCACATCAGTTTCGTAACAGTGACACCTATTGGTCGAAAGTGATAAACCATTAAACCATTATTATTGACTGTATTTAAAATTTGACTGCTATTTTGCCTAAAATCAACTTAATAGGTCCTTAATGGCTCATTGTTGCAGTTGGCTTGAGACTTCCAGCCATGCTGGCATGTCTTGTCTTCTTCTTTGCGCTTGGCCCCGATAATGGCTGCTTGCAGCTATATTTATTATTCTGCTTCTTCTTCTTCTTCCGCCATAGGAGTCTCTGGCAGCCCATAGAACCGTATGGTAAAAAGTTGTGAAATTTGGCACACTCATAGAGGCCAGTCTGAGCTGTCACTATAGCAAATTTGGTGCCTCTAACTCAATCCCTCTAGCGCCACCACCTGTCCAAAGTTTCACTCATATTTATGCTTATAACTTTTGACCCCTAAGGGCTAGAAACAAAATTCTTTTTTCATCGGATTCCTTGGCTCAAGCCGATTCGATTTCACCCTATGATGTCATTTTCCGGTATGCAAATTTTCCCGCCATTTTGAATTTTCTGAAAAACCTACTTTTTCGAACTCCTCCTAGGGCGTTGCTCCGATTTTCACGAAAATTGAAACAGATCATCTTCAGAGCATGTTGACAAAAAGTTATGGAATTCAAGTTGATTCGTCTAATCGTTTTCAATAAACGCACAAACAAATTTTACGTGGAGGTTGCAAAAACACACTAAAGGCTATATCTCCGCAACGCTTTATCGTATTCAAACCAACCTTGGTACATGTCATCACAAGCATGACTTGAAGCAACATGCAGCGTTTCGGCGCAGCGCCACCTACCTGTCCGGAGATACGAAAAATGCCTATTTTGGCTTATAACTTCTGAACCGTTTATCCAAAAATCATAAAATTGGTCTCATTAGATTCAGGGCGTCATGCCGAGTCGACTGATATCCAATTTTACCATGTCGGCCATTTTGGATGTCGGCCATTTTGAATTATGTGCAAAAATGCTGTATTTTATGAACGCATGAACAGATTGTTATGAAACTTGGTATGGGTCATCACCACGATGCCCTGAAGTAGCCTGAGAAGTTTCGAAACAGCGCCACCTAGTGGAGAATTTTTTTTTTCAAACGCTTATAACTTTGGGTGTGGTTGACATATTTTGATGGGAGTGTGTTTTTTGGTCTCCTGAATCCTTGCCGACTCCAACGATACCAGACTTGCCAGGTTTCGGCATATGGTTTGCGCAGAGTTGTAATTTAGTGCTTAAAAAACATTTGCTGATATCTTCGAAACCGCTAGTCCGATCGAGACGAAACCAGCCTCAGAAGTTCGGAAACATAGGTCGATAGCTATACGCTAATGCCCAAATCTCAAAATATTGATAGTAAGGGGTAGTAAAATCCAATCAAAGTCAGGTGTCAGTCATTTTTTACGTGTTTTTTCATATAAATGTCTATAACTCCAAAACAAAATGAAATATTTTCACCAAACTTGACACACATATGTATGGGCTCACTACGAGGACACATAAAAAAATTGGTGGGATTGTGCCTCTTGGTGGCGCTATAATAAAACAAAACATGAAATTCCCATTGACTTCAATGCAGTATTACGGTTTAAAATGCTAATGCTATAATTTAAGAATGCACTAGTGTATCATTACAAAACTCGGTATGTGTCTTCCGCTCTATGTCCCGAAGATATTCAAAAAGTTTCGGGGCAGCGCCACCTTGTGCTCAAAAGTTGTAATAAAATGTACAAAAATGCTAATAACTTTTGATTAAATTAGCCTATTGTAATGAGACTGGTCATAATACATTCATTGGCTCATGCCGAGAAGATAGATACCAATTTTGCCATATTTTGCAAACATATCTGTGCTCCATCTTGTTATTTGTTAAAAATCTACTTTTTCAAACTCATCCTAGACCGTTTGTCCGATTTTCACCAAAATTGATCCGTATCGTCTTCAGACCATGCTGACAAATACTTATGGATTTCGGATTGATAGACAAAACAGTTTTCATATACCACTGCAACAGAGTTGAGCCATGATGCAAAAATTACTCTTGAGGCTGTATCTCTGCAATGCTTTGACATATTGACACCAAACTTTGCATGTGTCATTGTCATCTCAATCTGACTAAACCACATCAGTTTCGTAACAGTGACACCTATTGGTCGAAAGTGATAAACCATTAAACCATTATTATTGACTGTATTTAAAATTTGACTGCTATTTTGCCTAAAATCAACTTAATAGGTCCTTAATGGCTCATTGTTGCAGTTGGCTTGAGACTTCCAGCCATGCTGGCATGTCTTGTCTTCTTCTTTGCGCTTGGCCCCGATAATGGCTGCTTGCAGCTATATTTAGGGGCCAAGCACCGAAGGTGCGGAGGCACCTATTGAAATCGTTAGTGTTCCTATTATTATTATTAGGGGCCAAGCACCGAAGGTGCGGAGGCACCTATTGAAATTGTTAGTGTTCCTATTATTAGGGGCCAAGCACCGAAGGTGCGGAGGCACCTATTGAAATTGTTAGTGTTCTTATTATTATTATTCTGCTTCTTCTTCTTCTTCTTCTTCTTCTTCTTCTTTTTCTTTTTCTTCCGCCATAGGAGTCTCTGGCAGCCCATAGAACCGTATGGTAAAAAGTTGTGAAATTTGGCACACTCATAGAGGCCAGTCTGAGCTGTCACTATAGCAAATTTGGTGCCTCTAACTCAATCCCTCTAGCGCCACCACCTGTCCAAAGTTTCACTCATATTTATGCTTATAACTTTTGACCCCTAAGGGCTAGAAACAAAATTCTTTTTTCATCGGATTCCTTGGCTCAAGCCGATTCGATTTCACCCTATGATGTCATTTTCCGGTATGCAAATTTTCCCGCCATTTTGAATTTTCTGAAAAACCTACTTTTTCGAACTCCTCCTAGGCCGTTGCTCCGATTTTCACGAAAATTGAAACAGATCATCTTCAGAGCATGTTGACAAAAAGTTATGGAATTCAAGTTGATTCGTCCAATCGTTTCCAATAAACGCACAAACAAATTTTACGTGGAGGTTGCAAAAACACACTAAAGGCTATATCTCCGCAACGCTTTATCGTATTCAAACCAACCTTGGTACATGTCATCACAAGCATGACTTGAAGCAACATGCAGCGTTTCGGCGCAGCGCCACCTACCTGTCCGGAGATACGAAAAATGCCTATTTTGGCTTATAACTTCTGAACCGTTTATCCAAAAATCATAAAATTGGTCTCATTAGATTCAGGGCGTCATGCCGAGTCGACTGATATCCAATTTTACCATGTCGGCCATTTTGGATGTCGGCCATTTTGAATTATGTGCAAAAATGCTGTATTTTATGAACGCATGAACAGATTGTTATGAAACTTGGTATGGGTCATCACCACGATGCCCTGAAGTAGCCTGAGAAGTTTCGAAACAGCGCCACCTAGTGGAGAATTTTTTTTTTCAAACGCTTATAACTTTGGGTGTGGTTGACATATTTTGATGGGAGTGTGTTTTTTGGTCTCCTGAATCCTTGCCGACTCCAACGATACCAGACTTGCCAGGTTTCGGCATATGGTTTGCGCAGAGTTGTAATTTAGTGCTTAAAAAACATTTGCTGATATCTTCGAAACCGCTAGTCCGATCGAGACGAAACCAGCCTCAGAAGTTCGGAAACATAGGTCGATAGCTATACGCTAATGCCCAAATCTCAAAATATTGATAGTAAGGGGTAGTAAAATCCAATCAAAGTCAGGTGTCAGTCCTTTTTTACGTGTTTTTTCATATAAATGTCTATAACTCCAAAACAAAATGAGATATTTTCACCAAACTTGACACACATATGTATGGGCTCACTATGAGGACACATAAAAAAATTGGTGGGATTGTGCCTCTTGGTGGCGCTATAATAAAACAAAACATGAAATTCCCATTGACTTCAATGCAGTATTATGGTTTAAAATGCTAATGCTATAATTTAAGAATGCATTAGCGTATCGTTACAAAACTCGGTATGTGTCTTCCGCTCCATGTCCTGAAGATACTCAAAAAGTTTCGGGGTAGCGCCACCTTGTGGTCAAAAGTTGTAATAAAATGTACAGAAATGCGAATAACTTTTGATTAAATTAACCCATTGTAATGAAACTGGTCATAATACAGTCAATGGCTCATGCCGAGAACATGGATACCAATTTTGCCATATTTTGCAAACCTATCTGTCCTCCGTCTTGTTATTTGTTAAAAACCTACTTTTTCAAACTCATCCTAGACCGTTTGTCCGATTTTCACCAAAATTGATCCGTATCGTCTTCAGACCATGCTGACAAATAGTTATGGATTTCGGATTGATAGACAAAACAGTTTTCATATACCACTGCAACAGAGTTGAGCCATGATGCAAAAATTACTCTTGAGGCTGTATCTCTGCAATGCTTTGACATATTGACACCAAACTTTGCATGTGTCATTGTCATCTCAATCTGACTAAACCACATCAGTTTCGTAACAGTGACACCTATTGGTCGAAAGTGATAAACCATTAAACCATTATTATTGACTGTATTTAAAATTTGACTGCTATTTTGCCTAAAATCAACTTAATAGGTCCTTAATGGCTCATTGTTGCAGTTGGCTTGAGACTTCCAGCCATGCTGGCATGTCTTGTCTTCTTCTTTGCGCTTGGCCCCGATAATGGCTGCTTGCAGCTATTTAGGGGCCAAGCACCGAAGGTGCGGAGGCACCTATTGAAATTGTTAGTGTTCCTATTATTAGGGGCCAAGCACCGAAGGTGCGGAGGCACCTATTGAAATCGTTAGTGTTCCTATTATTATTATTCTGCTTCTTCTTCTTCTTCTTCTTCTTCTTCTTCTTCTTCTTCTTCTTCCGCCATAGGAGTCTCTGGCAGCCCATAGAACCGTATGGTAAAAAGTTGTGAAATTTGGCACACTCATAGAGGCCAGTCTGAGCTGTCACTATAGCAAATTTGGTGCCTCTAACTCAATCCCTCTAGCGCCACCACCTGTCCAAAGTTTCACTCATATTTATGCTTATAACTTTTGACCCCTAAGGGCTAGAAACAAAATTCTTTTTTCATCGGATTCCTTGGCTCAAGCCGATTTGATTTCACCCTATGATGTCATTTTCCGGTATGCAAATTTTCCCGCCATTTTGAATTTTCTGAAAAACCTACTTTTTCGAACTCCTCCTAGGCCGTTGCTCCGATTTTCACGAAAATTGAAACAGATCATCTTCAGAGCATGTTGACAAAAAGTTATGGAATTCAAGTTGATTCGTCCAATCGTTTTCAATAAACGCACAAACAAATTTTACGTGGAGGTTGCAAAAACACACTAAAGGCTATATCTCCGCAACGCTTTATCGTATTCAAACCAACCTTGGTACATGTCATCACAAGCATGACTTGAAGCAACATGCAGCGTTTCGGCGCAGCGCCACCTACCTGTCCGGAGATACGAAAAATGCCTATTTTGGCTTATAACTTCTGAACCGTTTATCCAAAAATCATAAAATTGGTCTCATTAGATTCAGGGCGTCATGCCGAGTCGACTGATATCCAATTTTACCATGTCGGCCATTTTGGATGTCGGCCATTTTGAATTATGTGCAAAAATGCTGTATTTTATGAACGCATGAACAGATTGTTATGAAACTTGGTATGGGTCATCACCACGATGCCCTGAAGTAGCCTGAGAAGTTTCGAAACAGCGCCACCTAGTGGAGAATTTTTTTTTTCAAACGCTTATAACTTTGGGTGTGGTTGACATATTTTGATGGGAGTGTGTTTTTTGGTCTCCTGAATCCTTGCCGACTCCAACGATACCAGACTTGCCAGGTTTCGGCATATGGTTTGCGCAGAGTTGTAATTTAGTGCTTAAAAAACATTTGCTGATATCTTCGAAACCGCTAGTCCGATCGAGACGAAACCAGCCTCAGAAGTTCGGAAACATAGGTCGATAGCTATACGCTAATGCCCAAATCTCAAAATATTGATAGTAAGGGGTAGTAAAATCCAATCAAAGTCAGGTGTCAGTCCTTTTTTACGTGTTTTTTCATATAAATGTCTATAACTCCAAAACAAAATGAGATATTTTCACCAAACTTGACACACATATGTATGGGCTCACTATGAGGACACATAAAAAAATTGGTGGGATTGTGCCTCTTGGTGGCGCTATAATAAAACAAAACATGAAATTCCCATTGACTTCAATGCAGTATTATGGTTTAAAATGCTAATGCTATAATTTACGAATGCATTAGCGTATCGTTACAAAACTCGGTATGTGTCTTCCGCTCCATGTCCTGAAGATACTCAAAAAGTTTCGGGGTAGCGCCACCTTGTGGTCAAAAGTTGTAATAAAATGTACAAAAATGCTAATAACTTTTGATTAAATTAGCCTATTGTAATGAGACTGGTCATAATACATTCATTGGCTCATGCCGAGAAGATAGATACCAATTTTGCCATATTTTGCAAACATATCTGTGCTCCATCTTGTTATTTGTTAAAAATCTACTTTTTCAAACTCATCCTAGACCGTTTGTCCGATTTTCACCAAAATTGATCCGTATCGTCTTCAGACCATGCTGACAAATACTTATGGATTTCGGATTGATAGACAAAACAGTTTTCATATACCACTGCAACAGAGTTGAGCCATGATGCAAAAATTACTCTTGAGGCTGTATCTCTGCAATGCTTTGACATATTGACACCAAACTTTGCATGTGTCATTGTCATCTCAATCTGACTAAACCACATCAGTTTCGTAACAGTGACACCTATTGGTCGAAAGTGATAAACCATTAAACCATTATTATTGACTGTATTTAAAATTTGACTGCTATTTTGCCTAAAATCAACTTAATAGGTCCTTAATGGCTCATTGTTGCAGTTGGCTTGAGACTTCCAGCCATGCTGGCATGTCTTGTCTTCTTCTTTGCGCTTGGCCCCGATAATGGCTGCTTGCAGCTATATTTAGGGGCCAAGCACCGAAGGTGCGGAGGCACCTATTGAAATTGTTAGTGTTCCTATTATTAGGGGCCAAGCACCGAAGGTGCGGAGGCACCTATTGAAATCGTTAGTGTTCCTATTATTATTATTCTGCTTCTTCTTCTTCTTCTTCTTCTTCTTCTTCTTCCGCCATAGGAGTCTCTGGCAGCCCATAGAACCGTATGGTAAAAAGTTGTGAAATTTGGCACACTCATAGAGGCCAGTCTGAGCTGTCACTATAGCAAATTTGGTGCCTCTAACTCAATCCCTCTAGCGCCACCACCTGTCCAAAGTTTCACTCATATTTATGCTTATAACTTTTGACCCCTAAGGGCTAGAAACAAAATTCTTTTTTCCTCGGATTCCTTGGCTCAAGCCGATTCGATTTCACCCTATGATGTCATTTTCCGGTATGCAAATTTTCCCGCCATTTTGAATTTTCTGAAAAACCTACTTTTTCGAACTCCTCCTAGGCCGTTGCTCCGATTTTCACGAAAATTGAAACAGATCATCTTCAGAGCATGTTGACAAAAAGTTATGGAATTCAAGTTGATTCGTCCAATCGTTTTCAATAAACGCACAAACAAATTTTACGTGGAGGTTGCAAAAACACACTAAAGGCTATATCTCCGCAACGCTTTATCGTATTCAAACCAACCTTGGTACATGTCATCACAAGCATGACTTGAAGCAACATGCAGCGTTTCGGCGCAGCGCCACCTACCTGTCCGGAGATACGAAAAATGCCTATTTTGGCTTATAACTTCTGAACCGTTTATCCAAAAATCATAAAATTGGTCTCATTAGATTCAGGGCGTCATGCCGAGTCGACTGATATCCAATTTTACCATGTCGGCCATTTTGGATGTCGGCCATTTTGAATTATGTGCAAAAATGCTGTATTTTATGAACGCATGAACAGATTGTTATGAAACTTGGTATGGGTCATCACCACGATGCCCTGAAGTAGCCTGAGAAGTTTCGAAACAGCGCCACCTAGTGGAGAATTTTTTTTTTCAAACGCTTATAACTTTGGGTGTGGTTGACATATTTTGATGGGAGTGTGTTTTTTGGTCTCCTGAATCCTTGCCGACTCCAACGATACCAGACTTGCCAGGTTTCGGCATATGGTTTGCGCAGAGTTGTAATTTAGTGCTTAAAAAACATTTGCTGATATCTTCGAAACCGCTAGTCCGATCGAGACGAAACCAGCCTCAGAAGTTCGGAAACATAGGTCGATAGCTATACGCTAATGCCCAAATCTCAAAATATTGATAGTAAGGGGTAGTAAAATCCAATCAAAGTCAGGTGTCAGTCATTTTTTACGTGTTTTTTCATATAAATGTCTATAACTCCAAAACAAAATGAAATATTTTCACCAAACTTGACACACATATGTATGGGCTCACTACGAGGACACATAAAAAAATTGGTGGGATTGTGCCTCTTGGTGGCGCTATAATAAAACAAAACATGAAATTCCCATTGACTTCAATGCAGTATTACGGTTTAAAATGCTAATGCTATAATTTAAGAATGCACTAGTGTATCGTTACAAAACTCGGTATGTGTCTTCCGCTCTATGTCCCGAAGATATTCAAAAAGTTTCGGGGCAGCGCCACCTTGTGGTCAAAAGTTGTAATAAAATGTACAAAAATGCTAATAACTTTTGATTAAATTAGCCTATTGTAATGAGACTGGTCATAATACATTCATTGGCTCATGCCGAGAAGATAGATACCAATTTTGCCATATTTTGCAAACATATCTGTGCTCCGTCTTGTTATTTGTTAAAAATCTACTTTTTCAAACTCATCCTAGACCGTTTGTCCGATTTTCACCAAAATTGATCCGTATCGTCTTCAGACCATGCTGACAAATACTTATGGATTTCGGATTGATAGACAAAACAGTTTTCATATACCACTGCAACAGAGTTGAGCCATGATGCAAAAATTACTCTTGAGGCTGTATCTCTGCAATGCTTTGACATATTGACACCAAACTTTGCATGTGTCATTGTCATCTCAATCTGACTAAACCACATCAGTTTCGTAACAGTGACACCTATTGGTCGAAAGTGATAAACCATTAAACCATTATTATTGACTGTATTTAAAATTTGACTGCTATTTTGCCTAAAATCAACTTAATAGGTCCTTAATGGCTCATTGTTGCAGTTGGCTTGAGACTTCCAGCCATGCTGGCATGTCTTGTCTTCTTCTTTGCGCTTGGCCCCGATAATGGCTGCTTGCAGCTATATTTAGGGGCCAAGCACCGAAGGTGCGGAGGCACCTATTGAAATCGTTAGTGTTCCTATTATTATTATTCTGCTTCTTCTTCTTCTTCTTCTTTTTCCGCCATAGGAGTCTCTGGCAGCCCATAGAACCGTATGGTAAAAAGTTGTGAAATTTGGCACACTCATAGAGGCCAGTCTGAGCTGTCACTATAGCAAATTTGGTGCCTCTAACTCAATCCCTCTAGCGCCACCACCTGTCCAAAGTTTCACTCATATTTATGCTTATAACTTTTGACCCCTAAGGGCTAGAAACAAAATTCTTTTTTCATCGGATTCCTTGGCTCAAGCCGATTCGATTTCACCCTATGATGTCATTTTCCGGTATGCAAATTTTCCCGCCATTTTGAATTTTCTGAAAAAACTACTTTTTCGAACTCCTCCTAGGCCGTTGCTCCGATTTTCACGAAAATTGAAACAGATCATCTTCAGAGCATGTTGACAAAAAGTTATGGAATTCAAGTTGATTCGTCCAATCGTTTTCAATAAACGCACAAACAAATTTTACGTGGAGGTTGCAAAAACACACTAAAGGCTATATCTCCGCAACGCTTTATCGTATTCAAACCAACCTTGGTACATGTCATCACAAGCATGACTTGAAGCAACATGCAGCGTTTCGGCGCAGCGCCACCTACCTGTCCGGAGATACGAAAAATGCCTATTTTGGCTTATAACTTCTGAACCGTTTATCCAAAAATCATAAAATTGGTCTCATTAGATTCAGGGCGTCATGCCGAGTCGACTGATATCCAATTTTACCATGTCGGCCATTTTGGATGTCGGCCATTTTGAATTATGTGCAAAAATGCTGTATTTTATGAACGCATGAACAGATTGTTATGAAACTTGGTATGGGTCATCACCACGATGCCCTGAAGTAGCCTGAGAAGTTTCGAAACAGCGCCACCTAGTGGAGAATTTTTTTTTTCAAACGCTTATAACTTTGGGTGTGGTTGACATATTTTGATGGGAGTGTGTTTTTTGGTCTCCTGAATCCTTGCCGACTCCAACGATACCAGACTTGCCAGGTTTCGGCATATGGTTTGCGCAGAGTTGTAATTTAGTGCTTAAAAAACATTTGCTGATATCTTCGAAACCGCTAGTCCGATCGAGACGAAACCAGCCTCAGAAGTTCGGAAACATAGGTCGATAGCTATACGCTAATGCCCAAATCTCAAAATATTGATAGTAAGGGGTAGTAAAATCCAATCAAAGTCAGGTGTCAGTCATTTTTTACGTGTTTTTTCATATAAATGTCTATAACTCCAAAACAAAATGAGATATTTTCACCAAACTTGACACACATATGTATG
This sequence comes from Pseudorasbora parva, assembly GCF_024679245.1. Classification (NCBI taxonomy): domain Eukaryota; kingdom Metazoa; phylum Chordata; class Actinopteri; order Cypriniformes; family Gobionidae; genus Pseudorasbora; species Pseudorasbora parva. The sequence goes on along the minus strand of NC_090190.1, from coordinate 23,821,898 downwards.
GGCTCACTATGAGGACACATAAAAAAATCGGTGGGATTGTGCCTCTTGGTGGCGCTATAATAAAACAAAACATGAAATTCCCATTGACTTCAATGCAGTATTATGGTTTAAAATGCTAATGCTATAATTTACGAATGCATTAGCGTATCGTTACAAAACTCGGTATGTGTCTTCCGCTCCATGTCCTGAAGATACTCAAAAAGTTTCGGGGTAGCGCCACCTTGTGGTCAAAAGTTGTAATAAAATGTACAAAAATGCTAATAACTTTTGATTAAATTAGCCTATTGTAATGAGACTGGTCATAATACATTCATTGGCTCATGCCGAGAAGATAGATACCAATTTTGCCATATTTTGCAAACATATCTGTGCTCCATCTTGTTATTTGTTAAAAATCTACTTTTTCAAACTCATCCTAGACCGTTTGTCCGATTTTCACCAAAATTGATCCGTATCGTCTTCAGACCATGCTGACAAATAGTTATGGATTTCGGATTGATAGACAAAACAGTTTTCATATACCACTGCAACAGAGTTGAGCCATGATGCAAAAATGACTCTTGAGGCTGTATCTCTGCAATGCTTTGACATATTGACACCAAACTTTGCATGTGTCATTGTCATCTCAATCTGACTAAACCACATCAGTTTCGTAACAGTGACACCTATTGGTCGAAAGTGATAAACCATTAAACCATTATTATTGACTGTATTTAAAATTTGACTGCTATTTTGCCTAAAATCAACTTAATAGGTCCTTAATGGCTCATTGTTGCAGTTGGCTTGAGACTTCCAGCCATGCTGGCATGTCTTGTCTTCTTCTTTGCGCTTGGCCCCGATAATGGCTGCTTGCAGCTATATTTATTATTATTATTCTTCTTCCGCTCTTGAGTCTATGGCAGCCCATAGAACCGTATGGTAAAAAGTTGTGAAATTTGGCACACAGATAGAGGACAGTCCCATCTGTCACTATAGCAAATTTTGAGTCTCCAATTCAATCCCTCTAGCGCCACCGCCTGTCCAAAGTTGCACTTATGTTTATGCTAATAACTTTTGAACCATAAGGGCTAGAAACAAAATTCCTTTTTCCCTTGAATCCTTGGCTCAAGCCGATTCGATTGCACCATATGACGTCATTTTCCGTCATGATAATTTTCCCGCCATTTTGAATTTTCCAAAAAAGCTACTTTTTCGAACTCCTCCTAGGCCGTTGTTCTGATTTTCACGAAAATTGAACCAGATCATCTTCAGACCATGCCAACAAAAAGTTATTAAAGTCAAGTTGATTAGTCGAACCGTTTTTGATAAATGCGCAAACAAATTTTATGTAGCAGTTGCAAAAATACTCTTAAGGCTGTATCTCTGCAATGCTTTATCGTATTCAACCCAAACTTGGTACATGTCATCACGAGCATGACTTGAAGTGATCTGCAGCATTTCGGTGCAGTGCCACCTACTGGTCCGGAGATACAAAAAATGGCTATTTTGGCTTATAACTTCTGATGGGTTTTTCCAAAAATCATAAAAGCGGTCTTGTTAGATTCGGGACATCATGCCGAGTTGATAAATATCCAATTATCCCGTATTACCCATTTTGGGCGTCGGCCATTTTGAATTTTGTCTAAAAATGCTGTATTTTACGAATTCATTAGCATATCGTTACGCAACTTGTTATGTGTCTTCTGCACCATGCCCTGAAGGTGCTCAAAAAGTTTCGGGGCAGTGCCACCTTGTGGTCAAAATGTATAACAAAATTTACACAAAGGCTAATAACTTTTGAATAAATTAACCTATTATGATGAAACTGGTCATAATACATTCCTTGGCTACTGCTGAGAACATAGATATAAATTTTGCCATATTTGGTAAAACGTCCTTTCCTCCATCTTGTTATTAGTTAAAAACCTACTTTTTCAAACTCCTCCTAGGCCGTTTGTCCGATTTTCACCAAAATTGACTCGTATCATCTTCAGCCCATCCCGACACAAAGTTATTGATTTCACATTAATAGATTAAATAGTTTTTGTTTAACACAGCGACGAAGCTGAGGCATGATGCCAAAATGACTCTTAAGGGTGTATCTCTGCAATGTTTTGACATATTGACAGCAAACTGTGCATGTGTCATTATCTCACCCTGACCACACCACATTCATTTGGTCACAGCGCCACCTATAGGTAAAAAGTGATACATTATTAATTTTTAACTTTATGTATAATTGTATATCTTTTTTGCCTCAGCTTATTTTAATAGGTCTTTAATGGTTCATTTTTGCAGCTGGTCACTCCCAGCCATGCTGGCATGTCCCATTTTCTTCTTTGCGCTGAGGCATGATGCCAAAATGAATCTTAAGGTTGTATCTCTGCAATGTTTTGACATATTGACACCAAACTGTGCATTTTTGCAGCTGGTCACTCCCAGCCATGTTGGCATGTCTTATTTTCTTCTTTGCGCTTGGCCCCGGAATTGCTGCTTGCAGCTATATTTATTATTCTGCTTCTTCTTCTTCTTCTTCTTCTTTTTCTTTTTCTTCCGCCATAGGAGTCTCTGGCAGCCCATAGAACCGTATGGTAAAAAGTTGTGAAATTTGGCACACTCATAGAGGCCAGTCTGAGCTGTCACTATAGCAAATTTGGTGCCTCTAACTCAATCCCTCTAGCGCCACCACCTGTCCAAAGTTTCACTCATATTTATGCTTATAACTTTTGACCCCTAAGGGCTAGAAACAAAATTCTTTTTTCATCGGATTCCTTGGCTCAAGCCGATTCGATTTCACCCTATGATGTCATTTTCCGGTATGCAAATTTTCCCGCCATTTTGAATTTTCTGAAAAACCTACTTTTTCGAACTCCTCCTAGGCCGTTGCTCCGATTTTCACGAAAATTGAAACAGATCATCTTCAGAGCATGTTGACAAAAAGTTATGGAATTCAAGTTGATTCGTCCAATCGTTTTCAATAAACGCACAAACAAATTTTACGTGGAGGTTGCAAAAACACACTAAAGGCTATATCTCCGCAACGCTTTATCGTATTCAAACCAACCTTGGTACATGTCATCACAAGCATGACTTGAAGCAACATGCAGCGTTTCGGCGCAGCGCCACCTACCTGTCCGGAGATACGAAAAATGCCTATTTTGGCTTATAACTTCTGAACCGTTTATCCAAAAATCATAAAATTGGTCTCATTAGATTCAGGGCGTCATGCCGAGTCGACTGATATCCAATTTTACCATGTCGGCCATTTTGGATGTCGGCCATTTTGAATTATGTGCAAAAATGCTGTATTTTATGAACGCATGAACAGATTGTTATGAAACTTGGTATGGGTCATCACCACGATGCCCTGAAGTAGCCTGAGAAGTTTCGAAACAGCGCCACCTAGTGGAGAATTTTTTTTTTCAAACGCTTATAACTTTGGGTGTGGTTGACATATTTTGATGGGAGTGTGTTTTTTGGTCTCCTGAATCCTTGCCGACTCCAACGATACCAGACTTGCCAGGTTTCGGCATATGGTTTGCGCAGAGTTGTAATTTAGTGCTTAAAAAACATTTGCTGATATCTTCGAAACCGCTAGTCCGATCGAGACGAAACCAGCCTCAGAAGTTCGGAAACATAGGTCGATAGCTACACGCTAATGCCCAAATCTCAAAATATTGATAGTAAGGGGTAGTAAAATCCAATCAAAGTCAGGTGTCAGTCATTTTTTACGTGTTTTTTCATATAAATGTCTATAACTCCAAAACAAAATGAAATATTTTCACCAAACTTGACACACATATGTATGGGCTCACTACGAGGACACATAAAAAAATTGGTGGGATTGTGCCTCTTGGTGGCGCTATAATAAAACAAAACATGAAATTCCCATTGACTTCAATGCAGTATTACGGTTTAAAATGCTAATGCTATAATTTAAGAATGCACTAGTGTATCATTACAAAACTCGGTATGTGTCTTCCGCTCTATGTCCCGAAGATATTCAAAAAGTTTCGGGGCAGCGCCACCTTGTGGTCAAAAGTTGTAATAAAATGTACAAAAATGCTAATAACTTTTGATTAAATTAGCCTATTGTAATGAGACTGGTCATAATACATTCATTGGCTCATGCCGAGAAGATAGATACCAATTTTGCCATATTTTGCAAACATATCTGTGCTCCATCTTGTTATTTGTTAAAAATCTACTTTTTCAAACTCATCCTAGACCGTTTGTCCGATTTTCACCAAAATTGATCCGTATCGTCTTCAGACCATGCTGACAAATACTTATGGATTTCGGATTGATAGACAAAACAGTTTTCATATACCACTGCAACAGAGTTGAGCCATGATGCAAAAATTACTCTTGAGGCTGTATCTCTGCAATGCTTTGACATATTGACACCAAACTTTGCATGTGTCATTGTCATCTCAATCTGACTAAACCACATCAGTTTCGTAACAGTGACACCTATTGGTCGAAAGTGATAAACCATTAAACCATTATTATTGACTGTATTTAAAATTTGACTGCTATTTTGCCTAAAATCAACTTAATAGGTCCTTAATGGCTCATTGTTGCAGTTGGCTTGAGACTTCCAGCCATGCTGGCATGTCTTGTCTTCTTCTTTGCGCTTGGCCCCGATAATGGCTGCTTGCAGCTATATTTCTGCTTCTTCTTCTTCTTCCGCCATAGGAGTCTCTGGCAGCCCATAGAACCGTATGGTAAAAAGTTGTGAAATTTGGCACACTCATAGAGGCCAGTCTGAGCTGTCACTATAGCAAATTTGGTGCCTCTAACTCAATCCCTCTAGCGCCACCACCTGTCCAAAGTTTCACTCATATTTATGCTTATAACTTTTGACCCCTAAGGGCTAGAAACAAAATTCCTTTTTCATCGGATTCCTTGGCTCAAGCCGATTCGATTTCACCCTATGATGTCATTTTCCGGTATGCAAATTTTCCCGCCATTTTGAATTTTCTGAAAAACCTACTTTTTCGAACTCCTCCTAGGCCGTTGCTCCGATTTTCACGAAAATTGAAACAGATCATCTTCAGAGCATGTTGACAAAAAGTTATGGAATTCAAGTTGATTCGTCCAATCGTTTTCAATAAACGCACAAACAAATTTTACGTGGAGGTTGCAAAAACACACTAAAGGCTATATCTCCGCAACGCTTTATCGTATTCAAACCAACCTTGGTACATGTCATCACAAGCATGACTTGAAGCAACATGCAGCGTTTCGGCGCAGCGCCACCTACCTGTCCGGAGATACGAAAAATGCCTATTTTGGCTTATAACTTCTGAACCGTTTATCCAAAAATCATAAAATTGGTCTCATTAGATTCAGGGCGTCATGCCGAGTCGACTGATATCCAATTTTACCATGTCGGCCATTTTGGATGTCGGCCATTTTGAATTATGTGCAAAAATGCTGTATTTTATGAACGCATGAACAGATTGTTATGAAACTTGGTATGGGTCATCACCACGATGCCCTGAAGTAGCCTGAGAAGTTTCGAAACAGCGCCACCTAGTGGAGAATTTTTTTTTTCAAACGCTTATAACTTTGGGTGTGGTTGACATATTTTGATGGGAGTGTGTTTTTTGGTCTCCTGAATCCTTGCCGACTCCAACGATACCAGACTTGCCAGGTTTCGGCATATGGTTTGCGCAGAGTTGTAATTTAGTGCTTAAAAAACATTTGCTGATATCTTCGAAACCGCTAGTCCGATCGAGACGAAACCAGCCTCAGAAGTTCGAAAACATAGGTCGATAGCTATACGCTAATGCCCAAATCTCAAAATATTGATAGTAAGGGGTAGTAAAATCCAATCAAAGTCAGGTGTCAGTCATTTTTTACGTGTTTTTTCATATAAATGTCTATAACTCCAAAACAAAATGAAATATTTTCACCAAACTTGACACACATATGTATGGGCTCACTACGAGGACACATAAAAAAATTGGTGGGATTGTGCCTCTTGGTGGCGCTATAATAAAACAAAACATGAAATTCCCATTGACTTCAATGCAGTATTACGGTTTAAAATGCTAATGCTATAATTTAAGAATGCACTAGTGTATCATTACAAAACTCGGTATGTGTCTTCCGCTCTATGTCCCGAAGATATTCAAAAAGTTTCGGGGCAGCGCCACCTTGTGGTCAAAAGTTGTAATAAAATGTACAAAAATGCTAATAACTTTTGATTAAATTAGCCTATTGTAATGAGACTGGTCATAATACATTCATTGGCTCATGCCGAGAAGATAGATACCAATTTTGCCATATTTTGCAAACATATCTGTGCTCCATCTTGTTATTTGTTAAAAATCTACTTTTTCAAACTCATCCTAGACCGTTTGTCCGATTTTCACCAAAATTGATCCGTATCGTCTTCAGACCATGCTGACAAATAGTTATGGATTTCGGATTGATAGACAAAACAGTTTTCATATACCACTGCAACAGAGTTGAGCCATGATGCAAAAATTACTCTTGAGGCTGTATCTCTGCAATGCTTTGACATATTGACACCAAACTTTGCATGTGTCATTGTCATCTCAATCTGACTAAACCACATCAGTTTCGTAACAGTGACACCTATTGGTCGAAAGTGATAAACCATTAAACCATTATTATTGACTGTATTTAAAATTTGACTGCTATTTTGCCTAAAATCAACTTAATAGGTCCTTAATGGCTCATTGTTGCAGTTGGCTTGAGACTTCCAGCCATGCTGGCATGTCTTGTCTTCTTCTTTGCGCTTGGCCCCGATAATGGCTGCTTGCAGCTATATTTATTATTAGGGGCCAAGCACCGAAGGTGCGGAGGCACCTATTGAAATCGTTAGTGTTCCTATTATTAGGGGCCAAGCACCGAAGGTGCGGAGGCACCTATTGAAATCGTTAGTGTTCCTATTATTATTATTCTGCTTCTTCTTCTTCTTCTTCTTCTTCTTCTTCTTCTTCTTCTTCCGCCATAGGAGTCTCTGGCAGCCCATAGAACCGTATGGTAAAAAGTTGTGAAATTTGGCACACTCATAGAGGCCAGTCTGAGCTGTCACTATAGCAAATTTGGTGCCTCTAACTCAATCCCTCTAGCGCCACCACCTGTCCAAAGTTTCACTCATATTTATGCTTATAACTTTTGACCCCTAAGGGCTAGAAACAAAATTCTTTTTTCATCGGATTCCTTGGCTCAAGCCGATTCGATTTCACCCTATGATGTCATTTTCCGGTATGCAAATTTTCCCGCCATTTTGAATTTTCTGAAAAACCTACTTTTTCGAACTCCTCCTAGGCCGTTGCTCCGATTTTCACGAAAATTGAAACAGATCATCTTCAGAGCATGTTGACAAAAAGTTATGGAATTCAAGTTGATTCGTCCAATCGTTTTCAATAAACGCACAAACAAATTTTACGTGGAGGTTGCAAAAACACACTAAAGGCTATATCTCCGCAACGCTTTATCGTATTCAAACCAACCTTGGTACATGTCATCACAAGCATGACTTGAAGCAACATGCAGCGTTTCGGCGCAGCGCCACCTACCTGTCCGGAGATACGAAAAATGCCTATTTTGGCTTATAACTTCTGAACCGTTTATCCAAAAATCATAAAATTGGTCTCATTAGATTCAGGGCGTCATGCCGAGTCGACTGATATCCAATTTTACCATGTCGGCCATTTTGGATGTCGGCCATTTTGAATTATGTGCAAAAATGCTGTATTTTATGAACGCATGAACAGATTGTTATGAAACTTGGTATGGGTCATCACCACGATGCCCTGAAGTAGCCTGAGAAGTTTCGAAACAGCGCCACCTAGTGGAGAATTTTTTTTTTCAAACGCTTATAACTTTGGGTGTGGTTGACATATTTTGATGGGAGTGTGTTTTTTGGTCTCCTGAATCCTTGCCGACTCCAACGATACCAGACTTGCCAGGTTTCGGCATATGGTTTGCGCAGAGTTGTAATTTAGTGCTTAAAAAACATTTGCTGATATCTTCGAAACCGCTAGTCCGATCGAGACGAAACCAGCCTCAGAAGTTCGGAAACATAGGTCGATAGCTATACGCTAATGCCCAAATCTCAAAATATTGATAGTAAGGGGTAGTAAAATCCAATCAAAGTCAGGTGTCAGTCATTTTTTACGTGTTTTTTCATATAAATGTCTATAACTCCAAAACAAAATGAAATATTTTCACCAAACTTGACACACATATGTATGGGCTCACTACGAGGACACATAAAAAAATTGGTGGGATTGTGCCTCTTGGTGGCGCTATAATAAAACAAAACATGAAATTCCCATTGACTTCAATGCAGTATTACGGTTTAAAATGCTAATGCTATAATTTAAGAATGCACTAGTGTATCGTTACAAAACTCGGTATGTGTCTTCCGCTCTATGTCCCGAAGATATTCAAAAAGTTTCGGGGCAGCGCCACCTTGTGCTCAAAAGTTGTAATAAAATGTACAAAAATGCTAATAACTTTTGATTAAATTAGCCTATTGTAATGAGACTGGTCATAATACATTCATTGGCTCATGCCGAGAAGATAGATACCAATTTTGCCATATTTTGCAAACATATCTGTGCTCCATCTTGTTATTTGTTAAAAATCTACTTTTTCAAACTCATCCTAGACCGTTTGTCCGATTTTCACCAAAATTGATCCGTATCGTCTTCAGACCATGCTGACAAATACTTATGGATTTCGGATTGATAGACAAAACAGTTTTCATATACCACTGCAACAGAGTTGAGCCATGATGCAAAAATTACTCTTGAGGCTGTATCTCTGCAATGCTTTGACATATTGACACCAAACTTTGCATGTGTCATTGTCATCTCAATCTGACTAAACCACATCAGTTTCGTAACAGTGACACCTATTGGTCGAAAGTGATAAACCATTAAACCATTATTATTGACTGTATTTAAAATTTGACTGCTATTTTGCCTAAAATCAACTTAATAGGTCCTTAATGGCTCATTGTTGCAGTTGGCTTGAGACTTCCAGCCATGCTGGCATGTCTTGTCTTCTTCTTTGCGCTTGGCCCCGATAATGGCTGCTTGCAGCTATATTTATTATTCTGCTTCTTCTTCTTCTTCTTCTTCTTCTTCTTCTTCTTCTTCCGCCATAGGAGTCTCTGGCAGCCCATAGAACCGTATGGTAAAAAGTTGTGAAATTTGGCACACTCATAGAGGCCAGTCTGAGCTGTCACTATAGCAAATTTGGTGCCTCTAACTCAATCCCTCTAGCGCCACCACCTGTCCAAAGTTTCACTCATATTTATGCTTATAACTTTTGACCCCTAAGGGCTAGAAACAAAATTCTTTTTTCATCGGATTCCTTGGCTCAAGCCGATTCGATTTCACCCTATGATGTCATTTTCCGGTATGCAAATTTTCCCGCCATTTTGAATTTTCTGAAAAACCTACTTTTTCGAACTCCTCCTAGGGCGTTGCTCCGATTTTCACGAAAATTGAAACAGATCATCTTCAGAGCATGTTGACAAAAAGTTATGGAATTCAAGTTGATTCGTCCAATCGTTTTCAATAAACGCACAAACAAATTTTACGTGGAGGTTGCAAAAACACACTAAAGGCTATATCTCCGCAACGCTTTATCGTATTCAAACCAACCTTGGTACATGTCATCACAAGCATGACTTGAAGCAACATGCAGCGTTTCGGCGCAGCGCCACCTACCTGTCCGGAGATACGAAAAATGCCTATTTTGGCTTATAACTTCTGAACCGTTTATCCAAAAATCATAAAATTGGTCTCATTAGATTCAGGGCGTCATGCCGAGTCGACTGATATCCAATTTTACCATGTCGGCCATTTTGGATGTCGGCCATTTTGAATTATGTGCAAAAATGCTGTATTTTATGAACGCATGAACAGATTGTTATGAAACTTGGTATGGGTCATCACCACGATGCCCTGAAGTAGCCTGAGAAGTTTCGAAACAGCGCCACCTAGTGGAGAATTTTTTTTTTCAAACGCTTATAACTTTGGGTGTGGTTGACATATTTTGATGGGAGTGTGTTTTTTGGTCTCCTGAATCCTTGCCGACTCCAACGATACCAGACTTGCCAGGTTTCGGCATATGGTTTGCGCAGAGTTGTAATTTAGTGCTTAAAAAACATTTGCTGATATCTTCGAAACCGCTAGTCCGATCGAGACGAAACCAGCCTCAGAAGTTCGGAAACATAGGTCGATAGCTATACGCTAATGCCCAAATCTCAAAATATTGATAGTAAGGGGTAGTAAAATCCAATCAAAGTCAGGTGTCAGTCATTTTTTACGTGTTTTTTCATATAAATGTCTATAACTCCAAAACAAAATGAAATATTTTCACCAAACTTGACACACATATGTATGGGCTCACTACGAGGACACATAAAAAAATTGGTGGGATTGTGCCTCTTGGTGGCGCTATAATAAAACAAAACATGAAATTCCCATTGACTTCAATGCAGTATTACGGTTTAAAATGCTAATGCTATAATTTAAGAATGCACTAGTGTATCATTACAAAACTCGGTATGTGTCTTCCGCTCTATGTCCCGAAGATATTCAAAAAGTTTCGGGGCAGCGCCACCTTGTGCTCAAAAGTTGTAATAAAATGTACAAAAATGCTAATAACTTTTGATTAAATTAGCCTATTGTAATGAGACTGGTCATAATACATTCATTGGCTAATGCCGAGAAGATAGATACCAATTTTGCCATATTTTGCAAACATATCTGTGCTCCATCTTGTTATTTGTTAAAAATCTACTTTTTCAAACTCATCCTAGACCGTTTGTCCGATTTTCACCAAAATTGATCCGTATCGTCTTCAGACCATGCTGACAAATACTTATGGATTTCGGATTGATAGACAAAACAGTTTTCATATACCACTGCAACAGAGTTGAGCCATGATGCAAAAATTACTCTTGAGGCTGTATCTCTGCAATGCTTTGACATATTGACACCAAACTTTGCATGTGTCATTGTCATCTCAATCTGACTAAACCACATCAGTTTCGTAACAGTGACACCTATTGGTCGAAAGTGATAAACCATTAAACCATTATTATTGACTGTATTTAAAATTTGACTGCTATTTTGCCTAAAATCAACTTAATAGGTCCTTAATGGCTCATTGTTGCAGTTGGCTTGAGACTTCCAGCCATGCTGGCATGTCTTGTCTTCTTCTTTGCGCTTGGCCCCGATAATGGCTGCTTGCAGCTATATTTAGGGGCCAAGCACCGAAGGTGCGGAGGCACCTATTGAAATCGTTAGTGTTCCTATTATTAGGGGCCAAGCACCGAAGGTGCGGAGGCACCTATTGAAATCGTTAGTGTTCCTATTATTATTATTCTGCTTCTTCTTCTTCTTCTTCTTCTTCTTCTTCTTCTTCTTCTTCTTCCGCCATAGGAGTCTCTGGCAGCCCATAGAACCGTATGGTAAAAAGTTGTGAAATTTGGCACACTCATAGAGGCCAGTCTGAGCTGTCACTATAGCAAATTTGGTGCCTCTAACTCAATCCCTCTAGCGCCACCACCTGTCCAAAGTTTCACTCATATTTATGCTTATAACTTTTGACCCCTAAGGGCTAGAAACAAAATTCTTTTTTCATCGGATTCCTTGGCTCAAGCCGATTCGATTTCACCCTATGATGTCATTTTCCGGTATGCAAATTTTCCCGCCATTTTGAATTTTCTGAAAAACCTACTTTTTCGAACTCCTCCTAGGCCGTTGCTCTGATTTTCACGAAAATTGAAACAGATCATCTTCAGAGCATGTTGACAAAAAGTTATGGAATTCAAGTTGATTCGTCCAATCGTTTTCAATAAACGCACAAACAAATTTTACGTGGAGGTTGCAAAAACACACTAAAGGCTATATCTCCGCAACGCTTTATCGTATTCAAACCAACCTTGGTACATGTCATCACAAGCATGACTTGAAGCAACATGCAGCGTTTCGGCGCAGCGCCACCTACCTGTCCGGAGATACGAAAAATGCCTATTTTGGCTTATAACTTCTGAACCGTTTATCCAAAAATCATAAAATTGGTCTCATTAGATTCAGGGCGTCATGCCGAGTCGACTGATATCCAATTTTACCATGTCGGCCATTTTGGATGTCGGCCATTTTGAATTATGTGCAAAAATGCTGTATTTTATGAACGCATGAACAGATTGTTATGAAACTTGGTATGGGTCATCACCACGATGCCCTGAAGTAGCCTGAGAAGTTTCGAAACAGCGCCACCTAGTGGAGAATTTTTTTTTCAAACGCTTATAACTTTGGGTGTGGTTGACATATTTTGATGGGAGTGTGTTTTTTGGTCTCCTGAATCCTTGCCGACTCCAACGATACCAGACTTGCCAGGTTTCGGCATATGGTTTGCGCAGAGTTGTAATTTAGTGCTTAAAAAACATTTGCTGATATCTTCGAAACCGCTAGTCCGATCGAGACGAAACCAGCCTCAGAAGTTCGGAAACATAGGTCGATAGCTATACGCTAATGCCCAAATCTCAAAATATTGATAGTAAGGGGTAGTAAAATCCAATCAAAGTCAGGTGTCAGTCATTTTTTACGTGTTTTTTCATATAAATGTCTATAACTCCAAAACAAAATGAAATATTTTCACCAAACTTGACACACATATGTATGGGCTCACTACGAGGACACATAAAAAAATTGGTGGGATTGTGCCTCTTGGTGGCGCTATAATAAAACAAAACATGAAATTCCCATTGACTTCAATGCAGTATTACGGTTTAAAATGCTAATGCTATAATTTAAGAATGCACTAGTGTATCATTACAAAACTTGGTATGTGTCTTCCGCTCTATGTCCCGAAGATATTCAAAAAGTTTCGGGGCAGCGCCACCTTGTGGTCAAAAGTTGTAATAAAATGTACAAAAATGCTAATAACTTTTGATTAAATTAGCCTATTGTAATGAGACTGGTCATAATACATTCATTGGCTCATGCCGAGAAGATAGATACCAATTTTGCCATATTTTGCAAACATATCTGTGCTCCATCTTGTTATTTGTTAAAAATCTACTTTTTCAAACTCATCCTAGACCGTTTGTCCGATTTTCACCAAAATTGATCCGTATCGTCTTCAGACCATGCTGACAAATACTTATGGATTTCGGATTGATAGACAAAACAGTTTTCATATACCACTGCAACAGAGTTGAGCCATGATGCAAAAATTACTCTTGAGGCTGTATCTCTGCAATGCTTTGACATATTGACACCAAACTTTGCATGTGTCATTGTCATCTCAATCTGACTAAACCACATCAGTTTCGTAACAGTGACACCTATTGGTCGAAAGTGATAAACCATTAAACCATTATTATTGACTGTATTTAAAATTTGACTGCTATTTTGCCTAAAATCAACTTAATAGGTCCTTAATGGCTCATTGTTGCAGTTGGCTTGAGACTTCCAGCCATGCTGGCATGTCTTGTCTTCTTCTTTGCGCTTGGCCCCGATAATGGCTGCTTGTTCTGCTTCTTCTTCTTCTTCTTCTTCCGCCATAGGAGTCTCTGGCAGCCCATAGAACCGTATGGTAAAAAGTTGTGAAATTTGGCACACTCATAGAGGCCAGTCTGAGCTGTCACTATAGCAAATTTGGTGCCTCTAACTCAATCCCTCTAGCGCCACCACCTGTCCAAAGTTTCACTCATATTTATGCTTATAACTTTTGACCCCTAAGGGCTAGAAACAAAATTCTTTTTTCATCGGATTCCTTGGCTCAAGCCGATTCGATTTCACCCTATGATGTCATTTTCCGGTATGCAAATTTTCCCGCCATTTTGAATTTTCTGAAAAACCTACTTTTTCGAACTCCTCCTAGGCCGTTGCTCCGATTTTCACGAAAATTGAAACAGATCATCTTCAGAGCATGTTGACAAAAAGTTATGGAATTCAAGTTGATTCGTCCAATCGTTTTCAATAAACGCACAAACAAATTTTACGTGGAGGTTGCAAAAACACACTAAAGGCTATATCTCCGCAACGCTTTATCGTATTCAAACCAACCTTGGTACATGTCATCACAAGCATGACTTGAAGCAACATGCAGCGTTTCGGCGCAGCGCCACCTACCTGTCCGGAGATACGAAAAATGCCTATTTTGGCTTATAACTTCTGAACCGTTTATCCAAAAATCATAAAATTGGTCTCATTAGATTCAGGGCGTCATGCCGAGTCGACTGATATCCAATTTTACCATGTCGGCCATTTTGGATGTCGGCCATTTTGAATTATGTGCAAAAATGCTGTATTTTATGAACGCATGAACAGATTGTTATGAAACTTGGTATGGGTCATCACCACGATGCCCTGAAGTAGCCTGAGAAGTTTCGAAACAGCGCCACCTAGTGGAGAATTTTTTTTTTCAAACGCTTATAACTTTGGGTGTGGTTGACATATTTTGATGGGAGTGTGTTTTTTGGTCTCCTGAATCCTTGCCGACTCCAACGATACCAGACTTGCCAGGTTTCGGCATATGGTTTGCGCAGAGTTGTAATTTAGTGCTTAAAAAACATTTGCTGATATCTTCGAAACCGCTAGTCCGATCGAGACGAAACCAGCCTCAGAAGTTCGGAAACATAGGTCGATAGCTATACGCTAATGCCCAAATCTCAAAATATTGATAGTAAGGGGTAGTAAAATCCAATCAAAGTCAGGTGTCAGTCATTTTTTACGTGTTTTTTCATATAAATGTCTATAACTCCAAAACAAAATGAAATATTTTCACCAAACTTGACACACATATGTATGGGCTCACTACGAGGACACATAAAAAAATTGGTGGGATTGTGCCTCTTGGTGGCGCTATAATAAAACAAAACATGAAATTCCCATTGACTTCAATGCAGTATTACGGTTTAAAATGCTAATGCTATAATTTAAGAATGCACTAGTGTATCGTTACAAAACTCGGTATGTGTCTTCCGCTCTATGTCCCGAAGATATTCAAAAAGTTTCGGGGCAGCGCCACCTTGTGGTCAAAAGTTGTAATAAAATGTACAAAAATGCTAATAACTTTTGATTAAATTAGCCTATTGTAATGAGACTGGTCATAATACATTCATTGGCTCATGCCGAGAAGATAGATACCAATTTTGCCATATTTTGCAAACATATCTGTGCTCCATCTTGTTATTTGTTAAAAATCTACTTTTTCAAACTCATCCTAGACCGTTTGTCCGATTTTCACCAAAATTGATCCGTATCGTCTTCAGACCATGCTGACAAATAGTTATGGATTTCGGATTGATAGACAAAACAGTTTTCATATACCACTGCAACAGAGTTGAGCCATGATGCAAAAATGACTCTTGAGGCTGTATCTCTGCAATGCTTTGACATATTGACACCAAACTTTGCATGTGTCATTGTCATCTCAATCTGACTAAACCACATCAGTTTCGTAACAGTGACACCTATTGGTCGAAAGTGATAAACCATTAAACCATTATTATTGACTGTATTTAAAATTTTACTGCTATTTTGCCTAAAATCAACTTAATAGGTCCTTAATGGCTCATTGTTGCAGTTGGCTTGAGACTTCCAGCCATGCTGGCATGTCTTGTCTTCTTCTTTGCGCTTGGCCCCGATAATGGCTGCTTGTTATTAGGGGCCAAGCACCGAAGGTGCGGAGGCACCTATTGAAATCGTTAGTGTTCCTATTATTATTATTCTGCTTCTTCTTCTTCTTCTTCTTCTTCTTCTTCTTCTTCTTCTTCTTCTTCCGCCATAGGAGTCTCTGGCAGCCCATAGAACCGTATGGTAAAAAGTTGTGAAATTTGGCACACTCATAGAGGCCAGTCTGAGCTGTCACTATAGCAAATTTGGTGCCTCTATCTCAATCCCTCTAGCGCCACCACCTGTCCAAAGTTTCACTCATATTTATGCTTATAACTTTTGACCCCTAAGGGCTAGAAACAAAATTCTTTTTTCATCGGATTCCTTGACTCAAGCCGATTCGATTTCACCCTATGATGTCATTTTCCGGTATGCAAATTTTCCCGCCATTTTGAATTTTCTGAAAAACCTACTTTTTCGAACTCCTCCTAGGCCGTTGCTCCGATTTTCACGAAAATTGAAACAGATCATCTTCAGAGCATGTTGACAAAAAGTTATGGAATTCAAGTTGATTCGTCCAATCGTTTTCAATAAACGCACAAACAAATTTTACGTGGAGGTTGCAAAAACACACTAAAGGCTATATCTCCGCAACGCTTTATCGTATTCAAACCAACCTTGGTACATGTCATCACAAGCATGACTTGAAGCAACATGCAGCGTTTCGGCGCAGCGCCACCTACCTGTCCGGAGATACGAAAAATGCCTATTTTGGCTTATAACTTCTGAACCGTTTATCCAAAAATCATAAAATTGGTCTCATTAGATTCAGGGCGTCATGCCGAGTCGACTGATATCCAATTTTACCATGTCGGCCATTTTGGATGTCGGCCATTTTGAATTATGTGCAAAAATGCTGTATTTTATGAACGCATGAACAGATTGTTATGAAACTTGGTATGGGTCATCACCACGATGCCCTGAAGTAGCCTGAGAAGTTTCGAAACAGCGCCACCTAGTGGAGAATTTTTTTTTTCAAACGCTTATAACTTTGGGTGTGGTTGACATATTTTGATGGGAGTGTGTTTTTTGGTCTCCTGAATCCTTGCCGACTCCAACGATACCAGACTTGCCAGGTTTCGGCATATGGTTTGCGCAGAGTTGTAATTTAGTGCTTAAAAAACATTTGCTGATATCTTCGAAACCGCTAGTCCGATCGAGACGAAACCAGCCTCAGAAGTTCGGAAACATAGGTCGATAGCTATACGCTAATGCCCAAATCTCAAAATATTGATAGTAAGGGGTAGTAAAATCCAATCAAAGTCAGGTGTCAGTCATTTTTTACGTGTTTTTTCATATAAATGTCTATAACTCCAAAACAAAATGAAATATTTTCACCAAACTTGACACACATATGTATGGGCTCACTACGAGGACACATAAAAAAATTGGTGGGATTGTGCCTCTTGGTGGCGCTATAATAAAACAAAACATGAAATTCCCATTGACTTCAATGCAGTATTACGGTTTAAAATGCTAATGCTATAATTTAAGAATGCACTAGTGTATCATTACAAAACTCGGTATGTGTCTTCCGCTCTATGTCCCGAAGATATTCAAAAAGTTTCGGGGCAGCGCCACCTTGTGGTCAAAAGTTGTAATAAAATGTACAAAAATGCTAATAACTTTTGATTAAATTAGCCTATTGTAATGAGACTGGTCATAATACATTCATTGGCTCATGCCGAGAAGATAGATACCAATTTTGCCATATTTTGCAAACATATCTGTGCTCCATCTTGTTATTTGTTAAAAATCTACTTTTTCAAACTCATCCTAGACCGTTTGTCCGATTTTCACCAAAATTGATCCGTATCGTCTTCAGACCATGCTGACAAATACTTATGGATTTCGGATTGATAGACAAAACAGTTTTCATATACCACTGCAACAGAGTTGAGCCATGATGCAAAAATTACTCTTGAGGCTGTATCTCTGCAATGCTTTGACATATTGACACCAAACTTTGCATGTGTCATTGTCATCTCAATCTGACTAAACCACATCAGTTTCGTAACAGTGACACCTATTGGTCGAAAGTGATAAACCATTAAACCATTATTATTGACTGTATTTAAAATTTGACTGCTATTTTGCCTAAAATCAACTTAATAGGTCCTTAATGGCTCATTGTTGCAGTTGGCTTGAGACTTCCAGCCATGCTGGCATGTCTTGTCTTCTTCTTTGCGCTTGGCCCCGATAATGGCTGCTTGCAGCTATATTTATTAGGGGCCAAGCACCGAAGGTGCGGAGGCACCTATTGAAATCGTTAGTGTTCCTATTATTATTATTCTGCTTCTTCTTCTTCTTCTTCTTTTTCTTCCGCCATAGGAGTCTCTGGCAGCCCATAGAACCGTATGGTAAAAAGTTGTGAAATTTGGCACACTCATAGAGGCCAGTCTGAGCTGTCACTATAGCAAATTTGGTGCCTCTAACTCAATCCCTCTAGCGCCACCACCTGTCCAAAGTTTCACTCATATTTATGCTTATAACTTTTGACCCCTAAGGGCTAGAAACAAAATTCTTTTTTCATCGGATTCCTTGGCTCAAGCCGATTCGATTTCACCCTATGATGTCATTTTCCGGTATGCAAATTTTCCCGCCATTTTGAATTTTCTGAAAAACCTACTTTTTCGAACTCCTCCTAGGCCGTTGCTCCGATTTTCACGAAAATTGAAACAGATCATCTTCAGAGCATGTTGACAAAAAGTTATGGAATTCAAGTTGATTCGTCCACTCGTTTTCAATAAACGCACAAACAAATTTTACGTGGAGGTTGCAAAAACACACTAAAGGCTATATCTCCGCAACGCTTTATCGTATTCAAACCAAACTTGGTACATGTCATCACAAGCATGACCTGAATCAACATGCAGCGTTTCGGCGCAGCGCCACCTACTGGTCCGGAGATACGAAAAATGCCTATTTTGGCTTATAACTTCTGAACCGTTTATCCAAAAATCATAAAATTGGTCTCATTAGATTCAGGGCGTCATGCCGAGTCGACTGATATCCAATTTTACCATGTCGGCCATTTTGGATGTCGGCCATTTTGAATTATGTGCAAAAATGCTGTATTTTATGAACGCATGAACAGATTGTTATGAAACTTGGTATGGGTCATCACCACGATGCCCTGAAGTAGCCTGAGAAGTTTCGAAACAGCGCCACCTAGTGGAGAATTTTTTTTTTCAAACGCTTATAACTTTAGGTGTGGTTGACATATTTTGATGGGAGTGTGTTTTTTGGTCTCCTGAATCCTTGCCGACTCCAACGATACCAGACTTGCCAGGTTTCGGCATATGGTTTGCGCAGAGTTGTAATTTAGTGCTTAAAAAACATTTGCTGATATCTTCGAAACCGCTAGTCCGATCGAGACGAAACCAGCCTCAGAAGTTCGGAAACATAGGTCGATAGCTATACGCTAATGCCCAAATCTCAAAATATTGATAGTAAGGGGTAGTAAAATCCAATCAAAGTCAGGTGTCAGTCATTTTTTACGTGTTTTTTCATATAAATGTCTATAACTCCAAAACAAAATGAAATATTTTCACCAAACTTGACACACATATGTATGGGCTCACTACGAGGACACATAAAAAAATTGGTGGGATTGTGCCTCTTGGTGGCGCTATAATAAAACAAAACATGAAATTCCCATTGACTTCAATGCAGTATTACGGTTTAAAATGCTAATGCTATAATTTAAGAATGCACTAGTGTATCGTTACAAAACTCGGTATGTGTCTTCCGCTCTATGTCCCGAAGATATTCAAAAAGTTTCGGGGCAGCGCCACCTTGTGGTCAAAAGTTGTAATAAAATGTACAGAAATGCGAATAACTTTTGATTAAATTAACCCATTGTAATGAAACTGGTCATAATACAGTCAATGGCTCATGCCGAGAACATGGATACCAATTGTGCCATATTTTGCAAACCTATCTGTCCTCCGTCTTGTTATTTGTTAAAAACCTATTTTTTCAAACTCATCCTAGACCGTTTGTCCGATTTTCACCAAAATTGATCCGTATCGTCTTCAGACCATGCTGACAAATAGTTATGGATTTCGGATTGATAGACAAAACAGTTTTCATATACCACTGCAACAGAGTTGAGCCATGATGCAAAAATGACTCTTGAGGCTGTATCTCTGCAATGCTTTGACATATTGACACCAAACTTTGCATGTGTCATTGTCATCTCAATCTGACTAAACCACATCAGTTTCGTAACAGTGACACCTATTGGTCGAAAGTGATAAACCATTAAACCATTATTATTGACTGTATTTAAAATTTGACTGCTATTTTGCCTAAAATCAACTTAATAGGTCCTTAATGGCTCATTGTTGCAGTTGGCTTGAGACTTCCAGCCATGCTGGCATGTCTTGTCTTCTTCTTTGCGCTTGGCCCCGATAATGGCTGCTTGCAGCTATATTTCTGCTTCTTCTTCTTCTTCCGCCATAGGAGTCTCTGGCAGCCCATAGAACCGTATGGTAAAAAGTTGTGAAATTTGGCACACTCATAGAGGCCAGTCTGAGCTGTCACTATAGCAAATTTGGTGCCTCTAACTCAATCCCTCTAGCGCCACCACCTGTCCAAAGTTTCACTCATATTTATGCTTATAACTTTTGACCCCTAAGGGCTAGAAACAAAATTCTTTTTTCATCGGATTCCTTGGCTCAAGCCGATTCGATTTCACCCTATGATGTCATTTTCCGGTATGCAAATTTTCCCGCCATTTTGAATTTTCTGAAAAACCTACTTTTTCGAACTCCTCCTAGGCCGTTGCTCCGATTTTCACGAAAATTGAAACAGATCATCTTCAGAGCATGTTGACAAAAAGTTATGGAATTCAAGTTGATTCGTCCAATCGTTTTCAATAAACGCACAAACAAATTTTACGTGGAGGTTGCAAAAACACACTAAAGGCTATATCTCCGCAACGCTTTATCGTATTCAAACCAACCTTGGTACATGTCATCACAAGCATGACTTGAAGCAACATGCAGCGTTTCGGCGCAGCGCCACCTACCTGTCCGGAGATACGAAAAATGCCTATTTTGGCTTATAACTTCTGAACCGTTTATCCAAAAATCATAAAATTGGTCTCATTAGATTCAGGGCGTCATGCCGAGTCGACGGATATCCAATTTTACCATGTCGGCCATTTTGGATGTCGGCCATTTTGAATTATGTGCAAAAATGCTGTATTTTATGAACGCATGAACAGATTGTTATGAAACTTGGTATGGGTCATCACCACGATGCCCTGAAGTAGCCTGAGAAGTTTCGAAACAGCGCCACCTAGTGGAGAATTTTTTTTTTCAAACGCTTATAACTTTGGGTGTGGTTGACATATTTTGATGGGAGTGTGTTTTTTGGTCTCCTGAATCCTTGCCGACTCCAACGATACCAGACTTGCCAGGTTTCGGCATATGGTTTGCGCAGAGTTGTAATTTAGTGCTTAAAAAACATTTGCTGATATCTTCGAAACCGCTAGTCCGATCGAGACGAAACCAGCCTCAGAAGTTCGGAAACATAGGTCGATAGCTATACGCTAATGCCCAAATCTCAAAATATTGATAGTAAGGGGTAGTAAAATCCAATCAAAGTCAGGTGTCAGTCATTTTTTACGTGTTTTTTCATATAAATGTCTATAACTCCAAAACAAAATGAAATATTTTCACCAAACTTGACACACATATGTATGGGCTCACTACGAGGACACATAAAAAAATTGGTGGGATTGTGCCTCTTGGTGGCGCTATAATAAAACAAAACATGAAATTCCCATTGACTTCAATGCAGTATTACGGTTTAAAATGCTAATGCTATAATTTAAGAATGCACTAGTGTATCGTTACAAAACTCGGTATGTGTCTTCCGCTCTATGTCCCGAAGATATTCAAAAAGTTTCGGGGCAGCGCCACCTTGTGGTCAAAAGTTGTAATAAAATGTACAAAAATGCTAATAACTTTTGATTAAATTAGCCTATTGTAATGAGACTGGTCATAATACATTCATTGGCTCATGCCGAGAAGATAGATACCAATTTTGCCATATTTTGCAAACATATCTGTGCTCCATCTTGTTATTTGTTAAAAATCTACTTTTTCAAACTCATCCTAGACCGTTTGTCCGATTTTCACCAAAATTGATCCGTATCGTCTTCAGACCATGCTGACAAATAGTTATGGATTTCGGATTGATAGACAAAACAGTTTTCATATACCACTGCAACAGAGTTGAGCCATGATGCAAAAATGACTCTTGAGGCTGTATCTCTGCAATGCTTTGACATATTGACACCAAACTTTGCATGTGTCATTGTCATCTCAATCTGACTAAACCACATCAGTTTCGTAACAGTGACACCTATTGGTCGAAAGTGATAAACCATTAAACCATTATTATTGACTGTATTTAAAATTTTACTGCTATTTTGCCTAAAATCAACTTAATAGGTCCTTAATGGCTCATTGTTGCAGTTGGCTTGAGACTTCCAGCCATGCTGGCATGTCTTGTCTTCTTCTTTGCGCTTGGCCCCGATAATGGCTGCTTGTTATTAGGGGCCAAGCACCGAAGGTGCGGAGGCACCTATTGAAATCGTTAGTGTTCCTATTATTATTATTCTGCTTCTTCTTCTTCTTCTTCTTCTTCTTCTTCTTCTTCTTCTTCTTCCGCCATAGGAGTCTCTGGCAGCCCATAGAACCGTATGGTAAAAAGTTGTGAAATTTGGCACACTCATAGAGGCCAGTCTGAGCTGTCACTATAGCAAATTTGGTGCCTCTATCTCAATCCCTCTAGCGCCACCACCTGTCCAAAGTTTCACTCATATTTATGCTTATAACTTTTGACCCCTAAGGGCTAGAAACAAAATTCTTTTTTCATCGGATTCCTTGACTCAAGCCGATTCGATTTCACCCTATGATGTCATTTTCCGGTATGCAAATTTTCCCGCCATTTTGAATTTTCTGAAAAACCTACTTTTTCGAACTCCTCCTAGGCCGTTGCTCCGATTTTCACGAAAATTGAAACAGATCATCTTCAGAGCATGTTGACAAAAAGTTATGGAATTCAAGTTGATTCGTCCAATCGTTTTCAATAAACGCACAAACAAATTTTACGTGGAGGTTGCAAAAACACACTAAAGGCTATATCTCCGCAACGCTTTATCGTATTCAAACCAACCTTGGTACATGTCATCACAAGCATGACTTGAAGCAACATGCAGCGTTTCGGCGCAGCGCCACCTACCTGTCCGGAGATACGAAAAATGCCTATTTTGGCTTATAACTTCTGAACCGTTTATCCAAAAATCATAAAATTGGTCTCATTAGATTCAGGGCGTCATGCCGAGTCGACTGATATCCAATTTTACCATGTCGGCCATTTTGGATGTCGGCCATTTTGAATTATGTGCAAAAATGCTGTATTTTATGAACGCATGAACAGATTGTTATGAAACTTGGTATGGGTCATCACCACGATGCCCTGAAGTAGCCTGAGAAGTTTCGAAACAGCGCCACCTAGTGGAGAATTTTTTTTTTCAAACGCTTATAACTTTGGGTGTGGTTGACATATTTTGATGGGAGTGTGTTTTTTGGTCTCCTGAATCCTTGCCGACTCCAACGATACCAGACTTGCCAGGTTTCGGCATATGGTTTGCGCAGAGTTGTAATTTAGTGCTTAAAAAACATTTGCTGATATCTTCGAAACCGCTAGTCCGATCGAGACGAAACCAGCCTCAGAAGTTCGGAAACATAGGTCGATAGCTATACGCTAATGCCCAAATCTCAAAATATTGATAGTAAGGGGTAGTAAAATCCAATCAAAGTCAGGTGTCAGTCATTTTTTACGTGTTTTTTCATATAAATGTCTATAACTCCAAAACAAAATGAAATATTTTCACCAAACTTGACACACATATGTATGGGCTCACTACGAGGACACATAAAAAAATTGGTGGGATTGTGCCTCTTGGTGGCGCTATAATAAAACAAAACATGAAATTCCCATTGACTTCAATGCAGTATTACGGTTTAAAATGCTAATGCTATAATTTAAGAATGCACTAGTGTATCATTACAAAACTCGGTATGTGTCTTCCGCTCTATGTCCCGAAGATATTCAAAAAGTTTCGGGGCAGCGCCACCTTGTGGTCAAAAGTTGTAATAAAATGTACAAAAATGCTAATAACTTTTGATTAAATTAGCCTATTGTAATGAGACTGGTCATAATACATTCATTGGCTCATGCCGAGAAGATAGATACCAATTTTGCCATATTTTGCAAACATATCTGTGCTCCATCTTGTTATTTGTTAAAAATCTACTTTTTCAAACTCATCCTAGACCGTTTGTCCGATTTTCACCAAAATTGATCCGTATCGTCTTCAGACCATGCTGACAAATACTTATGGATTTCGGATTGATAGACAAAACAGTTTTCATATACCACTGCAACAGAGTTGAGCCATGATGCAAAAATTACTCTTGAGGCTGTATCTCTGCAATGCTTTGACATATTGACACCAAACTTTGCATGTGTCATTGTCATCTCAATCTGACTAAACCACATCAGTTTCGTAACAGTGACACCTATTGGTCGAAAGTGATAAACCATTAAACCATTATTATTGACTGTATTTAAAATTTGACTGCTATTTTGCCTAAAATCAACTTAATAGGTCCTTAATGGCTCATTGTTGCAGTTGGCTTGAGACTTCCAGCCATGCTGGCATGTCTTGTCTTCTTCTTTGCGCTTGGCCCCGATAATGGCTGCTTGCAGCTATATTTATTCTGCTTCTTCTTCTTCTTCCGCCATAGGAGTCTCTGGCAGCCCATAGAACCGTATGGTAAAAAGTTGTGAAATTTGGCACACTCATAGAGGCCAGTCTGAGCTGTCACTATAGCAAATTTGGTGCCTCTAACTCAATCCCTCTAGCGCCACCACCTGTCCAAAGTTTCACTCATATTTATGCTTATAACTTTTGACCCCTAAGGGCTAGAAACAAAATTCTTTTTTCATCGGATTCCTTGGCTCAAGCCGATTCGATTTCACCCTATGATGTCATTTTCCGGTATGCAAATTTTCCCGCCATTTTGAATTTTCTGAAAAACCTACTTTTTCGAACTCCTCCTAGGCCGTTGCTCCGATTTTCACGAAAATTGAAACAGATCATCTTCAGAGCATGTTGACAAAAAGTTATGGAATTCAAGTTGATTCGTCCAATCGTTTTCAATAAACGCACAAACAAATTTTACGTGGAGGTTGCAAAAACACACTAAAGGCTATATCTCCGCAACGCTTTATCGTATTCAAACCAACCTTGGTACATGTCATCACAAGCATGACTTGAAGCAACATGCAGCGTTTCGGCGCAGCGCCACCTACCTGTCCGGAGATACGAAAAATGCCTATTTTGGCTTATAACTTCTGAACCGTTTATCCAAAAATCATAAAATTGGTCTCATTAGATTCAGGGCGTCATGCCGAGTCGACTGATATCCAATTTTACCATGTCGGCCATTTTGGATGTCGGCCATTTTGAATTATGTGCAAAAATGCTGTATTTTATGAACGCATGAACACATTGTTATGAAACTTGGTATGGGTCATCACCACGATGCCCTGAAGTAGCCTGAGAAGTTTCGAAACAGCGCCACCTAGTGGAGAATTTTTTTTTTCAAACGCTTATAACTTTGGGTGTGGTTGACATATTTTGATGGGAGTGTGTTTTTTGGTCTCCTGAATCCTTGCCGACTCCAACGATACCAGACTTGCCAGGTTTCGGCATATGGTTTGCGCAGAGTTGTAATTTAGTGCTTAAAAAACATTTGCTGATATCTTCGAAACCGCTAGTCCGATCGAGACGAAACCAGCCTCAGAAGTTCGGAAACATAGGTCGATAGCTATATGCTAATGCCCAAATCTCAAAATATTGATAGTAAGGGGTAGTAAAATCCAATCAAAGTCAGGTGTCAGTCATTTTTTACGTGTTTTTTCATATAAATGTCTATAACTCCAAAACAAAATGAGATATTTTCACCAAACTTGACACACATATGTATGGGCTCACTATGAGGACACATAAAAAAATTGGTGGGATTGTGCCTCTTGGTGGCGCTATAATAAAACAAAACATGAAATTCCCATTGACTTCAATGCAGTATTATGGTTTAAAATGCCAATGCTATAATTTACGAATGCATTAGCGTATCGTTACAAAACTCGGTATGTGTCTTCCGCTCCATGTCCCGAAGATACTCAAAAAGTTTCGGGGTAGCGCCACCTTGTGGTCAAAAGTTGTAATAAAATGTACAAAAATGCTAATAACTTTTGATTAAATTAGCCTATTGTAATGAGACTGGTCATAATACATTCATTGGCTCATGCCGAGAAGATAGATACCAATTTTGCCATATTTTGCAAACATATCTGTGCTCCATCTTGTTATTTGTTAAAAATCTACTTTTTCAAACTCATCCTAGACCGTTTGTCCGATTTTCACCAAAATTGATCCGTATCGTCTTCAGACCATGCTGACAAATAGTTATGGATTTCGGATTGATAGACAAAACAGTTTTCATATACCACTGCAACAGAGTTGAGCCATGATGCAAAAATGACTCTTGAGGCTGTATCTCTGCAATGCTTTGACATATTGACACCAAACTTTGCATGTGTCATTGTCATCTCAATCTGACTAAACCACATCAGTTTCGTAACAGTGACACCTATTGGTCGAAAGTGATAAACCATTAAACCATTATTATTGACTGTATTTAAAATTTGACTGCTATTTTGCCTAAAATCAACTTAATAGGTCCTTAATGGCTCATTGTTGCAGTTGGCTTGAGACTTCCAGCCATGCTGGCATGTCTTGTCTTCTTCTTTGCGCTTGGCCCCGATAATGGCTGCTTGCAGCTATATTTATTATTCTGCTTCTTCTTCTTCTTCTTCTTCTTCTTCTTCTTCCGCCATAGGAGTCTCTGGCAGCCCATAGAACCGTATGGTAAAAAGTTGTGAAATTTGGCACACTCATAGAGGCCAGTCTGAGCTGTCACTATAGCAAATTTGGTGCCTCTAACTCAATCCCTCTAGCGCCACCACCTGTCCAAAGTTTCACTCATATTTATGCTTATAACTTTTGACCCCTAAGGGCTAGAAACAAAATTCTTTTTTCATCGGATTCCTTGGCTCAAGCCGATTCGATTTCACCCTATGATGTCATTTTCCGGTATGCAAATTTTCCCGCCATTTTGAATTTTCTGAAAAACCTACTTTTTCGAACTCCTCCTAGGCCGTTGCTCCGATTTTCACGAAAATTGAAACAGATCATCTTCAGAGCATGTTGACAAAAAGTTATGGAATTCAAGTTGATTCGTCCAATCGTTTTCAATAAACGCACAAACAAATTTTACGTGGAGGTTGCAAAAACACACTAAAGGCTATATCTCCGCAACGCTTTATCGTATTCAAACCAACCTTGGTACATGTCATCACAAGCATGACTTGAAGCAACATGCAGCGTTTCGGCGCAGCGCCACCTACCTGTCCGGAGATACGAAAAATGCCTATTTTGGCTTATAACTTCTGAACCGTTTATCCAAAAATCATAAAATTGGTCTCATTAGATTCAGGGCGTCATGCCGAGTCGACTGATATCCAATTTTACCATGTCGGCCATTTTGGATGTCGGCCATTTTGAATTATGTGCAAAAATGCTGTATTTTATGAACGCATGAACAGATTGTTATGAAACTTGGTATGGGTCATCACCACGATGCCCTGAAGTAGCCTGAGAAGTTTCGAAACAGCGCCACCTAGTGGAGAATTTTTTTTTTCAAACGCTTATAACTTTGGGTGTGGTTGACATATTTTGATGGGAGTGTGTTTTTTGGTCTCCTGAATCCTTGCCGACTCCAACGATACCAGACTTGCCAGGTTTCGGCATATGGTTTGCGCAGAGTTGTAATTTAGTGCTTAAAAAACATTTGCTGATATCTTCGAAACCGCTAGTCCGATCGAGACGAAACCAGCCTCAGAAGTTCGGAAACATAGGTCGATAGCTATACGCTAATGCCCAAATCTCAAAATATTGATAGTAAGGGGTAGTAAAATCCAATCAAAGTCAGGTGTCAGTCATTTTTTACGTGTTTTTTCATATAAATGTCTATAACTCCAAAACAAAATGAAATATTTTCACCAAACTTGACACACATATGTATGGGCTCACTACGAGGACACATAAAAAAATTGGTGGGATTGTGCCTCTTGGTGGCGCTATAATAAAACAAAACATGAAATTCCCATTGACTTCAATGCAGTATTACGGTTTAAAATGCTAATGCTATAATTTAAGAATGCACTAGTGTATCATTACAAAACTCGGTATGTGTCTTCCGCTCTATGTCCCGAAGATATTCAAAAAGTTTCGGGGCAGCGCCACCTTGTGGTCAAAAGTTGTAATAAAATGTACAAAAATGCTAATAACTTTTGATTAAATTAGCCTATTGTAATGAGACTGGTCATAATACATTCATTGGCTCATGCCGAGAAGATAGATACCAATTTTGCCATATTTTGCAAACATATCTGTGCTCCATCTTGTTATTTGTTAAAAATCTACTTTTTCAAACTCATCCTAGAACGTTTGTCCGATTTTCACCAAAATTGATCCGTATCGTCTTCAGACCATGCTGACAAATACTTATGGATTTCGGATTGATAGACAAAACAGTTTTCATATACCACTGCAACAGAGTTGAGCCATGATGCAAAAATTACTCTTGAGGCTGTATCTCTGCAATGCTTTGACATATTGACACCAAACTTTGCATGTGTCATTGTCATCTCAATCTGACTAAACCACATCAGTTTCGTAACAGTGACACCTATTGGTCGAAAGTGATAAACCATTAAACCATTATTATTGACTGTATTTAAAATTTGACTGCTATTTTGCCTAAAATCAACTTAATAGGTCCTTAATGGCTCATTGTTGCAGTTGGCTTGAGACTTCCAGCCATGCTGGCATGTCTTGTCTTCTTCTTTGCGCTTGGCCCCGATAATGGCTGCTTGTTCTGCTTCTTCTTCTTCCGCCATAGGAGTCTCTGGCAGCCCATAGAACCGTATGGTAAAAAGTTGTGAAATTTGGCACACTCATAGAGGCCAGTCTGAGCTGTCACTATAGCAAATTTGGTGCCTCTAACTCAATCCCTCTAGCGCCACCACCTGTCCAAAGTTTCACTCATATTTATGCTTATAACTTTTGACCCCTAAGGGCTAGAAACAAAATTCTTTTTTCATCGGATTCCTTGGCTCAAGCCGATTCGATTTCACCCTATGATGTCATTTTCCGGTATGCAAATTTTCCCGCCATTTTGAATTTTCTGAAAAACCTACTTTTTCGAACTCCTCCTAGGCCGTTGCTCCGATTTTCACGAAAATTGAAACAGATCATCTTCAGAGCATGTTGACAAAAAGTTATGGAATTCAAGTTGATTCGTCCAATCGTTTTCAATAAACGCACAAACAAATTTTACGTGGAGGTTGCAAAAACACACTAAAGGCTATATCTCCGCAACGCTTTATCGTATTCAAACCAACCTTGGTACATGTCATCACAAGCATGACTTGAAGCAACATGCAGCGTTTCGGCGCAGCGCCACCTACCTGTCCGGAGATACGAAAAATGCCTATTTTGGCTTATAACTTCTGAACCGTTTATCCAAAAATCATAAAATTGGTCTCATTAGATTCAGGGCGTCATGCCGAGTCGACTGATATCCAATTTTACCATGTCGGCCATTTTGGATGTCGGCCATTTTGAATTATGTGCAAAAATGCTGTATTTTATGAACGCATGAACAGATTGTTATGAAACTTGGTATGGGTCATCACCACGATGCCCTGAAGTAGCCTGAGAAGTTTCGAAACAGCGCCACCTAGTGGAGAATTTTTTTTTTCAAACGCTTATAACTTTGGGTGTGGTTGACATATTTTGATGGGAGTGTGTTTTTTGGTCTCCTGAATCCTTGCCGACTCCAACGATACCAGACTTGCCAGGTTTCGGCATATGGTTTGCGCAGAGTTGTAATTTAGTGCTTAAAAAACATTTGCTGATATCTTCGAAACCGCTAGTCCGATCGAGACGAAACCAGCCTCAGAAGTTCGGAAACATAGGTCGATAGCTATACGCTAATGCCCAAATCTCAAAATATTGATAGTAAGGGGTAGTAAAATCCAATCAAAGTCAGGTGTCAGTCATTTTTTACGTGTTTTTTCATATAAATGTCTATAACTCCAAAACAAAATGAAATATTTTCACCAAACTTGACACACATATGTATGGGCTCACTACGAGGACACATAAAAAAATTGGTGGGATTGTGCCTCTTGGTGGCGCTATAATAAAACAAAACATGAAATTCCCATTGACTTCAATGCAGTATTACGGTTTAAAATGCTAATGCTATAATTTAAGAATGCACTAGTGTATCATTACAAAACTCGGTATGTGTCTTCCGCTCTATGTCCCGAAGATATTCAAAAAGTTTCGGGGCAGCGCCACCTTGTGGTCAAAAGTTGTAATAAAATGTACAAAAATGCTAATAACTTTTGATTAAATTAGCCTATTGTAATGAGACTGGTCATAATACATTCATTGGCTCATGCCGAGAAGATAGATACCAATTTTGCCATATTTTGCAAACATATCTGTGCTCCATCTTGTTATTTGTTAAAAATCTACTTTTTCAAACTCATCCTAGAACGTTTGTCCGATTTTCACCAAAATTGATCCGTATCGTCTTCAGACCATGCTGACAAATACTTATGGATTTCGGATTGATAGACAAAACAGTTTTCATATACCACTGCAACAGAGTTGAGCCATGATGCAAAAATTACTCTTGAGGCTGTATCTCTGCAATGCTTTGACATATTGACACCAAACTTTGCATGTGTCATTGTCATCTCAATCTGACTAAACCACATCAGTTTCGTAACAGTGACACCTATTGGTCGAAAGTGATAAACCATTAAACCATTATTATTGACTGTATTTAAAATTTGACTGCTATTTTGCCTAAAATCAACTTAATAGGTCCTTAATGGCTCATTGTTGCAGTTGGCTTGAGACTTCCAGCCATGCTGGCATGTCTTGTCTTCTTCTTTGCGCTTGGCCCCGATAATGGCTGCTTGTTCTGCTTCTTCTTCTTCCGCCATAGGAGTCTCTGGCAGCCCATAGAACCGTATGGTAAAAAGTTGTGAAATTTGGCACACTCATAGAGGCCAGTCTGAGCTGTCACTATAGCAAATTTGGTGCCTCTAACTCAATCCCTCTAGCGCCACCACCTGTCCAAAGTTTCACTCATATTTATGCTTATAACTTTTGACCCCTAAGGGCTAGAAACAAAATTCTTTTTTCATCGGATTCCTTGGCTCAAGCCGATTCGATTTCACCCTATGATGTCATTTTCCGGTATGCAAATTTTCCCGCCATTTTGAATTTTCTGAAAAACCTACTTTTTCGAACTCCTCCTAGGCCGTTGCTCCGATTTTCACGAAAATTGAAACAGATCATCTTCAGAGCATGTTGACAAAAAGTTATGGAATTCAAGTTGATTCGTCCAATCGTTTTCAATAAACGCACAAACAAATTTTACGTGGAGGTTGCAAAAACACACTAAAGGCTATATCTCCGCAACGCTTTATCGTATTCAAACCAACCTTGGTACATGTCATCACAAGCATGACTTGAAGCAACATGCAGCGTTTCGGCGCAGCGCCACCTACCTGTCCGGAGATACGAAAAATGCCTATTTTGGCTTATAACTTCTGAACCGTTTATCCAAAAATCATAAAATTGGTCTCATTAGATTCAGGGCGTCATGCCGAGTCGACTGATATCCAATTTTACCATGTCGGCCATTTTGGATGTCGGCCATTTTGAATTATGTGCAAAAATGCTGTATTTTATGAACGCATGAACAGATTGTTATGAAACTTGGTATGGGTCATCACCACGATGCCCTGAAGTAGCCTGAGAAGTTTCGAAACAGCGCCACCTAGTGGAGAATTTTTTTTTCAAACGCTTATAACTTTGGGTGTGGTTGACATATTTTGATGGGAGTGTGTTTTTTGGTCTCCTGAATCCTTGCCGACTCCAACGATACCAGACTTGCCAGGTTTCGGCATATGGTTTGCGCAGAGTTGTAATTTAGTGCTTAAAAAACATTTGCTGATATCTTCGAAACCGCTAGTCCGATCGAGACGAAACCAGCCTCAGAAGTTCGGAAACATAGGTCGATAGCCATACGCTAATGCCCAAATCTCAAAATATTGATAGTAAGGGGTAGTAAAATCCAATCAAAGTCAGGTGTCAGTCATTTTTTACGTGTTTTTTCATATAAATGTCTATAACTCCAAAACAAAATGAAATATTTTCACCAAACTTGACACACATATGTATGGGCTCACTACGAGGACACATAAAAAAATTGGTGGGATTGTGCCTCTTGGTGGCGCTATAATAAAACAAAACATGAAATTCCCATTGACTTCAATGCAGTATTACGGTTTAAAATGCTAATGCTATAATTTAAGAATGCACTAGTGTATCGTTACAAAACTCGGTATGTGTCTTCCGCTCTATGTCCCGAAGATATTCAAAAAGTTTCGGGGCAGCGCCACCTTGTGGTCAAAAGTTGTAATAAAATGTACAAAAATGCTAATAACTTTTGATTAAATTAGCCTATTGTAATGAGACTGGTCATAATACATTCATTGGCTCATGCCGAGAAGATAGATACCAATTTTGCCATATTTTGCAAACATATCTGTGCTCCATCTTGTTATTTGTTAAAAATCTACTTTTTCAAACTCATCCTAGACCGTTTGTCCGATTTTCACCAAAATTGATCCGTATCGTCTTCAGACCATGCTGACAAATACTTATGGATTTCGGATTGATAGACAAAACAGTTTTCATATACCACTGCAACAGAGTTGAGCCATGATGCAAAAATTACTCTTGAGGCTGTATCTCTGCAATGCTTTGACATATTGACACCAAACTTTGCATGTGTCATTGTCATCTCAATCTGACTAAACCACATCAGTTTCGTAACAGTGACACCTATTGGTCGAAAGTGATAAACCATTAAACCATTATTATTGACTGTATTTAAAATTTGACTGCTATTTTGCCTAAAATCAACTTAATAGGTCCTTAATGGCTCATTGTTGCAGTTGGCTTGAGACTTCCAGCCATGCTGGCATGTCTTGTCTTCTTCTTTGCGCTTGGCCCCGATAATGGCTGCTTGCAGCTATATTTAGGGGCCAAGCACCGAAGGTGCGGAGGCACCTATTGAAATCGTTAGTGTTCCTATTATTAGGGGCCAAGCACCGAAGGTGCGGAGGCACCTATTGAAACCGTTAGCGTTCTTATTATTATTATTATTATTATTATTATTCTTCTTCCGCTCACAAGTCAATGGCAGCCCATAGAACCGCTCGCGGGAACATGATGAAATCTGGCACACATATAAAGGACAGTCACAACTGTCAATATAACAAATTTTGAGTCTCTAACTCAATCCCTCTAGCGCCACCAACTGTCCAAAGTTGCACTCATGTTTATGCTAATAACTCTTGAACTAAAAGGGCTAGAAACAAAATCCAAATTTTCTCTGACTCCTTGGCTCAAGCTGATTCGATTGCACCCTATGACGTCGTTTTGCGTCATAAAAATTACCCGCCATTTTTAATTTTCCAAAAAAACTACTTTTTCGAACTCGTCCTAGACGGTTCGTCTGATTTGCACGAAAATTGAACCAGATCATCTTCAGACCATGGTGACAAAAAGTTATGGAATTCATGTTGATTCTTCAAATCGTTTACGATAAATGTGCGAACAAATTTTACGTAGAGGTTGCAAAAGCACACTAAAGGCCGTATCTCTGCAACGCTTTATCGTATTCAAACCAAACTTGGTACATGTCATCACAAGCATGACCTGAGACAACATGCAGTGTTTCGGCGCAGTGCACCCTACTGGTCCGGAGATACAAAAAAGGGCTATTTTGGCTTATAACTTCTAAACCATTTATCCAAAAATCATAAAATGTATCTGCTTAGATACGGGGAGTCATGTCGAGTCAACTGATATCCAAGTTTACTAGGTCTGCCTTTTTGGCTGTCGGCCATTTTGAATTATGTGCTAAAATGCTGTATTTTATGAACGCATGAACGGATTGTTACGAAACTTGGTATGGGTCATCAGCACCATGCCCTGAAGTAGCCTGATATGTTTCGAAACAGCGCCACCTAGTGGAGAATTTATTTCCCAAAAGCTTATAACTTTGGCTGTGGTTGACATATTTGGATGGGAGTAACTTTTTTTGTCTCCTGAATCCTTGCCGAGTCCAATAATACCAGACTTGCCAGGTTTCGGCGTATGGTTTGCGCAGCATTGTAATTTAGTGCTTAAAAAACATTAGCTGATATCTTCAAAACCGCTAGTCCGATCGAGACGAAACCAGCCTCAGAAGTTCGGAAACATAGGTCGATAGCTATATGCTAATACCCAAATCTCAAAATATTGATAGTAAGGGGTAGTAAAATCCCATCAAAGTCAGGTGTCAGTCCTTTTTTTCGTGTTTTTTCATGTAAATGTTTATAACTCCAAAACAAAATGAGATATTTTCACCAAACTCGACACGTATATGTATGGGCTCATACTGAGGACAAATTTAAAAAATGGTGGGATTGTGCCTCTTGGTGGGGCTATAATAGAACAAAACATGAAATACCCATTGACTTTAATGCAGTATTTGGGTATAAAATGCTAATGTTACACTTAACGAATGCATTAGCGTATCATTACAAAACTCGGTATGTGTCTTCTGCTCCATGCCCTGAAGGTACTCAAAAAGTTTTCGGGCAGCGCCACCTTGTGGTCAAAAGTTGTAATAAGGAGTACAAAATGCTAATAACTTTTGATTAAATTAGCCTATTGTAATGAGACTGGTCACATTTATTGGCTCCTGCCGAGAACATAGATACCAATTTTGTCCATATTTGGCAAACCTCTCTGCCCTCTATCTTGTTATTGGTTAAAAACCTACTTATTCAAACTCGTTCTAGACCGTTTGTCCAATTTTCACCAAAATTGAATCGTATCGTCTCCAGACCATGTGAACAAATAATTATGGATTTCGTGTTGATAGACAAAACAGTTTTCATATATACCACAGCAACACAGTTGAGCTATGATGCAAAAATGACTCTTGAGGCTGTATCTCTGCAATGCTTTGACATATTGACACCAAACTTTGCATGTGTCATTTCCACCTCAGTCTGACTACACCACATCAGTTTCGTAACAGTGCCACCTGTTGGTCGAAAATGATAAACCATTAAATCATTATTATTGATTGTATTTAAAATTGTACTGCTTTTTTGCCTAAAATCAACTTAATAAGTATTTAATGGCTCATTGTTGCAGTTGGTCTTATACTCCTAGCTACCTATGCTGGCATGTCTTAGGGTCTTCATTTCGCTTGGCCCCGACAATTGCTGCTTGCAGCTATATTTAGGGGCCAAGCACCGAAGGTGCGGAGGCACCTATTGAAATCGTTAGTGTTCCTATTATTAGGGGCCAAGCACCGAAGGTGCGGAGGCACCTATTGAAATCGTTAGTGTTCCTATTATTATTATTCTTCTTCTTTTTCCGCCATAGGAGTCTCTGGCAGCCCATAGAACCGTATGGTAAAAAGTTGTGAAATTTGGCACACTCATAGAGGCCAGTCTGAGCTGTCACTATAGCAAATTTGGTGCCTCTAACTCAATCCCTCTAGCGCCACCACCTGTCCAAAGTTTCACTCATATTTATGCTTATAACTTTTGACCCCTAAGGGCTAGAAACAAAATTCTTTTTTCATCGGATTCCTTGGCTCAAGCCGATTCGATTTCACCCTATGATGTCATTTTCCGGTATGCAAATTTTCCCGCCATTTTGAATTTTCTGAAAAACCTACTTTTTCGAACTCCTCCTAGGCCGTTGCTCCGATTTTCACGAAAATTGAAACAGATCATCTTCAGAGCATGTTGACAAAAAGTTATGGAATTCAAGTTGATTCGTCCAATCGTTTTCAATAAACGCACAAACAAATTTTACGTGGAGGTTGCAAAAACACACTAAAGGCTATATCTCCGCAACGCTTTATCGTATTCAAACCAACCTTGGTACATGTCATCACAAGCATGACTTGAAGCAACATGCAGCGTTTCGGCGCAGCGCCACCTACCTGTCCGGAGATACGAAAAATGCCTATTTTGGCTTATAACTTCTGAACCGTTTATCCAAAAATCATAAAATTGGTCTCATTAGATTCAGGGCGTCATGCCGAGTCGACTGATATCCAATTTTACCATGTCGGCCATTTTGGATGTCGGCCATTTTGAATTATGTGCAAAAATGCTGTATTTTATGAACGCATGAACAGATTGTTATGAAACTTGGTATGGGTCATCACCACGATGCCCTGAAGTAGCCTGAGAAGTTTCGAAACAGCGCCACCTAGTGGAGAATTTTTTTTTTCAAACGCTTATAACTTTGGGTGTGGTTGACATATTTTGATGGGAGTGTGTTTTTTGGTCTCCTGAATCCTTGCCGACTCCAACGATACCAGACTTGCCAGGTTTCGGCATATGGTTTGCGCAGAGTTGTAATTTAGTGCTTAAAAAACATTTGCTGATATCTTCGAAACCGCTAGTCCGATCGAGACGAAACCAGCCTCAGAAGTTCGGAAACATAGGTCGATAGCTAAACGCTAATGCCCAAATCTCAAAATATTGATAGTAAGGGGTAGTAAAATCCAATCAAAGTCAGGTGTCAGTCATTTTTTACGTGTTTTTTCATATAAATGTCTATAACTCCAAAACAAAATGAAATATTTTCACCAAACTTGACACACATATGTATGGGCTCACTACGAGGACACATAAAAAAATTGGTGGGATTGTGCCTCTTGGTGGCGCTATAATAAAACAAAACATGAAATTCCCATTGACTTCAATGCAGTATTACGGTTTAAAATGCTAATGCTATAATTTAAGAATGCACTAGTGTATCATTACAAAACTCGGTATGTGTCTTCCGCTCTATGTCCCGAAGATATTCAAAAAGTTTCGGGGCAGCGCCACCTTGTGGTCAAAAGTTGTAATAAAATGTACAAAAATGCTAATAACTTTTGATTAAATTAGCCTATTGTAATGAGACTGGTCATAATACATTCATTGGCTCATGCCGAGAAGATAGATACCAATTTTGCCATATTTTGCAAACATATCTGTGCTCCATCTTGTTATTTGTTAAAAATCTACTTTTTCAAACTCATCCTAGACCGTTTGTCCGATTTTCACCAAAATTGATCCGTATCGTCTTCAGACCATGCTGACAAATACTTATGGATTTCGGATTGATAGACAAAACAGTTTTCATATACCACTGCAACAGAGTTGAGCCATGATGCAAAAATTACTCTTGAGGCTGTATCTCTGCAATGCTTTGACATATTGACACCAAACTTTGCATGTGTCATTGTCATCTCAATCTGACTAAACCACATCAGTTTCGTAACAGTGACACCTATTGGTCGAAAGTGATAAACCATTAAACCATTATTATTGACTGTATTTAAAATTTTACTGCTATTTTGCCTAAAATCAACTTAATAGGTCCTTAATGGCTCATTGTTGCAGTTGGCTTGAGACTTCCAGCCATGCTGGCATGTCTTGTCTTCTTCTTTGCGCTTGGCCCCGATAATGGCTGCTTGCAGCTATATTTAGGGGCCAAGCACCGAAGGTGCGGAGGCACCTATTGAAATCGTTAGTGTTCCTATTATTAGGGGCCAAGCACCGAAGGTGCGGAGGCACCTATTGAAATTGTTAGTGTTCCTATTATTAGGGGCCAAGCACCGAAGGTGCGGAGGCACCTATTGAAATCGTTAGTGTTCCTATTATTAGGGGCCAAGCACCGAAGGTGCGGAGGCACCTATTGAAATTGTTAGTGTTCCTATTATTATTATTCTGCTTCTTCTTCTTCTTCTTCTTCTTTTTCTTCTTCCGCCATAGGAGTCTCTGGCAGCCCATAGAACCGTATGGTAAAAAGTTGTGAAATTTGGCACACTCATAGAGGCCAGTCTGAGCTGTCACTATAGCAAATTTGGTGCCTCTAACTCAATCCCTCTAGCGCCACCACCTGTCCAAAGTTTCACTCATATTTATGCTTATAACTTTTGACCCCTAAGGGCTAGAAACAAAATTCTTTTTTCATCGGATTCCTTGGCTCAAGCCGATTCGATTTCACCCTATGATGTCATTTTCCGGTATGCAAATTTTCCCGCCATTTTGAATTTTCTGAAAAACCTACTTTTTCGAACTCCTCCTAGGCCGTTGCTCCGATTTTCACGAAAATTGAAACAGATCATCTTCAGAGCATGTTGACAAAAAGTTATGGAATTCAAGTTGATTCGTCCAATCGTTTTCAATAAACGCACAAACAAATTTTACGTGGAGGTTGCAAAAACACACTAAAGGCTATATCTCCGCAACGCTTTATCGTATTCAAACCAACCTTGGTACATGTCATCACAAGCATGACTTGAAGCAACATGCAGCGTTTCGGCGCAGCGCCACCTACCTGTCCGGAGATACGAAAAATGCCTATTTTGGCTTATAACTTCTGAACCGTTTATCCAAAAATCATAAAATTGGTCTCATTAGATTCAGGGCGTCATGCCGAGTCGACTGATATCCAATTTTACCATGTCGGCCATTTTGGATGTCGGCCATTTTGAATTATGTGCAAAAATGCTGTATTTTATGAACGCATGAACAGATTGTTATGAAACTTGGTATGGGTCATCACCACGATGCCCTGAAGTAGCCTGAGAAGTTTCGAAACAGCGCCACCTAGTGGAGAATTTTTTTTTTCAAACGCTTATAACTTTGGGTGTGGTTGACATATTTTGATGGGAGTGTGTTTTTTGGTCTCCTGAATCCTTGCCGACTCCAACGATACCAGACTTGCCAGGTTTCGGCATATGGTTTGCGCAGAGTTGTAATTTAGTGCTTAAAAAACATTTGCTGATATCTTCGAAACCGCTAGTCCGATCGAGACGAAACCAGCCTCAGAAGTTCGGAAACATAGGTCGATAGCTATACGCTAATGCCCAAATCTCAAAATATTGATAGTAAGGGGTAGTAAAATCCAATCAAAGTCAGGTGTCAGTCATTTTTTACGTGTTTTTTCATATAAATGTCTATAACTCCAAAACAAAATGAAATATTTTCACCAAACTTGACACACATATGTATGGGCTCACTACGAGGACACATAAAAAAATTGGTGGGATTGTGCCTCTTGGTGGCGCTATAATAAAACAAAACATGAAATTCCCATTGACTTCAATGCAGTATTACGGTTTAAAATGCTAATGCTATAATTTAAGAATGCACTAGTGTATCATTACAAAACTCGGTATGTGTCTTCCGCTCTATGTCCCGAAGATATTCAAAAAGTTTCGGGGCAGCGCCACCTTGTGGTCAAAAGTTGTAATAAAATGTACAAAAATGCTAATAACTTTTGATTAAATTAGCCTATTGTAATGAGACTGGTCATAATACATTCATTGGCTCATGCCGAGAAGATAGATACCAATTTTGCCATATTTTGCAAACATATCTGTGCTCCATCTTGTTATTTGTTAAAAATCTACTTTTTCAAACTCATCCTAGACCGTTTGTCCGATTTTCACCAAAATTGATCCGTATCGTCTTCAGACCATGCTGACAAATAGTTATGGATTTCGGATTGATAGACAAAACAGTTTTCATATACCACTGCAACAGAGTTGAGCCATGATGCAAAAATTACTCTTGAGGCTGTATCTCTGCAATGCTTTGACATATTGACACCAAACTTTGCATGTGTCATTGTCATCTCAATCTGACTAAACCACATCAGTTTCGTAACAGTGACACCTATTGGTCGAAAGTGATAAACCATTAAACCATTATTATTGACTGTATTTAAAATTTGACTGCTATTTTGCCTAAAATCAACTTAATAGGTCCTTAATGGCTCATTGTTGCAGTTGGCTTGAGACTTCCAGCCATGCTGGCATGTCTTGTCTTCTTCTTTGCGCTTGGCCCCGATAATGGCTGCTTGCAGCTATATTTATTATTCTGCTTCTTCTTCTTCTTCTTCCGCCATAGGAGTCTCTGGCAGCCCATAGAACCGTATGGTAAAAAGTTGTGAAATTTGGCACACTCATAGAGGCCAGTCTGAGCTGTCACTATAGCAAATTTGGTGCCTCTAACTCAATCCCTCTAGCGCCACCACCTGTCCAAAGTTTCACTCATATTTATGCTTATAACTTTTGACCCCTAAGGGCTAGAAACAAAATTCTTTTTTCATCGGATTCCTTGGCTCAAGCCGATTCGATTTCACCCTATGATGTCATTTTCCGGTATGCAAATTTTCCCGCCATTTTGAATTTTCTGAAAAACCTACTTTTTCGAACTCCTCCTAGGCCGTTGCTCCGATTTTCACGAAAATTGAAACAGATCATCTTCAGAGCATGTTGACAAAAAGTTATGGAATTCAAGTTGATTCGTCCAATCGTTTTCAATAAACGCACAAACAAATTTTACGTGGAGGTTGCAAAAACACACTAAAGGCTATATCTCCGCAACGCTTTATCGTATTCAAACCAACCTTGGTACATGTCATCACAAGCATGACTTGAAGCAACATGCAGCGTTTCGGCGCAGCGCCACCTACCTGTCCGGAGATACGAAAAATGCCTATTTTGGCTTATAACTTCTGAACCGTTTATCCAAAAATCATAAAATTGGTCTCATTAGATTCAGGGCGTCATGCCGAGTCGACTGATATCCAATTTTACCATGTCGGCCATTTTGGATGTCGGCCATTTTGAATTATGTGCAAAAATGCTGTATTTTATGAACGCATGAACAGATTGTTATGAAACTTGGTATGGGTCATCACCACGATGCCCTGAAGTAGCCTGAGAAGTTTCGAAACAGCGCCACCTAGTGGAGAATTTTTTTTTTCAAACGCTTATAACTTTGGGTGTGGTTGACATATTTTGATGGGAGTGTGTTTTTTGGTCTCCTGAATCCTTGCCGACTCCAACGATACCAGACTTGCCAGGTTTCGGCATATGGTTTGCGCAGAGTTGTAATTTAGTGCTTAAAAAACATTTGCTGATATCTTCGAAACCGCTAGTCCGATCGAGACGAAACCAGCCTCAGAAGTTCGGAAACATAGGTCGATAGCTATACGCTAATGCCCAAATCTCAAAATATTGATAGTAAGGGGTAGTAAAATCCAATCAAAGTCAGGTGTCAGTCCTTTTTTACGTGTTTTTTCATATAAATGTCTATAACTCCAAAACAAAATGAGATATTTTCACCAAACTTGACACACATATGTATGGGCTCACTATGAGGACACATAAAAAAATTGGTGGGATTGTGCCTCTTGGTGGCGCTATAATAAAACAAAACATGAAATTCCCATTGACTTCAATGCAGTATTATGGTTTAAAATGCTAATGCTATAATTTACGAATGCATTAGCGTATCGTTACAAAACTCGGTATGTGTCTTCCGCTCCATGTCCTGAAGATACTCAAAAAGTTTCGGGGTAGCGCCACCTTGTGGTCAAAAGTTGTAATAAAATGTACAAAAATGCTAATAACTTTTGATTAAATTAGCCTATTGTAATGAGACTGGTCATAATACATTCATTGGCTCATGCCGAGAAGATAGATACCAATTTTGCCATATTTTGCAAACATATCTGTGCTCCATCTTGTTATTTGTTAAAAATCTACTTTTTCAAACTCATCCTAGACCGTTTGTCCGATTTTCACCAAAATTGATCCGTATCGTCTTCAGACCATGCTGACAAATACTTATGGATTTCGGATTGATAGACAAAACAGTTTTCATATACCACTGCAACAGAGTTGAGCCATGATGCAAAAATTACTCTTGAGGCTGTATCTCTGCAATGCTTTGACATATTGACACCAAACTTTGCATGTGTCATTGTCATCTCAATCTGACTAAACCACATCAGTTTCGTAACAGTGACACCTATTGGTCGAAAGTGATAAACCATTAAACCATTATTATTGACTGTATTTAAAATTTGACTGCTATTTTGCCTAAAATCAACTTAATAGGTCCTTAATGGCTCATTGTTGCAGTTGGCTTGAGACTTCCAGCCATGCTGGCATGTCTTGTCTTCTTCTTTGCGCTTGGCCCCGATAATGGCTGCTTGCAGCTATATTTATTATTCTGCTTCTTCTTCTTCTTCTTCTTTTTCTTTTTCTTCCGCCATAGGAGTCTCTGGCAGCCCATAGAACCGTATGGTAAAAAGTTGTGAAATTTGGCACACTCATAGAGGCCAGTCTGAGCTGTCACTATAGCAAATTTGGTGCCTCTAACTCAATCCCTCTAGCGCCACCACCTGTCCAAAGTTTCACTCATATTTATGCTTATAACTTTTGACCCCTAAGGGCTAGAAACAAAATTCTTTTTTCATCGGATTCCTTGGCTCAAGCCGATTCGATTTCACCCTATGATGTCATTTTCCGGTATGCAAATTTTCCCGCCATTTTGAATTTTCTGAAAAACCTACTTTTTCGAACTCCTCCTAGGCCGTTGCTCCGATTTTCACGAAAATTGAAACAGATCATCTTCAGAGCATGTTGACAAAAAGTTATGGAATTCAAGTTGATTCGTCCAATCGTTTTCAATAAACGCACAAACAAATTTTACGTGGAGGTTGCAAAAACACACTAAAGGCTATATCTCCGCAACGCTTTATCGTATTCAAACCAACCTTGGTACATGTCATCACAAGCATGACTTGAAGCAACATGCAGCGTTTCGGCGCAGCGCCACCTACCTGTCCGGAGATACGAAAAATGCCTATTTTGGCTTATAACTTCTGAACCGTTTATCCAAAAATCATAAAATTGGTCTCATTAGATTCAGGGCGTCATGCCGAGTCGACTGATATCCAATTTTACCATGTCGGCCATTTTGGATGTCGGCCATTTTGAATTATGTGCAAAAATGCTGTATTTTATGAACGCATGAACAGATTGTTATGAAACTTGGTATGGGTCATCACCACGATGCCCTGAAGTAGCCTGAGAAGTTTCGAAACAGCGCCACCTAGTGGAGAATTTTTTTTTTCAAACGCTTATAACTTTGGGTGTGGTTGACATATTTTGATGGGAGTGTGTTTTTTGGTCTCCTGAATCCTTGCCGACTCCAACGATACCAGACTTGCCAGGTTTCGGCATATGGTTTGCGCAGAGTTGTAATTTAGTGCTTAAAAAACATTTGCTGATATCTTCGAAACCGCTAGTCCGATCGAGACGAAACCAGCCTCAGAAGTTCGGAAACATAGGTCGATAGCTATACGCTAATGCCCAAATCTCAAAATATTGATAGTAAGGGGTAGTAAAATCCAATCAAAGTCAGGTGTCAGTCCTTTTTTACGTGTTTTTTCATATAAATGTCTA
Source organism: Pseudorasbora parva (assembly GCF_024679245.1). Taxonomy (NCBI): domain Eukaryota; kingdom Metazoa; phylum Chordata; class Actinopteri; order Cypriniformes; family Gobionidae; genus Pseudorasbora; species Pseudorasbora parva. Next base: position 23,778,580 of record NC_090190.1, on the reverse strand, counting down.
TAACTCCAAAACAAAATGAGATATTTTCACCAAACTTGACACACATATGTATGGGCTCACTATGAGGACACATAAAAAAATTGGTGGGATTGTGCCTCTTGGTGGCGCTATAATAAAACAAAACATGAAATTCCCATTGACTTCAATGCAGTATTATGGTTTAAAATGCTAATGCTATAATTTACGAATGCATTAGCGTATCGTTACAAAACTCGGTATGTGTCTTCCGCTCCATGTCCTGAAGATACTCAAAAAGTTTCGGGGTAGCGCCACCTTGTGGTCAAAAGTTGTAATAAAATGTACAGAAATGCGAATAACTTTTGATTAAATTAACCCATTGTAATGAAACTGGTCATAATACAGTCAATGGCTCATGCCGAGAACATGGATACCAATTGTGCCATATTTTGCAAACCTATCTGTCCTCCGTCTTGTTATTTGCTAAAAACCTACTTTTTCAAACTCATCCTAGACCGTTTGTCCGATTTTCACCAAAATTGAACCGTATCGTCTTCAGACCATGCCGACAAATAGTTATGGATTTCATGTTGATAGACAAAACAGTTTTCATATACCACTGCAACAGAGTTGAGCCATGATGCAAAAATGACTCTTGAGGCTGTATCTCTGCAATGCTTTGACATATTGACACCAAACTTTGCATGTGTCATTGTCATCTCAATCTGACTAAACCACATCAGTTTCGTAACAGTGACACCTATTGGTCGAAAGTGATAAACCATTAAACCATTATTATTGACTGTATTTAAAATTTGACTGCTATTTTGCCTAAAATCAACTTAATAGGTCCTTAATGGCTCATTGTTGCAGTTGGCTTGAGACTTCCAGCCATGCTGGCATGTCTTGTCTTCTTCTTTGCGCTTGGCCCCGATAATGGCTGCTTGCAGCTATATTTATTATTCTTCTTCTTTTTCCGCCATAGGAGTCTCTGGCAGCCCATAGAACCGTATGGTAAAAAGTTGTGAAATTTGGCACACTCATAGAGGCCAGTCTGAGCTGTCACTATAGCAAATTTGGTGCCTCTAACTCAATCCCTCTAGCGCCACCACCTGTCCAAAGTTTCACTCATATTTATGCTTATAACTTTTGACCCCTAAGGGCTAGAAACAAAATTCTTTTTTCATCGGATTCCTTGGCTCAAGCCGATTCGATTTCACCCTATGATGTCATTTTCCGGTATGCAAATTTTCCCGCCATTTTGAATTTTCTGAAAAACCTACTTTTTCGAACTCCTCCTAGGCCGTTGCTCCGATTTTCACGAAAATTGAAACAGATCATCTTCAGAGCATGTTGACAAAAAGTTATGGAATTCAAGTTGATTCGTCCAATCGTTTTCAATAAACGCACAAACAAATTTTACATGGAGGTTGCAAAAACACACTAAAGGCTATATCTCCGCAACGCTTTATCGTATTCAAACCAACCTTGGTACATGTCATCACAAGCATGACTTGAAGCAACATGCAGCGTTTCGGCGCAGCGCCACCTACCTGTCCGGAGATACGAAAAATGCCTATTTTGGCTTATAACTTCTGAACCGTTTATCCAAAAATCATAAAATTGGTCTCATTAGATTCAGGGCGTCATGCCGAGTCGACTGATATCCAATTTTACCATGTCGGCCATTTTGGATGTCGGCCATTTTGAATTATGTGCAAAAATGCTGTATTTTATGAACGCATGAACAGATTGTTATGAAACTTGGTATGGGTCATCACCACGATGCCCTGAAGTAGCCTGAGAAGTTTCGAAACAGCGCCACCTAGTGGAGAATTTTTTTTTTCAAACGCTTATAACTTTGGGTGTGGTTGACATATTTTGATGGGAGTGTGTTTTTTGGTCTCCTGAATCCTTGCCGACTCCAACGATACCAGACTTGCCAGGTTTCGGCATATGGTTTGCGCAGAGTTGTAATTTAGTGCTTAAAAAACATTTGCTGATATCTTCGAAACCGCTAGTCCGATCGAGACGAAACCAGCCTCAGAAGTTCGGAAACATAGGTCGATAGCTAAACGCTAATGCCCAAATCTCAAAATATTGATAGTAAGGGGTAGTAAAATCCAATCAAAGTCAGGTGTCAGTCATTTTTTACGTGTTTTTTCATATAAATGTCTATAACTCCAAAACAAAATGAAATATTTTCACCAAACTTGACACACATATGTATGGGCTCACTACGAGGACACATAAAAAAATTGGTGGGATTGTGCCTCTTGGTGGCGCTATAATAAAACAAAACATGAAATTCCCATTGACTTCAATGCAGTATTACGGTTTAAAATGCTAATGCTATAATTTAAGAATGCACTAGTGTATCATTACAAAACTCGGTATGTGTCTTCCGCTCTATGTCCCGAAGATATTCAAAAAGTTTCGGGGCAGCGCCACCTTGTGGTCAAAAGTTGTAATAAAATGTACAAAAATGCTAATAACTTTTGATTAAATTAGCCTATTGTAATGAGACTGGTCATAATACATTCATTGGCTCATGCCGAGAAGATAGATACCAATTTTGCCATATTTTGCAAACATATCTGTGCTCCATCTTGTTATTTGTTAAAAATCTACTTTTTCAAACTCATCCTAGACCGTTTGTCCGATTTTCACCAAAATTGATCCGTATCGTCTTCAGACCATGCTGACAAATACTTATGGATTTCGGATTGATAGACAAAACAGTTTTCATATACCACTGCAACAGAGTTGAGCCATGATGCAAAAATTACTCTTGAGGCTGTATCTCTGCAATGCTTTGACATATTGACACCAAACTTTGCATGTGTCATTGTCATCTCAATCTGACTAAACCACATCAGTTTCGTAACAGTGACACCTATTGGTCGAAAGTGATAAACCATTAAACCATTATTATTGACTGTATTTAAAATTTTACTGCTATTTTGCCTAAAATCAACTTAATAGGTCCTTAATGGCTCATTGTTGCAGTTGGCTTGAGACTTCCAGCCATGCTGGCATGTCTTGTCTTCTTCTTTGCGCTTGGCCCCGATAATGGCTGCTTGTTCTGCTTCTTCTTCTTCTTCTTCCGCCATAGGAGTCTCTGGCAGCCCATAGAACCGTATGGTAAAAAGTTGTGAAATTTGGCACACTCATAGAGGCCAGTCTGAGCTGTCACTATAGCAAATTTGGTGCCTCTAACTCAATCCCTCTAGCGCCACCACCTGTCCAAAGTTTCACTCATATTTATGCTTATAACTTTTGACCCCTAAGGGCTAGAAACAAAATTCTTTTTTCATCGGATTCCTTGGCTCAAGCCGATTCGATTTCACCCTATGATGTCATTTTCCGGTATGCAAATTTTCCCGCCATTTTGAATTTTCTGAAAAACCTACTTTTTCGAACTCCTCCTAGGCCGTTGCTCCGATTTTCACGAAAATTGAAACAGATCATCTTCAGAGCATGTTGACAAAAAGTTATGGAATTCAAGTTGATTCGTCCAATCGTTTTCAATAAACGCACAAACAAATTTTACGTGGAGGTTGCAAAAACACACTAAAGGCTATATCTCCGCAACGCTTTATCGTATTCAAACCAACCTTGGTACATGTCATCACAAGCATGACTTGAAGCAACATGCAGCGTTTCGGCGCAGCGCCACCTACCTGTCCGGAGATACGAAAAATGCCTATTTTGGCTTATAACTTCTGAACCGTTTATCCAAAAATCATAAAATTGGTCTCATTAGATTCAGGGCGTCATGCCGAGTCGACTGATATCCAATTTTACCATGTCGGCCATTTTGGATGTCGGCCATTTTGAATTATGTGCAAAAATGCTGTATTTTATGAACGCATGAACAGATTGTTATGAAACTTGGTATGGGTCATCACCACGATGCCCTGAAGTAGCCTGAGAAGTTTCGAAACAGCGCCACCTAGTGGAGAATTTTTTTTTTCAAACGCTTATAACTTTGGGTGTGGTTGACATATTTTGATGGGAGTGTGTTTTTTGGTCTCCTGAATCCTTGCCGACTCCAACGATACCAGACTTGCTAGGTTTCGGCATATGGTTTGCGCAGAGTTGTAATTTAGTGCTTAAAAAACATTTGCTGATATCTTCGAAACCGCTAGTCCGATCGAGACGAAACCAGCCTCAGAAGTTCGGAAACATAGGTCGATAGCTATACGCTAATACCCAAATCTCAAAATATTGATAGTAAGGGGTAGTAAAATCCAATCAAAGTCAGGTGTCAGTCATTTTTTACGTGTTTTTTCATATAAATGTCTATAACTCCAAAACAAAATGAAATATTTTCACCAAACTTGACACACATATGTATGGGCTCACTACGAGGACACATAAAAAAATTGGTGGGATTGTGCCTCTTGGTGGCGCTATAATAAAACAAAACATGAAATTCCCATTGACTTCAATGCAGTATTACGGTTTAAAATGCTAATGCTATAATTTAAGAATGCACTAGTGTATCATTACAAATGTGTCTTCCGCTCTATGTCCCGAAGATATTCAAAAAGTTTCGGGGCAGCGCCACCTTGTGGTCAAAAGTTGTAATAAAATGTACAAAAATGCTAATAACTTTTGATTAAATTAGCCTATTGTAATGAGACTGGTCATAATACATTCATTGGCTCATGCCGAGAAGATAGATACCAATTTTGCCATATTTTGCAAACATATCTGTGCTCCATCTTGTTATTTGTTAAAAATCTACTTTTTCAAACTCATCCTAGACCGTTTGTCCAATTTTCACCAAAATTGATCCGTATCGTCTTCAGACCATGCTGACAAATACTTATGGATTTCGGATTGATAGACAAAACAGTTTTCATATACCACTGCAACAGAGTTGAGCCATGATGCAAAAATTACTCTTGAGGCTGTATCTCTGCAATGCTTTGACATATTGACACCAAACTTTGCATGTGTCATTGTCATCTCAATCTGACTAAACCACATCAGTTTCGTAACAGTGACACCTATTGGTCGAAAGTGATAAACCATTAAACCATTATTATTGACTGTATTTAAAATTTGACTGCTATTTTGCCTAAAATCAACTTAATAGGTCCTTAATGGCTCATTGTTGCAGTTGGCTTGAGACTTCCAGCCATGCTGGCATGTCTTGTCTTCTTCTTTGCGCTTGGCCCCGATAATGGCTGCTTGCAGCTATATTTATTATTCTGCTTCTTCTTCTTCCGCCATAGGAGTCTCTGGCAGCCCATAGAACCGTATGGTAAAAAGTTGTGAAATTTGGCACACTCATAGAGGCCAGTCTGAGCTGTCACTATAGCAAATTTGGTGCCTCTAACTCAATCCCTCTAGCGCCACCACCTGTCCAAAGTTTCACTCATATTTATGCTTATAACTTTTGACCCCTAAGGGCTAGAAACAAAATTCTTTTTTCATCGGATTCCTTGGCTCAAGCCGATTCGATTTCACCCTATGATGTCATTTTCCGGTATGCAAATTTTCCCGCCATTTTGAATTTTCTGAAAAACCTACTTTTTCGAACTCCTCCTAGGCCGTTGCTCCGATTTTCACGAAAATTGAAACAGATCATCTTCAGAGCATGTTGACAAAAAGTTATGGAATTCAAGTTGATTCGTCCAATCGTTTTCAATAAACGCACAAACAAATTTTACGTGGAGGTTGCAAAAACACACTAAAGGCTATATCTCCGCAACGCTTTATCGTATTCAAACCAACCTTGGTACATGTCATCACAAGCATGACTTGAAGCAACATGCAGCGTTTCGGCGCAGCGCCACCTACCTGTCCGGAGATACGAAAAATGCCTATTTTGGCTTATAACTTCTGAACCGTTTATCCAAAAATCATAAAATTGGTCTCATTAGATTCAGGGCGTCATGCCGAGTCGACTGATATCCAATTTTACCATGTCGGCCATTTTGGATGTCGGCCATTTTGAATTATGTGCAAAAATGCTGTATTTTATGAACGCATGAATAGATTGTTATGAAACTTGGTATGGGTCATCACCACGATGCCCTGAAGTAGCCTGAGAAGTTTCGAAACAGCGCCACCTAGTGGAGAATTTTTTTTTTCAAACGCTTATAACTTTGGGTGTGGTTGACATATTTTGATGGGAGTGTGTTTTTTGGTCTCCTGAATCCTTGCCGACTCCAACGATACCAGACTTGCCAGGTTTCGGCATATGGTTTGCGCAGAGTTGTAATTTAGTGCTTAAAAAACATTTGCTGATATCTTCGAAACCGCTAGTCCGATCGAGACGAAACCAGCCTCAGAAGTTCGGAAACATAGGTCGATAGCTATACGCTAATGCCCAAATCTCAAAATATTGATAGTAAGGGGTAGTAAAATCCAATCAAAGTCAGGTGTCAGTCATTTTTTACGTGTTTTTTCATATAAATGTCTATAACTCCAAAACAAAATGAAATATTTTCACCAAACTTGACACACATATGTATGGGCTCACTACGAGGACACATAAAAAAATTGGTGGGATTGTGCCTCTTGGTGGCGCTATAATAAAACAAAACATGAAATTCCCATTGACTTCAATGCAGTATTACGGTTTAAAATGCTAATGCTATAATTTAAGAATGCACTAGTGTATCATTACAAAACTCGGTATGTGTCTTCCGCTCTATGTCCCGAAGATATTCAAAAAGTTTCGGGGCAGCGCCACCTTGTGGTCAAAAGTTGTAATAAAATGTACAAAAATGCTAATAACTTTTGATTAAATTAGCCTATTGTAATGAGACTGGTCATAATACATTCATTGGCTCATGCCGAGAAGATAGATACCAATTTTGCCATATTTTGCAAACATATCTGTGCTCCATCTTGTTATTTGTTAAAAATCTACTTTTTCAAACTCATCCTAGACCGTTTGTCCGATTTTCACCAAAATTGATCCGTATCGTCTTCAGACCATGCTGACAAATACTTATGGATTTCGGATTGATAGACAAAACAGTTTTCATATACCACTGCAACAGAGTTGAGCCATGATGCAAAAATTACTCTTGAGGCTGTATCTCTGCAATGCTTTGACATATTGACACCAAACTTTGCATGTGTCATTGTCATCTCAATCTGACTAAACCACATCAGTTTCGTAACAGTGACACCTATTGGTCGAAAGTGATAAACCATTAAACCATTATTATTGACTGTATTTAAAATTTGACTGCTATTTTGCCTAAAATCAACTTAATAGGTCCTTAATGGCTCATTGTTGCAGTTGGCTTGAGACTTCCAGCCATGCTGGCATGTCTTGTCTTCTTCTTTGCGCTTGGCCCCGATAATGGCTGCTTGCAGCTATATTTAGGGGCCAAGCACCGAAGGTGCGGAGGCACCTATTGAAATTGTTAGTGTTCCTATTATTATTCTGCTTCTTCTTCTTCTTCTTTTTCCGCCATAGGAGTCTCTGGCAGCCCATAGAACCGTATGGTAAAAAGTTGTGAAATTTGGCACACTCATAGAGGCCAGTCTGAGCTGTCACTATAGCAAATTTGGTGCCTCTAACTCAATCCCTCTAGCGCCACCACCTGTCCAAAGTTTCACTCATATTTATGCTTATAACTTTTGACCCCTAAGGGCTAGAAACAAAATTCTTTTTTCATCGGATTCCTTGGCTCAAGCCGATTCGATTTCACCCTATGATGTCATTTTCCGGTATGCAAATTTTCCCGCCATTTTGAATTTTCTGAAAAACCTACTTTTTCAAACTCCTCCTAGGCCGTTGCTCCGATTTTCACGAAAATTGAAACAGATCATCTTCAGAGCATGTTGACAAAAAGTTATGGAATTCAAGTTGATTCGTCCAATCGTTTTCAATAAACGCACAAACAAATTTTACGTGGAGGTTGCAAAAACACACTAAAGGCTATATCTCCGCAACGCTTTATCGTATTCAAACCAACCTTGGTACATGTCATCACAAGCATGACTTGAAGCAACATGCAGCGTTTCGGCGCAGCGCCACCTACCTGTCCGGAGATACGAAAAATGCCTATTTTGGCTTATAACTTCTGAACCGTTTATCCAAAAATCATAAAATTGGTCTCATTAGATTCAGGGCGTCATGCCGAGTCGACTGATATCCAATTTTACCATGTCGGCCATTTTGGATGTCGGCCATTTTGAATTATGTGCAAAAATGCTGTATTTTATGAACGCATGAACGGATTGTTATGAAACTTGGTATGGGTCATCACCACGATGCCCTGAAGTAGCCTGAGAAGTTTCGAAACAGCGCCACCTAGTGGAGAAATTTTTTTTTCAAACGCTTATAACTTTGGGTGTGGTTGACATATTTTGATGGGAGTGTGTTTTTTGGTCTCCTGAATCCTTGCCGACTCCAACGATACCAGACTTGCCAGGTTTCGGCATATGGTTTGCGCAGAGTTGTAATTTAGTGCTTAAAAAACATTTGCTGATATCTTCGAAACCGCTAGTCCGATCGAGACGAAACCAGCCTCAGAAGTTCGGAAACATAGGTCGATAGCTATACGCTAATGCCCAAATCTCAAAATATTGATAGTAAGGGGTAGTAAAATCCAATCAAAGTCAGGTGTCAGTCATTTTTTACGTGTTTTTTCATATAAATGTCTATAACTCCAAAACAAAATGAAATATTTTCACCAAACTTGACACACATATGTATGGGCTCACTACGAGGACACATAAAAAAATTGGTGGGATTGTGCCTCTTGGTGGCGCTATAATAAAACAAAACATGAAATTCCCATTGACTTCAATGCAGTATTACGGTTTAAAATGCTAATGCTATAATTTAAGAATGCACTAGTGTATCGTTACAAAACTCGGTATGTGTCTTCCGCTCTATGTCCCGAAGATATTCAAAAAGTTTCGGGGCAGCGCCACCTTGTGGTCAAAAGTTGTAATAAAATGTACAAAAATGCTAATAACTTTTGATTAAATTAGCCTATTGTAATGAGACTGGTCATAATACATTCATTGGCTCATGCCGAGAAGATAGATACCAATTTTGCCATATTTTGCAAACATATCTGTGCTCCATCTTGTTATTTGTTAAAAATCTACTTTTTCAAACTCATCCTAGACCGTTTGTCCGATTTTCACCAAAATTGATCCGTATCGTCTTCAGACCATGCTGACAAATACTTATGGATTTCGGATTGATAGACAAAACAGTTTTCATATACCACTGCAACAGAGTTGAGCCATGATGCAAAAATTACTCTTGAGGCTGTATCTCTGCAATGCTTTGACATATTGACACCAAACTTTGCATGTGTCATTGTCATCTCAATCTGACTAAACCACATCAGTTTCGTAACAGTGACACCTATTGGTCGAAAGTGATAAACCATTAAACCATTATTATTGACTGTATTTAAAATTTGACTGCTATTTTGCCTAAAATCAACTTAATAGGTCCTTAATGGCTCATTGTTGCAGTTGGCTTGAGACTTCCAGCCATGCTGGCATGTCTTGTCTTCTTCTTTGCGCTTGGCCCCGATAATGGCTGCTTGCAGCTATATTTATTCTTCTTCTTTTTCCGCCATAGGAGTCTCTGGCAGCCCATAGAACCGTATGGTAAAAAGTTGTGAAATTTGGCACACTCATAGAGGCCAGTCTGAGCTGTCACTATAGCAAATTTGGTGCTTCTAACTCAATCCCTCTAGCGCCACCACCTGTCCAAAGTTTCACTCATATTTATGCTTATAACTTTTGACCCCTAAGGGCTAGAAACAAAATTCTTTTTTCATCGGATTCCTTGGCTCAAGCCGATTCGATTTCACCCTATGATGTCATTTTCCGGTATGCAAATTTTCCCGCCATTTTGAATTTTCTGAAAAACCTACTTTTTCGAACTCCTCCTAGGCCGTTGCTCCGATTTTCACGAAAATTGAAACAGATCATCTTCAGAGCATGTTGACAAAAAGTTATGGAATTCAAGTTGATTCGTCCAATCGTTTCCAATAAACGCACAAACAAATTTTACGTGGAGGTTGCAAAAACACACTAAAGGCTATATCTCCGCAACGCTTTATCGTATTCAAACCAACCTTGGTACATGTCATCACAAGCATGACTTGAAGCAACATGCAGCGTTTCGGCGCAGCGCCACCTACCTGTCCGGAGATACGAAAAATGCCTATTTTGGCTTATAACTTCTGAACCGTTTATCCAAAAATCATAAAATTGGTCTCATTAGATTCAGGGCGTCATGCCGAGTCGACTGATATCCAATTTTACCATGTCGGCCATTTTGGATGTCGGCCATTTTGAATTATGTGCAAAAATGCTGTATTTTATGAACGCATGAACAGATTGTTATGAAACTTGGTATGGGTCATCACCACGATGCCCTGAAGTAGCCTGAGAAGTTTCGAAACAGCGCCACCTAGTGGAGAATTTTTTTTTTCAAACGCTTATAACTTTGGGTGTGGTTGACATATTTTGATGGGAGTGTGTTTTTTGGTCTCCTGAATCCTTGCCGACTCCAACGATACCAGACTTGCCAGGTTTCGGCATATGGTTTGCGCAGAGTTGTAATTTAGTGCTTAAAAAACATTTGCTGATATCTTCGAAACCGCTAGTCCGATCGAGACGAAACCAGCCTCAGAAGTTCGGAAACATAGGTCGATAGCTATACGCTAATGCCCAAATCTCAAAATATTGATAGTAAGGGGTAGTAAAATCCAATCAAAGTCAGGTGTCAGTCCTTTTTTACGTGTTTTTTCATATAAATGTCTATAACTCCAAAACAAAATGAGATATTTTCACCAAACTTGACACACATATGTATGGGCTCACTATGAGGACACATAAAAAAATTGGTGGGATTGTGCCTCTTGGTGGCGCTATAATAAAACAAAACATGAAATTCCCATTGACTTCAATGCAGTATTATGGTTTAAAATGCTAATGCTATAATTTAAGAATGCATTAGCGTATCGTTACAAAACTCAGTATGTGTCTTCCGCTCCATGTCCTGAAGATACTCAAAAAGTTTCGGGGTAGCGCCACCTTGTGGTCAAAAGTTGTAATAAAATGTACAGAAATGCGAATAACTTTTGATTAAATTAACCCATTGTAATGAAACTGGTCATAATACAGTCAATGGCTCATGCCGAGAACATGGATACCAATTGTGCCATATTTTGCAAACCTATCTGTCCTCCGTCTTGTTATTTGTTAAAAACCTACTTTTTCAAACTCATCCTAGACCGTTTGTCCGATTTTCACCAAAATTGATCCGTATCGTCTTCAGACCATGCTGACAAATACTTATGGATTTCGGATTGATAGACAAAACAGTTTTCATATACCACTGCAACAGAGTTGAGCCATGATGCAAAAATTACTCTTGAGGCTGTATCTCTGCAATGCTTTGACATATTGACACCAAACTTTGCATGTGTCATTGTCATCTCAATCTGACTAAACCACATCAGTTTCGTAACAGTGACACCTATTGGTCGAAAGTGATAAACCATTAAACCATTATTATTGACTGTATTTAAAATTTGACTGCTATTTTGCCTAAAATCAACTTAATAGGTCCTTAATGGCTCATTGTTGCAGTTGGCTTGAGACTTCCAGCCATGCTGGCATGTCTTGTCTTCTTCTTTGCGCTTGGCCCCGATAATGGCTGCTTGCAGCTATATTTATTATTCTGCTTCTTCTTCTTCTTCTTCTTCCGCCATAGGAGTCTCTGGCAGCCCATAGAACCGTATGGTAAAAAGTTGTGAAATTTGGCACACTCATAGAGGCTAGTCTGAGCTGTCACTATAGCAAATTTGGTGCCTCTAACTCAATCCCTCTAGCGCCACCACCTGTCCAAAGTTTCACTCATATTTATGCTTATAACTTTTGACCCCTAAGGGCTAGAAACAAAATTCTTTTTTCATCGGATTCCTTGGCTCAAGCCGATTCGATTTCACCCTATGATGTCATTTTCCGGTATGCAAATTTTCCCGCCATTTTGAATTTTCTGAAAAACCTACTTTTTCGAACTCCTCCTAGGCCGTTGCTCCGATTTTCACGAAAATTGAAACAGATCATCTTCAGAGCATGTTGACAAAAAGTTATGGAATTCAAGTTGATTCGTCCAATCGTTTTCAATAAACGCACAAACAAATTTTACATGGAGGTTGCAAAAACACACTAAAGGCTATATCTCCGCAACGCTTTATCGTATTCAAACCAACCTTGGTACATGTCATCACAAGCATGACTTGAAGCAACATGCAGCGTTTCGGCGCAGCGCCACCTACCTGTCCGGAGATACGAAAAATGCCTATTTTGGCTTATAACTTCTGAACCGTTTATCCAAAAATCATAAAATTGGTCTCATTAGATTCAGGGCGTCATGCCGAGTCGACTGATATCCAATTTTACCATGTCGGCCATTTTGGATGTCGGCCATTTTGAATTATGTGCAAAAATGCTGTATTTTATGAACGCATGAACAGATTGTTATGAAACTTGGTATGGGTCATCACCACGATGCCCTGAAGTAGCCTGAGAAGTTTCGAAACAGCGCCACCTAGTGGACAATTTTTTTTTTCAAACGCTTATAACTTTGGGTGTGGTTGACATATTTTGATGGGAGTGTGTTTTTTGGTCTCCTGAATCCTTGCCGACTCCAACGATACCAGACTTGCCAGGTTTCGGCATATGGTTTGCGCAGAGTTGTAATTTAGTGCTTAAAAAACATTTGCTGATATCTTCGAAACCGCTAGTCCGATCGAGACGAAACCAGCCTCAGAAGTTCGGAAACATAGGTCGATAGCTATACGCTAATGCCCAAATCTCAAAATATTGATAGTAAGGGGTAGTAAAATCCAATCAAAGTCAGGTGTCAGTCATTTTTTACGTGTTTTTTCATATAAATGTCTATAACTCCAAAACAAAATGAAATATTTTCACCAAACTTGACACACATATGTATGGGCTCACTACGAGGACACATAAAAAAATTGGTGGGATTGTGCCTCTTGGTGGCGCTATAATAAAACAAAACATGAAATTCCCATTGACTTCAATGCAGTATTACGGTTTAAAATGCTAATGCTATAATTTAAGAATGCACTAGTGTATCATTACAAAACTCGGTATGTGTCTTCCGCTCTATGTCCCGAAGATATTCAAAAAGTTTCGGGGCAGCGCCACCTTGTGGTCAAAAGTTGTAATAAAATGTACAAAAATGCTAATAACTTTTGATTAAATTAGCCTATTGTAATGAGACTGGTCATAATACATTCATTGGCTCATGCCGAGAAGATAGATACCAATTTTGCCATATTTTGCAAACATATCTGTGCTCCATCTTGTTATTTGTTAAAAATCTACTTTTTCAAACTCATCCTAGACCGTTTGTCCGATTTTCACCAAAATTGATCCGTATCGTCTTCAGACCATGCTGACAAATACTTATGGATTTCGGATTGATAGACAAAACAGTTTTCATATACCACTGCAACAGAGTTGAGCCATGATGCAAAAATTACTCTTGAGGCTGTATCTCTGCAATGCTTTGACATATTGACACCAAACTTTGCATGTGTCATTGTCATCTCAATCTGACTAAACCACATCAGTTTCGTAACAGTGACACCTATTGGTCGAAAGTGATAAACCATTAAACCATTATTATTGACTGTATTTAAAATTTGACTGCTATTTTGCCTAAAATCAACTTAATAGGTCCTTAATGGCTCATTGTTGCAGTTGGCTTGAGACTTCCAGCCATGCTGGCATGTCTTGTCTTCTTCTTTGCGCTTGGCCCCGATAATGGCTGCTTGCAGCTATATTTAGGGGCCAAGCACCGAAGGTGCGGAGGCACCTATTGAAATTGTTAGTGTTCCTATTATTAGGGGCCAAGCACCGAAGGTGCGGAGGCACCTATTGAAATCGTTAGTGTTCCTATTATTATTATTCTGCTTCTTCTTCTTCTTCTTCTTCTTCTTCTTCTTCTTCTTCTTCCGCCATAGGAGTCTCTGGCAGCCCATAGAACCGTATGGTAAAAAGTTGTGAAATTTGGCACACTCATAGAGGCCAGTCTGAGCTGTCACTATAGCAAATTTGGTGCCTCTAACTCAATCCCTCTAGCGCCACCACCTGTCCAAAGTTTCACTCATATTTATGCTTATAACTTTTGACCCCTAAGGGCTAGAAACAAAATTCTTTTTTCATCGGATTCCTTGGCTCAAGCCGATTCGATTTCACCCTATGATGTCATTTTCCGGTATGCAAATTTTCCCGCCATTTTGAATTTTCTGAAAAACCTACTTTTTCGAACTCCTCCTAGGCCGTTGCTCCGATTTTCACGAAAATTGAAACAGATCATCTTCAGAGCATGTTGACAAAAAGTTATGGAATTCAAGTTGATTCGTCCAATCGTTTTCAATAAACGCACAAACAAATTTTACGTGGAGGTTGCAAAAACACACTAAAGGCTATATCTCCGCAACGCTTTATCGTATTCAAACCAACCTTGGTACATGTCATCACAAGCATGACTTGAAGCAACATGCAGCGTTTCGGCGCAGCGCCACCTACCTGTCCGGAGATACGAAAAATGCCTATTTTGGCTTATAACTTCTGAACCGTTTATCCAAAAATCATAAAATTGGTCTCATTAGATTCAGGGCGTCATGCCGAGTCGACTGATATCCAATTTTACCATGTCGGCCATTTTGGATGTCGGCCATTTTGAATTATGTGCAAAAATGCTGTATTTTATGAACGCATGAACAGATTGTTATGAAACTTGGTATGGGTCATCACCACGATGCCCTGAAGTAGCCTGAGAAGTTTCGAAACAGCGCCACCTAGTGGAGAATTTTTTTTTTCAAACGCTTATAACTTTGGGTGTGGTTGACATATTTTGATGGGAGTGTGTTTTTTGGTCTCCTGAATCCTTGCCGACTCCAACGATACCAGACTTGCCAGGTTTCGGCATATGGTTTGCGCAGAGTTGTAATTTAGTGCTTAAAAAACATTTGCTGATATCTTCGAAACCGCTAGTCCGATCGAGACGAAACCAGCCTCAGAAGTTCGGAAACATAGGTCGATAGCTATACGCTAATGCCCAAATCTCAAAATATTGATAGTAAGGGGTAGTAAAATCCAATCAAAGTCAGGTGTCAGTCATTTTTTACGTGTTTTTTCATATAAATGTCTATAACTCCAAAACAAAATGAAATATTTTCACCAAACTTGACACACATATGTATGGGCTCACTACGAGGACACATAAAAAAATTGGTGGGATTGTGCCTCTTAGTGGCGCTATAATAAAACAAAACATGAAATTCCCATTGACTTCAATGCAGTATTACGGTTTAAAATGCTAATGCTATAATTTAAGAATGCACTAGTGTATCATTACAAAACTCGGTATGTGTCTTCCGCTCTATGTCCCGAAGATATTCAAAAAGTTTCGGGGCAGCGCCACCTTGTGGTCAAAAGTTGTAATAAAATGTACAAAAATGCTAATAACTTTTGATTAAATTAGCCTATTGTAATGAGACTGGTCATAATACATTCATTGGCTCATGCCGAGAAGATAGATACCAATTTTGCCATATTTTGCAAACATATCTGTGCTCCATCTTGTTATTTGTTAAAAATCTACTTTTTCAAACTCATCCTAGACCGTTTGTCCGATTTTCACCAAAATTGATCCGTATCGTCTTCAGACCATGCTGACAAATACTTATGGATTTCGGATTGATAGACAAAACAGTTTTCATATACCACTGCAACAGAGTTGAGCCATGATGCAAAAATGACTCTTGAGGCTGTATCTCTGCAATGCTTTGACATATTGACACCAAACTTTGCATGTGTCATTGTCATCTCAATCTGACTAAACCACATCAGTTTCGTAACAGTGACACCTATTGGTCGAAAGTGATAAACCATTAAACCATTATTATTGACTGTATTTAAAATTTTACTGCTATTTTGCCTAAAATCAACTTAATAGGTCCTTAATGGCTCATTGTTGCAGTTGGCTTGAGACTTCCAGCCATGCTGGCATGTCTTGTCTTCTTCTTTGCGCTTGGCCCCGATAATGGCTGCTTGCAGCTATATTTATTATTCTGCTTCTTCTTCTTCTTCTTCTTCTTCTTCTTCTTCTTCTTCTTCCGCCATAGGAGTCTCTGGCAGCCCATAGAACCGTATGGTAAAAAGTTGTGAAATTTGGCACACTCATAGAGGCCAGTCTGAGCTGTCACTATAGCAAATTTGGTGCCTCTAACTCAATCCCTCTAGCGCCACCACCTGTCCAAAGTTTCACTCATATTTATGCTTATAACTTTTGACCCCTAAGGGCTAGAAACAAAATTCTTTTTTCATCGGATTCCTTGGCTCAAGCCGATTCGATTTCACCCTATGATGTCATTTTCCGGTATGCAAATTTTCCCGCCATTTTGAATTTTCTGAAAAACCTACTTTTTTGAACTCCTCCTAGGCCGTTGCTCCGATTTTCACGAAAATTGAAACAGATCATCTTCAGAGCATGTTGACAAAAAGTTATGGAATTCAAGTTGATTCGTCCAATCGTTTTCAATAAACGCACAAACAAATTTTACGTGGAGGTTGCAAAAACACACTAAAGGCTATATCTCCGCAACGCTTTATCGTATTCAAACCAACCTTGGTACATGTCATCACAAGCATGACTTGAAGCAACATGCAGCGTTTCGGCGCAGCGCCACCTACCTGTCCGGAGATACGAAAAATGCCTATTTTGGCTTATAACTTCTGAACCGTTTATCCAAAAATCATAAAATTGGTCTCATTAGATTCAGGGCGTCATGCCGAGTCGACTGATATCCAATTTTACCATGTCGGCCATTTTGGATGTCGGCCATTTTGAATTATGTGCAAAAATGCTGTATTTTATGAACGCATGAACAGATTGTTATGAAACTTGGTATGGGTCATCACCACGATGCCCTGAAGTAGCCTGAGAAGTTTCGAAACAGCGCCACCTAGTGGAGAATTTTTTTTTTCAAACGCTTATAACTTTGGGTGTGGTTGACATATTTTGATGGGAGTGTGTTTTTTGGTCTCCTGAATCCTTGCCGACTCCAACGATACCAGACTTGCCAGGTTTCGGCATATGGTTTGCGCAGAGTTGTAATTTAGTGCTTAAAAAACATTTGCTGATATCTTCGAAACCGCTAGTCCGATCGAGACGAAACCAGCCTCAGAAGTTCGGAAACATAGGTCGATAGCTATATGCTAATGCCCAAATCTCAAAATATTGATAGTAAGGGGTAGTAAAATCCAATCAAAGTCAGGTGTCAGTCATTTTTTACGTGTTTTTTCATATAAATGTCTATAACTCCAAAACAAAATGAAATATTTTCACCAAACTTGACACACATATGTATGGGCTCACTACGAGGACACATAAAAAAATTGGTGGGATTGTGCCTCTTGGTGGCGCTATAATAAAACAAAACATGAAATTCCCATTGACTTCAATGCAGTATTACGGTTTAAAATGCTAATGCTATAATTTAAGAATGCACTAGTGTATCATTACAAAACTTGGTATGTGTCTTCCGCTCTATGTCCCGAAGATATTCAAAAAGTTTCGGGGCAGCGCCACCTTGTGGTCAAAAGTTGTAATAAAATGTACAAAAATGCTAATAACTTTTGATTAAATTAGCCTATTGTAATGAGACTGGTCATAATACATTCATTGGCTCATGCCGAGAAGATAGATACCAATTTTGCCATATTTTGCAAACATATCTGTGCTCCATCTTGTTATTTGTTAAAAATCTACTTTTTCAAACTCATCCTAGACCGTTTGTCCGATTTTCACCAAAATTGATCCGTATCGTCTTCAGACCATGCTGACAAATAGTTATGGATTTCGGATTGATAGACAAAACAGTTTTCATATACCACTGCAACAGAGTTGAGCCATGATGCAAAAATGACTCTTGAGGCTGTATCTCTGCAATGCTTTGACATATTGACACCAAACTTTGCATGTGTCATTGTCATCTCAATCTGACTAAACCACATCAGTTTCGTAACAGTGACACCTATTGGTCGAAAGTGATAAACCATTAAACCATTATTATTGACTGTATTTAAAATTTGACTGCTATTTTGCCTAAAATCAACTTAATAGGTCCTTAATGGCTCATTGTTGCAGTTGGCTTGAGACTTCCAGCCATGCTGGCATGTCTTGTCTTCTTCTTTGCGCTTGGCCCCGATAATGGCTGCTTGCAGCTATATTTAGGGGCCAAGCACCGAAGGTGCGGAGGCACCTATTGAAATCGTTAGTGTTCCTATTATTATTATTCTGCTTCTTCTTCTTCTTCTTCTTCCGCCATAGGAGTCTCTGGCAGCCCATAGAACCGTATGGTAAAAAGTTGTGAAATTTGGCACACTCATAGAGGCTAGTCTGAGCTGTCACTATAGCAAATTTGGTGCCTCTAACTCAATCCCTCTAGCGCCACCACCTGTCCAAAGTTTCACTCATATTTATGCTTATAACTTTTGACCCCTAAGGGCTAGAAACAAAATTCTTTTTTCATCGGATTCCTTGGCTCAAGCCGATTCGATTTCACCCTATGATGTCATTTTCCGGTATGCAAATTTTCCCGCCATTTTGAATTTTCTGAAAAACCTACTTTTTCGAACTCCTCCTAGGCCGTTGCTCCGATTTTCACGAAAATTGAAACAGATCATCTTCAGAGCATGTTGACAAAAAGTTATGGAATTCAAGTTGATTCGTCCAATCGTTTTCAATAAACGCACAAACAAATTTTACATGGAGGTTGCAAAAACACACTAAAGGCTATATCTCCGCAACGCTTTATCGTATTCAAACCAACCTTGGTACATGTCATCACAAGCATGACTTGAAGCAACATGCAGCGTTTCGGCGCAGCGCCACCTACCTGTCCGGAGATACGAAAAATGCCTATTTTGGCTTATAACTTCTGAACCGTTTATCCAAAAATCATAAAATTGGTCTCATTAGATTCAGGGCGTCATGCCGAGTCGACTGATATCCAATTTTACCATGTCGGCCATTTTGGATGTCGGCCATTTTGAATTATGTGCAAAAATGCTGTATTTTATGAACGCATGAACAGATTGTTATGAAACTTGGTATGGGTCATCACCACGATGCCCTGAAGTAGCCTGAGAAGTTTCGAAACAGCGCCACCTAGTGGACAATTTTTTTTTTCAAACGCTTATAACTTTGGGTGTGGTTGACATATTTTGATGGGAGTGTGTTTTTTGGTCTCCTGAATCCTTGCCGACTCCAACGATACCAGACTTGCCAGGTTTCGGCATATGGTTTGCGCAGAGTTGTAATTTAGTGCTTAAAAAACATTTGCTGATATCTTCGAAACCGCTAGTCCGATCGAGACGAAACCAGCCTCAGAAGTTCGGAAACATAGGTCGATAGCTATACGCTAATGCCCAAATCTCAAAATATTGATAGTAAGGGGTAGTAAAATCCAATCAAAGTCAGGTGTCAGTCATTTTTTACGTGTTTTTTCATATAAATGTCTATAACTCCAAAACAAAATGAAATATTTTCACCAAACTTGACACACATATGTATGGGCTCACTACGAGGACACATAAAAAAATTGGTGGGATTGTGCCTCTTGGTGGCGCTATAATAAAACAAAACATGAAATTCCCATTGACTTCAATGCAGTATTACGGTTTAAAATGCTAATGCTATAATTTAAGAATGCACTAGTGTATCATTACAAAACTCGGTATGTGTCTTCCGCTCTATGTCCCGAAGATATTCAAAAAGTTTCGGGGCAGCGCCACCTTGTGGTCAAAAGTTGTAATAAAATGTACAAAAATGCTAATAACTTTTGATTAAATTAGCCTATTGTAATGAGACTGGTCATAATACATTCATTGGCTCATGCCGAGAAGATAGATACCAATTTTGCCATATTTTGCAAACATATCTGTGCTCCATCTTGTTATTTGTTAAAAATCTACTTTTTCAAACTCATCCTAGACCGTTTGTCCGATTTTCACCAAAATTGATCCGTATCGTCTTCAGACCATGCTGACAAATACTTATGGATTTCGGATTGATAGACAAAACAGTTTTCATATACCACTGCAACAGAGTTGAGCCATGATGCAAAAATTACTCTTGAGGCTGTATCTCTGCAATGCTTTGACATATTGACACCAAACTTTGCATGTGTCATTGTCATCTCAATCTGACTAAACCACATCAGTTTCGTAACAGTGACACCTATTGGTCGAAAGTGATAAACCATTAAACCATTATTATTGACTGTATTTAAAATTTGACTGCTATTTTGCCTAAAATCAACTTAATAGGTCCTTAATGGCTCATTGTTGCAGTTGGCTTGAGACTTCCAGCCATGCTGGCATGTCTTGTCTTCTTCTTTGCGCTTGGCCCCGATAATGGCTGCTTGCAGCTATATTTAGGGGCCAAGCACCGAAGGTGCGGAGGCACCTATTGAAATTGTTAGTGTTCCTATTATTAGGGGCCAAGCACCGAAGGTGCGGAGGCACCTATTGAAATCGTTAGTGTTCCTATTATTAGGGGCCAAGCACCGAAGGTGCGGAGGCACCTATTGAAATCGTTAGTGTTCCTATTATTATTATTCTGCTTCTTCTTCTTCTTCTTCTTCCGCCATAGGAGTCTCTGGCAGCCCATAGAACCGTATGGTAAAAAGTTGTGAAATTTGGCACACTCATAGAGGCCAGTCTGAGCTGTCACTATAGCAAATTTGGTGCCTCTAACTCAATCCCTCTAGCGCCACCACCTGTCCAAAGTTTCACTCATATTTATGCTTATAACTTTTGACCCCTAAGGGCTAGAAACAAAATTCTTTTTTCATCGGATTCCTTGGCTCAAGCCGATTCGATTTCACCCTATGATGTCATTTTCCGGTATGCAAATTTTCCCGCCATTTTGAATTTTCTGAAAAACCTACTTTTTCGAACTCCTCCTAGGCCGTTGCTCCGATTTTCACGAAAATTGAAACAGATCATCTTCAGAGCATGTTGACAAAAAGTTATGGAATTCAAGTTGATTCGTCCAATCGTTTTCAATAAACGCACAAACAAATTTTACGTGGAGGTTGCAAAAACACACTAAAGGCTATATCTCCGCAACGCTTTATCGTATTCAAACCAACCTTGGTACATGTCATCACAAGCATGACTTGAAGCAACATGCAGCGTTTCGGCGCAGCGCCACCTACCTGTCCGGAGATACGAAAAATGCCTATTTTGGCTTATAACTTCTGAACCGTTTATCCAAAAATCATAAAATTGGTCTCATTAGATTCAGGGCGTCATGCCGAGTCGACGGATATCCAATTTTACCATGTCGGCCATTTTGGATGTCGGCCATTTTGAATTATGTGCAAAAATGCTGTATTTTATGAACGCATGAACAGATTGTTATGAAACTTGGTATGGGTCATCACCACGATGCCCTGAAGTAGCCTGAGAGGTTTCGAAACAGCGCCACCTAGTGGAGAATTTTTTTTTTCAAACGCTTATAACTTTGGGTGTGGTTGACATATTTTGATGGGAGTGTGTTTTTTGGTCTCCTGAATCCTTGCCGACTCCAACGATACCAGACTTGCCAGGTTTCGGCATATGGTTTGCGCAGAGTTGTAATTTAGTGCTTAAAAAACATTTGGTGATATCTTCGAAACCGCTAGTCCGATCGAGACGAAACCAGCCTCAGAAGTTCGGAAACATAGGTCGATAGCTATACGCTAATGCCCAAATCTCAAAATATTGATAGTAAGGGGTAGTAAAATCCAATCAAAGTCAGGTGTCAGTCATTTTTTACGTGTTTTTTCATATAAATGTCTATAACTCCAAAACAAAATGAGATATTTTCACCAAACTTGACACACATATGTATGGGCTCACTATGAGGACACATAAAAAAATTGGTGGGATTGTGCCTCTTGGTGGCGCTATAATAAAACAAAACATGAAATTCCCATTGACTTCAATGCAGTATTATGGTTTAAAATGCTAATGCTATAATTTAAGAATGCATTAGCGTATCGTTACAAAACTCGGTATGTGTCTTCCGCTCCATGTCCTGAAGATACTCAAAAAGTTTCGGGGTAGCGCCACCTTGTGGTCAAAAGTTGTAATAAAATGTACAGAAATGCGAATAACTTTTGATTAAATTAACCCATTGTAATGAAACTGGTCATAATACAGTCAATGGCTCATGCCGAGAACATGGATACCAATTGTGCCATATTTTGCAAACCTATCTGTCCTCCGTCTTGTTATTTGTTAAAAACCTACTTTTTCAAACTCATCCTAGACCGTTTGTCCGATTTTCACCAAAATTGATCCGTATCGTCTTCAGACCATGCTGACAAATAGTTATGGATTTCGGATTGATAGACAAAACAGTTTTCATATACCACTGCAACAGAGTTGAGCCATGATGCAAAAATTACTCTTGAGGCTGTATCTCTGCAATGCTTTGACATATTGACACCAAACTTTGCATGTGTCATTGTCATCTCAATCTGACTAAACCACATCAGTTTCGTAACAGTGACACCTATTGGTCGAAAGTGATAAACCATTAAACCATTATTATTGACTGTATTTAAAATTTGACTGCTATTTTGCCTAAAATCAACTTAATAGGTCCTTAATGGCTCATTGTTGCAGTTGGCTTGAGACTTCCAGCCATGCTGGCATGTCTTGTCTTCTTCTTTGCGCTTGGCCCCGATAATGGCTGCTTGTTATTATTCTGCTTCTTCTTCTTCTTCTTCTTCTTCTTCCGCCATAGAAGTCTCTGGCAGCCCATAGAACCGTATGGTAAAAAGTTGTGAAATTTGGCACACTCATAGAGGCCAGTCTGAGCTGTCACTATAGCAAATTTGGTGCCTCTAACTCAATCCCTCTAGCGCCACCACCTGTCCAAAGTTTCACTCATATTTATGCTTATAACTTTTGACCCCTAAGGGCTAGAAACAAAATTCTTTTTTCATCGGATTCCTTGGCTCAAGCCGATTCGATTTCACCCTATGATGTCATTTTCCGTTATGCAAATTTTCCCGCCATTTTGAATTTTCTGAAAACCTACTTTTTCGAACTCCTCCTAGGCCGTTGCTCCGATTTTCACGAAAATTGAAACAGATCATCTGCAGAGCATGTTGACAAAAAGTTATGGAATTCAAGTTGATTCGTCAAATCGTTTTCAATAAACGCACAAACAAATTTTACGTAGAGGTTGCAAAAACACACTAAAGGCTATATCTCCGCAACGCTTTATCGTATTCAAACCAAACTTGGTACATGTCATCACAAGCATGACTTGAAGCTACGTGCAGTGTTTCGGCGCAGCGCCACCTACTGGTCCGGAGATACGAAAAATGCCTATTTTGGAATATAACTTCTGAACCGTTTATCCAAAAATCATAAAATTGGTCTCATTAGATTCAGGGCGTCATGCCGAGTCGACTGATATCCAATTTTACCATTTCGGCCATTTTGGATGTCGGCCATTTTGAATTATGTGCTAAAAGGCTGTATTTTATGAACGCATGAACGGATTGTTATGAAACTTGGTATGGGTCATCACCAAGATGCCCTGAAGTAGCCAGAGAAGTTTCGAAACAGCGCCACCTAGTGTAGATTTTTTTTTTTCAAACGCTTATAACTTTGGGTGTGGTTGACATATTTTGATTGGAGTGTGTTTTTTGGTCTCCTGAATCCTTGCCGAGTCCAACGATACCAGACTTGCCAGGTTTTGGCATATGGTTTGCGCAGCGTTGTAATTTAGCGCTTAAAAAACATTTGCTGATATCTTCGAAACTGCTAGTCCGATCGAGACGAAACCAGCCTCAGAAGTTCGGAAACATAGGTCGATAGCTATACGCTAATGCCCAAATCTCTAAATATTGATAGTAAGGGGTAGTAAAATCCAATCAAAGTCAGGTGTCAGTCATTATTTACGTGTTTTTTCATATAAATGTCTATAACTCCAAAACAAAATGAGATATTTTCACCAAACTTGACACACATATGTATGGGCTCACTATGAGGGCACATAAAAAAATTGGTGGGATTGTGCCTCTTGGTGACGCTATAATAAAACAAAACATGAAATTCCCATTGACTTCAATGCAGTATTATGGTTTAAAATGCTAATGCTATAATTTACGAATGCATTAGCGTATCGTTACAAAACTCGGTATGTGTCTTCCGCTCTATGTCCCGAAGGTACTCAAAATGTTTTGGGGCAGCGCCACCTTGTGGTCAAAAGTTGTAATAAAATGTACAGAAATGCGAATAACTTTTTATTAAATTAGCCTATTGTAATGAAACTGGTCATAATACATTCATTGGCTCATGCCGAGAACATGGATACCAATTTTGCCATATTTTGCAAACATATTTGTGCTCCATCTTGTTATTTGTTAAAAACCTACTTTTTCAAACTCATCCTAGACCGTTTGTCCGATTTTCACCAAAATTGAACCGTATCGTCTTCAGACCATGCCGACAAATAGTTATGGATTTCGTGTTGATAGACAAAAAAGTTTTCATATACCACTGCAACAGAGTTGAGCCATGATGCAAAAATGACTCTTGAGGCTGTATCTCTGCAATGCTTTGACATATTGACACCAAACTTTGCATGTGTCATTGTCATCTCAATCTGACTAAACCACATCAGTTTCGTAACAGTGACACCTATTGGTCGAAAGTGATAAACCATTAAACCATTATTATTGACTGTATTTAAAATTTGACTGCTATTTTGCCTAAAATCAACTTAATAGGTCCTTAATGGCTCATTGTTGCAGTTGGCTTGAGACTTCCAGCCATGCTGGCATGTCTTGTCTTCTTCTTTGCGCTTGATGACTGTATTTAAAATTGTACTGCTATTTTGCCAAAAATCGACCTAATAGGTCTTTAATGGCTCATTGTTGCAGTTGGTTTGACACTTCCAGCCATGCTGGCATGTCTTGTCTTCTTATTTGCGCTTGGCCCCGATAATTGCTGCTTGCAGCTATATTTATTATTCTGCTTCTTCTTCCGCCATAGGAGTCTCTGGCAGCCCATAGAACCGTATGGTAAAAAGTTGTGAAATTTGGCACACTCATAGAGGCCAGTCTGAGCTGTCACTATAGCAAATTTGGTGCCTCTAACTCAATCCCTCTAGCGCCACCACCTGTCCAAAGTTTCACTCATATTTATGCTTATAACTTTTGACCCCTAAGGGCTAGAAACAAAATTCTTTTTTCATCGGATTCCTTGGCTCAAGCCGATTCGATTTCACCCTATGATGTCATTTTCCGGTATGCAAATTTTCCCGCCATTTTGAATTTTCTGAAAAACCTACTTTTTCGAACTCCTCCTAGGCCGTTGCTCCGATTTTCACGAAAATTGAAACAGATCATCTTCAGAGCATGTTGACAAAAAGTTATGGAATTCAAGTTGATTCGTCCAATCGTTTTCAATAAACGCACAAACAAATTTTACGTGGAGGTTGCAAAAACACACTAAAGGCTATATCTCCGCAACGCTTTATCGTATTCAAACCAACCTTGGTACATGTCATCACAAGCATGACTTGAAGCAACATGCAGCGTTTCGGCGCAGCGCCACCTACCTGTCCGGAGATACGAAAAATGCCTATTTTGGCTTATAACTTCTGAACCGTTTATCCAAAAATCATAAAATTGGTCTCATTAGATTCAGGGCGTCATGCCGAGTCGACTGATATCCAATTTTACCATGTCGGCCATTTTGGATGTCGGCCATTTTGAATTATGTGCAAAAATGCTGTATTTTATGAACGCATGAACAGATTGTTATGAAACTTGGTATGGGTCATCACCACGATGCCCTGAAGTAGCCTGAGAAGTTTCGAAACAGCGCCACCTAGTGGAGAATTTTTTTTTTCAAACGCTTATAACTTTGGGTGTGGTTGACATATTTTGATGGGAGTGTGTTTTTTGGTCTCCTGAATCCTTGCCGACTCCAACGATACCAGACTTGCCAGGTTTCGGCATATGGTTTGCGCAGAGTTGTAATTTAGTGCTTAAAAAACATTTGCTGATATCTTCGAAACCGCTAGTCCGATCGAGACGAAACCAGCCTCAGAAGTTCGGAAACATAGGTCGATAGCTATACGCTAATGCCCAAATCTCAAAATATTGATAGTAAGGGGTAGTAAAATCCAATCAAAGTCAGGTGTCAGTCCTTTTTTACGTGTTTTTTCATATAAATGTCTATAACTCCAAAACAAAATGAGATATTTTCACCAAACTTGACACACATATGTATGGGCTCACTATGAGGACACATAAAAAAATTGGTGGGATTGTGCCTCTTGGTGGCGCTATAATAAAACAAAACATGAAATTCCCATTGACTTCAATGCAGTATTATGGTTTAAAATGCTAATGCTATAATTTACGAATGCATTAGCGTATCGTTACAAAACTCGGTATGTGTCTTCCGCTCCATGTCCTGAAGATACTCAAAAAGTTTCGGGGTAGCGCCACCTTGTGGTCAAAAGTTGTAATAAAATGTACAAAAATGCTAATAACTTTTGATTAAATTAGCCTATTGTAATGAGACTGGTCATAATACATTCATTGGCTCATGCCGAGAAGATAGATACCAATTTTGCCATATTTTGCAAACATATCTGTGCTCCATCTTGTTATTTGTTAAAAATCTACTTTTTCAAACTCATCCTAGACCGTTTGTCCGATTTTCACCAAAATTGATCCGTATCGTCTTCAGACCATGCTGACAAATAGTTATGGATTTCGGATTGATAGACAAAACAGTTTTCATATACCACTGCAACAGAGTTGAGCCATGATGCAAAAATTACTCTTGAGGCTGTATCTCTGCAATGCTTTGACATATTGACACCAAACTTTGCATGTGTCATTGTCATCTCAATCTGACTAAACCACATCAGTTTCGTAACAGTGACACCTATTGGTCGAAAGTGATAAACCATTAAACCATTATTATTGACTGTATTTAAAATTTGACTGCTATTTTGCCTAAAATCAACTTAATAGGTCCTTAATGGCTCATTGTTGCAGTTGGCTTGAGACTTCCAGCCATGCTGGCATGTCTTGTCTTCTTCTTTGCGCTTGGCCCCGATAATGGCTGCTTGCAGCTATATTTATTATTCTGCTTCTTCTTCTTCTTCTTCTTCTTCTTCTTCTTCTTCTTCTTCCGCCATAGGAGTCTCTGGCAGCCCATAGAACCGTATGGTAAAAAGTTGTGAAATTTGGCACACTCATAGAGGCCAGTCTGAGCTGTCACTATAGCAAATTTGGTGCCTCTAACTCAATCCCTCTAGCGCCACCACCTGTCCAAAGTTTCACTCATATTTATGCTTATAACTTTTGACCCCTAAGGGCTAGAAACAAAATTCTTTTTTCATCGGATTCCTTGGCTCAAGCCGATTCGATTTCACCCTATGATGTCATTTTCCGGTATGCAAATTTTCCCGCCATTTTGAATTTTCTGAAAAACCTACTTTTTCGAACTCCTCCTAGGCCGTTGCTCCGATTTTCACGAAAATTGAAACAGATCATCTTCAGAGCATGTTGACAAAAAGTTATGGAATTCAAGTTGATTCGTCCAATCGTTTTCAATAAACGCACAAACAAATTTTACGTGGAGGTTGCAAAAACACACTAAAGGCTATATCTCCGCAACGCTTTATCGTATTCAAACCAACCTTGGTACATGTCATCACAAGCATGACTTGAAGCAACATGCAGCGTTTCGGCGCAGCGCCACCTACCTGTCCGGAGATACGAAAAATGCCTATTTTGGCTTATAACTTCTGAACCGTTTATCCAAAAATCATAAAATTGGTCTCATTAGATTCAGGGCGTCATGCCGAGTCGACTGATATCCAATTTTACCATGTCGGCCATTTTGGATGTCGGCCATTTTGAATTATGTGCAAAAATGCTGTATTTTATGAACGCATGAACAGATTGTTATGAAACTTGGTATGGGTCATCACCACGATGCCCTGAAGTAGCCTGAGAAGTTTCGAAACAGCGCCACCTAGTGGAGAATTTTTTTTTTCAAACGCTTATAACTTTGGGTGTGGTTGACATATTTTGATGGGAGTGTGTTTTTTGGTCTCCTGAATCCTTGCCGACTCCAACGATACCAGACTTGCCAGGTTTCGGCATATGGTTTGCGCAGAGTTGTAATTTAGTGCTTAAAAAACATTTGCTGATATCTTCGAAACCGCTAGTCCGATCGAGACGAAACCAGCCTCAGAAGTTCGGAAACATAGGTCGATAGCTAAACGCTAATGCCCAAATCTCAAAATATTGATAGTAAGGGGTAGTAAAATCCAATCAAAGTCAGGTGTCAGTCATTTTTTACGTGTTTTTTCATATAAATGTCTATAACTCCAAAACAAAATGAAATATTTTCACCAAACTTGACACACATATGTATGGGCTCACTACGAGGACACATAAAAAAATTGGTGGGATTGTGCCTCTTAGTGGCGCTATAATAAAACAAAACATGAAATTCCCATTGACTTCAATGCAGTATTACGGTTTAAAATGCTAATGCTATAATTTAAGAATGCACTAGTGTATCATTACAAAACTCGGTATGTGTCTTCCGCTCTATGTCCCGAAGATATTCAAAAAGTTTCGGGGCAGCGCCACCTTGTGGTCAAAAGTTGTAATAAAATGTACAAAAATGCTAATAACTTTTGATTAAATTAGCCTATTGTAATGAGACTGGTCATAATACATTCATTGGCTCATGCCGAGAAGATAGATACCAATTTTGCCATATTTTGCAAACATATCTGTGCTCCATCTTGTTATTTGTTAAAAATCTACTTTTTCAAACTCATCCTAGACCGTTTGTCCGATTTTCACCAAAATTGATCCGTATCGTCTTCAGACCATGCTGACAAATACTTATGGATTTCGGATTGATAGACAAAACAGTTTTCATATACCACTGCAACAGAGTTGAGCCATGATGCAAAAATGACTCTTGAGGCTGTATCTCTGCAATGCTTTGACATATTGACACCAAACTTTGCATGTGTCATTGTCATCTCAATCTGACTAAACCACATCAGTTTCGTAACAGTGACACCTATTGGTCGAAAGTGATAAACCATTAAACCATTATTATTGACTGTATTTAAAATTTTACTGCTATTTTGCCTAAAATCAACTTAATAGGTCCTTAATGGCTCATTGTTGCAGTTGGCTTGAGACTTCCAGCCATGCTGGCATGTCTTGTCTTCTTCTTTGCGCTTGGCCCCGATAATGGCTGCTTGCAGCTATATTTATTATTCTGCTTCTTCTTCTTCTTCTTCTTCTTCTTCTTCTTCTTCTTCCGCCATAGGAGTCTCTGGCAGCCCATAGAACCGTATGGTAAAAAGTTGTGAAATTTGGCACACTCATAGAGGCCAGTCTGAGCTGTCACTATAGCAAATTTGGTGCCTCTAACTCAATCCCTCTAGCGCCACCACCTGTCCAAAGTTTCACTCATATTTATGCTTATAACTTTTGACCCCTAAGGGCTAGAAACAAAATTCTTTTTTCATCGGATTCCTTGGCTCAAGCCGATTCGATTTCACCCTATGATGTCATTTTCCGGTATGCAAATTTTCCCGCCATTTTGAATTTTCTGAAAAACCTACTTTTTTGAACTCCTCCTAGGCCGTTGCTCCGATTTTCACGAAAATTGAAACAGATCATCTTCAGAGCATGTTGACAAAAAGTTATGGAATTCAAGTTGATTCGTCCAATCGTTTTCAATAAACGCACAAACAAATTTTACGTGGAGGTTGCAAAAACACACTAAAGGCTATATCTCCGCAACGCTTTATCGTATTCAAACCAACCTTGGTACATGTCATCACAAGCATGACTTGAAGCAACATGCAGCGTTTCGGCGCAGCGCCACCTACCTGTCCGGAGATACGAAAAATGCCTATTTTGGCTTATAACTTCTGAACCGTTTATCCAAAAATCATAAAATTGGTCTCATTAGATTCAGGGCGTCATGCCGAGTCGACTGATATCCAATTTTACCATGTCGGCCATTTTGGATGTCGGCCATTTTGAATTATGTGCAAAAATGCTGTATTTTATGAACGCATGAACAGATTGTTATGAAACTTGGTATGGGTCATCACCACGATGCCCTGAAGTAGCCTGAGAAGTTTCGAAACAGCGCCACCTAGTGGAGAATTTTTTTTTTCAAACGCTTATAACTTTGGGTGTGGTTGACATATTTTGATGGGAGTGTGTTTTTTGGTCTCCTGAATCCTTGCCGACTCCAACGATACCAGACTTGCCAGGTTTCGGCATATGGTTTGCGCAGAGTTGTAATTTAGTGCTTAAAAAACATTTGCTGATATCTTCGAAACCGCTAGTCCGATTGAGACGAAACCAGCCTCAGAAGTTCGGAAACATAGGTCGATAGCTATACGCTAATGCCCAAATCTCAAAATATTGATAGTAAGGGGTAGTAAAATCCAATCAAAGTCAGGTGTCAGTCATTTTTTACGTGTTTTTTCATATAAATGTCTATAACTCCAAAACAAAATGAAATATTTTCACCAAACTTGACACACATATGTATGGGCTCACTACGAGGACACATAAAAAAATTGGTGGGATTGTGCCTCTTGGTGGCGCTATAATAAAACAAAACATGAAATTCCCATTGACTTCAATGCAGTATTACGGTTTAAAATGCTAATGCTATAATTTAAGAATGCACTAGTGTATCATTACAAAACTTGGTATGTGTCTTCCGCTCTATGTCCCGAAGATATTCAAAAAGTTTCGGGGCAGCGCCACCTTGTGGTCAAAAGTTGTAATAAAATGTACAAAAATGCTAATAACTTTTGATTAAATTAGCCTATTGTAATGAGACTGGTCATAATACATTCATTGGCTCATGCCGAGAAGATAGATACCAATTTTGCCATATTTTGCAAACATATCTGTGCTCCATCTTGTTATTTGTTAAAAATCTACTTTTTCAAACTCATCCTAGACCGTTTGTCCGATTTTCACCAAAATTGATCCGTATCGTCTTCAGACCATGCTGACAAATAGTTATGGATTTCGGATTGATAGACAAAACAGTTTTCATATACCACTGCAACAGAGTTGAGCCATGATGCAAAAATGACTCTTGAGGCTGTATCTCTGCAATGCTTTGACATATTGACACCAAACTTTGCATGTGTCATTGTCATCTCAATCTGACTAAACCACATCAGTTTCGTAACAGTGACACCTATTGGTCGAAAGTGATAAACCATTAAACCATTATTATTGACTGTATTTAAAATTTGACTGCTATTTTGCCTAAAATCAACTTAATAGGTCCTTAATGGCTCATTGTTGCAGTTGGCTTGAGACTTCCAGCCATGCTGGCATGTCTTGTCTTCTTCTTTGCGCTTGGCCCCGATAATGGCTGCTTGCAGCTATATTTAGGGGCCAAGCACCGAAGGTGCGGAGGCACCTATTGAAATCGTTAGTGTTCCTATTATTATTCTGCTTCTTCTTCTTTTTCCGCCATAGGAGTCTCTGGCAGCCCATAGAACCGTATGGTAAAAAGTTGTGAAATTTGGCACACTCATAGAGGCCAGTCTGAGCTGTCACTATAGCAAATTTGGTGCCTCTAACTCAATCCCTCTAGCGCCACCACCTGTCCAAAGTTTCACTCATATTTATGCTTATAACTTTTGACCCCTAAGGGCTAGAAACAAAATTCTTTTTTCATCGGATTCCTTGGCTCAAGCCGATTCGATTTCACCCTATGATGTCATTTTCCGGTATGCAAATTTTCCCGCCATTTTGAATTTTCTGAAAAACCTACTTTTTCGAACTCCTCCTAGGCCGTTGCTCCGATTTTCACGAAAATTGAAACAGATCATCTTCAGAGCATGTTGACAAAAAGTTATGGAATTCAAGTTGATTCGTCCAATCGTTTTCAATAAACGCACAAACAAATTTTACGTGGAGGTTGCAAAAACACACTAAAGGCTATATCTCCGCAACGCTTTATCGTATTCAAACCAACCTTGGTACATGTCATCACAAGCATGACTTGAAGCAACATGCAGCGTTTCGGCGCAGCGCCACCTACCTGTCCGGAGATACGAAAAATGCCTATTTTGGCTTATAACTTCTGAACCGTTTATCCAAAAATCATAAAATTGGTCTCATTAGATTCAGGGCGTCATGCCGAGTCGACTGATATCCAATTTTACCATGTCGGCCATTTTGGATGTCGGCCATTTTGAATTATGTGCAAAAATGCTGTATTTTATGAACGCATGAACAGATTGTTATGAAACTTGGTATGGGTCATCACCACGATGCCCTGAAGTAGCCTGAGAAGTTTCGAAACAGCGCCACCTAGTGGAGAATTTTTTTTTTCAAACGCTTATAACTTTGGGTGTGGTTGACATATTTTGATGGGAGTGTGTTTTTTGGTCTCCTGAATCCTTGCCGACTCCAACGATACCAGACTTGCCAGGTTTCGGCATATGGTTTGCGCAGAGTTGTAATTTAGTGCTTAAAAAACATTTGCTGATATCTTCGAAACCGCTAGTCCGATCGAGACGAAACCAGCCTCAGAAGTTCGGAAACATAGGTCGATAGCTATACGCTAATGCCCAAATCTCAAAATATTGATAGTAAGGGGTAGTAAAATCCAATCAAAGTCAGGTGTCAGTCCTTTTTTACGTGTTTTTTCATATAAATGTCTATAACTCCAAAACAAAATGAGATATTTTCACCAAACTTGACACACATATGTATGGGCTCACTATGAGGACACATAAAAAAATTGGTGGGATTGTGCCTCTTGGTGGCGCTATAATAAAACAAAACATGAAATTCCCATTGACTTCAATGCAGTATTATGGTTTAAAATGCTAATGCTATAATTTACGAATGCATTAGCGTATCGTTACAAAACTCGGTATGTGTCTTCCGCTCCATGTCCTGAAGATACTCAAAAAGTTTCGGGATAGCGCCACCTTGTGGTCAAAAGTTGTAATAAAATGTACAGAAATGCGAATAACTTTTGATTAAATTAACCCATTGTAATGAAACTGGTCATAATACAGTCAATGGCTCATGCCGAGAACATGGATACCAATTGTGCCATATTTTGCAAACCTATCTGTCCTCCGTCTTGTTATTTGTTAAAAACCTACTTCTTCAAACTCATCCTAGACCGTTTGTCCGATTTTCACCAAAATTGATCCGTATCGTCTTCAGACCATGCTGACAAATAGTTATGGATTTCGGATTGATAGACAAAACAGTTTTCATATACCACTGCAACAGAGTTGAGCCATGATGCAAAAATTACTCTTGAGGCTGTATCTCTGCAATGCTTTGACATATTGACACCAAACTTTGCATGTGTCATTGTCATCTCAATCTGACTAAACCACATCAGTTTCGTAACAGTGACACCTATTGGTCGAAAGTGATAAACCATTAAACCATTATTATTGACTGTATTTAAAATTTGACTGCTATTTTGCCTAAAATCAACTTAATAGGTCCTTAATGGCTCATTGTTGCAGTTGGCTTGAGACTTCCAGCCATGCTGGCATGTCTTGTCTTCTTCTTTGCGCTTGGCCCCGATAATGGCTGCTTGTTATTATTCTTCTTCTTTTTCCGCCATAGGAGTCTCTGGCAGCCCATAGAACCGTATGGTAAAAAGTTGTGAAATTTGGCACACTCATAGAGGCCAGTCTGAGCTGTCACTATAGCAAATTTGGTGCCTCTAACTCAATCCCTCTAGCGCCACCACCTGTCCAAAGTTTCACTCATATTTATGCTTATAACTTTTGACCCCTAAGGGCTAGAAACAAAATTCTTTTTTCATCGGATTCCTTGGCTCAAGCCGATTCGATTTCACCCTATGATGTCATTTTCCGGTATGCAAATTTTCCCGCCATTTTGAATTTTCTGAAAAACCTACTTTTTCGAACTCCTCCTAGGCCGTTGCTCCGATTTTCACGAAAATTGAAACAGATCATCTTCAGAGCATGTTGACAAAAAGTTATGGAATTCAAGTTGATTCGTCCAATCGTTTTCAATAAACGCACAAACAAATTTTACGTGGAGGTTGCAAAAACACACTAAAGGCTATATCTCCGCAACGCTTTATCGTATTCAAACCAACCTTGGTACATGTCATCACAAGCATGACTTGAAGCAACATGCAGCGTTTCGGCGCAGCGCCACCTACCTGTCCGGAGATACGAAAAATGCCTATTTTGGCTTATAACTTCTGAACCGTTTATCCAAAAATCATAAAATTGGTCTCATTAGATTCAGGGCGTCATGCCGAGTCGACTGATATCCAATTTTACCATGTCGGCCATTTTGGATGTCGGCCATTTTGAATTATGTGCAAAAATGCTGTATTTTATGAACGCATGAACAGATTGTTATGAAACTTGGTATGGGTCATCACCACGATGCCCTGAAGTAGCCTGAGAAGTTTCGAAACAGCGCCACCTAGTGGAGAATTTTTTTTTTCAAACGCTTATAACTTTGGGTGTGGTTGACATATTTTGATGGGAGTGTGTTTTTTGGTCTCCTGAATCCTTGCCGACTCCAACGATACCAGACTTGCCAGGTTTCGGCATATGGTTTGCGCAGAGTTGTAATTTAGTGCTTAAAAAACATTTGCTGATATCTTCGAAACCGCTAGTCCGATCGAGACGAAACCAGCCTCAGAAGTTCGGAAACATAGGTCGATAGCTATACGCTAATGCCCAAATCTCAAAATATTGATAGTAAGGGGTAGTAAAATCCAATCAAAGTCAGGTGTCAGTCCTTTTTTACGTGTTTTTTCATATAAATGTCTATAACTCCAAAACAAAATGAGATATTTTCACCAAACTTGACACACATATGTATGGGCTCACTATGAGGACACATAAAAAAATTGGTGGGATTGTGCCTCTTGGTGGCGCTATAATAAAACAAAACATGAAATTCCCATTGACTTCAATGCAGTATTATGGTTTAAAATGCTAATGCTATAATTTAAGAATGCATTAGCGTATCGTTACAAAACTCGGTATGTGTCTTCCGCTCCATGTCCTGAAGATACTCAAAAAGTTTCGGGGTAGCGCCACCTTGTGGTCAAAAGTTGTAATAAAATGTACAGAAATGCGAATAACTTTTGATTAAATTAACCCATTGTAATGAAACTGGTCATAATACAGTCAATGGCTCATGCCGAGAACATGGATACCAATTGTGCCATATTTTGCAAACCTATCTGTCCTCCGTCTTGTTATTTGTTAAAAACCTACTTTTTCAAACTCATCCTAGACCGTTTGTCCGATTTTCACCAAAATTGATCCGTATCGTCTTCAGACCATGCTGACAAATAGTTATGGATTTCGGATTGATAGACAAAACAGTTTTCATATACCACTGCAACAGAGTTGAGCCATGATGCAAAAATTACTCTTGAGGCTGTATCTCTGCAATGCTTTGACATATTGACACCAAACTTTGCATGTGTCATTGTCATCTCAATCTGACTAAACCACATCAGTTTCGTAACAGTGACACCTATTGGTCGAAAGTGATAAACCATTAAACCATTATTATTGACTGTATTTAAAATTTGACTGCTATTTTGCCTAAAATCAACTTAATAGGTCCTTAATGGCTCATTGTTGCAGTTGGCTTGAGACTTCCAGCCATGCTGGCATGTCTTGTCTTCTTCTTTGCGCTTGGCCCCGATAATGGCTGCTTGTTATTATTATTATTATTAGGGGCCAAGCACCGAAGGTGCGGAGGCACCTATTGAAATCGTTAGTGTTCCTATTATTAGGGGCCAAGCACCGAAGGTGCGGAGGCACCTATTGAAATCGTTAGTGTTCCTATTATTAGGGGCCAAGCACCGAAGGTGCGGAGGCACCTATTGAAATCGTTAGTGTTCCTATTATTATTATTCTGCTTCTTCTTCTTCCGCCATAGGAGTCTCTGGCAGCCCATAGAACCGTATGGTAAAAAGTTGTGAAATTTGGCACACTCATAGAGGCCAGTCTGAGCTGTCACTATAGCAAATTTGGTGCCTCTAACTCAATCCCTCTAGCGCCACCACCTGTCCAAAGTTTCACTCATATTTATGCTTATAACTTTTGACCCCTAAGGGCTAGAAACAAAATTCTTTTTTCATCGGATTCCTTGGCTCAAGCCGATTCGATTTCACCCTATGATGTCATTTTCCGGTATGCAAATTTTCCCGCCATTTTGAATTTTCTGAAAAACCTACTTTTTCGAACTCCTCCTAGGCCGTTGCTCCGATTTTCACGAAAATTGAAACAGATCATCTTCAGAGCATGTTGACAAAAAGTTATGGAATTCAAGTTGATTCGTCCAATCGTTTTCAATAAACGCACAAACAAATTTTACGTGGAGGTTGCAAAAACACACTAAAGGCTATATCTCCGCAACGCTTTATCGTATTCAAACCAACCTTGGTACATGTCATCACAAGCATGACTTGAAGCAACATGCAGCGTTTCGGCGCAGCGCCACCTACCTGTCCGGAGATACGAAAAATGCCTATTTTGGCTTATAACTTCTGAACCGTTTATCCAAAAATCATAAAATTGGTCTCATTAGATTCAGGGCGTCATGCCGAGTCGACTGATATCCAATTTTACCATGTCGGCCATTTTGGATGTCGGCCATTTTGAATTATGTGCAAAAATGCTGTATTTTATGAACGCATGAACAGATTGTTATGAAACTTGGTATGGGTCATCACCACGATGCCCTGAAGTAGCCTGAGAAGTTTCGAAACAGCGCCACCTAGTGGAGAATTTTTTTTTTCAAACGCTTATAACTTTGGGTGTGGTTGACATATTTTGATGGGAGTGTGTTTTTTGGTCTCCTGAATCCTTGCCGACTCCAACGATACCAGACTTGCCAGGTTTCGGCATATGGTTTGCGCAGAGTTGTAATTTAGTGCTTAAAAAACATTTGCTGATATCTTCGAAACCGCTAGTCCGATCGAGACGAAACCAGCCTCAGAAGTTCGGAAACATAGGTCGATGGCTATACGCTAATGCCCAAATCTCAAAATATTGATAGTAAGGGGTAGTAAAATCCAATCAAAGTCAGGTGTCAGTCCTTTTTTACGTGTTTTTTCATATAAATGTCTATAACTCCAAAACAAAATGAGATATTTTCACCAAACTTGACACACATATGTATGGGCTCACTATGAGGACACATAAAAAAATTGGTGGGATTGTGCCTCTTGGTGGCGCTATAATAAAACAAAACATGAAATTCCCATTGACTTCAATGCAGTATTATGGTTTAAAATGCTAATGCTATAATTTAAGAATGCATTAGCGTATCGTTACAAAACTCGGTATGTGTCTTCCGCTCCATGTCCTGAAGATACTCAAAAAGTTTCGGGGTAGCGCCACCTTGTGGTCAAAAGTTGTAATAAAATGTACAGAAATGCGAATAACTTTTGATTAAATTAACCCATTGTAATGAAACTGGTCATAATACAGTCAATGGCTCATGCCGAGAACATGGATACCAATTGTGCCATATTTTGCAAACCTATCTGTCCTCCGTCTTGTTATTTGTTAAAAACCTACTTTTTCAAACTCATCCTAGACCGTTTGTCCGATTTTCACCAAAATTGATCCGTATCGTCTTCAGACCATGCTGACAAATAGTTATGGATTTCGGATTGATAGACAAAACAGTTTTCATATACCACTGCAACAGAGTTGAGCCATGATGCAAAAATTACTCTTGAGGCTGTATCTCTGCAATGCTTTGACATATTGACACCAAACTTTGCATGTGTCATTGTCATCTCAATCTGACTAAACCACATCAGTTTCGTAACAGTGACACCTATTGGTCGAAAGTGATAAACCATTAAACCATTATTATTGACTGTATTTAAAATTTGACTGCTATTTTGCCTAAAATCAACTTAATAGGTCCTTAATGGCTCATTGTTGCAGTTGGCTTGAGACTTCCAGCCATGCTGGCATGTCTTGTCTTCTTCTTTGCGCTTGGCCCCGATAATGGCTGCTTGCAGCTATATTTATTATTCTGCTTCTTCTTCTTCTTCTTCCGCCATAGGAGTCTCTGGCAGCCCATAGAACCGTATGGTAAAAAGTTGTGAAATTTGGCACACTCATAGAGGCCAGTCTGAGCTGTCACTATAGCAAATTTGGTGCCTCTAACTCAATCCCTCTAGCGCCACCACCTGTCCAAAGTTTCACTCATATTTATGCTTATAACTTTTGACCCCTAAGGGCTAGAAACAAAATTCTTTTTTCATCGGATTCCTTGGCTCAAGCCGATTCGATTTCACCCTATGATGTCATTTTCCGGTATGCAAATTTTCCCGCCATTTTGAATTTTCTGAAAAACCTACTTTTTCAAACTCCTCCTAGGCCGTTGCTCCGATTTTCACGAAAATTGAAACAGATCATCTTCAGAGCATGTTGACAAAAAGTTATGGAATTCAAGTTGATTCGTCCAATCGTTTTCAATAAACGCACAAACAAATTTTACGTGGAGGTTGCAAAAACACACTAAAGGCTATATCTCCGCAACGCTTTATCGTATTCAAACCAACCTTGGTACATGTCATCACAAGCATGACTTGAAGCAACATGCAGCGTTTCGGCGCAGCGCCACCTACCTGTCCGGAGATACGAAAAATGCCTATTTTGGCTTATAACTTCTGAACCGTTTATCCAAAAATCATAAAATTGGTCTCATTAGATTCAGGGCGTCATGCCGAGTCGACTGATATCCAATTTTACCATGTCGGCCATTTTGGATGTCGGCCATTTTGAATTATGTGCAAAAATGCTGTATTTTATGAACGCATGAACAGATTGTTATGAAACTTGGTATGGGTCATCACCACGATGCCCTGAAGTAGCCTGACAAGTTTCGAAACAGCGCCACCTAGTGGAGAATTTTTTTTTTCAAACGCTTATAACTTTGGGTGTGGTTGACATATTTTGATGGGAGTGTGTTTTTTGGTCTCCTGAATCCTTGCCGACTCCAACGATACCAGACTTGCCAGGTTTCGGCATATGGTTTGCGCAGAGTTGTAATTTAGTGCTTAAAAAACATTTGCTGATATCTTCGAAACCGCTAGTCCGATCGAGACGAAACCAGCCTCAGAAGTTCGGAAACATAGGTCGATAGCTATACGCTAATGCCCAAATCTCAAAATATTGATAGTAAGGGGTAGTAAAATCCAATCAAAGTCAGGTGTCAGTCCTTTTTTACGTGTTTTTTCATATAAATGTCTATAACTCCAAAACAAAATGAAATATTTTCACCAAACTTGACACACATATGTATGGGCTCACTACGAGGACACATAAAAAAATTGGTGGGATTGTGCCTCTTGGTGGCGCTATAATAAAACAAAACATGAAATTCCCATTGACTTCAATGCAGTATTACGGTTTAAAATGCTAATGCTATAATTTAAGAATGCACTAGTGTATCATTACAAAACTCGGTATGTGTCTTCCGCTCTATGTCCCGAAGATATTCAAAAAGTTTCGGGGCAGCGCCACCTTGTGGTCAAAAGTTGTAATAAAATGTACAAAAATGCTAATAACTTTTGATTAAATTAGCCTATTGTAATGAGACTGGTCATAATACATTCATTGGCTCATGCCGAGAAGATAGATACCAATTTTGCCATATTTTGCAAACATATCTGTGCTCCATCTTGTTATTTGTTAAAAATCTACTTTTTCAAACTCATCCTAGACCGTTTGTCCGATTTTCACCAAAATTGATCCGTATCGTCTTCAGACCATGCTGACAAATACTTATGGATTTCGGATTGATAGACAAAACAGTTTTCATATACCACTGCAACAGAGTTGAGCCATGATGCAAAAATTACTCTTGAGGCTGTATCTCTGCAATGCTTTGACATATTGACACCAAACTTTGCATGTGTCATTGTCATCTCAATCTGACTAAACCACATCAGTTTCGTAACAGTGACACCTATTGGTCGAAAGTGATAAACCATTAAACCATTATTATTGACTGTATTTAAAATTTGACTGCTATTTTGCCTAAAATCAACTTAATAGGTCCTTAATGGCTCATTGTTGCAGTTGGCTTGAGACTTCCAGCCATGCTGGCATGTCTTGTCTTCTTCTTTGCGCTTGGCCCCGATAATGGCTGCTTGCAGCTATATTTATTATTCTGCTTCTTCTTCTTCTTCTTCTTTTTCTTCCGCCATAGGAGTCTCTGGCAGCCCATAGAACCGTATGGTAAAAAGTTGTGAAATTTGGCACACTCATAGAGGCCAGTCTGAGCTGTCACTATAGCAAATTTGGTGCCTCTAACTCAATCCCTCTAGCGCCACCACCTGTCCAAAGTTTCACTCATATTTATGCTTATAACTTTTGACCCCTAAGGGCTAGAAACAAAATTCTTTTTTCATCGGATTCCTTGGCTCAAGCCGATTCGATTTCACCCTATGATGTCATTTTCCGGTATGCAAATTTTCCCGCCATTTTGAATTTTCTGAAAAACCTACTTTTTCGAACTCCTCCTAGGCCGTTGCTCCGATTTTCACGAAAATTGAAACAGATCATCTTCAGAGCATGTTGACAAAAAGTTATGGAATTCAAGTTGATTCGTCCAATCGTTTTCAATAAACGCACAAACAAATTTTACGTGGAGGTTGCAAAAACACACTAAAGGCTATATCTCCGCAACGCTTTATCGTATTCAAACCAACCTTGGTACATGTCATCACAAGCATGACTTGAAGCAACATGCAGCGTTTCGGCGCAGCGCCACCTACCTGTCCGGAGATACGAAAAATGCCTATTTTGGCTTATAACTTCTGAACCGTTTATCCAAAAATCATAAAATTGGTCTCATTAGATTCAGGGCGTCATGCCGAGTCGACTGATATCCAATTTTACCATGTCGGCCATTTTGGATGTCGGCCATTTTGAATTATGTGCAAAAATGCTGTATTTTATGAACGCATGAACAGATTGTTATGAAACTTGGTATGGGTCATCACCACGATGCCCTGAAGTAGCCTGAGAAGTTTCGAAACAGCGCCACCTAGTGGAGAATTTTTTTTTTCAAACGCTTATAACTTTGGGTGTGGTTGACATATTTTGATGGGAGTGTGTTTTTTGGTCTCCTGAATCCTTGCCGACTCCAACGATACCAGACTTGCCAGGTTTCGGCATATGGTTTGCGCAGAGTTGTAATTTAGTGCTTAAAAAACATTTGCGGATATCTTCGAAACCGCTAGTCCGATCGAGACGAAACCAGCCTCAGAAGTTCGGAAACATAGGTCGATAGCTACACGCTAATGCCCAAATCTCAAAATATTGATAGTAAGGGGTAGTAAAATCCAATCAAAGTCAGGTGTCAGTCATTTTTTACGTGTTTTTTCATATAAATGTCTATAACTCCAAAACAAAATGAAATATTTTCACCAAACTTGACACACATATGTATGGGCTCACTACGAGGACACATAAAAAAATTGGTGGGATTGTGCCTCTTGGTGGCGCTATAATAAAACAAAACATGAAATTCCCATTGACTTCAATGCAGTATTACGGTTTAAAATGCTAATGCTATAATTTAAGAATGCACTAGTGTATCGTTACAAAACTCGGTATGTGTCTTCCGCTCTATGTCCCGAACATATTCAAAAAGTTTCGGGGCAGCGCCACCTTGTGGTCAAAAGTTGTAATAAAATGTACAAAAATGCTAATAACTTTTGATTAAATTAGCCTATTGTAATGAGACTGGTCATAATACATTCATTGGCTCATGCCGAGAAGATAGATACCAATTTTGCCATATTTTGCAAACATATCTGTGCTCCATCTTGTTATTTGTTAAAAATCTACTTTTTCAAACTCATCCTAGACCGTTTGTCCGATTTTCACCAAAATTGATCCGTATCGTCTTCAGACCATGCTGACAAATACTTATGGATTTCGGATTGATAGACAAAACAGTTTTCATATACCACTGCAACAGAGTTGAGCCATGATGCAAAAATTACTCTTGAGGCTGTATCTCTGCAATGCTTTGACATATTGACACCAAACTTTGCATGTGTCATTGTCATCTCAATCTGACTAAACCACATCAGTTTCGTAACAGTGACACCTATTGGTCGAAAGTGATAAACCATTAAACCATTATTATTGACTGTATTTAAAATTTGACTGCTATTTTGCCTAAAATCAACTTAATAGGTCCTTAATGGCTCATTGTTGCAGTTGGCTTGAGACTTCCAGCCATGCTGGCATGTCTTGTCTTCTTCTTTGCGCTTGGCCCCGATAATGGCTGCTTGCAGCTATATTTATTATTCTGCTTCTTCTTCTTCCGCCATAGGAGTCTCTGGCAGCCCATAGAACCGTATGGTAAAAAGTTGTGAAATTTGGCACACTCATAGAGGCCAGTCTGAGCTGTCACTATAGCAAATTTGGTGCCTCTAACTCAATCCCTCTAGCGCCACCACCTGTCCAAAGTTTCACTCATATTTATGCTTATAACTTTTGACCCCTAAGGGCTAGAAACAAAATTCTTTTTTCATCGGATTCCTTGGCTCAAGCCGATTCGATTTCACCCTATGATGTCATTTTCCGGTATGCAAATTTTCCCGCCATTTTGAATTTTCTGAAAAACCTACTTTTTCGAACTCCTCCTAGGCCGTTGCTCCGATTTTCACGAAAATTGAAACAGATCATCTTCAGAGCATGTTGACAAAAAGTTATGGAATTCAAGTTGATTCGTCCAATCGTTTTCAATAAACGCACAAACAAATTTTACGTGGAGGTTGCAAAAACACACTAAAGGCTATATCTCCGCAACGCTTTTTCGTATTCAAACCAACCTTGGTACATGTCATCACAAGCATGACTTGAAGCAACATGCAGCGTTTCGGCGCAGCGCCACCTACCTGTCCGGAGATACGAAAAATGCCTATTTTGGCTTATAACTTCTGAACCGTTTATCCAAAAATCATAAAATTGGTCTCATTAGATTCAGGGCGTCATGCCGAGTCGACTGATATCCAATTTTACCATGTCGGCCATTTTGGATGTCGGCCATTTTGAATTATGTGCAAAAATGCTGTATTTTATGAACGCATGAACAGATTGTTATGAAACTTGGTATGGGTCATCACCACGATGCCCTGAAGTAGCCTGAGAAGTTTCGAAACAGCGCCACCTAGTGGATAATTTTTTTTTTCAAACGCTTATAACTTTGGGTGTGGTTGACATATTTTGATGGGAGTGTGTTTTTTGGTCTCCTGAATCCTTGCCGACTCCAACGATACCAGACTTGCCAGGTTTCGGCATATGGTTTGCGCAGAGTTGTAATTTAGTGCTTAAAAAACATTTGCTGATATCTTCGAAACCGCTAGTCCGATCGAGACGAAACCAGCCTCAGAAGTTCGGAAACATAGGTCGATAGCTATACGCTAATGCCCAAATCTCAAAATATTGATAGTAAGGGGTAGTAAAATCCAATCAAAGTCAGGTGTCAGTCATTTTTTACGTGTTTTTTCATATAAATGTCTATAACTCCAAAACAAAATGAAATATTTTCACCAAACTTGACACACATATGTATGGGCTCACTACGAGGACACATAAAAAAATTGGTGGGATTGTGCCTCTTGGTGGCGCTATAATAAAACAAAACATGAAATTCCCATTGACTTCAATGCAGTATTACGGTTTAAAATGCTAATGCTATAATTTAAGAATGCACTAGTGTATCATTACAAAACTCGGTATGTGTCTTCCGCTCTATGTCCCGAAGATATTCAAAAAGTTTCGGGGCAGCGCCACCTTGTGGTCAAAAGTTGTAATAAAATGTACAAAAATGCTAATAACTTTTGATTAAATTAGCCTATTGTAATGAGACTGGTCATAATACATTCATTGGCTCATGCCGAGAAGATAGATACCAATTTTGCCATATTTTGCAAACATATCTGTACTCCATCTTGTTATTTGTTAAAAATCTACTTTTTCAAACTCATCCTAGACCGTTTGTCCGATTTTCACCAAAATTGATCCGTATCGTCTTCAGACCATGCTGACAAATAGTTATGGATTTCGGATTGATAGACAAAACAGTTTTCATATACCACTGCAACAGAGTTGAGCCATGATGCAAAAATTACTCTTGAGGCTGTATCTCTGCAATGCTTTGACATATTGACACCAAACTTTGCATGTGTCATTGTCATCTCAATCTGACTAAACCACATCAGTTTCGTAACAGTGACACCTATTGGTCGAAAGTGATAAACCATTAAACCATTATTATTGACTGTATTTAAAATTTGACTGCTATTTTGCCTAAAATCAACTTAATAGGTCCTTAATGGCTCATTGTTGCAGTTGGCTTGAGACTTCCAGCCATGCTGGCATGTCTTGTCTTCTTCTTTGCGCTTGGCCCCGATAATGGCTGCTTGCAGCTATATTTAGGGGCCAAGCACC
Source organism: Pseudorasbora parva (assembly GCF_024679245.1). Classification (NCBI taxonomy): domain Eukaryota; kingdom Metazoa; phylum Chordata; class Actinopteri; order Cypriniformes; family Gobionidae; genus Pseudorasbora; species Pseudorasbora parva. The sequence continues at coordinate 23,733,951 of NC_090190.1, read as the reverse complement.
GAAGGTGCGGAGGCACCTATTGAAATCGTTAGTGTTCCTATTATTAGGGGCCAAGCACCGAAGGTGCGGAGGCACCTATTGAAATCGTTAGTGTTCCTATTATTAGGGGCCAAGCACCGAAGGTGCGGAGGCACCTATTGAAATCGTTAGTGTTCCTATTATTAGGGGCCAAGCACCGAAGGTGCGGAGGCACCTATTGAAATCGTTAGTGTTCCTATTATTAGGGGCCAAGCACCGAAGGTGCGGAGGCACCTATTGAAATCGTTAGTGTTCCTATTATTAGGGGCCAAGCACCGAAGGTGCGGAGGCACCTATTGAAATTGTTAGTGTTCCTATTATTAGGGGCCAAGCACCGAAGGTGCGGAGGCACCTATTGAAATCGTTAGTGTTCCTATTATTAGGGGCCAAGCACCGAAGGTGCGGAGGCACCTATTGAAACCGTTAGCGTTCCTATTATTATTATTATTCTTCTTCCGCTCACAAGTCTATGGCAGCCCATAGAACCGCTTGCGGGAACATGATGAAATCTGGCACACATATAAAGGACAGGCACAACTGTCAATATAGCAAATTTTGAGTCTCTAACTCAATCCCTCTAGCGCCACCAACAGTCCAAAGTTGCACTCATGTTTATGCTAATAACTCCTGAACTAAAAGGGCTAGAAACAAAATCCAAATTTTCTCTGACTCCTTGGCTCAAGCCGATTCGATTGCACCCTATGACGTCGTTTTGCGTCATAAAAATTACCCGTCATTTTTAATTTTCCAAAAAAACTACTTTTTCAAACTCGTCCTAGACTTTTCATCTGATTTGCACGAACATTGAACCAGATCATCTTCAGACCATGGTGACAAAAAGTTATGGAATTCAAGTTGATTCTTCAAATCGTTTACGATACATGTGCGAACAAATTTTACGTAGAGGTTGCAAAAACAACTAAAGGCCATATCTCTGCAACGCTTTATCGTATTCAAACCAAACTTGGCACATGTCATCACAAGCATGACCTGAGGCAACATGCAGTGTTTCAGCACAGTGCACCCTACTGGTCCGGAGATTCAAAAAAGGGCTATTTTGGCTTATAACTTCTAAACCATTTATCCAAAAATCATAAAATGTATCTCCTTAGATACGGGGAGTCATGTCGAGTCAACTGATATCCAAGTTTACTAGGTCTGCCTTTTTGGCTGTCGGCCATTTTGAATTATGTGCTAAAATGCTGTATTTTATGAACGCATGAACGGATTGTTACGAAACTTGGTATGGGTCATCAACACCATGCCCTGAAGTAGCCTGATAAGTTTCGAAACAGCGCCACCTAGTGGATAATTTTTTCCCCCAAAAGCTTATATCTTTGGGTGTGGTTGACATATTTGGATGGGAGTAACTTTTTTTGTCTCCTGAATCCTTGCCGAGTCCAACGATACCAGACTTGCCAGGTTTCGGCGTTTGGTTTGCGCAGCATTGTAATTTAGTGCTTAAAAAACATTAGCTGATATCTTCAAAACCGCTAGTCCGATCGAGACGAAACCAGCCTCAGAAGTTCGGAAACATAGGTCGATAGCAATACGCTAATGCCCAAATGTCAAAATATTCATAGTAAGGGGTAGTAAAATCCAATCAAAGTCAGGTGTCAGTCATTTTTTACGTGTTTTTTCATGTAAATGTTTATAACTCCAAAACAAAATGAGATATTTTCACCAAACTCGACACGTATATGTATGGGCTCATACTGAGGAAAAATTAAAAAAATGGTGGGATTGTGCCTCTTGGTGGCACTATAATAGAACAAAACATGAAATACCCATTGACTTCAATGCAGTATTAGGGAATAAAATGCTAATGTTACACTTAACGAATGCATTAGCTTATCATTACAAAACTCAGTATGTGTCTTCTGCTCCATGCCCTGAAGGTACTCAAAAAGTTTTCGGGCAGCGCCACCTTGTGGTCAAAAGTTGTAATAAGGTGTACAAAATGCTAATAACTTTTGATTAAATTAGCCTATTGTAATGAGACTGGTCACATTCATTGGCTCCTGCCGAGAACATGGATACCAATTTTTCCTATATTTGGCAAACCTTTCTGCCCTCTATCTTGTTATTGGTTAAAAACATACTTTTTCAAACTCGTCCTAGACCGTTTGTCCAATTTTCACCAAAATTGAATCGTATCGTCTTCAGACCATGTGAACAAATAATTATGGATTTCGTGTTGATAAACAAAAGAGTTGTCATATACCACTGCAACAGAGTTGAGCTATGATGCAAAAATGACTCTTGAGGCTGTATCTCTGCAATGCTTTGACATATTGACACCAAACTTTGCATGTGTCATTTCCACCTCAGTTTGACTACGCCACATCAGTTTCGTAACAGTGCCACCTATTGGTCGAAAGTGATAAACCATTAAATCATTATTATTGACTTTATTTAAAATTGTACTGCTTTTTTGCCTAAAATAAACTTAAGTCTTTAATGGCTCATTGTTGCAGTTGGTCTTACACTCCCAGCTAGCTATGCTGGCATGTCTTAGGGTCTTCTTTTCGCTTGGCCCCGACAATTGCTGCTTGCAGCTATATTTAGGGGCCAAGCACCGAAGGTGCGGAGGCACCTATTGAAATCGTTAGTGTTCCTATTATTAGGGGCCAAGCACCGAAGGTGCGGAGGCACCTATTGAAATCGTTAGTGTTCCTATTATTAGGGGCCAAGCACCGAAGGTGCGGAGGCACCTATTGAAATCGTTAGTGTTCCTATTATTAGGGGCCAAGCACCGAAGGTGCGGAGGCACCTATTGAAATCGTTAGTGTTCCTATTATTAGGGGCCAAGCACCGAAGGTGCGGAGGCACCTATTGAAATCGTTAGTGTTCCTATTATTATTATTCTGCTTCTTCTTCTTCTTCTTCTTTTTCTTCCGCCATAGGAGTCTCTGGCAGCCCATAGAACCGTATGGTAAAAAGTTGTGAAATTTGGCACACTCATAGAGGCCAGTCTGAGCTGTCACTATAGCAAATTTGGTGCCTCTAACTCAATCCCTCTAGCGCCACCACCTGTCCAAAGTTTCACTCATATTTATGCTTATAACTTTTGACCCCTAAGGGCTAGAAACAAAATTCTTTTTTCATCGGATTCCTTGGCTCAAGCCGATTCGATTTCACCCTATGATGTCATTTTCCGGTATGCAAATTTTCCCGCCATTTTGAATTTTCTGAAAAACCTACTTTTTCGAACTCCTCCTAGGCCGTTGCTCCGATTTTCACGAAAATTGAAACAGATCATCTTCAGAGCATGTTGACAAAAAGTTATGGAATTCAAGTTGATTCGTCCAATCGTTTTCAATAAACGCACAAACAAATTTTACGTGGAGGTTGCAAAAACACACTAAAGGCTATATCTCCACAACGCTTTATCGTATTCAAACCAAACTTGGTACATGTCATCACAAGCATGACCTGAAGCAACATGCAGCGTTTCGGCGCAGCGCCACCTACTGGTCCGGAGATACGAAAAATGCATATTTTGGCTTATAACTTCTGAACCGTTTATCCAAAAATCATAAAATTGGTCTCATTAGATTCAGGGCGTCATGCTGAGTCGACTGATATCCAATTTTACCATGTCGGCCATTTTGGATGTCGGCCATTTTGAATTATGTGCAAAAATGCTGTATTTTATGAACGCATGAACGGATTGTTACGAAACTTGGTATGGGTCATCACCACGATGCCCTGAAGTAGCCTGAGAAGTTTCGAAACAGCGCCACCTAGTGGAGAATTTTTTTTTTCAAACGCTTATAACTTTGGGTGTGGTTGACATATTTTGATGGGAGTGTGTTTTTTGGTCTCCTGAATCCTTGCCGACTCCAACGATACCAGACTTGCCAGGTTTCGGCATATGGTTTGCGCAGAGTTGTAATTTAGTGCTTAAAAAACATTTGCTGATATCTTCGAAACCGCTAGTCCGATCGAGACGAAACCAGCCTCAGAAGTTCGGAAACATAGGTCGATAGCTATACGCTAATGCCCAAATCTCAAAATATTGATAGTAAGGGGTAGTAAAATCCAATCAAAGTCAGGTGTCAGTCCTTTTTTACGTGTTTTTTCATATAAATGTCTATAACTCCAAAACAAAATGAGATATTTTCACCAAACTTGACACACATATGTATGGGCTCACTATGAGGACACATAAAAAAATTGGTGGGATTGTGCCTCTTGGTGGCGCTATAATAAAACAAAACATGAAATTCCCATTGACTTCAATGCAGTATTATGGTTTAAAATGCTAATGCTATAATTTAAGAATGCATTAGCGTATCGTTACAAAACTCGGTATGTGTCTTCCGCTCCATGTCCTGAAGATACTCAAAAAGTTTCGGGGTAGCGCCACCTTGTGGTCAAAAGTTGTAATAAAATGTACAGAAATGCGAATAACTTTTGATTAAATTAACCCATTGTAATGAAACTGGTCATAATACAGTCAATGGCTCATGCCGAGAACATGGATACCAATTGTGCCATATTTTGCAAACCTATCTGTCCTCCGTCTTGTTATTTGTTAAAAACCTACTTTTTCAAACTCATCCTAGACCGTTTGTCCGATTTTCACCAAAATTGATCCGTATCGTCTTCAGACCATGCTGACAAATAGTTATGGATTTCGGATTGATAGACAAAACAGTTTTCATATACCACTGCAACAGAGTTGAGCCATGATGCAAAAATTACTCTTGAGGCTGTATCTCTGCAATGCTTTGACATATTGACACCAAACTTTGCATGTGTCATTGTCATCTCAATCTGACTAAACCACATCAGTTTCGTAACAGTGACACCTATTGGTCGAAAGTGATAAACCATTAAACCATTATTATTGACTGTATTTAAAATTTGACTGCTATTTTGCCTAAAATCAACTTAATAGGTCCTTAATGGCTCATTGTTGCAGTTGGCTTGAGACTTCCAGCCATGCTGGCATGTCTTGTCTTCTTCTTTGCGCTTGGCCCCGATAATGGCTGCTTGCAGCTATATTTATTATTCTGCTTCTTCTTCTTCTTCTTCTTCCGCCATAGGAGTCTCTGGCAGCCCATAGAACCGTATGGTAAAAAGTTGTGAAATTTGGCACACTCATAGAGGCCAGTCTGACCTGTCACTATAGCAAATTTGGTGCCTCTAACTCAATCCCTCTAGCGCCACCACCTGTCCAAAGTTTCACTCATATTTATGCTTATAACTTTTGACCCCTAAGAGCTAGAAACAAAATTCTTTTTTCATCGGATTCCTTGGCTCAAGCCGATTCGATTTCACCCTATGATGTCATTTTCCGGTATGCAAATTTTCCCGCCATTTTGAATTTTCTGAAAAACCTACTTTTTCGAACTCCTCCTAGGCCGTTGCTCCGATTTTCACGAAAATTGAAACAGATCATCTTCAGAGCATGTTGACAAAAAGTTATGGAATTCAAGTTGATTCGTCCAATCGTTTTCAATAAACGCACAAACAAATTTTACGTGGAGGTTGCAAAAACACACTAAAGGCTATATCTCCGCAACGCTTTATCGTATTCAAACCAACCTTGGTACATGTCATCACAAGCATGACTTGAAGCAACATGCAGCGTTTCGGCGCAGCGCCACCTACCTGTCCGGAGATACGAAAAATGCCTATTTTGGCTTATAACTTCTGAACCGTTTATCCAAAAATCATAAAATTGGTCTCATTAGATTCAGGGCGTCATGCCGAGTCGACTGATATCCAATTTTACCATGTCGGCCATTTTGGATGTCGGCCATTTTGAATTATGTGCAAAAATGCTGTATTTTATGAACGCATGAACAGATTGTTATGAAACTTGGTATGGGTCATCACCACGATGCCCTGAAGTAGCCTGAGAAGTTTCGAAACAGCGCCACCTAGTGGAGAATTTTTTTTTTCAAACGCTTATAACTTTGGGTGTGGTTGACATATTTTGATGGGAGTGTGTTTTTTGGTCTCCTGAATCCTTGCCGACTCCAACGATACCAGACTTGCCAGGTTTCGGCATATGGTTTGCGCAGAGTTGTAATTTAGTGCTTAAAAAACATTTGCTGATATCTTCGAAACCGCTAGTCCGATCGAGACGAAACCAGCCTCAGAAGTTCGGAAACATAGGTCGATAGCTAGTCGCTAATGCCCAAATCTCAAAATATTGATAGTAAGGGGTAGTAAAATCCAATCAAAGTCAGGTGTCAGTCATTTTTTACGTGTTTTTTCATATAAATGTCGATAACTCCAAAACAAAATGAAATATTTTCACCAAACTTGACACACATATGTATGGGCTCACTACGAGGACACATAAAAAAATTGGTGGGATTGTGCCTCTTGGTGGCGCTATAATAAAACAAAACATGAAATTCCCATTGACTTCAATGCAGTATTACGGTTTAAAATGCTAATGCTATAATTTAAGAATGCACTAGTGTATCATTACAAAACTCGGTATGTGTCTTCCGCTCTATGTCCCGAAAATATTCAAAAAGTTTCGGGGCAGCGCCACCTTGTGGTCAAAAGTTGTAATAAAATGTACAAAAATGCTAATAACTTTTGATTAAATTAGCCTATTGTAATGAGACTGGTCATAATACATTCATTGGCTCATGCCGAGAAGATAGATACCAATTTTGCCATATTTTGCAAACATATCTGTGCTCCATCTTGTTATTTGTTAAAAATCTACTTTTTCAAACTCATCCTAGACCGTTTGTCCGATTTTCACCAAAATTGATCCGTATCGTCTTCAGACCATGCTGACAAATACTTATGGATTTCGGATTGATAGACAAAACAGTTTTCATATACCACTGCAACAGAGTTGAGCCATGATGCAAAAATGACTCTTGAGGCTGTATCTCTGCAATGCTTTGACATATTGACACCAAACTTTGCATGTGTCATTGTCATCTCAATCTGACTAAACCACATCAGTTTCGTAACAGTGACACCTATTGGTCGAAAGTGATAAACCATTAAACCATTATTATTGACTGTATTTAAAATTTTACTGCTATTTTGCCTAAAATCAACTTAATAGGTCCTTAATGGCTCATTGTTGCAGTTGGCTTGAGACTTCCAGCCATGCTGGCATGTCTTGTCTTCTTCTTTGCGCTTGGCCCCGATAATGGCTGCTTGCAGCTATATTTATTATTCTGCTTCTTCTTCTTCTTCTTTTTCTTTTTCTTCCGCCATAGGAGTCTCTGGCAGCCCATAGAACCGTATGGTAAAAAGTTGTGAAATTTGGCACACTCATAGAGGCCAGTCTGAGCTGTCACTATAGCAAATTTGGTGCCTCTAACTCAATCCCTCTAGCGCCACCACCTGTCCAAAGTTTCACTCATATTTATGCTTATAACTTTTGACCCCTAAGGGCTAGAAACAAAATTCTTTTTTCATCGGATTCCTTGGCTCAAGCCGATTCGATTTCACCCTATGATGTCATTTTCCGGTATGCAAATTTTCCCGCCATTTTGAATTTTCTGAAAAACCTACTTTTTCGAACTCCTCCTAGGCCGTTGCTCCGATTTTCACGAAAATTGAAACAGATCATCTTCAGAGCATGTTGACAAAAAGTTATGGAATTCAAGTTGATTCGTCCAATCGTTTTCAATAAACGCACAAACAAATTTTACATGGAGGTTGCAAAAACACACTAAAGGCTATATCTCCGCAACGCTTTATCGTATTCAAACCAAACTTGGTACATGTCATCACAAGCATGACTTGAAGCAACATGCAGCGTTTCGGCGCAGCGCCACCTACCTGTCCGGAGATATGAAAAATGCCTATTTTGGCTTATAACTTCTGAACCGTTTATCCAAAAATCATAAAATTGGTCTCATTAGATTCAGGGCGTCATGCCGAGTCGACTGATATCCAATTTTACCATGTCGGCCATTTTGGATGTCGGCCATTTTGAATTATGTGCAAAAATGCTGTATTTTATGAACGCATGAACAGATTGTTATGAAACTTGGTATGGGTCATCACCACGATGCCCTGAAGTAGCCTGAGAAGTTTCGAAACAGCGCCACCTAGTGGAGAATTTTTTTTTTCAAACGCTTATAACTTTGGGTGTGGTTGACATATTTTGATGGGAGTGTGTTTTTTGGTCTCCTGAATCCTTGCCGACTCCAACGATACCAGACTTGCCAGGTTTCGGCATATGGTTTGCGCAGAGTTGTAATTTAGTGCTTAAAAAACATTTGCGGATATCTTCGAAACCGCTAGTCCGATCGAGACGAAACCAGCCTCAGAAGTTCGGAAACATAGGTCGATAGCTACACGCTAATGCCCAAATCTCAAAATATTGATAGTAAGGGGTAGTAAAATCCAATCAAAGTCAGGTGTCAGTCATTTTTTACGTGTTTTTTCATATAAATGTCTATAACTCCAAAACAAAATGAAATATTTTCACCAAACTTGACACACATATGTATGGGCTCACTACGAGGACACATAAAAAAATTGGTGGGATTGTGCCTCTTGGTGGCGCTATAATAAAACAAAACATGAAATTCCCATTGACTTCAATGCAGTATTACGGTTTAAAATGCTAATGCTATAATTTAAGAATGCACTAGTGTATCGTTACAAAACTCGGTATGTGTCTTCCGCTCTATGTCCCGAAGATATTCAAAAAGTTTCGGGGCAGCGCCACCTTGTGGTCAAAAGTTGTAATAAAATGTACAAAAATGCTAATAACTTTTGATTAAATTAGCCTATTGTAATGAGACTGGTCATAATACATTCATTGGCTCATGCCGAGAAGATAGATACCAATTTTGCCATATTTTGCAAACATATCTGTGCTCCATCTTGTTATTTGTTAAAAATCTACTTTTTCAAACTCATCCTAGACCGTTTGTCCGATTTTCACCAAAATTGATCCGTATCGTCTTCAGACCATGCTGACAAATACTTATGGATTTCGGATTGATAGACAAAACAGTTTTCATATACCACTGCAACAGAGTTGAGCCATGATGCAAAAATTACTCTTGAGGCTGTATCTCTGCAATGCTTTGACATATTGACACCAAACTTTGCATGTGTCATTGTCATCTCAATCTGACTAAACCACATCAGTTTCGTAACAGTGACACCTATTGGTCGAAAGTGATAAACCATTAAACCATTATTATTGACTGTATTTAAAATTTGACTGCTATTTTGCCTAAAATCAACTTAATAGGTCCTTAATGGCTCATTGTTGCAGTTGGCTTGAGACTTCCAGCCATGCTGGCATGTCTTGTCTTCTTCTTTGCGCTTGGCCCCGATAATGGCTGCTTGCAGCTATATTTATTATTAGGGGCCAAGCACCGAAGGTGCGGAGGCACCTATTGAAATCGTTAGTGTTCCTATTATTATTCTGCTTCTTCTTCTTCTTCCGCCATAGGAGTCTCTGGCAGCCCATAGAACCGTATGGTAAAAAGTTGTGAAATTTGGCACACTCATAGAGGCCAGTCTGAGCTGTCACTATAGCAAATTTGGTGCCTCTAACTCAATCCCTCTAGCGCCACCACCTGTCCAAAGTTTCACTCATATTTATGCTTATAACTTTTGACCCCTAAGGGCTAGAAACAAAATTCTTTTTTCATCGGATTCCTTGGCTCAAGCCGATTCGATTTCACCCTATGATGTCATTTTCCGGTATGCAAATTTTCCCGCCATTTTGAATTTTCTGAAAAACCTACTTTTTCGAACTCCTCCTAGGCCGTTGCTCCGATTTTCACGAAAATTGAAACAGATCATCTTCAGAGCATGTTGACAAAAAGTTATGGAATTCAAGTTGATTCGTCCAATCGTTTTCAATAAACGCACAAACAAATTTTACGTGGAGGTTGCAAAAACACACTAAAGGCTATATCTCCGCAACGCTTTATCGTATTCAAACCAACCTTGGTACATGTCATCACAAGCATGACTTGAAGCAACATGCAGCGTTTCGGCGCAGCGCCACCTACCTGTCCGGAGATACGAAAAATGCCTATTTTGGCTTATAACTTCTGAACCGTTTATCCAAAAATCATAAAATTGGTCTCATTAGATTCAGGGCGTCATGCCGAGTCGACTGATATCCAATTTTACCATGTCGGCCATTTTGGATGTCGGCCATTTTGAATTATGTGCAAAAATGCTGTATTTTATGAACGCATGAACAGATTGTTATGAAACTTGGTATGGGTCATCACCACGATGCCCTGAAGTAGCCTGAGAAGTTTCGAAACAGCGCCACCTAGTGGAGAATTTTTTTTTTCAAACGCTTATAACTTTGGGTGTGGTTGACATATTTTGATGGGAGTGTGTTTTTTGGTCTCCTGAATCCTTGCCGACTCCAACGATACCAGACTTGCCAGGTTTCGGCATATGGTTTGCGCAGAGTTGTAATTTAGTGCTTAAAAAACATTTGCGGATATCTTCGAAACCGCTAGTCCGATCGAGACGAAACCAGCCTCAGAAGTTCGGAAACATAGGTCGATAGCTATACGCTAATGCCCAAATCTCAAAATATTGATAGTAAGGGGTAGTAAAATCCAATCAAAGTCAGGTGTCAGTCATTTTTTACGTGTTTTTTCATATAAATGTCTATAACTCCAAAACAAAATGAAATATTTTCACCAAACTTGACACACATATGTATGGGCTCACTACGAGGACACATAAAAAAATTGGTGGGATTGTGCCTCTTGGTGGCGCTATAATAAAACAAAACATGAAATTCCCATTGACTTCAATGCAGTATTACGGTTTAAAATGCTAATGCTATAATTTAAGAATGCACTAGTGTATCGTTACAAAACTCGGTATGTGTCTTCCGCTCTATGTCCCGAAGATATTCAAAAAGTTTCGGGGCAGCGCCACCTTGTGGTCAAAAGTTGTAATAAAATGTACAAAAATGCTAATAACTTTTGATTAAATTAGCCTATTGTAATGAGACTGGTCATAATACATTCATTGGCTCATGCCGAGAAGATAGATACCAATTTTGCCATATTTTGCAAACATATCTGTGCTCCATCTTGTTATTTGTTAAAAATCTACTTTTTCAAACTCATCCTAGACCGTTTGTCCGATTTTCACCAAAATTGATCCGTATCGTCTTCAGACCATGCTGACAAATACTTATGGATTTCGGATTGATAGACAAAACAGTTTTCATATACCACTGCAACAGAGTTGAGCCATGATGCAAAAATTACTCTTGAGGCTGTATCTCTGCAATGCTTTGACATATTGACACCAAACTTTGCATGTGTCATTGTCATCTCAATCTGACTAAACCACATCAGTTTCGTAACAGTGACACCTATTGGTCGAAAGTGATAAACCATTAAACCATTATTATTGACTGTATTTAAAATTTGACTGCTATTTTGCCTAAAATCAACTTAATAGGTCCTTAATGGCTCATTGTTGCAGTTGGCTTGAGACTTCCAGCCATGCTGGCATGTCTTGTCTTCTTCTTTGCGCTTGGCCCCGATAATGGCTGCTTGCAGCTATATTTATTATTCTGCTTCTTCTTCTTCCGCCATAGGAGTCTCTGGCAGCCCATAGAACCGTATGGTAAAAAGTTGTGAAATTTGGCACACTCATAGAGGCCAGTCTGAGCTGTCACTATAGCAAATTTGGTGCCTCTAACTCAATCCCTCTAGCGCCACCACCTGTCCAAAGTTTCACTCATATTTATGCTTATAACTTTTGACCCCTAAGGGCTAGAAACAAAATTCTTTTTTCATCGGATTCCTTGGCTCAAGCCGATTCGATTTCACCCTATGATGTCATTTTCCGGTATGCAAATTTTCCCGCCATTTTGAATTTTCTGAAAAACCTACTTTTTCGAACTCCTCCTAGGCCGTTGCTCCGATTTTCACGAAAATTGAAACAGATCATCTTCAGAGCATGTTGACAAAAAGTTATGGAATTCAAGTTGATTCGTCCAATCGTTTTCAATAAACGCACAAACAAATTTTACGTGGAGGTTGCAAAAACACACTAAAGGCTATATCTCCGCAACGCTTTATCGTATTCAAACCAACCTTGGTACATGTCATCACAAGCATGACTTGAAGCAACATGCAGCGTTTCGGCGCAGCGCCACCTACCTGTCCGGAGATACGAAAAATGCCTATTTTGGCTTATAACTTCTGAACCGTTTATCCAAAAATCATAAAATTGGTCTCATTAGATTCAGGGCGTCATGCCGAGTCGACTGATATCCAATTTTACCATGTCGGCCATTTTGGATGTCGGCCATTTTGAATTATGTGCAAAAATGCTGTATTTTATGAACGCATGAACAGATTGTTACGAAACTTGGTATGGGTCATCACCACGATGCCCTGAAGTAGCCTGAGAAGTTTCGAAACAGCGCCACCTAGTGGAGAATTTTTTTTTTCAAACGCTTATAACTTTGGGTGTGGTTGACATATTTTGATGGGAGTGTGTTTTTTGGTCTCCTGAATCCTTGCCGACTCCAACGATACCAGACTTGCCAGGTTTCGGCATATGGTTTGCGCAGAGTTGTAATTTAGTGCTTAAAAAACATTTGCTGATATCTTCGAAACCGCTAGTCCGATCGAGACGAAACCAGCCTCAGAAGTTCGGAAACATAGGTCGATAGCTATACGCTAATGCCCAAATCTCAAAATATTGATAGTAAGGGGTAGTAAAATCCAATCAAAGTCAGGTGTCAGTCATTTTTTACGTGTTTTTTCATATAAATGTCTATAACTCCAAAACAAAATGAAATATTTTCACCAAACTTGACACACATATGTATGGGCTCACTACGAGGACACATAAAAAAATTGGTGGGATTGTGCCTCTTGGTGGCGCTATAATAAAACAAAACATGAAATTCCCATTGACTTCAATGCAGTATTACGGTTTAAAATGCTAATGCTATAATTTAAGAATGCACTAGTGTATCATTACAAAACTCGGTATGTGTCTTCCGCTCTATGTCCCGAAGATATTCAAAAAGTTTCGGGGCAGCGCCACCTTGTGGTCAAAAGTTGTAATAAAATGTACAAAAATGCTAATAACTTTTGATTAAATTAGCCTATTGTAATGAGACTGGTCATAATACATTCATTGGCTCATGCCGAGAAGATAGATACCAATTTTGCCATATTTTGCAAACATATCTGTGCTCCATCTTGTTATTTGTTAAAAATCTACTTTTTCAAACTCATCCTAGACCGTTTGTCCGATTTTCACCAAAATTGATCCGTATCGTCTTCAGACCATGCTGACAAATAGTTATGGATTTCGGATTGATAGACAAAACAGTTTTCATATACCACTGCAACAGAGTTGAGCCATGATGCAAAAATTACTCTTGAGGCTGTATCTCTGCAATGCTTTGACATATTGACACCAAACTTTGCATGTGTCATTGTCATCTCAATCTGACTAAACCACATCAGTTTCGTAACAGTCACACCTATTGGTCGAAAGTGATAAACCATTAAACCATTATTATTGACTGTATTTAAAATTTGACTGCTATTTTGCCTAAAATCAACTTAATAGGTCCTTAATGGCTCATTGTTGCAGTTGGCTTGAGACTTCCAGCCATGCTGGCATGTCTTGTCTTCTTCTTTGCGCTTGGCCCCGATAATGGCTGCTTGCAGCTATATTTATTATTCTGCTTCTTCTTCTTCTTCTTCTTCCGCCATAGGAGTCTCTGGCAGCCCATAGAACCGTATGGTAAAAAGTTGTGAAATTTGGCACACTCATAGAGGCCAGTCTGAGCTGTCACTATAGCAAATTTGGTGCCTCTAACTCAATCCCTCTAGCGCCACCACCTGTCCAAAGTTTCACTCATATTTATGCTTATAACTTTTGACCCCTAAGGGCTAGAAACAAAATTCTTTTTTCATCGGATTCCTTGGCTCAAGCCGATTCGATTTCACCCTATGATGTCATTTTCCGGTATGCAAATTTTCCCGCCATTTTGAATTTTCTGAAAAACCTACTTTTTCGAACTCCTCCTAGGCCGTTGCTCCGATTTTCACGAAAATTGAAACAGATCATCTTCAGAGCATGTTGACAAAAAGTTATGGAATTCAAGTTGATTCGTCCAATCGTTTTCAATAAACGCACAAACAAATTTTACGTGGAGGTTGCAAAAACACACTAAAGGCTATATCTCCGCAACGCTTTATCGTATTCAAACCAACCTTGGTACATGTCATCACAAGCATGACTTGAAGCAACATGCAGCGTTTCGGCGCAGCGCCACCTACCTGTCCGGAGATACGAAAAATGCCTATTTTGGCTTATAACTTCTGAACCGTTTATCCAAAAATCATAAAATTGGTCTCATTAGATTCAGGGCGTCATGCCGAGTCGACTGATATCCAATTTTACCATGTCGGCCATTTTGGATGTCGGCCATTTTGAATTATGTGCAAAAATGCTGTATTTTATGAACGCATGAACGGATTGTTATGAAACTTGGTATGGGTCATCACCACGATGCCCTGAAGTAGCCTGAGAAGTTTCGAAACAGCGCCACCTAGTGGAGAATTTTTTTTTTCAAACGCTTATAACTTTGGGTGTGGTTGACATATTTTGATGGGAGTGTGTTTTTTGGTCTCCTGAATCCTTGCCGACTCCAACGATACCAGACTTGCCAGGTTTCGGCATATGGTTTGCGCAGAGTTGTAATTTAGTGCTTAAAAAACATTTGCTGATATCTTCGAAACCGCTAGTCCGATCGAGACGAAACCAGCCTCAGAAGTTCGGAAACATAGGTCGATAGCTATACGCTAATGCCCAAATCTCAAAATATTGATAGTAAGGGGTAGTAAAATCCAATCAAAGTCAGGTGTCAGTCATTTTTTACGTGTTTTTTCATATAAATGTCTATAACTCCAAAACAAAATGAAATATTTTCACCAAACTTGACACACATATGTATGGGCTCACTACGAGGACACATAAAAAAATTGGTGGGATTGTGCCTCTTGGTGGCGCTATAATAAAACAAAACATGAAATTCCCATTGACTTCAATGCAGTATTACGGTTTAAAATGCTAATGCTATAATTTAAGAATGCACTAGTGTATCGTTACAAAACTCGGTATGTGTCTTCCGCTCTATGTCCCGAAGATATTCAAAAAGTTTCGGGGCAGCGCCACCTTGTGGTCAAAAGTTGTAATAAAATGTACAAAAATGCTAATAACTTTTGATTAAATTAGCCTATTGTAATGAGACTGGTCATAATACATTCATTGGCTCATGCCGAGAAGATAGATACCAATTTTGCCATATTTTGCAAACATATCTGTGCTCCATCTTGTTATTTGTTAAAAATCTACTTTTTCAAACTCATCCTAGACCGTTTGTCCGATTTTCACCAAAATTGATCCGTATCGTCTTCAGACCATGCTGACAAATACTTATGGATTTCGGATTGATAGACAAAACAGTTTTCATATACCACTGCAACAGAGTTGAGCCATGATGCAAAAATTACTCTTGAGGCTGTATCTCTGCAATGCTTTGACATATTGACACCAAACTTTGCATGTGTCATTGTCATCTCAATCTGACTAAACCACATCAGTTTCGTAACAGTGACACCTATTGGTCGAAAGTGATAAACCATTAAACCATTATTATTGACTGTATTTAAAATTTGACTGCTATTTTGCCTAAAATCAACTTAATAGGTCCTTAATGGCTCATTGTTGCAGTTGGCTTGAGACTTCCAGCCATGCTGGCATGTCTTGTCTTCTTCTTTGCGCTTGGCCCCGATAATGGCTGCTTGCAGCTATATTTAGGGGCCAAGCACCGAAGGTGCGGAGGCACCTATTGAAATCGTTAGTGTTCCTATTATTAGGGGCCAAGCACCGAAGGTGCGGAGGCACCTATTGAAATCGTTAGTGTTCCTATTATTATTATTCTGCTTCTTCTTCTTCTTCTTCTTCTTTTTCTTCCGCCATAGGAGTCTCTGGCAGCCCATAGAACCGTATGGTAAAAAGTTGTGAAATTTGGCACACTCATAGAGGCCAGTCTGAGCTGTCACTATAGCAAATTTGGTGCCTCTAACTCAATCCCTCTAGCGCCACCACCTGTCCAAAGTTTCACTCATATTTATGCTTATAACTTTTGACCCCTAAGGGCTAGAAACAAAATTCTTTTTTCATCGGATTCCTTGGCTCAAGACGATTCGATTTCACCCTATGATGTCATTTTCCGGTATGCAAATTTTCCCGCCATTTTGAATTTTCTGAAAAACCTACTTTTTCGAACTCCTCCTAGGCCGTTGCTCCGATTTTCACGAAAATTGAAACAGATCATCTTCAGAGCATGTTGACAAAAAGTTATGGAATTCAAGTTGATTCGTCCAATCGTTTTCAATAAACGCACAAACAAATTTTACGTGGAGGTTGCAAAAACACACTAAAGGCTATATCTCCACAACGCTTTATCGTATTCAAACCAAACTTGGTACATGTCATCACAAGCATGACCTGAAGCAACATGCAGCGTTTCGGCGCAGCGCCACCTACTGGTCCGGAGATACGAAAAATGCATATTTTGGCTTATAACTTCTGAACCGTTTATCCAAAAATCATAAAATTGGTCTCATTAGATTCAGGGCGTCATGCCGAGTCGACTGATATCCAATTTTACCATGTCGGCCATTTTGGATGTCGGCCATTTTGAATTATGTGCAAAAATGCTGTATTTTATGAACGCATGAACGGATTGTTACGAAACTTGGTATGGGTCATCACCACGATGCCCTGAAGTAGCCTGAGAAGTTTCGAAACAGCGCCACCTAGTGGAGAATTTTTTTTTTCAAACGCTTATAACTTTGGGTGTGGTTGACATATTTTGATGGGAGTGTGTTTTTTGGTCTCCTGAATCCTTGCCGACTCCAACGATACCAGACTTGCCAGGTTTCGGCATATGGTTTGCGCAGAGTTGTAATTTAGTGCTTAAAAAACATTTGCTGATATCTTCGAAACCGCTAGTCCGATCGAGACGAAACCAGCCTCAGAAGTTCGGAAACATAGGTCGATAGCTATACGCTAATGCCCAAATCTCAAAATATTGATAGTAAGGGGTAGTAAAATCCAATCAAAGTCAGGTGTCAGTCATTTTTTACGTGTTTTTTCATATAAATGTCTATAACTCCAAAACAAAATGAAATATTTTCACCAAACTTGACACACATATGTATGGGCTCACTACGAGGACACATAAAAAAATTGGTGGGATTGTGCCTCTTGGTGGCGCTATAATAAAACAAAACATGAAATTCCCATTGACTTCAATGCAGTATTACGGTTTAAAATGCTAATGCTATAATTTAAGAATGCACTAGTGTATCATTACAAAACTCGGTATGTGTCTTCCGCTCTATGTCCCGAACATATTCAAAAAGTTTCGGGGCAGCGCCACCTTGTGGTCAAAAGTTGTAATAAAATGTACAAAAATGCTAATAACTTTTGATTAAATTAGCCTATTGTAATGAGACTGGTCATAATACATTCATTGGCTCATGCCGAGAAGATAGATACCAATTTTGCCATATTTTGCAAACATATCTGTGCTCCATCTTGTTATTTGTTAAAAATCTACTTTTTCAAACTCATCCTAGACCGTTTGTCCGATTTTCACCAAAATTGATCCGTATCGTCTTCAGACCATGCTGACAAATAGTTATGGATTTCGGATTGATAGACAAAACAGTTTTCATATACCACTGCAACAGAGTTGAGCTATGATGCAAAAATTACTCTTGAGGCTGTATCTCTGCAATGCTTTGACATATTGACACCAAACTTTGCATGTGTCATTGTCATCTCAATCTGACTAAACCACATCAGTTTCGTAACAGTGACACCTATTGGTCGAAAGTGATAAACCATTAAACCATTATTATTGACTGTATTTAAAATTTGACTGCTATTTTGCCTAAAATCAACTTAATAGGTCCTTAATGGCTCATTGTTGCAGTTGGCTTGAGACTTCCAGCCATGCTGGCATGTCTTGTCTTCTTCTTTGCGCTTGGCCCCGATAATGGCTGCTTGCAGCTATATTTAGGGGCCAAGCACCGAAGGTGCGGAGGCACCTATTGAAATCGTTAGTGTTCCTATTATTATTCTGCTTCTTCTTCTTCTTCTTCTTCCGCCATAGGAGTCTCTGGCAGCCCATAGAACCGTATGGTAAAAAGTTGTGAAATTTGGCACACTCATAGAGGCCAGTCTGAGCTGTCACTATAGCAAATTTGGTGCCTCTAACTCAATCCCTCTAGCGCCACCACCTGTCCAAAGTTTCACTCATATTTATGCTTATAACTTTTGACCCCTAAGGGCTAGAAACAAAATTCTTTTTTCATCGGATTCCTTGGCTCAAGCCGATTCGATTTCACCCTATGATGTCATTTTCCGGTATGCAAATTTTCCCGCCATTTTGAATTTTCTGAAAAACCTACTTTTTCGAACTCCTCCTAGGCCGTTGCTCCGATTTTCACGAAAATTGAAACAGATCATCTTCAGAGCATGTTGACAAAAAGTTATGGAATTCAAGTTGATTCGTCCAATCGTTTTCAATAAACGCACAAACAAATTTTACGTGGAGGTTGCAAAAACACACTAAAGGCTATATCTCCGCAACGCTTTATCGTATTCAAACCAACCTTGGTACATGTCATCACAAGCATGACTTGAAGCAACATGCAGCGTTTCGGCGCAGCGCCACCTACCTGTCCGGAGATACGAAAAATGCCTATTTTGGCTTATAACTTCTGAACCGTTTATCCAAAAATCATAAAATTGGTCTCATTAGATTCAGGGCGTCATGCCGAGTCGACTGATATCCAATTTTACCATGTCGGCCATTTTGGATGTCGGCCATTTTGAATTATGTGCAAAAATGCTGTATTTTATGAACGCAAGAACAGATTGTTATGAAACTTGGTATGGGTCATCACCACGATGCCCTGAAGTAGCCTGAGAAGTTTCGAAACAGCGCCACCTAGTGGAGAATTTTTTTTTTCAAACGCTTATAACTTTGGGTGTGGTTGACATATTTTGATGGGAGTGTGTTTTTTGGTCTCCTGAATCCTTGCCGACTCCAACGATACCAGACTTGCCAGGTTTCGGCATATGGTTTGCGCAGAGTTGTAATTTAGTGCTTAAAAAACATTTGCTGATATCTTCGAAACCGCTAGTCCGATCGAGACGAAACCAGCCTCAGAAGTTCGGAAACATAGGTCGATAGCTATACGCTAATGCCCAAATCTCAAAATATTGATAGTAAGGGGTAGTAAAATCCAATCAAAGTCAGGTGTCAGTCATTTTTTACGTGTTTTTTCATATAAATGTCTATAACTCCAAAACAAAATGAAATATTTTCACCAAACTTGACACACATATGTATGGGCTCACTACGAGGACACATAAAAAAATTGGTGGGATTGTGCCTCTTGGTGGCGCTATAATAAAACAAAACATGAAATTCCCATTGACTTCAATGCAGTATTACGGTTTAAAATGCTAATGCTATAATTTAAGAATGCACTAGTGTATCGTTACAAAACTCGGTATGTGTCTTCCGCTCTATGTCCCGAAGATATTCAAAAAGTTTCGGGGCAGCGCCACCTTGTGGTCAAAAGTTGTAATAAAATGTACAAAAATGCTAATAACTTTTGATTAAATTAGCCTATTGTAATGAGACTGGTCATAATACATTCATTGGCTCATGCCGAGAAGATAGATACCAATTTTGCCATATTTTGCAAACATATCTGTGCTCCATCTTGTTATTTGTTAAAAATCTACTTTTTCAAACTCATCCTAGACCGTTTGTCCGATTTTCACCAAAATTGATCCGTATCGTCTTCAGACCATGCTGACAAATAGTTATGGATTTCGGATTGATAGACAAAACAGTTTTCATATACCACTGCAACAGAGTTGAGCCATGATGCAAAAATTACTCTTGAGGCTGTATCTCTGCAATGCTTTGACATATTGACACCAAACTTTGCATGTGTCATTGTCATCTCAATCTGACTAAACCACATCAGTTTCGTAACAGTGACACCTATTGGTCGAAAGTGATAAACCATTAAACCATTATTATTGACTGGATTTAAAATTTGACTGCTATTTTGCCTAAAATCAACTTAATAGGTCCTTAATGGCTCATTGTTGCAGTTGGCTTGAGACTTCCAGCCATGCTGGCATGTCTTGTCTTCTTCTTTGCGCTTGGCCCCGATAATGGCTGCTTGCAGCTATATTTATTATTCTGCTTCTTCTTCTTCTTCTTCCGCCATAGGAGTCTCTGGCAGCCCATAGAACCGTATGGTAAAAAGTTGTGAAATTTGGCACACTCATAGAGGCCAGTCTGAGCTGTCACTATAGCAAATTTGGTGCCTCTAACTCAATCCCTCTAGCGCCACCACCTGTCCAAAGTTTCACTCATATTTATGCTTATAACTTTTGACCCCTAAGGGCTAGAAACAAAATTCTTTTTTCATCGGATTCCTTGGCTCAAGCCGATTCGATTTCACCCTATGATGTCATTTTCCGGTATGCAAATTTTCCCGCCATTTTGAATTTTCTGAAAAACCTACTTTTTCGAACTCCTCCTAGGCCGTTGCTCCGATTTTCACGAAAATTGAAACAGATCATCTTCAGAGCATGTTGACAAAAAGTTATGGAATTCAAGTTGATTCGTCCAATCGTTTTCAATAAACGCACAAACAAATTTTACGTGGAGGTTGCAAAAACACACTAAAGGCTATATCTCCGCAACGCTTTATCGTATTCAAACCAACCTTGGTACATGTCATCACAAGCATGACTTGAAGCAACATGCAGCGTTTCGGCGCAGCGCCACCTACCTGTCCGGAGATACGAAAAATGCCTATTTTGGCTTATAACTTCTGAACCGTTTATCCAAAAATCATAAAATTGGTCTCATTAGATTCAGGGCGTCATGCCGAGTCGACTGATATCCAATTTTACCATGTCGGCCATTTTGGATGTCGGCCATTTTGAATTATGTGCAAAAATGCTGTATTTTATGAACGCATGAACAGATTGTTATGAAACTTGGTATGGGTCATCACCACGATGCCCTGAAGTAGCCTGAGAAGTTTCGAAACAGCGCCACCTAGTGGAGAATTTTTTTTTTCAAACGCTTATAACTTTGGGTGTGGTTGACATATTTTGATGGGAGTGTGTTTTTTGGTCTCCTGAATCCTTGCCGACTCCAACGATACCAGACTTGCCAGGTTTCGGCATATGGTTTGCGCAGAGTTGTAATTTAGTGCTTAAAAAACATTTGCTGATATCTTCGAAACCGCTAGTCCGATCGAGACGAAACCAGCCTCAGAAGTTCGGAAACATAGGTCGATAGCTATACGCTAATGCCCAAATCTCAAAATATTGATAGTAAGGGGTAGTAAAATCCAATCAAAGTCAGGTGTCAGTCCTTTTTTACGTGTTTTTTCATATAAATGTCTATAACTCCAAAACAAAATGAGATATTTTCACCAAACTTGACACACATATGTATGGGCTCACTATGAGGACACATAAAAAAATTGGTGGGATTGTGCCTCTTGGTGGCGCTATAATAAAACAAAACATGAAATTCCCATTGACTTCAATGCAGTATTATGGTTTAAAATGCTAATGCTATAATTTAAGAATGCATTAGCGTATCGTTACAAAACTCGGTATGTGTCTTCCGCTCCATGTCCCGAAGATACTCAAAAAGTTTCGGGGTAGCGCCACCTTGTGGTCAAAAGTTGTAATAAAATGTACAGAAATGCGAATAACTTTTGATTAAATTAACCCATTGTAATGAAACTGGTCATAATACAGTCAATGGCTCATGCCGAGAACATGGATACCAATTGTGCCATATTTTGCAAACCTATTTGTGCTCCGTCTTGTTATTTGTTAAAAACCTACTTTTTCAAACTCATCCTAGACCGTTTGTCCGATTTTCACCAAAATTGATCCGTATCGTCTTCAGACCATGCTGACAAATAGTTATGGATTTCGGATTGATAGACAAAACAGTTTTCATATACCACTGCAACAGAGTTGAGCCATGATGCAAAAATTACTCTTGAGGCTGTATCTCTGCAATGCTTTGACATATTGACACCAAACTTTGCATGTGTCATTGTCATCTCAATCTGACTAAACCACATCAGTTTCGTAACAGTGACACCTATTGGTCGAAAGTGATAAACCATTAAACCATTATTATTGACTGTATTTAAAATTTGACTGCTATTTTGCCTAAAATCAACTTAATAGGTCCTTAATGGCTCATTGTTGCAGTTGGCTTGAGACTTCCAGCCATGCTGGCATGTCTTGTCTTCTTCTTTGCGCTTGGCCCCGATAATGGCTGCTTGCAGCTATATTTAGGGGCCAAGCACCGAAGGTGCGGAGGCACCTATTGAAACCGTTGTCGCACTTTCTTCTTCCGCCATGGAGGTCTATGGCAGCCCATAGAACCGTTTGCGGGAAAGTTGTAACGATTTGACATTCTGATAGAGGGCAGTCCCAACATTAAATACACCAATTTTGGTGTCTCCAACTCAATCCCTCTAGCGCCACCACCTGTCCAAAGTTGCACTCATGTTTATGCTAATAACTTTTGAACCTTAAGGGCTAGAAACAAAATTCTTGTTTCCTCAGATTTCTGAGCTCCTGCCAATCCGAAAGCACCCTATGACGTCATTTCCGACATTATATGTTTCCCGCCATTTTGAATTTCCCCAAAATCCTACTTTTGCGAACTCGTCCTAGACTGTTCGTCTGATTTGCACGAAAATTGAACCAGATCATCTGCAGCCAGTGTCGACAAAAAGTTATGGAATTCAAGTTGATTCGTCAAATATTTTCCGTTAAACGCGCAAACAAATTTTACGTAGCGCTTGCAAAAACAGACGTATGGCTGTATCTCCGCAACGCTTTATCGTATTCAGACCAAACTTGGTACATGTTGGCACAAGCATGTCTTGAGGCAACCTGCTGCGTTTCGGCGCAGCGCCACCTACTGGCCCGGAGATAGGAAAAATGGCTATTTTTGCTTTTTTTTGCTGAACCGTTTGCCCAAAAATCACAAAAGTGGTCTCGTCAGATTCGAGACGTCATGCCGAGTCAACTGATGTCCAATTTTACCATGTCGGCCATTTTGGCTGTCGGCCATCTTGAATTATGTGCCAAAATGCTGTATTTTATGAACGCATGAACGGATTGTTACGGAACTCGGCATGGGTCATCACCACGATGCCCTGAAGTAGCCTGAGAAGTTTCGAAACAGCGCCACCTAGTTGAGATTTTTTTTAAAAAGTGCTTATAACTTTGGGTGTGGTTGACTTATTTTCACGCGACTCATCTCCTTAGACTCCTGAATCGTTGCAGAGTCCAACGATACCACACTTGCCAGGTTTCGGCGTATGGTTTGTGCACCGTTGTAATTTAGCGCTTTAAGAAAATTAGCCGATATCTTCGAAACCACTGGTCCGATCGAGACGAAACCAGCGTCAGAAGTTCGGAAACATAGGTCGCTAGGCACAGTCGTGAGGCCAAATCTCAAAATTTTGATAGTAAGGGGTAGTAAAATCCAATCAAAGTCAAGCGTCAGGCTGAAACCCTATTGGAACTGTTCATTTCCCCATGATGCATCATTTTCCAGCTAAAACTGCTCGGGCAGACCAAACCGTAAGTCGTAGAGACTTGAAACTTTCAGGGCTGGTAGTACTCACAACCACTGCAGACGTCACCGAAGCCCGCCCCGATCGGCCTGACGGGGGCGCTACAGCGATCAAAAGTGCGAAACGGCGATCAAAAGTACGAAACGGCTCATAACTCCTCAACCGTAAGGCTTAGCCTCGAGTGTCTTATATTGCTGGAGTCCTTGGCTCGAGACGGACAAAATGCATATCTCGGATTTGCTCGCCCTTCAGGCTCCAATTTCGAGATATTTTAGGTTTTTTGTAAAACCTACTTTTGCAAATTACTCCCAGCTTATTTGACTGATCGGAACCAAACCACTGCAGAAATGTTCTCTGGAGAGAGACTATCAATAATTATCAAAAAAAACTAAACATTTTGATTTATGGTTGCTAAGGGGAGCCAAAATGTTTGATGTGACCCGGACCTTATTTAATAAAATGGCTATAACTTGTGAACAGAACGAGATATTTCCACCAAATTAAGGTCACGTGTGAGTGAGGTCAGTCTGAGATCACATGAAAAAAATCGCAACGATTGATCACTTGGTGGCGCTATAACAGGGGAAAAACTCATGAAACTGGCAATATACGCACCCAAACATTAGTCAGATGAAAATGGGCATTCATTGTCTTTATCCTTGGTGCCATGATAGTCTATGAGGACAATGGCGTATCACAAACAAAGCATACTTCATTGGTGCAATGCCCTGAAGGAGCCTGAGAATTTTCAAGCCAGTGTTTTTCACAGTATTCACCTCATTAGACTCCTGAATCCTTGCCGAGTCCAATAATACCAAACATTCCTGGTTTCACCTTATGGTTTGTAAAAAGGTGTACTTTAGCACCTAAAAAACCTTTGCGAATGTAGGAAACAGTTAGTCCAATTAAAACAAAACCACAATAGGAAATTCTGAATACTTACATAGGTCAATAGCTAAACAATAATGACCAAAACAAAGCCAAAATTTTGGAAGAAAAAAAAAATCCAATCAATGCAGCCCATGCTCTCAAATATATTTTGCTATAACTTTAAAAGAAAATTAGATATTTACAACAAATTTGACATATATTTATGGACCCCTTTGAGGACACCTAAAAAAGCTATGATATTATATTTTTCCTTAGTTAATTTACCCATGAATGCTCTATCCCATCTATGATCTAAGTTTATTTGTTTATTTGGATCCCCATTAGCCAATACCTAGGCAGTGACTACTCTTCCTGAGGTCCCAAAAAGTAAAAAATACAAAACTACATTGAAGCTGCAAGAGGAATAAAAGGGTCCTCGCAACTGTGCCACCACTACCTTGTGGTTGTAGGAACACAGAGCACGGTGGGCAATATGCATTTAAGTATATAAAAATAGGAGGACTATATCAATCATTTGTATTTGCCACACTTCCTGCTACTGGGCTGTACTCTTATCAGAGGGTGGACCTGTACCAGGACATGACTAATGCATCCCTGAAATGTCTGAAGAGAGTGCGTCAATTAAACTCTGCCCTGTAAATGCAGACTCGAAAAGACATCCTTATAAACCTGTCTCCGGCACGACAACTCCAATCTATCAAATGATCTTACGAATATCTATTTATCTAATATGACTTCTGAACTGTAATGTTGCCAGTTTAAAAGGTAAAAAATAATCATACACTGTTATACGCAAAATAATAATCATACACTGTTTGTTCGTCGGCCAGAGGAGAACTGGCACCCCGACTTAGCCTGGTTTCTCCCAAGATTTTTTTATCTCCATCCTGGCCCTGAAGGAATTTTGGTTCCTTGCCACCGTTGCCTTTGGCTTGGCTTGCTCAGTTGGGGACACCTAAATTTCAACTATATTACTGATCTGCCCGCATTGACACTACATGATAATTGAAATTAGCTGGATAACATCACCATTTTCAACAGAGCAGTTGTACAAAATCTGTTGCATTATTTTCCTGTTAAAACTGTGAAGCTGCTTTGAAACTGGACTTGTTAAAAGTGCTATATAAATAAAGGTGACTTGACCAGCTAGTGGCACTATGAATAACTAAAATTTTGCCGAAACATCAGACTTTGTCAGGATACCACGGACATGTTCAACAAAACTCAAGATCTTTGAAATTTAACATCATTAAGTCTATTAACTATTAGACTGACCAAATATGATGTTGTTTTGGTTCAATCTTAATTAGTAGTTAATCACAATTTACTCTTGCCCACAGGTGACAATATAACTGACTAAATATTGACATGTAGACCACCATCAGTGCTCGGGCCCTAATTAAATCCACAACAATAAAATGAAACATACGAATTCCATTAAATGTCCCTTCCTTTTAAAACTAATTTTACTTCTTAAAATATGTAATATCTAATAGTAGTTCATTGTATATTTTCATTCCGATCGAGACGAAACCAGCGCCGGAAGTTCGGAAACATAGGTCGATAGCTATACACTAATTCCCAAATGTCAAAATATTGATAGTAAGGGGTAGTAAAATCCAATCAAAGTCAGGTGTCAGTCATTTTTTACGTGTTTTTTTCATACAACTGTTTATAACTCCAAAACAAAATGAGATATTTTCACCAAACTCGACACACATATGTATGGGCTCACTCTGATGACATATAAAAAATGGTGGGATTCTGCCTCTTGGTGGCGCTATAATAGAACAAAACATGAAATTCCCATTGACTTCAATGCAGTATTAGGGTATAAAATGCATATGCTATACTTTACGAATGCATTAGTGTATAATTACAAAACTCAGTATGTGTCTTCCGCTCTATGTCCTGAAGGTACTCAAAAAGTTTTCGGGCAACGCCACCTTGTGTAAAAGTTGTAATAAAGTGTACAAAAATGCTAATAACTTTTGATTAAATTAGCCTATTGCAATGAGACTGGTTATAAATCATTCTATGGCTCATGCCGAGAATATAGATACCAATTTTTCCCATATTTGGCAAACCTCTCTCCCCTCTATCTTGTTATTGGTTAAAAACCTACTTTTTCAAACTCGTCCTAGACCGTTTGTCCAATTTTCACCAAAATTAAATCGTATTGTCTTCAGACCATGTGAACAAATAATTATGGATTTTGTGTTGATAGACAAAACAGTTGTCATATACCACAGCAACGCAGTTGAGCTCTGATGCAAAAATGACTCTTGAGGCTGTATCTCTGCAATGCTTTGACATATTGACACCAAATGTGTCATTGTCTCCTCAATCTGACTACACCACATCAGTTTAGTAACAGTGCCACCTATTGGTCGAAAATGATAAACCATTAAATCATTATTATTGACTGTATTTAAAATTGTACTGCTTTTTTGCCTAAAATCAACTTAATAATTCTTTAATGGCTCATTGTTGCAGTTGGTTTGACACTTCCAGTCATGCTGGCATGTCTTGTCTTCTTCTTTGCGCTTGGCCCCGACAATTGCTGCTTGCAGCTATATTTAGGGGCCAAGCACCGAAGGTGCGGAGGCACCTATTGAAATCGTTAGTGTTCCTATTATTATTATTCTTCTTCTTTTTCCGCCATAGGAGTCTCTGGCAGCCCATAGAACCGTATGGTAAAAAGTTGTGAAATTTGGCACACTCATAGAGGCCAGTCTGAGCTGTCACTATAGCAAATTTGGTGCCTCTAACTCAATCCCTCTAGCGCCACCACCTGTCCAAAGTTTCACTCATATTTATGCTTATAACTTTTGACCCCTAAGGGCTAGAAACAAAATTCTTTTTTCATCGGATTCCTTGGCTCAAGCCGATTCGATTTCACCCTATGATGTCATTTTCCGGTATGCAAATTTTCCCGCCATTTTGAATTTTCTGAAAAACCTACTTTTTCGAACTCCTCCTAGGCCGTTGCTCCGATTTTCACGAAAATTGAAACAGATCATCTTCAGAGCATGTTGACAAAAAGTTATGGAATTCAAGTTGATTCGTCCAATCGTTTTCAATAAACGCACAAACAAATTTTACGTGGAGGTTGCAAAAACACACTAAAGGCTATATCTCCGCAACGCTTTATCGTATTCAAACCAACCTTGGTACATGTCATCACAAGCATGACTTGAAGCAACATGCAGCGTTTCGGCGCAGCGCCACCTACCTGTCCGGAGATACGAAAAATGCCTATTTTGGCTTATAACTTCTGAACCGTTTATCCAAAAATCATAAAATTGGTCTCATTAGATTCAGGGCGTCATGCCGAGTCGACTGATATCCAATTTTACCATGTCGGCCATTTTGGATGTCGGCCATTTTGAATTATGTGCAAAAATGCTGTATTTTATGAACGCATGAACAGATTGTTATGAAACTTGGTATGGGTCATCACCACGATGCCCTGAAGTAGCCTGAGAAGTTTCGAAACAGCGCCACCTAGTGGAGAATTTTTTTTTTCAAACGCTTATAACTTTGGGTGTGGTTGACATATTTTGATGGGAGTGTGTTTTTTGGTCTCCTGAATCCTTGCCGACTCCAACGATACCAGACTTGCCAGGTTTCGGCATATGGTTTGCGCAGAGTTGTAATTTAGTGCTTAAAAAACATTTGCTGATATCTTCGAAACCGCTAGTCCGATCGAGACGAAACCAGCCTCAGAAGTTCGGAAACATAGGTCGATAGCTATACGCTAATGCCCAAATCTCAAAATATTGATAGTAAGGGGTAGTAAAATCCAATCAAAGTCAGGTGTCAGTCCTTTTTTACGTGTTTTTTCATATAAATGTCTATAACTCCAAAACAAAATGAGATATTTTCACCAAACTTGACACACATATGTATGGGCTCACTATGAGGACACATAAAAAAATTGGTGGGATTGTGCCTCTTGGTGGCGCTATAATAAAACAAAACATGAAATTCCCATTGACTTCAATGCAGTATTATGGTTTAAAATGCTAATGCTATAATTTAAGAATGCATTAGCGTATCGTTACAAAACTCGGTATGTGTCT
Organism: Pseudorasbora parva; assembly: GCF_024679245.1. Lineage (NCBI taxonomy): Eukaryota > Metazoa > Chordata > Actinopteri > Cypriniformes > Gobionidae > Pseudorasbora > Pseudorasbora parva. The sequence goes on along the minus strand of NC_090190.1, from coordinate 23,705,225 downwards.
TCCGCTCCATGTCCTGAAGATACTCAAAAAGTTTCGGGGTAGCGCCACCTTGTGGTCAAAAGTTGTAATAAAATGTACAGAAATGCGAATAACTTTTGATTAAATTAACCCATTGTAATGAAACTGGTCATAATACAGTCAATGGCTCATGCCGAGAACATGGATACCAATTGTGCCATATTTTGCAAACCTATCTGTCCTCCGTCTTGTTATTTGTTAAAAACCTACTTTTTCAAACTCATCCTAGACCGTTTGTCCGATTTTCACCAAAATTGATCCGTATCGTCTTCAGACCATGCTGACAAATAGTTATGGATTTCGGATTGATAGACAAAACAGTTTTCATATACCACTGCAACAGAGTTGAGCCATGATGCAAAAATTACTCTTGAGGCTGTATCTCTGCAATGCTTTGACATATTGACACCAAACTTTGCATGTGTCATTGTCATCTCAATCTGACTAAACCACATCAGTTTCGTAACAGTGACACCTATTGGTCGAAAGTGATAAACCATTAAACCATTATTATTGACTGTATTTAAAATTTGACTGCTATTTTGCCTAAAATCAACTTAATAGGTCCTTAATGGCTCATTGTTGCAGTTGGCTTGAGACTTCCAGCCATGCTGGCATGTCTTGTCTTCTTCTTTGCGCTTGGCCCCGATAATGGCTGCTTGCAGCTATATTTAGGGGCCAAGCACCGAAGGTGCGGAGGCACCTATTGAAATCGTTAGTGTTCCTATTATTATTCTGCTTCTTCTTCTTCTTCTTTTTCCGCCATAGGAGTCTCTGGCAGCCCATAGAACCGTATGGTAAAAAGTTGTGAAATTTGGCACACTCATAGAGGCCAGTCTGAGCTGTCACTATAGCAAATTTGGTGCCTCTAACTCAATCCCTCTAGCGCCACCACCTGTCCAAAGTTTCACTCATATTTATGCTTATAACTTTTGACCCCTAAGGGCTAGAAACAAAATTCTTTTTTCATCGGATTCCTTGGCTCAAGCCGATTCGATTTCACCCTATGATGTCATTTTCCGGTATGCAAATTTTCCCGCCATTTTGAATTTTCTGAAAAACCTACTTTTTCGAACTCCTCCTAGGCCGTTGCTCCGATTTTCACGAAAATTGAAACAGATCATCTACAGAGCATGTTGACAAAAAGTTATGGAATTCAAGTTGATTCGTCCAATCGTTTTCAATAAACGCACAAACAAATTTTACGTGGAGGTTGCAAAAACACACTAAAGGCTATATCTCCGCAACGCTTTATCGTATTCAAACCAACCTTGGTACATGTCATCACAAGCATGACTTGAAGCAACATGCAGCGTTTCGGCGCAGCGCCACCTACCTGTCCGGAGATACGAAAAATGCCTATTTTGGCTTATAACTTCTGAACCGTTTATCCAAAAATCATAAAATTGGTCTCATTAGATTCAGGGCGTCATGCCGAGTCGACTGATATCCAATTTTACCATGTCGGCCATTTTGGATGTCGGCCATTTTGAATTATGTGCAAAAATGCTGTATTTTATGAACGCATGAACAGATTGTTATGAAACTTGGTATGGGTCATCACCACGATGCCCTGAAGTAGCCTGAGAAGTTTCGAAACAGCGCCACCTAGTGGAGAATTTTTTTTTTCAAACGCTTATAACTTTGGGTGTGGTTGACATATTTTGATGGGAGTGTGTTTTTTGGTCTCCTGAATCCTTGCCGACTCCAACGATACCAGACTTGCCAGGTTTCGGCATATGGTTTGCGCAGAGTTGTAATTTAGTGCTTAAAAAACATTTGCTGATATCTTCGAAACCGCTAGTCCGATCGAGACGAAACCAGCCTCAGAAGTTCGGAAACATAGGTCGATAGCTATACGCTAATGCCCAAATCTCAAAATATTGATAGTAAGGGGTAGTAAAATCCAATCAAAGTCAGGTGTCAGTCATTTTTTACGTGTTTTTTCATATAAATGTCTATAACTCCAAAACAAAATGAAATATTTTCACCAAACTTGACACACATATGTATGGGCTCACTACGAGGACACATAAAAAAATTGGTGGGATTGTGCCTCTTGGTGGCGCTATAATAAAACAAAACATGAAATTCCCATTGACTTCAATGCAGTATTACGGTTTAAAATGCTAATGCTATAATTTAAGAATGCACTAGTGTATCGTTACAAAACTCGGTATGTGTCTTCCGCTCTATGTCCCGAAGATATTCAAAAAGTTTCGGGGCAGCGCCACCTTGTGGTCAAAAGTTGTAATAAAATGTACAAAAATGCTAATAACTTTTGATTAAATTAGCCTATTGTAATGAGACTGGTCATAATACATTCATTGGCTCATGCCGAGAAGATAGATACCAATTTTGCCATATTTTGCAAACATATCTGTGCTCCATCTTGTTATTTGTTAAAAATCTACTTTTTCAAACTCATCCTAGACCGTTTGTCCGATTTTCACCAAAATTGATCCGTATCGTCTTCAGACCATGCTGACAAATACTTATGGATTTCGGATTGATAGACAAAACAGTTTTCATATACCACTGCAACAGAGTTGAGCCATGATGCAAAAATTACTCTTGAGGCTGTATCTCTGCAATGCTTTGACATATTGACACCAAACTTTGCATGTGTCATTGTCATCTCAATCTGACTAAACCACATCAGTTTCGTAACAGTGACACCTATTGGTCGAAAGTGATAAACCATTAAACCATTATTATTGACTGTATTTAAAATTTGACTGCTATTTTGCCTAAAATCAACTTAATAGGTCCTTAATGGCTCATTGTTGCAGTTGGCTTGAGACTTCCAGCCATGCTGGCATGTCTTGTCTTCTTCTTTGCGCTTGGCCCCGATAATGGCTGCTTGTTAGGGGCCAAGCACCGAAGGTGCGGAGGCACCTATTGAAATCGTTAGTGTTCCTATTATTATTATTAGGGGCCAAGCACCGAAGGTGCGGAGGCACCTATTGAAATCGTTAGTGTTCCTATTATTAGGGGCCAAGCACCGAAGGTGCGGAGGCACCTATTGAAACCGTTGTCGCACTTTCTTCTTCCGCCATGGAGGTCTATGGCAGCCCATAGAACCGATTGCGGGAAAGTTGTAACGATTTGACATTCTGATAGAGGGCAGTCCCAACATTAAATACACCAATTTTGGTGTCTCCAACTCAATCCCTCTAGCGCCACCACCTGTCCAAAGTTGCACTCATGTTTATGCTAATAACTTTTGAACCTTAAGGGCTAGAAACAAAATTCTCGTTTCCTCAGATTTCTGAGCTCCTGCCAATCCGAAAGCACCCTATGACGTCATTTCCGACATTATATGTTTCCCGCCATTTTGAATTTCCCCAAAATCCTACTTTTGCGAACTCGTCCTAGACTGTTCGTCCGATTTGCATGAAAATTGAACCAGATCATCTTCAGCCAGTGTCGACAAAAAGTTATGGAATTCAAGTTGATTCGTCAAATCTTTTCCGTTAAACGCGCAAACAAATTTTACGTAGCGCTTGCGAAAACAGACGTATGGCTGTATCTCCGCAACGCTTTATCGTATTCAGACCAAACTTGGTACATGTCGGCACAAGCATGTCTTGAGGCAACCTGCTGCGTTTCGGCGCAGCGCCACCTACTGGCCCGGAGATAGGAAAAATGGCTATTTTTGCTTTTTTTTGCTGAACCGTTTGCCCAAAAATCACAAAAGTGGTCTCGTCAGATTCGAGACGTCATGCCGAGTCGACTGATGTCCAATTTTACCATGTCGGCCATTTTGGCTGTCGGCCATCTTGAATTATGTGCCAAAATGCTGTATTTTATGAACGCATGAACGGATTGTTACGAAACTCGGCATGGGTCATCACCACGATGCCCTGAAGTAGCCTGAGAAGTTTCGAAACAGCGCCACCTAGTTGAGATTTTTTTTTAAAAGTGCTTATAACTTTGGGTGTGGTTGACTTATTTTCACGGGACTCATCTCCTTAGACTCCTGAATCGTTGCCGAGTCCAACGATACCACACTTGCCAGGTTTCGGCGTATGGTTTGTGCACCGTTGTAATTTAGCGCTTTAAGAAAATTAGCCGATATCTTCGAAACCACTGGTCCGATCGAGACGAAACCAGCGTCAGAAGTTCGGAAACATAGGTCGCTAGGCACAGTCGTGAGGCCAAATCTCAAAATTTTGATAGTAAGGGGTAGTAAAATCCAATCAAAGTCAGGCGTCAGGCTGAAACCCTATTGGAACTGTTCATTTCCCCATGATGCATCATTTTCCAGCTAAAACTGCTCGGGCAGACCAAACCGTAAGTCGTAGAGACTTGAAACTTTCAGGGCTGGTAGTACTCACAACCACTGCAGACGTCACCGAAGCCCGCCCCGATCGGCCTGACGGGGGCGCTACAGCGATCAAAAGTACGAAACGGCGACCAAAAGTACGAAACGGCTCATAACTCCTCAACCGTAAGGCTTAGCCTCGAGTGTCTTATATTGCTGGAATCCTTGGCTCGAGACGGACAAAATGCATATCTCGGATTTGCTCGCCCTTCAGGCGCCAATTTCGAGATATTTTAGGTTTTTTGTAAAACCTACTTTTGCAAATTACTCCCAGCTTATTTGACTGATCGGAACCAAACCACTGCAGAAATGTTCTCTGGAGAGAGACTATCAATAATTATAAAAAAAAAAAAAACATTTTGATTTATGGTTGCTAAGGGGAGCCAAAATGTTTGATGTGACAGGGACCTTATTTAATAAAATGGCTATAACTTGTGAACAGAACGAGATATTTCCACCAAATTAAGGTCACGTATGAGTGAGATCAGTCTGAGATCACATGAAAAAAATCGCAACGATTGATCACTTGGTGGCGCTATAACAGGGGAAAAACTCATGAAACTGGCAATATACGCACCCAAACATTAGTCAGATGAAAATGGGCATTCATTGTCTTTATCCTTGGTGCCATGATAGTCTATGAGGACAATGGCGTATCACAAACAAAGCATACTTCATTGGCGCAATGCCCTGAAGGAGCCTGAGAATTTTCAAGCCAGTGTTTTTCACAGTATTCACCTCATTAGACTCCTGAATCCTTGCCGAGTCCAATAATACCAAACATTCCTGGTTTCACCTTATGGTTTGTAAAAAGGTGTACTTTAGCACCTAAAAAACCTTTGCGAATGTAGGAAACAGTTAGTCCAATTAAAACAAAACCACAATAGGAAATTCTGAATACTTACATAGGTCAATAGCTAAACAATAATGACCAAAACAAAGCCAAAATTTTGGAAGAAAAAAAAAATCCAATCAATGCAGCCCATGCTCTCAAATATATTTTGCTATAACTTTAAAAGAAAGTTAGATATTTACAACAAATTTGACATATATTTATGGACCCCTTTGAGGACACCTAAAAAAGCTATGATATTATATTTTTCCTTAGTTAATTTACCCATGAATGCTCTTTCCCATCTATGATCTAAGTTTATTTGTTTATTTGGATTCCCATTAGCCAATACCTAGGCAGTGACTACTCTTCCTGAGGTCCCAAAAAGTAAAAAATACAAAACTACATTGAAGCTGCAAGAGGAATAAAAGGGTCCTCGCAACTGTGCCACCACTACCTTGTGGTTGTAGGAACACAGAGCACGGTGGGCAATATGCATTTAAGTATATAAAAATAGGAGGACTATATCAATCATTTGTATTTACCACACTTCCTGCTACTGGGCTGTACTCTGATCAGAGGGTGGACCTGTGCCAGGACATGACCAATGCATCCCTGAAATGTCTGAAGAGAGTGTGTCAATTAAACTCTGCCCTGTAAATGCAGACTCGAAAAGACATCCTTATAAACCTGTCTCCGGCACGACAACTCCAATCTATCAAATGATCTTACGAATATCTATTTATCTAATATGACTTCTGAACTGTAATGTTGCCAGTTTAAAAGGTAAAAAATAATCATACACTGTTATACGCAAAATAATAATCATACACTGTTTGTTCGTCGGCCAGAGGAGATCTGGCACCCCGACTTAGCCTGGTTTCTCCCAAGATTTTTTTATCTCCATCCTGGGCCTGAAGGAATTTTGGTTCCTTGCCACCGTTGCCTTTGGCTTGGCTTGCTCAGTTGGGGACACCTAAATTTCAACTATATTACTGATCTGCCCGCATTGACACTACATGATAATTGAAATTAGCTGGATAACATCACCATTTTCAACAGAGCAGTTGTACAAAATCTGTTGCATTATTTTCCTGTTAAAACTGTGAAGCTGCTTTGAAACTGGACTTGTTAAAAGTGCTATATAAATAAAGGCGACTTGACCAGCTAGTGGCACTATGAATAACTAAAATTTTGCCGAAACATCAGACTTTGTCAGGATACCACGGACATGTTCAACAAAACTCAAGATCTTTGAAATTTAACATCATTAAGTCTATTAACTATTAGACTGACCAAATATGATGTTGTTTTGGTTCAATCTTAATAAGTAGTTAATCATAATTTACTCTTGCCCACAGGTGACAATATAACTGACTAAATATTGACATGTAGACCAGCCATCAGTGCTCGGGCCCACAACAATAAAATGAAACATACGAATTCCATTAAATGTCCCTTCCTTTTAAAATTCATTTTACTTCTTAAAATATGTAATATCTAATAGTAGTTCATTCTATATTTTCATTCCGATCGAGACGAAACCAGCGCCGGAAGTTCGGAAACATAGGTCGATAGCTATACACTAATTCCCAAATGTCAAAATATTGATAGTAAGGGGTAGTAAAATCCAATCAAAGTCAGGTGTCAGTCATTTTTTACGTGTTTTTTTCATACAACTGTTTATAACTCCAAAACAAAATGAGATATTTTCACCAAACTCGACACACATATGTATGGGCTCACTCTGAGGACATATAAAAAATGGTGGGATTGTGCCTCTTGGTGGCGCTATAATAGAACCAAACATGAAATTCCCATTGACTTCAATGCAGTATTAGGGTATAAAATGCATATGCTATACTTTACGAATGCATTAGTGTATAATTACAAAACTCAGTATGTGTCTTCCGCTCTATGTCCTGAAGGTACTCAAAAAGTTTTCGGGCAACGCCACCTTGTGGTCAAAAGTTGTAATAAAGTGTACAAAAATGCTAATAACTTTTGATTAAATTAGCCTATTGCAATGAGACTGGTTATAAATCATTCTATGGCTCATGCCGAGAACATAGATACCAATTTTTCCCATATTTGGCAAACCTCTCTCCCCTCTATCTTGTTACTGGTTAAAAACCTACTTTTTCAAACTCATCCTAGACCGTTTCTCCAATTTTCACCAAAATTAAATCGTATCGTCTCCAGACCATGTGAACAAATAATTATGGATTTCGTGTTGATAGACAAAACAGCTGTATATCTGCAATGCTTTGACATATTGACACCAAACTTTGCATGTGTCATTGTCTCCTCAATCTGACTACACCACATCAGTTTAGTAACAGTGCCACCTATTGGTCGAAAATGATAAACCATTAAATCATTATTATTGACTGTATTTAAAATTGTACTGCTTTTTTGCCTAAAATCAACTTAATAATTCTTTAATGGCTCATTGTTGCAGTTGGTTTGACACTTCCAGCCATGCTGGCATGTCTTGTCTTCTTCTTTGCGCTTGGCCCCGACAATTGCTGCTTGCAGCTATATTTATTATTCTGCTTCTTCTTCTTCTTCTTCTTTTTCTTCCGCCATAGGAGTCTCTGGCAGCCCATAGAACCGTATGGTAAAAAGTTGTGAAATTTGGCACACTCATAGAGGCCAGTCTGAGCTGTCACTATAGCAAATTTGGTGCCTCTAACTCAATCCCTCTAGCGCCACCACCTGTCCAAAGTTTCACTCATATTTATGCTTATAACTTTTGACCCCTAAGGGCTAGAAACAAAATTCTTTTTTCATCGGATTCCTTGGCTCAAGCCGATTCGATTTCACCCTATGATGTCATTTTCCGGTATGCAAATTTTCCCGCCATTTTGAATTTTCTGAAAAACCTACTTTTTCGAACTCCTCCTAGGCCGTTGCTCCGATTTTCACGAAAATTGAAACAGATCATCTTCAGATCATGTTGACAAAAAGTTATGGAATTCAAGTTGATTCGTCCAATCGTTTTCAATAAACGCACAAACAAATTTTACGTGGAGGTTGCAAAAACACACTAAAGGCTATATCTCCGCAACGCTTTATCGTATTCAAACCAAACTTGGTACATGTCATCACAAGCATGACCTGAAGCAACATGCAGCGTTTCGGCGCAGCGCCACCTACTGGTCCGGAGATACGAAAAATGCATATTTTGGCTTATAACTTCTGAACCGTTTATCCAAAAATCATAAAATTGGTCTCATTAGATTCAGGGCGTCATGCCGAGTCGACTGATATCCAATTTTACCATGTCGGCCATTTTGGATGTCGGCCATTTTGAATTATGTGCAAAAATGCTGTATTTTATGAACGCATGAACGGATTGTTACGAAACTTGGTATGGGTCATCACCACGATGCCCTGAAGTAGCCTGAGAAGTTTCGAAACAGCGCCACCTAGTGGAGAATTTTTTTTTTTCAAACGCTTATAACTTTGGGTGTGGTTGACATATTTTGATGGGAGTGTGTTTTTTGGTCTCCTGAATCCTTGCCGGCTCCAACGATACCAGACTTGCCAGGTTTCGGCATATGGTTTGCGCAGAGTTGTAATTTAGTGCTTAAAAAACATTTGCTGATATCTTCGAAACCGCTAGTCCGATCGAGACGAAACCAGCCTCAGAAGTTCGGAAACATAGGTCGATAGCTATACGCTAATGCCCAAATCTCAAAATATTGATAGTAAGGGGTAGTAAAATCCAATCAAAGTCAGGTGTCAGTCCTTTTTTACGTGTTTTTTCATATAAATGTCTATAACTCCAAAACAAAATGAGATATTTTCACCAAACTTGACACACATATGTATGGGCTCACTATGAGGACACATAAAAAAATTGGTGGGATTGTGCCTCTTGGTGGCGCTATAATAAAACAAAACATGAAATTCCCATTGACTTCAATGCAGTATTATGGTTTAAAATGCTAATGCTATAATTTAAGAATGCATTAGCGTATCGTTACAAAACTCGGTATGTGTCTTCCGCTCCATGTCCTGAAGATACTCAAAAAGTTTCGGGGTAGCGCCACCTTGTGGTCAAAAGTTGTAATAAAATGTACAGAAATGCGAATAACTTTTGATTAAATTAACCCATTGTAATGAAACTGGTCATAATACAGTCAATGGCTCATGCCGAGAACATGGATACCAATTGTGCCATATTTTGCAAACCTATCTGTCCTCCGTCTTGTTATTTGTTAAAAACCTACTTTTTCAAACTCATCCTAGACCGTTTGTCCGATTTTCACCAAAATTGATCCGTATCGTCTTCAGACCATGCTGACAAATAGTTATGGATTTCGGATTGATAGACAAAACAGTTTTCATATACCACTGCAACAGAGTTGAGCCATGATGCAAAAATTACTCTTGAGGCTGTATCTCTGCAATGCTTTGACATATTGACACCAAACTTTGCATGTGTCATTGTCATCTCAATCTGACTAAACCACATCAGTTTCGTAACAGTGACACCTATTGGTCGAAAGTGATAAACCATTAAACCATTATTATTGACTGTATTTAAAATTTGACTGCTATTTTGCCTAAAATCAACTTAATAGGTCCTTAATGGCTCATTGTTGCAGTTGGCTTGAGACTTCCAGCCATGCTGGCATGTCTTGTCTTCTTCTTTGCGCTTGGCCCCGATAATGGCTGCTTGCAGCTATATTTATTATTCTGCTTCTTCTTCCGCCATAGGAGTCTCTGGCAGCCCATAGAACCGTATGGTAAAAAGTTGTGAAATTTGGCACACTCATAGAGGCCAGTCTGAGCTGTCACTATAGCAAATTTGGTGCCTCTAACTCAATCCCTCTAGCGCCACCACCTGTCCAAAGTTTCACTCATATTTATGCTTATAACTTTTGACCCCTAAGGGCTAGAAACAAAATTCCTTTTTCATCGGATTCCTTGGCTCAAGCCGATTCGATTTCACCCTATGATGTCATTTTCCGGTATGCAAATTTTCCCGCCATTTTGAATTTTCTGAAAAACCTACTTTTTCGAACTCCTCCTAGGCCGTTGCTCCGATTTTCACGAAAATTGAAACAGATCATCTTCAGAGCATGTTGACAAAAAGTTATGGAATTCAAGTTGATTCGTCCAATCGTTTTCAATAAACGCACAAACAAATTTTACGTGGAGGTTGCAAAAACACACTAAAGGCTATATCTCCACAACGCTTTATCGTATTCAAACCAAACTTGGTACATGTCATCACAAGCATGACCTGAAGCAACATGCAGCGTTTCGGCGCAGCGCCACCTACCGGTCCGGAGATACGAAAAATGCATATTTTGGCTTATAACTTCTGAACCGTTTATCCAAAAATCATAAAATTGGTCTCATTAGATTCAGGGCGTCATGCCGAGTCGACTGATATCCAATTTTACCATGTCGGCCATTTTGGATGTCGGCCATTTTGAATTATGTGCAAAAATGCTGTATTTTATGAACGCATGAACGGATTGTTACGAAACTTGGTATGGGTCATCACCACGATGCCCTGAAGTAGCCTGAGAAGTTTCGAAACAGCGCCACCTAGTGGATAATTCTTTTTTTTCAAACGCTTATAACTTTGGGTGTGAGTGAAAAATTTTGATGGGAGTAGCTTTTTTGGGCTCCTGAATCCTTGCCGAGTCCAACGATACAAGACATGCCCAGTTTCGGCATATGGTTTGCGCAGCGTTGTAATTTAGCGCTTAAAAAACATTTGCTGATATCTTCAAAACCGCTAGTCCGATCGAGACGAAACCAGCCTCAGAAGTTCGGAAACATAGGTCGATAGCTATACGCTAATGCCCAAATGTCAAAATATTGATAGTAAGGGGTAGTAAAATCCAATCAAAGTCAGGTGTCAGTCATTTTTTACGTGTTTTTTCATATAAATGTCTATAACTCCAAAACAAAATGAAATATTTTCACCAAACTTGACACACATATGTATGGGCTCACTACGAGGACACATAAAAAAATTGGTGGGATTGTGCCTCTTGGTGGCGCTATAATAAAACAAAACATGAAATTCCCATTGACTTCAATGCAGTATTACGGTTTAAAATGCTAATGCTATAATTTAAGAATGCACTAGTGTATCATTACAAAACTCGGTATGTGTCTTCCGCTCTATGTCCCGAAGATATTCAAAAAGTTTCGGGGCAGCGCCACCTTGTGGTCAAAAGTTGTAATAAAATGTACAAAAATGCTAATAACTTTTGATTAAATTAGCCTATTGTAATGAGACTGGTCATAATACATTCATTGGCTCATGCCGAGAAGATAGATACCAATTTTGCCATATTTTGCAAACATATCTGTGCTCCATCTTGTTATTTGTTAAAAATCTACTTTTTCAAACTCATCCTAGACCGTTTGTCCGATTTTCACCAAAATTGATCCGTATCGTCTTCAGACCATGCTGACAAATAGTTATGGATTTCGGATTGATAGACAAAACAGTTTTCATATACCACTGCAACAGAGTTGAGCCATGATGCAAAAATTACTCTTGAGGCTGTATCTCTGCAATGCTTTGACATATTGACACCAAACTTTGCATGTGTCATTGTCATCTCAATCTGACTAAACCACATCAGTTTCGTAACAGTGACACCTATTGGTCGAAAGTAATAAACCATTAAACCATTATTATTGACTGTATTTAAAATTTGACTGCTATTTTGCCTAAAATCAACTTAATAGGTCCTTAATGGCTCATTGTTGCAGTTGGCTTGAGACTTCCAGCCATGCTGGCATGTCTTGTCTTCTTCTTTGCGCTTGGCCCCGATAATGGCTGCTTGCAGCTATATTTATTATTCTGCTTCTTCTTCTTCTTCTTCTTCTTCTTCTTTTTCCGCCATAGGAGTCTCTGGCAGCCCATAGAACCATATGGTAAAAAGTTGTGAAATTTGGCACACTCATAGAGGCCAGTCTGAGCTGTCACTATAGCAAATTTGGTGCCTCTAACTCAATCCCTCTAGCGCCACCACCTGTCCAAAGTTTCACTCATATTTATGCTTATAACTTTTGACCCCTAAGGGCTAGAAACAAAATTCTTTTTTCATCGGATTCCTTGGCTCAAGCCGATTCGATTTCACCCTATGATGTCATTTTCCGGTATGCAAATTTTCCCGCCATTTTGAATTTTCTGAAAAACCTACTTTTTCGAACTCCTCCTAGGCCGTTGCTCCGATTTTCACGAAAATTGAAACAGATCATCTTCAGAGCATGTTGACAAAAAGTTATGGAATTCAAGTTGATTCGTCCAATCGTTTTCAATAAACGCACAAACAAATTTTACGTGGAGGTTGCAAAAACACACTAAAGGCTATATCTCCGCAACGCTTTATCGTATTCAAACCAACCTTGGTACATGTCATCACAAGCATGACTTGAAGCAACATGCAGCGTTTCGGCGCAGCGCCACCTACCTGTCCGGAGATACGAAAAATGCCTATTTTGGCTTATAACTTCTGAACCGTTTATCCAAAAATCATAAAATTGGTCTCATTAGATTCAGGGCGTCATGCCGAGTCGACTGATATCCAATTTTACCATGTCGGCCATTTTGGATGTCGGCCATTTTGAATTATGTGCAAAAATGCTGTATTTTATGAACGCATGAACAGATTGTTATGAAACTTGGTATGGGTCATCACCACGATGCCCTGAAGTAGCCTGAGAAGTTTCGAAACAGCGCCACCTAGTGGAGAATTTTTTTTTTCAAACGCTTATAACTTTGGGTGTGGTTGACATATTTTGATGGGAGTGTGTTTTTTGGTCTCCTGAATCCTTGCCGACTCCAACGATACCAGACTTGCCAGGTTTCGGCATATGGTTTGCGCAGAGTTGTAATTTAGTGCTTAAAAAACATTTGCTGATATCTTCGAAACCGCTAGTCCGATCGAGACGAAACCAGCCTCAGAAGTTCGGAAACATAGGTCGATAGCTATACGCTAATGCCCAAATCTCAAAATATTGATAGTAAGGGGTAGTAAAATCCAATCAAAGTCAGGTGTCAGTCATTTTTTACGTGTTTTTTCATATAAATGTCTATAACTCCAAAACAAAATGAAATATTTTCACCAAACTTGACACACATATGTATGGGCTCACTACGAGGACACATACAAAAATTGGTGGGATTGTGCCTCTTGGTGGCGCTATAATAAAACAAAACATGAAATTCCCATTGACTTCAATGCAGTATTACGGTTTAAAATGCTAATGCTATAATTTAAGAATGCACTAGTGTATCATTACAAAACTCGGTATGTGTCTTCCGCTCTATGTCCCGAACATATTCAAAAAGTTTCGGGGCAGCGCCACCTTGTGGTCAAAAGTTGTAATAAAATGTACAAAAATGCTAATAACTTTTGATTAAATTAGCCTATTGTAATGAGACTGGTCATAATACATTCATTGGCTCATGCCGAGAAGATAGATACCAATTTTGCCATATTTTGCAAACATATCTGTGCTCCATCTTGTTATTTGTTAAAAATCTACTTTTTCAAACTCATCCTAGACCGTTTGTCCGATTTTCACCAAAATTGATCCGTATCGTCTTCAGACCATGCTGACAAATACTTATGGATTTCGGATTGATAGACAAAACAGTTTTCATATACCACTGCAACAGAGTTGAGCCATGATGCAAAAATTACTCTTGAGGCTGTATCTCTGCAATGCTTTGACATATTGACACCAAACTTTGCATGTGTCATTGTCATCTCAATCTGACTAAACCACATCAGTTTCGTAACAGTGACACCTATTGGTCGAAAGTGATAAACCATTAAACCATTATTATTGACTGTATTTAAAATTTGACTGCTATTTTGCCTAAAATCAACTTAATAGGTCCTTAATGGCTCATTGTTGCAGTTGGCTTGAGACTTCCAGCCATGCTGGCATGTCTTGTCTTCTTCTTTGCGCTTGGCCCCGATAATGGCTGCTTGCAGCTATATTTATTTTTTATTTTGTAATATTCTATTGATGTAATATTAAGCTTTAATAGACAGAACTCACTAAATGTTATTTTAAGGCTATCATTGTGATTATATAAATGTTTGTATAGAGTGATAAAGTCAAAATGATCCATAAATTAGAAGTTAAGGTGTTTTGCCTTTGTATGACCCATTATAGTTTTGCAGATAATGCAAAGGCAGAATACAGTAACTTCCGAATAAGGGTCAAAGGTCAAGTTTAAGCTCTTTTTTTAATGTAGATAAATATATTAATTATGACAACTACTTAATTTTCAGTGTCCTACCCGTCATACAATTGGCTGGACAACAAAAAAACTTTAAAGTCATTTTTCTCAGTTTCACACTCGGGTGGTTTAAGGTCTTTTGCCTATGTAGGGCAGTATAGCTAATAGTGCAAGCTAAGGGCTGTCTTGTCTGCTTTAGGTGGGTCAAGTCGCAGGTCCAGGCCCCATGGAACTGCTTCACTTACTCAACAACAACAGTTCATGGAGAGAATGCAGCACGCACAGAACCAATAGAGTGAGCAGCAAAGGCAGTTGAGCCTTTATGTAAATGTGTATTGGAAATCACTGCACTTCAACAGAACACGAAAACGAGATTTCAGTCGACCAAATGCTATCTCAATACTTGTTCTAGCAGAACTCAAATACACATTGAAGGATTCCTCCTGTGGTGTCAGTCTTGGAGACTGCAGATGTAGGAAAAAATCCACATCCTGCCCCTCGATCTGCTCTGCTCTCTAAATGGGACATTGAGATATAAATATTAGTGTCCGAAATTATATCATCACACATTTTAATTTTGTCGCAAGTATAAAATCTAAAACTCTGGTTTAATTACATTAATAGAAAATTAATAACATACCTCTTACATTTAACAACCAAACAAGATTTCAAATGCTGTTTTCATGCATTACCTACCTTTGGGAAGGAGTGAGCATTCTGGAACAGGTGGGACTGCCTGAGTGCATTGGCGTCATGCGCAGAACCAGGCATTTTGCAGCTCACATTCCAGAAGCTATGGAATAATTATCGCAGTGAATCAAAGTGTAATTGGGGATGCTTGATTATGGCAAAAATTATAATCCCAATTCTTTCAGGTCAATAATGAGATCAAAATTATTTAAACATGAAGCATGTGATTTTTTTTTAAACTTCTATTTTTCTTTTTAATAGTTGACCTAATTTCAGAAACTTTGTAAAACATTCAATAGATGCTAAGGAGGGGTTCTATTATAGCTTAGTGGAGTATGTCTGTCAACATTATACAAATTATTATCATCATAAACTTAAATATAAAAGCTGGGAATGGCAAAACACTTAGCAGTATTTGTCATCACAGACTCCCTGGAAGATATAGGAGGGCCATCCCTTCCTATTTATGAAGTCCCTGTAGCCATCACGTGGAGGCAAACAAGGGATGTGACTCCCATCCACACAGCCTATGATAAAAAAATTAAATAAAAATAAGTTTACACACAGCAGTGTAGCCTTCACACATTTAGCCTACTTTTAGAAAACTGCACTGAAATTATCAAGACAAAAGAGCAGGAAATATTTTTACCTATGATTTGAGGAATGGAGTGGGTCCGTTCAAATCTTTCTGCGGTGGCACATGCCTCTTCCAAAGTGGGTACTAAGTGTTTTGATGACAGAGTCGACCATTCCGTGGCAAAAAAAATACACCATCTTCTTCACGGTGCTCGTGCACCGCAAATTGGTTTGCGATCACACAATACTCTGTCCAGCTTGCTAGTTTGTATAGCACCATAGCAACACGCATCCCTGTAGGCACTTGTGTGCGAATGGTTACTTCACAGGGCTCCATCACTCTCTCCATCATACGGCAAAGTTTAACAAAAGGCCGTGTCAGTGAACTCCATCATTACAACAGTCCTGACTGCGCACGTTCATCCAGAGTTGTCGGAGGGCTCTGGTGGTAACGGGTATCGTGGATATGTGTGGCACAGCTACAGCTACATTTCCCATCTCTTGCTCAATTTGTCTCCTTCTATTAATAAAGACCATGAGGCACAGTAGTGTCAAGTGCTGCTGGTGGATCAGTACCAGCGCCAAAGAGCAAACAAAGACTATCGCCATCTGCCCCAAACTATTCATTATCCGCCTGCTGCTGCTGTTGTTGTTGTTGTCTTTGGATACAGGAAGAAGAATCGGAAATGACGCATATTGTGTCTTAATGTTGTCCGTACGTCCAGACGCTAACCGTGCGTTGCCGTTTACATCGGGATATTGGAGACTGATTACACATTCCATGTATACAGGAGTAACTCTCTCTGCTCACGCATGTAAACAGGTTATCCCGAATGTTTCAGAAACCCGAATAGTGACCTTAACCTGACCATAACCCGAATTTTAACAGCTTGTAAACGTAGTCAGTGACTGACGAATGGGGGTTTCGCCTAGAAGCCTATCCTTTTCAAGATCTAGAAAACGCCCAATGACAGTGCCAATGCCATGGGCATGCGAGATTTGCATGCGTAACTCCGCCTACCCACGTTTGTACATAAGGAAGTAGCTGGCATGATCGCATTATGTTTTAGCTTTGGAGCCAAGGGTTACATACCTCTTCACTTTAAAAGACAAGAATTTGGGGTTTTCATGAGCTGTATACAAAAATCGTCAGTATTAAAACAATAAAAGACCTGAAATATTTCAGTTGGTGTGCAATGAATCTAAAATATATAGTTTAATATTTATCATTACATTATGGAAAATAATGAACTTTATCACAATATGCTAATTTTTTTAGAAGGACCTGTATGTTTTTGAGGAAGTTATATTTAGCAGTATAAATTGGAATTTTATACAAGGAATTGCATCAATAGTGATTCAAAAGTGAAGCTGTACAAAGCTAAAAGAGGCAAACACCAGCACGAGACAGACAGCGGACTGGATCAATCAATCAGGAGCAGACATGAGCAATCAATCCTCCAGCATTTCAACACCCACATGATGACAATTTTGATGATGATGATGTGTTGAAATTATCTGTTGAATATCTTTCAATCTAATATGACTCCTTACCTAAAATAATGCCATAATAATAATCATACACTGTTTGTTCCTTTGGCCAGAGGAGAACTGGTTAGACTGAGCCTGGTTTCTCCCAAGGTTTTTTTTCTTCTATTCTGACCCCTGAAGGAGTTTTCGTTCCTTGCCACTGTCGCCTTTGGCTTTTGGCTTGCTCAGTTGGGGACACTAAATATTCAACTATACTGATCAGCCCACATTGACACAATATGTTAACTGAAATGAGCTAGATGGCATCACTATTTTCTCAAAAGCGGCTGTACAGCTGAAATCAAACTCTGTTGCATTATTTTCCTGTTACCATTGTGACCCTGCTTTGAAACAATCCGTATTGTAAAAAGTACTATATAAATAATAAAGGTGATGTGACTTGACGTGAAACGCGATACAGTTAAAATGCAAGTTGCGCAACAGAACTCAGACCACTTCATTCAGTTAGTTTTGAATTCGGTACCCCTGAGGTCTACCTGACAGCTTTCACATTACCAATTTTTCATGTGAACTGTGTCCTGTTTCTAGCTAAATCACCACAAATTTACATCATGATATACAGTCTTGTTCAAAATAATAGCAGTACAATGTGACTAACCAGAATAATCAAGGTTTTTCGTATATTTTTTTATTGCTACGTGGCAAACAAGTTACCAGTAGGTTCAGTAGATTCTCAGAAAACAAATGAGACCCAGCATTCATGATATGCACGCTCTTAAGGCTGTGCAATTGGGCAATTAGTTGAATTAGTTGAAAGGGGTGTGTTCAAAAAAATAGCAGTTTGGCATTCAATCACTGAGGTCATCAATTTTGTGAAGAAACAGGTGTGAATCAGGTGGCCCCTATTTAAGGATGAAGCCAACACTTGTTGAACATGCATTTGAAAGCTGAGGAAAATGGGTCGTTCAAGACATTGTTCAGAAGAACAGCGTACTTTGATTAAAAAGTTGATTAGAGAGGGGAAAACATATAAAGAGGTGCAAAAAATGATAGGCTGTTCAGCTAAAATGATCTCCAATGCCTTAAAATGGAGAGCAAAACCAGAGAGACGTGGAAGAAAACGGAAGACAACCATCAAAATGGATAGAAGAATAACCAGAATGGCAAAGGCTCAGCCAATTAGTTACCTATTAGTTAGAGTTACCTGTAAGTACTGTGACAGTTAGAAGACGTCTGTGTGAAGCTAATCTATTTTCAAGAATCCCCCGCAAAGTCCCTCTGTTAAAAAAAAGGCATGTGCAGAAGAGGTTACAATTTGCCAAAGAACACATCAACTGGCCTAAAGAAAAATGGAGGAACATTTTGTGGACTGATGAGAGTAAAATTGTTTTTTTTGGGTCCGAAGGCCACATGCAGTTTGTGAGACGACCCCCAAACTCTGAATTCAAGCCACAGTATACAGTGAAGACAGTGAAGCATGGAGGTGCAAGCATCATGATATGGGCACGTTTCTCCTACTATGGTGTTGGGCCTATTTATCGCATACCAGGGATCATGGATCAGTTTGCATATGTTAAAATACTTGAAGAGGTCATGTTGCCCTATGCTGAAGAGGACATGCCCTTGAAATGGTTGTTTCAACAAGACAATGACCCAAAACACACTAGTAAACGGGCAAAGTCTTGGTTCCAAACCAACATAATTAATGTTATGGAGTGGCCAGCCCAATCTCCAGACCTTAATCCAATTGAGAACTTGTGGGGTGATATCAAAAATGCTGTTTCTGAAGCAAAACCAAGAAATGTGAATGAATTGTGGAATGTTGTTAAAGAATCATGGAGTGGAATAACACCTGAGAGGTGCCACAAGTTGGTTGACTCCATGCCACACAGATGTCAAGCAGTTTTAAAAAACTGTGGTCATACAACTAAATATTAGTTTAGTGATTCACAGGATTGCTAAATCCCAGAAAAAAAAAATGTTTGTACAAAATAGTTTTGAGTTTGTACAGTCAAAGGTAGACACTGCTATTTTTTTGAACACACCCCTTTCAACTAATTGCCCAATTGCACAGCCTTAAGAGCGTGCATATCATGAATGCTGGGTCTTGTTTGTTTTCTGACAATCTACTGAACCTACTGGTAACTTGTTTGCCACGTAGCAATAAAAAATATACTAAAAACCTTGATTATTCTGGTTAGTCACATTGTACTGCTATTATTTTGAACAAGACTGTATAAGCAATATCACACGTTGTTTTTCTGCAATATCAAGTGCAATATTACAAGTTGTTTTTCTGTCCAGAATAGCATGATTACAAATGTAATACTGATCTTATACAACAGTTTAATAAAATAGATAAGTTATATAAAGTGTTGTTTTAGACCCAATAGTTTTTTTTGTTTTGTTTTGAGAACTGTTCATCTCCGATTCTGAGCAATACACAATAGCGTTTCATTTCTGTATCATATTTTGAATTAATTGGGTGAACCAAAGATATAATGTACCATAAAGTGAACCATTTACATTTACCATTTTCATAAAGAGAGCCATTTACTTCACTCATGATGTATTAGAAGCAGGAAAAATGGGCAAGTGTAAGGATTTGAGCGAGTTTGATGAAGGCCAAATTGTGATGGCTAGATGACTGGGTCAGAGCATCTCCAAAACAGCAGCTCTTGTGGGCTGTTCTAGGTCAGCAGTAGTCAGTAGTGAACCAGCAACAGGGTCATGGGAAGCCAAGGCTTATTGATGCACGTGGGGAGCGAAGGCTGGCCTGTATTTTCTGGTCAAACAGACACACTACTGTATCTCAGATTGCTCAAGAAGTTAATGCTGGTTCTGATATAAAGGTATCAGAATACACAGTGCATCGCAGTTTGTTGCGTATGGGGCTGCATAAATACAGACAGTTAGGGTGCCCATGCTGACCCCTGTCCCCTGCTGAAAGTCTCAACTGGACGTGAGCATCACAACTGGAACACAGAGCAATGGAAGAAAGTGGCCTGATCTGATGAATTACGTTTTCTTGTACATCACGTGGATGGCCAGGTGTTTGTGTGTGTCAATTACCTGGGGAACGTCAGGTGCACTATGGGAAGAAAGCAAGCGAGGGGCAGTGTGATGCTTTGGGCAATGTTCTGCTGGGAAACCATGGGTTATGGCATCCATGTGAATGGTACTTTGACATGTACCACCTACCTAAGCATTGTTGCAGATTTTGTACACAAGGGGTCGGCAAGTATATATTTGGCCATGGGCACAGGCAGGAATATAGTCAAGGGATAATTTAAATAACTAGAATTACCTGAAAAACTGTTACAGTGTATTTTGTAATTGGTACTGAGCTTATCAAATTGAATACATGAATAAAGCAGTAGTGACATGTCACCTAGCAAGTATCTTCATTCACCAACTTGCAACACAGACCACAAGATGAAGCATGGCACCTTTTTTTGCTGGTTGTCTTGTTAATATTTTTGATAAAAAAGCTGAATTCGAGTTGTTATTTTTCACATGTTGGTGCTGAAGCCCCACATTATAAGCAAACATTTTAATGGTTCACTGTTAATTTTATCATACCACACTTTGAATGATGGCTTTTTTAGAGGGGTGTCTAGTGATCCATTCCACAGACTCTTTCGAATGTCTTTCAGAACTAAGCTCTCAATTCATCCCAAAATAAAACATTGCTGCAAAAACATTCTTGTACTTTTTTAAAGGCAAAATCTATCTTTATTGATTGTGAGTTACTGTTGTTGTAATCCCTCAGATTCAATCTCAGGTCTTTCCATATGGGAGTCTGACTCTCTAACAATGAGGCTAAATGCTGCAACTTTTGCGTAAGCCACTAGACTAGAGCCTCTTTTGACATAAGGGGAGTTCACTTGCACAGCTCTCACTAGCTCGTCTCTGTTACACTATCAAGACAGATATATTTCAGAACCAGCCGTTATCGAAACAATCTGGCTGCGGGCATGGGCCAGATATTATTGCCGGTGGGCCAATTTTGGCCAATTGCCGATCACTGATGTACACCCTTTAATGGAAACGGTATTCCCTGGTTGCTGTGTTCTCTTTCAGCAGGATAATGCACCCTGCCACAAAGCAAAAATGGTTCAGGAATGGTTTGAGAAGCACAACAATGAGTTTGAGGAGTTGACTCTGCCTCCAAATTCCCCAGATCTCAATCCAATCAAGCATCCGTTGGATGTGCTAAATAAGTCCAAGAATACAATTGCTACAAGCCCAGTAGGAAAGGTAGATGTGTTACAATGATCATTGTGTTAATTTTTCTTTAATCTAATATCTTCTTCAGTCAGCCAGTTCATTGTGGTTAGTAATGGCATGTAAATCAATGTAGAAAGAACACGAGAATGAAACATCCCTCCTTCTATGACATTTATGAGATTTGGTATGGCTAATTCCTTAGAACAAAACCTGAGCGTACCCACTTCCCCACTTACTGTATTTTTATGCATCAGGACTGACTGAGGGCAAATTAAATAGATAAAGCGATTACAGATAGTGCACATCACAGGAGATTAAAGGTTATTATGGGTGTACAGAAACCGCACTTCGTGAAGTATTGTGTATGTCACAAGTTCCCTTAGATAAGCTTTCCAGTAAGCACACATTGTGTGTTGTACCATGGTAATGGCATACAGCAGAACACAGTTATGTCAGTTTGATGGCACTGAAGAAAAGTACATTGTGTCTGCATGGAGATGAGAAGGGTATCCTGGCACCATCACAACAGTGGTTGTTAAAACAGAGTGTTAGAACATCTATCTATCTATCTATCTATCTATCTATCTATCTATCTATCTATCTATCTATCTATCTATCTATCTATCTATCTATCTATCTATCTATCTATCTATCTATCTATCTATCTATCTATCTATCTATCTATCTATCTATCTATCTATCTATCTATCTATCATTTTCAAGCATATATCCTCCTGGGACCCAGAAAAAAAAAAAAGGTTTTGGAATTTTATATTTTTTCATGTCATTACATTGTTTAGAGAGCATAAGAAACAAATGGACAACATTTAAAAAAAAAAAAATATATATATATATATATATATATATATATATATATATATATATATATATATATATATATATATATATATATATATATATATATATATATATATATATTTCATTCATATGTTATGATATGTCCTCTGTAGTTTACCATCTGACATTCAAGACAAGCAGCACACAACCTGAGGACATTTTCATGAATTCCTGCCCAGAAAAATATTAAATCTTATAAAATAACTAAATAAGGATAAGAGAGCAGTTGAAGAAGGTGTCCATCAGTTGACTGGAACTGTTCAAATTCGACTCATCCTGGGACTGTTCCAGCGGAAAATCATTGCGCTTTGTAAAGATTAACCTTTCAACAGCGCTTTGTTCCCCTTGCTCTGGTCTCATTGGTCCCGGTTCAGCATCCCCTAGGTGTGACTGCTTCCTTTCTCTAGTCTCCCTTTTCCCAAGAGACATCCGCCCTGAAAAGTGACTAAATGCTGGCCAATTCATCCCTAACCGCGACTTCCACCCTATGCATTTTTTCTGCTATTTCTCCTATAGTGGATCATGACAGGCATTATTGGATATTTTACCACATCACTGTGTACACACCTTACCGGAACCATGTGGCTGTTGTCCAGTCCCTCGCGTTGATTCAAGCTTTGGTAAATAGAGGTTTGGTTACATTTTGAATCCACCAAAGCTTAATAAGTAAGGTGTCCTTAACTCTTAAAGACAGAGACAACCACCCACTGCTAAAAATAACCATCGTTCTAAAATGTTTAAAGGTGTCCTAAAATGAACAATTTAATTAACCTTGCCATAGTGAAAAATTAAGAGTTCAGTACATGGACATCGCATACTGTGAGTCTCAAACACCATTGCCTCCTCCTTCATATGTAAATCTTGTAAATAAAAAACACCACAGAAAAATAAGTGCTTCTCAACATAACACCAACCGTGACACAAGCGTTGGGGATCATTTATATGCACGCCCCCAAAATTTGCATATGTGCAAACATGTTAATTGTCTGCAGGTAAACAAGACACTTGAGGATAGCAAAAACGGCAGCTCTCAGCATTCTATTATATGTTTATTTGTTTCTTTGTTATCCCATAGACTTCTGTTTGTTTATATTCATTCTTTGTTGTGTTCATCTTACTTTAATAAACTAGCTTTTATTTACTAGAGGTGTTGTCCATTTTCCCCTTTTTATGTTGTGACTTGTAACAAGCAGGTAGTAACAGTCTATAATAAATTTCTGTAGTTACAATTGTAATTACACAGTTGGCACTTCTCTTAAACCTAACCCTACCCTTAAACTGACCCATACCACCACACCTGTCCCTAACTCTACCCATATCCCACCTCAATATCAGCAAAAGTGCTTTGCAATACAATTTGAACAGAGAAAACTAGTGTACTTATTTTTTTGATGTAAGTACATAGTACTTAAGGCCACCTAATATAAAGTGAGGCTGCTAGCTTTGTTCGCACCATAAGTCGGAGCCACTTTCATATTTTAACTTTATTCAGATTTGATTAATATTTTTTTTGTTGTTCTAATTAATCATTCCTAATTGAATTTGAATTCTGAATTGTCATTTTCGTTTCATCTGGGAGGCACATGTCGAAGGAACTACATCAACAATTATCAACATTTAAAAGGCCCCCACGTCACAGACACACAGCGCACACTTTCACCAGAGTACTAATCACGCACACCTGTAACCCATCATCACCACTATCACCAGGAGCACAAAAGACACACACACACACACACACACGCACGCACACGCACGCACTCAGTCACTGTCTCGTCTCATTTGAGAAAGGTACTAACCTCTTTTGTTTACCTTAATGACTCCATTGATGTTACTTACCCGTCTCCAGTGTCTTCTACCCAGTCTCCAGCGATCTCCAGTGTCCACAGTGTTGTGTGTTTTGTGTTCTCCATCGTTCCTCTCCTGCGAATCCTCCTACGATCTCCAAGTGCACCCTGAGAATCACAGACCATAGCCATTACCAGCATATCTTCACTCCAGTGGCGGCGCCAGGGGGGGGCTAGGTGGTGCTGCAGCTCCCCCTATAATAGCCATAGCACCTGCAGAGCACCCCCAAGAAATGTCTGTAATGTAATTTTTTATATTCTAATGTCATGTTTGAATATTCTTTTTCATGTTTTTAAAATAGGAATTAAATAATAATTTAAAATTATATATATTTTAGTCTAATAACATGAGGCCCAAACAGGTGATCTTCTTTGGCCAATGGGCGCGGCGCCCGCAAAGTTCGCGAACCTCTGACCTTAACTAATTTCAGCTTGTTTTTGATAGAGAGTTTTACGAAATAACGTTAACATACACCAAAATGGATCGTTTTTTGCTCCCTAAACGTCCACGTTCGGAGTCAAATCCTGACACAACACTCGTCGTCACAGAGCCTCAGGAACAACTTCAAGAAAATCCTGGGGATGAACTTGAAGACGGAGAATCGGCGGCGGCGGTTTCCATTGAGGATGCTAACGTTACGGTTTGTGCTGCTGCAGATGATATAAGCAACCATCCTCAAGAGGGCCCAAGAAGGCCAGTCCTTCAAAAATACCCCACACGGCAATTTGGGAATCAGCAGAGAAGTTTTAACAAAAGTTGGATGGATCAGTATTCATGGCTGGAATACAGCGTGGTCAAAGATGCAGCATTTTGTTTTGCGTGTAGGCATTTTCTGAAGCGAGGGCACGGATTTCATGTAGAGCCAACATTTACCAGCAGCAGCAACGGATTTAACAACTGGCGGAAAGCATCAGCATCTCTGAAGAGCCATCATGAAAGTATGGGGCACAAATTTGCTATGGAAGGATGGAATGAGTTCAAGCAAAAAGAGACAAGCGGATCTAAAATAGCAAACCTGCTTGATAAGGGACATTCTGCGTTAGTTATGGAGAACAGAAAATACATGAAAGCTGTGGTGGAGAGCCTGCGCTTCACAGCCTGCCAGGGGATCGCACAGAGAGGTCACAGAGAGGGTGAGTCGTCACACAACTTGGGAAACTTTCGTGAGCTGCTGCATGTTACTGCTAAGTTTGATCCAACAGTGGACAAGAAGTTAGCTACCAACCCATCAAACGCCAAATACACTCACCACGATATTCAGAATGAGATATTTGCTGTAATGGCAGAAATGATAAGAAAGAAGATAAGTGATGAGGTAAGAGATGCAGAGTGCTTTGCTGTTTTGGTGGATGAGAGTAAAGATATGAGTAAAAAGGAGCAGATTTCTGTTATTGTGCGGTATTTGCAGCCAGACTCAGGGGAAGTGCATGAGGAGTTTTTGCATTTCACTGCCGCAGATGGATTGGATGCAGACTCTCTGCTAGCCAGCATCAAACACACACTCAGTCAGTGTAATATTGATATACATCGCTGTGTTGGTCAATGCTACGACGGAGCATCTGTGATGTCAGGATGTAATAATGGTGTGCAGGAAAAATTCAGAAAGGAGGTGCCGCAAACCATCTATATACATTGCCATGCACACAGGCTAAATTTAGTGTTAGTGGACTGTGTACATAATGTCAGTGCTGCAGCAGAGTTTTTTGAGACACTACAAATGCTCTACAAGTTTTTTTCTGGATCCGTGGTGCACGATCTATTTATGAGAAAACAAAAAGAGCTCGACCCGACAGCACAACCAGTAGAACTCAAGAGACTGTGCGATACTCGCTGGGCTTGCCATTATAATGCGATCTGCGCCATCAAGAAAACTCTCCCCGCTATCCGAGCCACCCTGCGTGATGTCATCACTCAGTCACACCCACATCGGAGGGCAGAGGCAAGAGCCATCAGTGCCATCATCGATGACAAGTTTGTTTTGCATCTCATCATGTTTGAGGATTTATTTAGAACAACAAAGTTCATGTCAGATCAGCTACAGGCCCCCAATTTTGACCTCATTGCGGCAGAGGATTTGGCCCAGTCTGTACTTAATGCTCTATCAGAAAAGCGCACAGACACTAAGTGGAAAGAAATTCAACAACAAGCAGAGACTCTGTATGCAAACACACATACTTCACGCGAGAAAAGGCAGACCCAGAAAACTCGACACCTGGAGGATTTTATTGTGGAGGCCCCGATAGAGAGAACACAGACAGACAATACTGATGACATGAAAACGCACTCTTTCTATCCAGTTATAGACAGGTTGATGGTGGAAATGAAACGGCGCTTTTCAACAGAGGCAAATGATGTTCTGAGAGGTGTGCCAACTCTCAGCCCAAAACACACATCGTTTTTGGACAAACAACTTCTGCTGCCCATGGCCCGACACTATGGTGTCAGTGAGGAAAACCTGTCAGCAGAGCTCTACCAGGTGCGGCGGCTTCTACAAAGGAAGGAAGAACAGGGACATGCCATCCACAGCACAAAGGAGTTCCTATCCTTAATGCGACCATATAAAGATGCATTTATGGACCTGTACACGTAAATATGTATAGCCCTGACACTTCCTGTCACATCAGTGAGCTGTGAACGCAGTTTTTCTTGCCTGGGCCGTGTAAAAAACTACCTGAGGAATAGCAGTGGAGACGCTAGGACCAGTAATCTGGCACTTTTGGCTATAAACACGGAGAGAACGAGGACCCTTGACTGCGATAACATCATTGATGCCTTCGCACTCAATCACAGCAACAGACGTATTGTTTTGTTGTGAAGACATCTATGGTAAGTGCTTGATTTCCCCCTCTGTTGGCTGTTAAAAATGTAATTAATTTGGTGGTTGAAGCACAAATCTTGGCTCTTCATAGTTACATATATGATGCTCCAACAATAGGAACATTGCTGATTCATCATTAGACTAGTGTGTTGGAAACTGGCTGTGTGATTTCGTGATCTGAGCATTTTAGGCCTAGCGTGTGTCTGTTGCTGCTGTTTGCTGCTCCGTTGTATTCAGGGCTCGACTGTGACATAATTGTGTGAAAATATTTTCAGAGGTTTACATTGGCAGGCTTATGTTGTATCTATAGCCCTTGGCCTATTATATATATATATATATATATATATATATATATATATATATATATATATATATATATATGCCTATAGTTACGGAACGAATATAGTTAATGTGAGCGTGTACGCATTAATTTATACCAGGGTGGTCCAATGCGACTCCATAATGCCATAATGACGCCGCAAAATTCAAAGCACCTTCTCTTAAGTGTTGAGCATCCCCATAGCACCTGCATCAGAAAATCTCTGGAGCCGCCACTGCTTCACTCCGTCAGGTTATTCCTCTACTGGTTGCTCAATAAACCTGAATACTCACCATCTTGTCTCTGTAGAATCTGTACCGTAACATCATGAACTGGCCTTTTTTAATTTATACTGTTTTCTGAGGTCAACTAATGACAACAAAAACATCATAACTAATAAGTAATAGGCTATTTTCTACACTGGTTTTGAGGCTCTCCAAAACGTTGGGTTTTGATGGGCGTGCTGCCACGGCAAGGATTGGATAAGATTTGGTTGTTTTGAAAGCGGCAACCGGAATGATTCAAGTACATCTTTATCAAACAAACACAATGATTTATTTCTCATCTACCCGCGATTGATTGGACTATTATTTTTGTATTACATGGCCCACACAATCGTTCGATATAAGAGCCCTGCCAATTTTGAGTTTCCAGACCAAACATCTTGATGTGGGTCAGGCTTGTCAGGCTACTTTTTTACATAAATTGTTAATGTACAATGCTTTGCAACCTTTTTTAATGAACCGCAAGAAAACTTCTACAGAATGGTTGTCATAAATGTTACCAGATTATTGGTTGCTTTCTAAAATATTATATGCCTGTATTTTTTGAACTACCAGTCAAAAATAAAAAAGTATTTAAATATACTGTCTACATTTTTTATTTGCAGGGTATAAGGTGGAATAACATTCATAGCATAATACTCACTACTGTGTTGGGGGTAACACATTACAAGTAACTCGAGTTGTGTAATCAGATTCATTTTTCAAGTAACTAGTAAAGTAATAAAACTTAAAACAGCAAAATATCTGAGTTACTTTTTCACATTTATGTGACCTTTTTGAGAAAAAAATCGAGAGTAAGTGCGAACATGATTGTTATTGTAGTTCTAGACTAAATGTGAGCCTGTCCTCATCTCACTTGCACAACACAGATTCAGGAATTGGTTGAAAAACTTTTTTTTTTTCCAAGCTTGTTTAAACTTTCTTTATATATCAATACATAATTAAAATGTAAGTACTCTGAAAAAGAAAGTATAAAAATGAGTGTCTGTAGACCTCTCACGACGTTTAAAAGCCAGCTCATTATTTCCATTCACTCCACCTTCTCCCTTCTGGGCTCTTTCCAAAGCCACGCCCCCAAAATACATGAACAAGCTACATCGGCCGCTCAGCTGGAAGATGCATTGTTTACCTCAGACAAGCAGTGTGCATGTAGTGACAACATGTCACAATCACATGTAATAAAAAAAAATCGAACTTTATCAGTATGAATATAAACAAATAAGATGTCTTTTAGTACTCACTATCAAGCTAGAATGGTAAAGTTTAAAATATATTTTTGTTTGATTTGGTAACGAGCTAGTTAATTTATAAGGCAAAGAAAATGGGTAGCATCATGTTTTTTCAATAACATCAGTTATACTGTGATGAAGATGAATTTCGACTAAGATTCATAACATATACTGTGTTTTGCATGAAAGAGTTTCCATGATGAAAGCATTGTTGATTAGTAGTAGCTAAAGCTAACTTAGCTCTAAAAAAAGTTCCTGGATGCAGTGTACTAGCTTTTACACATGCATTTTGTTATCTAAAGTTAATTTTGCGAAATTCAACACAACAGCGATCAACTTGAGCTAAGCATATTGAGTATTTATCATCTCTACTAATGGCTAAGTGTATAATATTGTAACTTTATGTTAAGTAATGTTATTAGCTATATTAGGCAGCTTCATGTGCTCTTGATACATGCTTCATGAAAACATAAACCAAAAAAATGTATAATCAAAATGAAAGATTACCTGTCCAGCAGAAATACAGCCAGCAATGAGTCGTTTTTCAGGTCCCTCAGTTCTCACCATCGTTGAAAAGCCACGCAGATATTTACTCGCGTTTGATTTTTTTGTTTATCCAAAGACTTTCTGTGCATTGCCTTTTCTCGTACTGTCTTCCTTTTTTTGCATTGTTTGCCTTCACTGACTGTAAAACCCTGTACTGCGAATTTTGAATGCTCTTTCTCTGCCATTATTTTGCCTATGTTTCTTGCCTCTTGAACTCCTCAAATGAAACGAGCAGGCGCATGTGGGCGGATCCTGTAGCAGTGGTTGCCATGGTAGCGAGAGAGAGTGACAGTCGCCCCAGCCAATCATTTGTTTCGTCCCAAACAAAAATAATGAGTGGTATTTATTGCAGATTAAAAAGTCTAGAGTCACTCAGTTTTTATACTCTCCTTTTCAGAGAACTTACATTTTAATTATGTATTGACATATAAAGAAAGTTTAAACAAATTTGGACAAAAGTGTTTTAGATCAGTCCGTCCTACCCTACCTTTAAACCAAAAGCAAAATTAGTTTAGTTTTTCTGTTTTTATTGGTGAAGTAAGACTGTTAAACTTTTTGGTAACACTTTACAATAACAGGACATGAATAAGCATGTATTAATACATGAATTAATAGTTAATTCAACATGAACTCATGATTAGTTAAGATATGAACTAATCATGAACAAATGAGGAGCTATCCTCAATTAAGACACGAGTCATAATGATTCATGCATGAATACAGCAGCTTTGGTAATGCATTAATTAACAAGTATGGGTAAACTAAATTAAACAGGCTCTCTAAGAAGGAATAACAAATATTTTGACTTTGAAATACATTTTCAAATGAATTATTGTCAAAATTTAAACACTTTTTATCAGAAGCTTCATCATAAATATTACTGAAAGCCAAGATTAGTTTTTCATTACTTTCACTGATCATCTAAATCTGCTATATTTTATCTCAAAAGGTCTCAGTCTGTTTTGTGATTTCTTTCTTATCAAACTAAACGTACTATGACTTATAACAGTTTCTGAGGAATCAGTCCCCAAAAAATACCCAGACAGGAAACAAGCAGTTATGTCCGGAAGTGAGGAAACGTCTGCTGGGATCCGTACAGTTCTCTCTCCACCCAGATATTGGCCATGATGATTCGGTACCTCCGTTCTCTTAACTGGGCTGAATACTAGTTATACTAGTTACATGTGAATTTTATAGTAAGTTTATGATAAATCATGAGCGAGCTGAATTTGGTAAGTAGTTAACAGTGAATTAATCATGAAGTCATGACACAATGACGCATTAACAAACTATGAGTTGATGTTAGTGTATGGTTAGTTAATAATGAATTAATCATGATGTGCCCCCTCAAGTAAAGTCATGACATAGTCATACATTAACAAGCCATGAGTTGATGTTAGTGTATAATTAGTTAACCATGAGTTAGTAATGATGTGCCCCCTGAAGTAAAGTCATGACACTATGATGCACTAACAATTCATTAATTACAAAATGAATTAACATATACACAAAGAAACCTTATTCCTTTTCACCCCTGGTACAAAAAATAAAATAAAATATACAAAGTATTTGTAGGCTAGTTATTTTATTTATATAATTAAACTTATATGGACTTAAAATAAAGCCCAAACATACCTTTAAAGACACACACAAGGCACGTTTACATGTAAAGCAGAGCACATCCACCGGCTAATGCTAAAAAATACAGTTAATTATTGTACACACCTCCAGAAATATCTCAATAAAACAATCATACAAAGATCTCTTAAATTATTATTTCGGTTTACCAAAGCAGTCAACATTATTATTTGATAAAATGCCAGCATTATCGAAGGAACACAACTAACCAAGGGGGTAATCTAGCGCTCGGAAAGCGTTCCACCCATAGGGGCTGCCATTGCTAACCAAGCCATCACCTGCTGTTAGCATCCCATTGACTCCCATTCATTTTTGAGTCACTTTGACAGTGAATAACTTTACATCTGAGACGTTTAAAGACTCCATTTGTCCATTGTTTATTTCTAAAGAAACACGACAATGCATAAAAGGCTCCGTTACCTTGTATCTTACACTATCGCCCCGCAGAAGCTGTTTTTGTAAAAATAGGCTAACGATTGCGTCATAACCAACGCGACCCTGTCGCACAGTTGAGAAATTACCGTATAGACAGGAGGAGACGCTCGCAGGCAATCTTTTACTGTCTATGAGACAGTCGGGGGGACGTGGAGACATAAAGTCTGATAAAGTCAAGGGGGAAGAATGGGGAGAAGCCCATAGTGAGCCAAAAGCAACGGGAGAAAATATTTAAACAACGTGATTCAGCTTTCACTTTCCACAACTACTAGAAGCCCTACAGCTGTCAGACAGGAGGCTCACGTCACATCTACGTCGTCAAGCTCAGTCTGAGCCTGCGCAGTTCGCTCAGCCATCAGGAAGTGAGTGCCCCTAGGTTGACTTCATTATTTCGCCGTTGACGTCAATGGGGGCCCCGTGTCCATTTCTTTTACTGTCTATGCAACTAACACGCTAGGAGCACCAAGAGCGCCACTAATGAATGTCCCACCAGAAACAAACCCTACATACTGTAGTTCCGGGAAGAAAACTATAGCTAAAAAAGACTAAATGTAATTGAACTATAAAAATCAGAAAACGGGTTATATATCAAATGAAAATTATTAATGGTAGTTATTAGTCTATTTTCCACGTTTGATTAGACAAATCTGTGAAATTGATGGCTAAATAATCATGTTATTTGTCACAAAGCTGCAGATGGCATATTTTAATACAGTTTACAGTTTAAATTATGACAGTATTAAATCACATGTTTAATTAAAAGTCAGAGTACTTCTTATTTATTTTAAGGAACCTGTTTGATTTAGTTTACCCATACATGTTAATTAATGCATTAATTACCAAACATGTACTAACATGTAATTAATGCTGCTGTATTCATGCATGAATCATTATGACTCATGTCGTAGTTCATGATAGCTCCTCATTTGTTCATGATTAGTTCATATCTTAACTAATCATGAGTTCATGTTGAATTAACTATTAATTCATGTATTAATACATACTTATTCATGTCCTGTTATTGCAAAGTGTTACCAATTTATTTAATAAATGCAAATAAATGCTGTCCATTGAACTTTCTATTCATTAAAGAATCCTGAAAAATAACATGTTG
The DNA here is from genome assembly GCF_024679245.1 of Pseudorasbora parva. Lineage (NCBI taxonomy): Eukaryota > Metazoa > Chordata > Actinopteri > Cypriniformes > Gobionidae > Pseudorasbora > Pseudorasbora parva. The sequence continues at coordinate 23,672,731 of NC_090190.1, read as the reverse complement.
GCTATCATGGTTTCCACAACATTTTTAAGCAGCACAACTGTTTTCAACACAGATAATAATCATAAATGTTTCTTGATTATAAAATCATATGAGAATGATTAGTGAAGGATCATGTGACACTGAAGACTGGAGTAATGATGATAAATTCAGCTTTGATCACAGGAATACATTGCTATATATTCACATAGGAAAAAAAGCTGTTTTAATTTGTAATAATATTTCAAAATATTACTGTTTTAACTATTTTTGATTACATAAATGCAGCCTTGGTGAGCAGAAGATACTAAACATTAAAAGCTGCAGCCTACTTTATTGTCACAAATAGGCTACTTTGAGATGACTTGAAAAACACACATAAAGCATATATTGTCGCAATCGTCTGATTGTCGTCGTCATGTTTCATCACTCATAACGATTGTTTTCCTTCAGCTGCAGCTCCTGGATATTGGATACTGGATATTACCTCTACGAATACACTTTTGGACTTTCTGTGAGAGCGCCGTCCTCATATTTAGATTAGAATAAAATGACAGGTCATGCATAGATTATTTTTTGTCTCTGAATTTAAATCTTGATGTATTCACATTGGTTTCTATGTTTATACACTTGCCCGTGACCTCAAGAAGCGCGCTGTCAACCGAGATTAAAGGAAGCTGTTTTTAGCGTCCCTTAACTTGCCCGCCCCAACGCCGGTTCGAATCCCGCTCGGAGCGGGTCGACTAGGATCGGCGAGACCCAGTAAAAGTGCGGGGGACGAAAATACATTTTATTAAAAGTGAGGGGGACACGTCCCCCGCGTAATCTACGCCCATGAGCTTCTCACAATAAACAGACTCACCCTTGAGGGCTGCATGGGCATGCTCCAGTCTCAAATACATTACAGAGCAGATCTGTATCCCCACCCGTGATGTAACGAGGGCAGGGAGTAACACTGTCTGAACTGTTGATTCGCCATTATATTTTTCTTTTTTCTTTGAGAGGCACACACACACATTAACATAGACAAACAATTTCATGTAGAGCGCTTGCGAAGACACAGACACTGTTTGGTTCAGGGGTGCTTTGACCAAGAAACTAATGATGTCACCCGCCTATGACGTCTTGTCACGCCATTTTACGAGTGCTTCATGACGCAATCATACAGAGGCGTTCCCGCAGCACTTAATGCAGTGTGAGTTCCATTGAAAGGAAACTTTTTCTTCAACTGCTCGTGCCGCCCCCGATATGTCATGAAAAAATGCCACCCGGGTGATTCGCCCATGCCAAAAGACAATACTGCTCATGACATTATAAAAGACTTCTACAAAATCACCCACCCTATAATGCCACCTTTTCATATACATTTTTTCTCTTGTCAAATCCCTAAATTCTAAGTGATGGCTGGCTTGAGACTGCTGTCTTCCCCAGTGTCTCTGTGGTGAAGATTCCTCCATAGTAAGCAGAAGGAAATACTGACTGGGGTATTTGGATTGATGACTGCCAGCTGGGCTAATGAGAAGAGTGTTAGAAATAATGAGCACCATGCAGGCATGTGACACTGTAGGCCTTTGTTTGGTGAAGTTCTGTGACAAGTGTAATTTTCCATTTGCGTTGGACTAGAAACCTGGCAGTTTGCATTATTTGCCCACTCAACAGATGTGGCCAGACACTGAAAATGTCCTCACCGCTGCAGTGCATTTCATTTGCACTTCTGCATATTCAAAGTTAGATCTAAATTAAGTTTGATAGCAAACATTATTTTCTGTGTATGTGGTGTTTTTTGAGTAAATAATGACATAATATTCATATTTGAATGAAGAATTTGTGCAGTGGAAATATTCTCAGTCAGGATAGTGACATATCAGAGATCAATCAGAAAATGTCACAATAGCTTTCACAATAGCTCATATAGAGATGTGTGAGATTTCTAATATAGCCCAGTCAAGACAATTCACCATCTGTCCTACAACATTGTTTATCATAGTAGAGGACAGGTGATAACACTGGTAATAAGAAAATAATGTATGTTTAAGACACACGCACGCACGCACGCACACACACACACACACACACACACATATTGTTGTAGGAATTTGTTTGTAGGAAAAACAAATTATTTAATTCAAAGAAATAATGTACATGTGTTATGGTCCTATTTATTCTTCTTTTTCATTTTCATTATCATTATTATTATTCTTTCTTAGTAAATATTATGAATAATCACTATATAATATATTTTATATTATTATTAGTATGTTTATTGATTGTGGTTTGATTTTCTTCTGAGGGTGAGCTCCGCCCATGTACACCTGTCGCTCGTTTGTTAATGTTTGGAGTTGGGGATATAAGGAGAGAAAGGGAGAGATGTGAGAGGACCTGAGTGCGTGCTGTCGTGTGATCCTGGCCGCCTGACCAAACTCCGTCATTGGATGAAACATTGTGGTGACAGCCTGTGTTCCTATGGGCTTTGTGTGCATCCTGACATTGTGGTAGCTGACCAGCTGTGACGGTTGTCTTATGTTTTTCTTGCACTTATTTGTTATTTGTTTGTTTTATTTGTGTAGTTTTGAGTTGATATCGTTTCTTTCTATGTAGTACTTGACACGTGAGCGCCACAGGGTCATCAATAAGTGATTTTCAATGGCACTTTCTGTTTCGCGTGTCCGTTTGTGTTGCGTACCCCCTTCTATGAGCATTCTTCTTGGTGGGGTTCATAACATAAATGGTGGCTTGTCCGGGATAGTTCAATTATGAGTAATTGTGTCTTGAGAGTTTAGTTGTAGGTAATTAAATTTATTTGTTTGGTCCAGATTGAAGGGTTGTCCTACACATACTCCAGTTATTTAGAGTGAGTCAACAGGACTGTGCTTAGCGCCAGTTCTGGCTACGACTTGCTGTTTATTGTTTTCTTTATTATTTTAGTTTGTTGTGTTTGGAGGTATTCCGGGGGAGAGAGTAATCTCTTAATCGGTACCCTCCGAAGACTAGTTAGGAGTAAGTTAGACTACTGGGTAGGTAGTTCTTGTGTGTGTGTGGGGATTTTCCTTTGTGTTCACTGTTGTGTTTTTGCTTCCATATGGCAGCTTTTGACTTAAACAAATGTATAGATCACCCTAGTGTTGAGGGGTTAGAGACATGTCAAAAAAAAAACGATTTGGTTCTGATCGCTCAGCACTATGAGGTTTCTGTTTCAAGAACACTGCGTAAAGCGGATATAAAGGCTTGTATTGTTTCTGCTTTGATTGATAGAGGTTTTTTTCTCTGTGATGGAGGCTGTTTCGACCGAAGCAGCTGGTCCAGTGATAAGTGCAGCAGGAAGTCCTGTTGTACAAGTGCCGGTCGGTGTTCAGGTAACTACATTTACATTTACATTTACATTTATGCATTTAGCAGACGCTTTTATCCAAAGCGACTTACAACTCAGGAGAACAGGAAGCGATCCGTCAAGAAGAGGCAACGAAACACAAAAAGTGCCCTAAATACTAAGATTTGTACACTGCTCAGAGTAGCAAAGACCAGAAAAGGAAAGAAGAAAGGAGAAATAGAGGGGGAATTTTTTTTTTTTTTTTTTTTTTTTAATGTAAGATTAAGTGCTCATGGAAGAGATGAGTTTTTACCTGTCTTTTGAACGAAGTGAGTGATTCTGTTGTGCGTATGGAGGACGGAAGATCGTTCCACCAACCCGGAACAATGAAAGAAAAAGTTCGAGAGAGGGATTTCATGCCTCTCTGTGATGGTACCACAAGCCTTCGCTCATTAGCTGAGCGAAGGCTTCTGGTGGGTGTGTAGACGCGTAGGAGTGAGTCGAAGTATGCGGGTGCTGTGCTTGTGGAAGATCCATAAGCAAGAGTCAGGGCTTTGAATTTGATCCGGGCAGCGAGTGGTAGCCAATGCAGAGAGATGAAATCCAGCGTTCTGGATCATTTGCAGCGGTTTGAATGCACAAGATGGAAGTCCAGCCAGAAGCGCATTGCAATAGTCAAGTCTAGAAATGACCAGGGCTTGGACAAGAAGCTGTGTTGCATGCTCCGTAAGGAACGGTCTGATTTTCCTGATATTGTGCAATGCAAACCTGCATGACCGAGCCGTCTTCGAGATGTGGTCTTTGAAGGACAGCTGGTCATCAAAGATTACTCCAAGATTTCTGACCGACCCCGAAGGAGTAATCAGGGATGAACCTAGCTGGATGGTAAAATCGTGTTGTATGGTGGGGTTAGCAGGGAAAACAAGCAGCTCAGTCTTTGCTAGATTGAGCTGCAGGTGATGTTTTTTCATCCATGCCGAGATGTCCGCCAGACAGTTTGAGATTCGTGCAGCTACTGTGGGATCATCTGGTTGAAATGAGAGGTAGAGCTGTGTGTCATCAGCATAGCAATGATAAGAGAGACCATGTGCCTGAATGATGGGTCCCAGTGATGTAGTGTAAATGGAGAAGAGGAGAGGTCCAAGCACTGAGCCCTGAGGAACCCCCGTGGTCAGTTGATGTGTTTTGGATACCTCTCCTCTCCAGGCAACCTTAAAAGACCTACCTGTGAGATAGGACTCAAACCAGTGGAGTGGAGTCCCTGTGATGCCCAGTGATGAAAGGGTTGACAGAAGAATCTGATGATTCACAGTGTCAAAGGCAGCAGACAGATCAAGGAGGATGAGGACTGATGATTTGGATGCAGCTTTAGCCAGCCGCAGGGCTTCAGTAACTAATAATAATAATAATAATAATAATAATAATAATAATAGATTTTATTTATAATGCACTTTTCATTCCGAAGAATCTCAAAGTGCAACAAGGGGGGGGGGGGAATAACAACAAAAAATGAATAACAAGTAAAAATATAGAATACTACAAACAATCAACCAACACAGAAAACAGAACAGAAACAGAGCTGATGGTGAACAGAAACAGAGCTGATGGTGAACAGAAACAGAGCTGATGGTGAACAGAAACAGAGCTGATGGTGGACAGAAAACAGCTGATGGTGGAAGTCTCTGTTAGCTCCGCAGCACACTGTGGTCCACTCCATGTTTCAGATTTCTCCCAGCGGCAGTGTCCCGATGACATCGCCGAGGCACGACAGCTGAAGACCAGATGATGGGTCTTCTTCATGATGATTCAAACGATGGGGATCGCTGCAGCACCATGCAAGAGGCAGAACATTCCTCCGGGCACTTCTGTGGACACACCGGGGCCGGCGCAGATGTCGCTCCACGGTCGCAATGCAGGACGGAACAGCGGCGCAGCCGAGAAGCAGAACATCCCAACATCATGCCGGACGCCGCCGACGAGAGCCCGGATGACGCTAGCCCGGTGCAAACTTCAGCCACCATGCAGCTTAAGCCCAAGGGAGACCACCAGTGAGCACCCGCGGCGAGAAACATCAAATGTCCTCCAAACCAGAAACCAACCGCAGCAATTCAAACGTAAACATTAGAGAAGCAGTTGAAAACGGCGAAACGACGAACAACGACCTCTCAGTGGCTGCCAGCAATCAGCAACAGTCCCAATTGTAGCTCTGACTGTTAGACTAGTCACAAACATAAGGAAATAAAATAAAATGTAAATCTAATAGTACATTAACATGATTTGTTGTGGGTGGAGAAGCGGCGAACAGACAACGCCAGCGTCCTCTCCCCCACGTTGCCTAGCAGTAACTGACAGTAATGCCGTCTCAGTTCAGTGGCCCTTTTTGAAGCCTGACTGGTTTACGTCCAGTTGATTAGTCTGTGAGAGGAAAGATGAGACCTGGTTGAAAACAACTCTTTCAAGTGTTTTCGCAATGAATGGTAGGAGAGAAACAGGTCTGTAGTTCTCTACAAGTGATGTGTCTAATGTGGGTTTTTTAAGCAGTGGGGTTACCCGAGCCTGCTTGAATGTGGTGGGGAAGATGCCGGTGGAGAGAGATGTGTTGATGATGTATGTGAGTGCTGGTAAGAGTGTAGGGGAGATGGCTTGTAGGAGATGTGAGGGGATGGGATCTAGAGGGCAGGTAGTGGGATGGCTGGAGAGGAGAAGCTTAGATACTTCATCCTCAGTGAGTGTAGAGAAGGAGGAGAGAAGATGTTTGGCTGTGGATGTGGCTGATTCAAAAGTGTGTGTGTGTGGAGGTGTGAACTGACTGCTGATGAGTGTGGTTTTGTTTGTGAAAAAATTGGCAAGATCGTCTGCAGAAAGAGAGGTGGTGGGAGGTGGTGGAGGGTGACAGAGGAGAGAGGTGAAAGTTCTGAAAAGTGTGCGTGAGTCTGAGGTGCTGTTGATTTTGTTGTGGAAATATGCAGATTTAGCTGTATGGACGTCCTGTGAGAAGGAAATGAGCAGAGATTGGTACTTACTCAGGTCAGATGGGTCGTTTGATTTGCGCCATTTTCTCTCTGCTGCCCTAAGTTTGGTCCGGTGTTCACGAAGAACATCAGATAACCAAGGGTTAGAGGGAGTAGTGCGAGCTGGCCTAGAAGACAGAGGGCAGATAGTATCTAGACAAGTGGTTAAAGTGGAACATAAAGTGTCTGTTGCAGTGTTGACATCCATAGAGGAGAATTGTGTGGGTGACGGAAGAGAGGATGATACAACGGAGGAGAGGTGAGAGGGGGAAAGAGAACGCAGGTTTCGTCTGAAACTAACTGGTAGAGGAGGTGGAAGCATAGGAGTAGTGAGATGTATATTAAATGTGATGCAGTAGTGATCCGAGAAGTGTAAGGGTTTGACCAAAGTGTTTTCTGTAGTGCAGTTGCGTATGTAGATGAGGTCAAGTTGGTTGCCAGATTTGTGTGTGTGTGAGGTAGTAAGAAGTTTGAGATCGAATGAGGATAGAAGGGAGCGAAAATCTGTAGCATACGGTTTGTCCAGGTGGATGTTGAAATCACCAAGGATTACAAGTGGGCTGCCATCCTCAGGGAATGAGGACAGCAGCACATCTAGTTCCTCAACAAAGGTGCCCAATTGACCTGGAGGGCGGTAAATGACTACAAGATGGATTTTAGCAGGAGCTTTAACTGTAATAGCATGGTATTCAAATGAGATGTTATTACAGAGAGAGGTGTGGGTTGAGTATTTCCAATTGTTTGTGATAAGAAAACCTGTGCCTCCACCTCTGCCAGTGTGGCGAGGGGTGTGTGAGAAGGAGAAATTGTTAGAGAGAGCAGCAGGAGTTGCTGAGTCTTCTGGACGGATCCAGGTCTCAGTCAAGGCCAAGATATTCAGATTGGAATGAGTGGCGAAGGCTGGAATGAAGTCAGCTTTGTTTACAGCTGACTGACATTCCATAGACCCAGAGAAAAGGAGGGAGGGATATTAGTAGAGGAAGGAATAGGACGCAGATTAGCAGTGTTGCGCTGCCGTCTGCGTCTGATAGTGGAGCGAGGGGTAGAAATAGTGGGTATGTATTGAAAGCACATTGTGAGAAGAGAGAGAAGGAGAAGGAGGATAGAGAAATAAATAAATACTTAAGTGCGTTCTTGGTGTTCGTTCTACGGTGGAGTCGATCGTAGGTCGAGTCGAAAACGAATGTCTTTACACTTGTCGGTCTTCACACGAGGCGGCTGAACACGAGGGCTGAACGCTCCCGCTGACGCTACCGCGACCGCTGACACGCTTATTAAATACACACTGATCACTGCTTGAGGGATAGCAGGTGTGGACGTTTTTATAATTATCCCAAAGATTAATCAACGCAACGGTCTGCCAACGACTCAAATCGAAACCAAACTATCACTCACTACCTGTGCTAAAAGCCAACAATTATTATTTAATAACGGCTGGTGATTGCGTACAGCGCGCTTCAAACTGCCCTGGTTGAAGTGCAATTTGTGAGTAGCTCACGGAACAAAGTTATGAATAAAAAGAATAAGTGCAGAAACGAAAATGTATCTTCCTTCTAGTAATTAAAACACCAAGCAATACAGCAAATACAGAGTATTTCGGATAGACTTACTTGCGATTCGAGCTCCTTCTATGACCGACGCGCTTCTCCTAATGGCCGGCTAACTTGCTCGGCTTTAAATATACAGTCCGCCCTTATAATTATCCCAAAGATTAATCAACGCAACGGTCTGCCAACGACTCAAATCGAAACCAAACTATCACTCACTACCTGTGCTAAAAGCCAACAATTATTATTTAATAACGGCTGGTGATTGCGTACAGCGCGCTTCAAACTGCCCTGGTTAAAGTGCAATTTGGGAGTAGCTCACGGAACAAAGTTATGAATAAAAAGAATAAGTGCAGAAACGAAAATGTATCTTCCTTCTAGTAATTAAAACACCAAGCAATACAGCAAATACAGAGTATTTCGGATAGACTTACTTGCGATTCGAGCTCCTTCTATGACCGACGCGCTTCTCCTCACTGGAGCCACTGGAGGTAACTCCAGTGGCTGTGGGCGGTGAGGTAGGTCCACCCTTTTTCCTGCCTAAATTTGAACCCATTTCTTTCACCTGAGGCATCACCTTACGTTCGTTCAGATTTGCGCTTGAAAGTTCGTTTAGCTCGTCTACAATTAGAGACTCAAGATCGAGCCCAGACGAGACAGGATGATTTAAAACATCAGCTTGAAATGTACCGAATTGATGCTGATACAAAAGTGCGTCTGCGGCAGGTAGAATTGCAGGCTGCTCAAGAGCTACCTAATCCAACAATTTCTAAAACACCTGTACGTTTGAGTGATAGCTCTGAAGCTGAGGCGGGTCCATCAAATTCGAGTACTGTTTCTAATAGCCCTGTTTCTGCAGGAAATGCATCTGAGTCTGTAGTTTTGCCGGCCGTACATTTTGACGTGGCTAAACATATTGCCCTGGTCCCACCTTTTCATGAGAAAGAAGTTGAAGCTTATTTTCAAGCATTTGAACGAATTGCGAGTGCTTTAAGGTGGCCAACTGAAGTTTGGGCCTTGATGTTACAGTGTAAATTAATGGGTAAGGCACAAGAAGTGTGTGCTTCTCTTTCATTAGAGGAAGGTGTCCAGTATGAGGCGGTGAGAGCGGCGATTTTGAGGGCGTATGAGCTGGTTCCCGAGTATTATCGACAGCGTTTTAGTACTACGAAGAAAATAGTGTCCCAAACTTATGTCGAGTTTGCTCGTGAAAAAGGAATTCTGTTTGATCGTTGGGTTAAGGCATGTAAGATGGCGGATTACAATGATTTGCGGGAGCTTATGTTGATTCATTCCACAGCGCACTGCTCTGTATTTAAATGAACAGAAAGTTAGTACGGTGCAGCAAGCTGCTGTGTTAGCAGATGAATATTCCTTGATGCATAAGCCTTTGTTTTGTAAACATTCGAATGACACTGTAGGTGCAGTCCTAAACGAGACTGTTGTTGAGGCGAGAAGTAAATGGGTTCCTACTAGTCCGAAGTCTGGGATAGAGTGCAGATATTGTTGAAAAATGGGACCTGTGATGGCTGACTGTAATAGTTTAAAGCGGAAACAGGAGAGGAGAGACGAGATGAGAGACGAGATGTTTTGCCAGTTCAACCGCGAGGTTCTGTTTTGGTGAAAACTGTATCATCCCCTAATTCTATTCTTGATCCTTGTTTTCAGCCTTTCGTGTTTGATGGATTGGTGTCTTTGAGTGATGGGGTCGAAAGTCAAAGACCAGTACGAATTTTGCGTGACACTGGGGGGTCTCAGTCCTTTATTCTATCAAACACTTTGGATTTTTCTGCGTTTTCTAAATGTGAAATTGGCACAATTGTGCAGGGCATTGAAATGGGGTTTGTAACCGTTCCTCTTCATCGAATATGGCTTACTTCTGAATTAGCGTCTGGATGTTTTGAAGTTGCAGTTCGGCTCTCGTTACCTGTGATGGGTATTGATTTTATAATGGGAAATGATATTGCCGGTGGTAAGCTCATGCCGTTTGTTAAAGTAACTGAGGTTCCATGTCGAGATGTGCAGTCTGATGTACTTGCTGAGACTTTACCCAACGTATTTTCAGTTAGTGCGGTTATGACCCGAGCACAAGATAAGCGTGATGTTTTGGAGAATACTAATCTCAGTGATTCTGTTTTTTCAGATATTTTGGGGAACAATGTATTTCCAGAGTCTTCTGATGGGGTTAAAGCGACGAGTTCACCCATTGGTTTGGAGGTGGCGGCTGATGCTGCTATTACACTCGAAGCCTTGATTGAGGAGCAAGGAAAGGATCCGACCTTACAGAAATGCTGTGTTAGTGCTGCGGACGGGTTTTTGCCGCTGCGTAATTCACAATTTTATTGGAAATTGTGTTAATGCGGGAATGGCGTAATGCGTTGAGTGAGCACGTGGATAATTGGAGTGTGGTGCATCAAGTGGTAGTTCCCATGAAATTCCGACAGTCGGTGTTAAGTTTAGCTCACGACGATCCTTGGTCAGGACACCTTGGAATTAACAAGACCTATACCAGAGTGCTTCGACATTTTTTTTGGCCGGGGTTAAAGAGTGATGTTTCTAAATATTGTAAAACGTGCTATATTTGTCAGGTGGGGGGAAAGCCTAATCAGGTGGTGCCCCCTGCTCCTCTCTGCCCTATACCTGCTGTGGGAGAGCAGTTTAAACGCGTGTTGGTAGATTGTGTGGGTCCCCTTCCCCGCGCTAAGTCTGGTTGTAGATACTTATTGATGATTATGTGCGTAGCTACTCGATTTCCAGAAGCGATTCCCTTAAGGAGTATCACTGCCAAATCTGTGACAATAGTGTTTACGAAGTTTTTCACGACTTTTGGGTTACCAAGAGTCGTGCAAACGGACCAGGGGTCAAATTTCTTATCTCACATTTTTCGTAATATGTTAAAAGCTTTAGGAGTGTCTCGCGTAGTGTCAAGTGCCTACCATCCTGAGTCTCAAGGGGCTTTGGAACGCTGGCATCAGACGCTGAAAGTGAGTCTGTGTAAGTACTGCATCGAGACGAGCGAGTGGGAGGAGGGAGTTCCTTTTGTTTTATTTGCGGTGCGTGAGGCACGACAGGATTCGTTGGGATTTAGCCCTTCAGAATTAGTGATTGGACACTAAGTTCGTGGGCCTTTAAAAATGTTGAAGGAGGAACTTCTCTGCATGAGTCCTTCTGAGAAGGTGAATGTGATTGATTTTGTTTCTCGTACTCGGGAACGTTTATGAAATGCTTGTACTGCGGCGAAAAGAGCTCTTGCTCAAGCACAGACGAAAATGAAGCGCTGTTTTGATCAGAAGGCAGTGGTGAGAGAGTTTTCACCTGGGGAGAAGGTTTTGATATTAATTCCTATTCCGGGGTCTACGTTCACTGCGCGATTTTCAGGTCTCTACGTGATTAAAAGCAAAGTGAATGAGACTAATTATGTAATCCATACTCCTGAACGGAGGAGCAAAACTCGTCTATGTCATGTAAATATGTTAAAGCCATATTTGTCCCGTACTGAAATTCAGGAAGAAATCAGTGACGTTTCTAATGAAATTGTTTCCTTAGATAAGTTATCAACCGAGTCAAAGGAGAGCGTGTCGTTGCTTACTGGCACTTTGCCTACGGATGACTGGGATGATGGATTGGAGGTATCAATGGAGGTTTTAGGAGGTGGTTGTTTGAGGAACTCTGAAGTTTTATCCACACTTCCTTCTCAACTGTCATACTTGTCTGTTGAACAGCAGAAAGACATAACGAAACTGTTGGATGATTTTTTTAGAGATGTTCAATGATGTTCCTCCGGGTACTTCTGTTATTGCTCATGATATTATTGTTGGTAACGCATTACCCATTAAGCAACATGCATATCGTTGCCCAGTAAGTAAAAGAGAAGAAATGAAATGTGAAGTGACTTATCTGTTACAGTTTTGCGGTACCGAGTAGTAGCCCTTGGAGCTCACCCTGTGACGGGTCGTTTCGTTTCTGCACGGATTTCAGAAAGGTAAATGCGGTCACAAGGCCTGATGCCTTTCTGTTGCCGCGTATTGATGACTGCATCGATAACATTGGCGCGGCGAGATATATTACAAAGCTAGATCTTCTCAAAGGTTATTGGCAGGTGCCTTTAACTAAGCGTGCTTCCGAGATCTCTGCGTTTGCCACCCCTGATTCTTTTCTTCAATATACGCGTATGGCCTTTGGCCTGCGAAACGCACCTGCAACGTTTCAGCGTTTGATGTCCATGGTTTTGGGCGAAGTTCCTAACTGTAATGTCTATTTAGATGACGTAGTCGTTTATTCATCCACCTGGGCTGACCATCTATCGAGTTTGTATGATGTGTTTCACTGCCTTTCTGCTGCATCTCTCACGTTAAATCTGAAAAAATGTGAATTTGCTAAGGCTTCTGTTACTTATCTGGGAAAGCAGGTCGGAAATGGGCAGGTACGACCCCTGGATGGTAAGGTGGTCGCGGTTCTTGAGTATCCGTTCCTAAAACGAGGCGAGAGCTACGCAGATTCCTCGGAATGGTAGGATACTACCGGTGTTTTTGTAGGAACTTCTCAAGTGTTGTGGCTCCATTGACTAGACTGTGTAGTCCTAAAGTTCCTTTTAGCTGGACTGATGAGTGTCACCAGGCATTTTTGTCTGCTAAGTCTTTGCTTTGCAGTGCCCCTGTTCTTTCAGCGCCAGATGTGTCCGGTACGTTACAGCTGGAGGTGGACGCCAGCGCCGTCGGAGCGGGAGCTGTTCTCTTACAAGAGGGTGCTGATGGAGTAGCTCACCCAGTATCCTACTTTTCTGTCAAATGCAATCGTCATCAGCTAAATTACTCAACTATTGAGAAGGAAACTTTAGCACTTTTACTAGCATTACAACATTTTGATGTTTACGTGGGGGCCAGCAGATTTCCTGTTATGGTTTATACGTACCATAATCCGCTAGTTTTCCTGAGTAAGATGTACAATCACAACCAACGCTTGATGAGATGGGCATTAATGGTACAACCGTATAATCTAGAGATTCGTCACAAGAAGGGATCTGAGAATATTGTGGCCGATGCTTTGTCACAGGGTTAAATCCTTGGCCAGAACCAGTTTATTTAGACCTGGTTCTGTTTTTAGGTGGGGAGGTGTTATGGTCCTATTTATTCTTCTTTTTCATTATCATTATTATTCTTTCTTAGTAAATATTATGAATAATCACTATATAATATATTTTATATTATCATTAGTATCTTTATTGATTGTGGTTTGATTTTCTTCTGAGGGTGAGCTCCGCCCACGTACACCTGTTGCTCGTTTGTTAATGTTTGGAGTTGGGGATATAAGGAGAGAAAGAGAGAGATGTGAGAGGACCTGAGTGCGTGCTGTCGTGTGATCCTGGCCACCTGACCAAACTCCGTCACTGGATGAAACATCGTGGTGACAGCCTGTGTTCCTATGGGTAGTGATGGGCAGACCGAGGCTTTGTGAAGCACTGAAACAGTTGAAGCAAATGTGCCGAAGCTTTGAAACAACACTCGTCTCCATGACGCCATCTAGTGGACACTTGCGTGTATTTATCTGAAATAACCTTGACAGTGATCTACTACTAGCAAAACAAAACAAAAAACACGTTTTTAACATCTGTCTGACAACTACTTGGCTTTGTAACCTGTAGCCTCCTCATTGTAAATAACTTTAGTCTTTTGTTTTTTGTCATGAAAAATTAAGATTATTAAAAAAATAAAATGTGTCATTTGTTACATAACATTTTTATTCAAAAATATGAATTGCTCTGCTGGTGAAGGATTTAGTCAACTTGTGTGTGTATATATATTCCAGCCTTTGAAAAAATTCTCTCACAAGAAGGGACACTTGTTGCTGGCATGCACAATTTTTTTTTTTTTTTTTGCAAGTACATACAAATGAGGGAAAATTAAGTTAATGGATCATGCATTCTGGGCCAATAAAATACACACTACACACATCTCACTTTATGTGGTGTTTCCAAATGGAAACGCTCCCACACCAGATGTAGTGTCTATGTGACATCTCTTATGTGGAGCCTCCATATCTAGACTATATATATATATATATATATATATATATATATATATATATATATATATATATATATATATATATATATATCACTTAAGAATATCTTCTATATTATATATCTATAAGTCTAACGTAGCCTATATGAATGTGTCACTAGCCTTTATCTATCCTAACTATCTGTCGCTGTCTATACCTATCAGTCAATATATCTCATTTAAATCTAGCCTAAATATAACTAACCAATGTGCACTATAAATCTTTCTTATATCACAAAATGTATCTTCTCTCACAAAACCCATGAGGTGAAGATGGATTATCTTCACTTTTAAATTGTGGGGAATGAGGTTCATTCAGATGTGTGACTGTGTGGTTTGTTCCCGCCCCTTTTAATCAAAGCAGTTTCGACAGGCGCACCTGATGAAACACTTCAGTGCTTCGTTTAGCGGTAGTCACGTGACATGGGTGTGTCGAATCACAGCTCGGAGCAGCGTTTCGAAACATCTGCGCTTCGGGATCTCGACACAGTGTCGAAACGTCAGGTTCGCGTCAGCCATCCCTACCTATGGGCTTTGTGTGCATCCTGACATCGTGGTAGCTGACCAGCTGTGACGGTTGTCTTATGTTTTTCTTGCACTTATTTGTTATTGGTTTGTTTGTTTGTGTAGTTTTGAGTTGATATCATTTCTTTCTTTCTGTTTTGCGTGTCCTTTTGTGTTGCTTCTATGAGCATTCTTCTTGGTGGGGTTCGTAACACATGTCACGGGTACAGAAACTGCAAGAGACAAAGGTGTTAGTTAGCTGAGTTAATTGAGCACCAGAGAGTGAAACTGAAGTGAAGAGCAGGTGGGCAGGTGACTGTGAGTCTTCGTGCGGGTAGTGGGAATCGCTGGAGAGATCGCTGGAAATAATCAATGGAGAATTCGCTGGAGACATACACACCAGACAGGGAAACAAGAGGAGATTCTGACAAGAGACATAAAAGATCACAGGGATACTTCGAGGGAGTTCTGAGGTAAAGCAAAGAGTGTTAGTACCTTCTAATAGACGAGACCGGACAATGGGTGCGTTTACATGCACGTTCTTAAGCCGATTATGCCTAATAAGCCGACAATAAACATGGTCATGTAAACGTGGTAACCCGTTTTCTTTTATCGGAGCAATGTCATAAACGGCGTAAGCATAAACCGGTCGGAACAAGTCGTTTTTTGCCTCTTACCTCGATTTCGCACTGCATTTAAACACATTAACCTGCTTTCTGTCGGCTTTTTGAAGTCCACATGTGTGATAGGTGACAAAAACGCAAACTTAGAGCAGATTTAAATGCATCCAGACAGAGCGAGCTAGCGTTTGCATGAAATAAGGACATATATCACAAACGCAGACTCATTTTAAAGAGGTTTTCTCTTTTTTCATGCAGCAGAAGTAGCCTAGAAGAGGTTCAGTCAAAATGCTGCATAAATGCATAAGGGATAATATGAGCCGTAAATCTCCCGCTGACATGGTGCATGCTTTATTTAACATCACAACTGACGTAACATTTGAAAAAGAGTCAGATATATGGATATTATTATTTTTGACGGCACTACAAGGAAATAATCCGGTTTATAAATAGTCATGTAAACGTGGTTAACGTGCGTTGTCCGTTTACTGGTTTGCATGTAAATGGGGAAAACTGGTTATTTCAATTAGCTG
This sequence comes from Pseudorasbora parva, assembly GCF_024679245.1. Taxonomy (NCBI): domain Eukaryota; kingdom Metazoa; phylum Chordata; class Actinopteri; order Cypriniformes; family Gobionidae; genus Pseudorasbora; species Pseudorasbora parva. Next base: position 23,657,174 of record NC_090190.1, on the reverse strand, counting down.
ATTTTTTTGAGTTATCAGCTTACTGGTGTGCATGTAAACGCAGCTAGTGACTGATGGGGTGTGTGGGTCTTTTGTGCTGTAGTAGATTGGGGTGGTGATGAGGATCAGGTGTGCGTGATTAGATTCAGAAGAGGGTGTGCATTTTGAGTGGGTGACGTTGAAGCCTGGCGTGTCTGTGACACTACAATGTAAATTCAAAACTGAATGTAATATTTACACTTCAATCATAAAAAGACCAAATGTAGATGCATTTGAGCCTGCACTTGTGTGGCTATTTCCATTACCCACCTTCATTCTGCACTATTTTTTTAAATCTCTAAGAACTAAAAGCAACAATTTGAATTGCTTATTGGTTAACTGTATTGATATTGGTGCTCCTGCCTCCTCTATTCTAAATGTAACGCAGCTTTTGCGGCTTCATGTCACACCCATAGTTGCCCATAAATAGTCAGTGAAATGCCCACAAGTTAATAATCATCGATTGCGAAATTATGACAAACACAGAGAGGAATTTCACTTAATGTGAAGTAGAAGTTATCGTTGGCGAGGTGGAAAAAAGGAGAAAAAATGTTGTTTGGAGAGCACAGTGTAGGCATTACTAATTCCAAAAAGGCACTTAAGGGGCAAAAGGTTGCAGATGCCGTAAATGCTGTAGCCTCCTTCACAACCTCGGACCATGGCCGAAAAAAAGAAGAAGATTTGGTCGGACATCAAAGTTGAGGCAAAAAAGCATCTATCTATCTATCTATCTATCTATCTATCTATCTATCTATCTATCTATCTATCTATCTATCTATCTATCTATCTATCTATCTATCTATCTATCTATCTATCTATCTATCTATCTATCTATCTATCTATCCTCCAACCATATTATTTATGAGGATGAATTGCGTAACATGGCAATATTATTGCAGAAAAGATTTCACCATTCTTTTTGCAAATGTGTTAATTTCCATTTCTGTTGTTATTTTCGATTGATTTTGTTTGTTTTACACTGTAGATCGATCAAATGGGTCTTCATGTAGGCTGTTATAGTCTTCATGTTATTTATGACATTTCTTTACACAACGCTCTACAGTTTCACACACTTTCACGTGTTTCTTATCTGCCAACGGTATCGCCATTTCTCATTTGACCCGTTTTTTCGCATATGCCTGGGTCAGAGCTTGCGTGAAGGACAGCACATTTTCCCGTCAAGTTTGCTTTAAATAAATACCAATTATTGCGTAGAGAGCAGCATACGCCTTCTTTTGTGTGTACGCAATGTTTATAAATGACCACCCCCTGGACCTGTAGGCAATTCAAACTCCTATTGTGTGAAATGAGTTCTGACTGAAAATAACATTGGCAATGAGTGACAGCCAATGAGAGAGAGCAATATACAGGGGGGCGGGAGGTTCAGTGAGGAGTTTTAGACCAAAATGTCAGTATTTTAACAGATATATTTATAATTCTATCAAACAGAAACAAACCCTAAACATTTGCACATCCAGCCGTAGCAGCAGCACATTGCAAAATTATTTATTTACCTCATTGATTGATTGTAACTTGTTCTTATTGAAACTTTTCTTTGCTTGACTGTTTTACAATCTTACTATAACTCAAACAAACCAAATGTATGCTGTCAAGAGCATTAACTCTTAAAGACCGAGACAGCCGCCTGCAGCTAAAAATTACTATTGTAGATCGAAATGTTATTGTTTAATATAATTTTTATTATTAGTATTCATTATCAGTTAATATTATGTATTTATATTATTATTCTTTACTAATATTTATTATCATTTGTATAATCATTATTATTTAGTCAGAATGAATCTTGAGCACAGGAGTGTGAGAGACATAGAGAGGAGCTAATTTTGAACACTGGAATATGTAGCATACGTTTTCCAATTATGCACATGTGACTGTAATTCTCTGCAAGGAAGTATTGTGTAGCATGATGTTGTTTTCCGAACCAATGCATATGACACAAGTTCTCTATAAGACACATTTTGAACAATTAATAACAAGTTTCTCTATGCATATGTCCTAGGGTATATTATGCCTCGTGAAAGCACAAGGTATAGCGCAAACAACCTGGTAATGTAATTAATTTCTCTGTCTGAGCAACCTATAAAATCAAACTGGGTGTCCATTATGAAGGTATTATTGGTGCAATAATACCTTCAAAAAATTGGTGCAAAAACTGAACACGTGTGAGAGTGAAATTTGTATCTGTAGAGCATATCACACGGGTATCAATACATTTGTTTGATTGTTTCCTGTTGATAAGAAAAAGACTCCGGCTATTAAAATGTTTTATATATCTTGTGCCATCTGTTTTACGTATTCTTTAAACTGTTCAACTGTATAACTGTATGTATTTGCACTGGCTTTGAGTCACAATATAAAAGTTATTATCTGGGTCAATATCATTTTCAATATCTTGTGGTTTATTTTCGGTACATTTGAAGGTTTCCAAGTTCAGTTGTTCATACGTAGCAAATACAACAAATTTTCTGTCCAAGTTTGTCATAGTCATTGCCTCTGATAAGATCAGTTCAGTTTTTATTCAGTTACCTTATGTAGGCCTATATTGCTCTTGATTCATTCTTTCTTCAAACTTATCTAGCTCAGTGATATCCCTGATCAGGAGCACTTTCGCTGCCTCAGGTGTCGACACATGTAATTTGATGTTTTTTTTGTTTTGTTTTTTTTACAATTTCTTACTCATTTTGCCTGGATGTTGTTTTGTTTTCTGAGTATACATGCTATTCAAGAGATGTCTGTGTTTTTCATGGTGAGGTGTTCATTGATGTAAACTTCTGTCCCTTTTAATTTCCTTCCCTGTCTGAGGAGTGCTGACTTTTTTTTTCGTAAACTAAATTATCATCAATTGAGTGGCCGTTTTTGTTTTTGCTTGGCAGGGTTTGACAAGCCTCAATTTCCTGACTATCAACACAAATGCCTTTGCTCTCCAAAAAGCAAATCACCTGGGGTCTCATTTATAAAGCGTGCATACGCATGCTCCCACGCAAAGGTTGTGATCTATAAAAAACAAACTTGATGGGAAATTGTGCGCACCTTTAAGCAAACTTTGAGCTGTGCGTACGCACATTCTGGAGAAAAAGGGAATTAGCGACACAGATGGTGAAGTCGTGAACTGAAGTTAGAACTGTAGAAAATAAAAGGGAGAAGAACGATTATAAGAATTTATTAATTTTCACTCCATTTCATACATTAAAATCACATTATCATGAAGATTAAATCCAACAGTGTTATTTGTGCCAATTGTTTTAGGCTATACACATACTTTTGTTGTGGTGTCTTTTTGTCAGTTTCTTGGTTTTTCCTACAGGAACACTAGCTTGTCCAGGTTGAAAAAGATACTATTCATCAGGGTTTAACTTGAATGAGTATTTTCGGTCAGCTTCACTGATCTTTAGGCCACTGAAAAAAAATAAGTGTAAACCTAAGACTAGAGAATATGACGAGGCTCTAGAAGTAAGAATAACAGCCTGCATTGGGAAAACTTTGTTGTGGAGACTGATCTGTACATTTGTCCAACCTATGGGTACTTCTGCTTCCCCATTTGCCAAGTAGAGTTGACCAAAGGTTCAGGGATGAAGAGTTAAGCTCCTTCCATAAATCCTCATGAAGAAGAGTGTAGCTTGTTCCCGTATCTACAATAGCCTTTCCTTTCCAAGCTTCAACATCAATGGGGACAACTAATTGTTGTAGCAAGGAAATCCATTGATTAAAGGAAGTGGAAGTAGAGGTTTCGAACTTAGTGGATGTCTGTGAGGGAACTGTTATGGACATGACATTGTTAGAAGGTAAGGCAGGAGGTCCTGACTCTTGTAGTTGGGAATAACACTTGTTTCCAGATAGATGCTGAATGGAAGAATGCATAGGCTGAAGGGTGGAATAGAGTGGACAATTTCTAGGCGGGTGTTGTCCCTTGCATCTCCAACACTTGGAGATGTAAGGTGTCTTTCAGCAGGACGATTAGAGGTAGGTCTTTGTGGGGTAGAGTGAGTTAAGCGTCCTTCGTAATGTATCTCTTGTGCACGATCTCTTTCTAGTTGAATGCTCAACTTCACTAACTCATCTACTGTGTTTACCCAACTACGTAGTTGACTTGAGAGGTAAGGTTTAATGCTCTTAAGAATCATTTTTAACAGTTCACTCTCTATTTGAGTAGGTTTCCAACATTTACATAAGGCTCTATAAGTGAAAGCAAAATCCCATATGCATTATTTTCCTCCCTGTATTTTTGTTCTGACTCGCTCTGCAAGTTCATCTTCATAGTCTTCTGAAATAAAAGCAGAGAGGAAAGCAGCTTCGAATTCATGAACTGTGACACGAAAAAAAAATAGCATAGAAAAAAAGAACAACAACAAAAGCACAAAAAAAAACTTTAAATGCAAAATCAGCTCAATTTCAAACTGAGAACGTTTTTCCTTGTTTTTTTTACAGTTCACAGGGTAACGTAGTGCGATGATAAGGCTATTCCCATGGAAATAGAAAGCGCCAGCGGTAACTGTGGACGTTTTTCCTAGACCCGATACAAACAGCACCTTTTTTTAACAAGAAAACAAAAAACAATCAAATCAATAAATAAAATAAAACTCCATATCGATACACATACATATAACTTCAAAACTGAGGTATATGAAAAGAAAAAGGTCTTCAAACGTTAATGTTTGTGCGTGTGAGTTTGGGTGGGTGAGAATGTGTGCGTAGGTGAAATCTACAGGGTGTGAAAATGGAGATCACAGATGTGAAAGAGTGTGGATAGCAGACGGGAAAATCACTGACCAGTTTGGTGCATATCGCGGGTGCACGTTGAGTGATTTTAAGATGAAATGCAGGTTTTTGACGTGAACTCAATCCAATAGTCTCAGAACTGAAGCGCATATGAAGGCCACAGACAGGAAGCTCACATCATTTCGTCATCACCGCATCACATCAAATCTGTCTTAGGAAATACTGTGCCAGATACTGAAGATCCTCCATTTTATATCCTGCTTCACCTCAATTTTCATGCCCCTTGTGATGCTCGACTCAAATAAAAATAATAATTAACCCTCTACTGCATAGCGTTGCCCTCAGGCAACATAAAGTTTTCTTAAGCCCCATTTCCAGTATGTTTCTTTAAATGTTTGCAACCAATCAAAATGGTCAAACAATTATTATAGAACAGTCCAATAAGGTATTGGAGTCTTTATCAAGCATAATTTGAAGGCGGGACTTCCTTTTCTGACACGTGGTCACAGGAGCAAATGGTGTGAGAAGAAGGTAAGATAATTTGCTTTAGTAATCTTATTTAACATGACATGAACTGTAAATAAAAATATATATGTGTGTGCATGAAGTTATAGAGAAGCATATTGTCAGGTTTTATTCATTTTTATTTTATTTAGCCTGTTCAAAAATTCAGTTTTTCTTTTTGTTGCCTCAGGGCAACGTTGTGCGATAAGGGGTACTTTTCAAGGAGGTCTTTGCTGACAATGTGTTTGAATGTTATCACATATCATTGCATGTCTTTGCGCACACTATAATAAATAATAATAATAATTTATTTGTACAGGGCTAGTTTTAAGTGCAATATCATGTTAATGAGAGACATGACCTTCTTGAAGGCCGCACTCAGTGTTTTTGATTTTGCTTTGTTGTCTGCACTGATGTTTTCAGGAAAATGGATGCAGGGACATTTTAGAATAGAATAGAATAGAATAGAATAGAATAGAATAGAATAGAATAGAATAGAATAGAATAGAAGTTTATTGTCATTACAAATGTACAAGTACACAGCAACGAAAATACGTTTGGAGTAAGCCTCCGGGCTGCAGCCAATTGCGGCGCTGCCACGCGCTCTCCGAAGAAAATAAATGCAGATTTTGCAAAGCATAGCATACGTACATAAAAGAAACACAACATAACATAACACAGCACACGTGGTCACGTGATGGGATTTTTTGTTTGGTTTGGGTAAGGGATGAATTGAAGGAAGGAGGCAGACGGATGGAGGGGGGGATGGGATCGGGGTGGGTGTGTATGGTGCAAGTAAGAGTCTGAGTTTGTGTTGTGAGAATGTCAGCCATAACTTAAGATGTTTACAGTTCAGTTCTGTGGCTTGCCCTTGAAGGGAGATAAGGCAGTGCACGGGGAACGATAGCGGACCCAGCTGTCAAGCTTACCTCCCAACCGAGAGAAAGGGAGAAGGTGGGGGTTGCAGGGTGAAATGAAGCAATTTTAATCCATTTTAGTTGATCTTCGGTAATTTGTCCGGATCATAATCAATCAATCAGTCACTGATCCTCAGCGTTCCTGGCGCACATCCGGTTCGTGAAGTGACTTGGACATTTCGTCCAATTTCATACCCAGACCGGTCAAAATCCGTAGAAGTTCACCAGTCTGTCCCCCGATGGTGTCCACTCTTTTCTGTGTCTCCACAGTCCGAGCTGAGATGTAACGGTTCAGTTCATCGATCTGTGTCACTTTCTGATCTAATACCTTCTGTCGGTCACGCACAACCCCGAAGCACCCTATAATTTCCACAGACAGCGGCTGGGTGAATTTGCTGGCAGCTGTCTTACAAATCTTCCGATATGTCAGGGCAATCCCAAGGCCGAGAAATAGGAACCCCGCTATCAAAAATACAAATATGAATATATCCTCTGCATCCTCCACGGACAGGGCTTCCAGGCACAGGACTTGCCAGTTGTTCCAGGCGTCCCGCATGTAGCCCGCAGTGAAGGTCCCGTCCGGGCAGATGGGTTCTCCCGGGGCACCCTTCCTTTGTGGGAAAATCTTGTCAATTGCGCTGAGTGACCAGTTAATCAATTCCATTTTCAGTATTTTCAGGAGTCCAGCAAGCAGGGGGTCAGAGAAAAGAAAGTTGAACAAGACCAAAACAAGAGCAAACGCTAGAGCGGAGCGGGAGCAGTGGGAAAACACGTCTGCTCTGAGTGAGATCAGGAAGTGGTTTATGGTAGAAAGGACAGAAATAAGCTATTTGTCAGAGACCTACCCAACAATGGATGTTGTAGTGAGGACAGTGAGCTTGAGGGAAGTGACAGTGATGAAGAATGGACAGCAGAAAGAGGTTTGATAGGCAGAAAAAAAACATGTTTAAAGCCCCATCCTATATGCAGCAAATTAGGAATAAAATGCATTTTTAAACATTATATACAATAACTCCTATAGAAAATAGGATTTCAAATAGAGCGAAGATTATATCAATGTCACAATTTGCAATTCAGTCAACCATAAATGTTTTCTTTTTCAAGAAGGTGATGAAGTAAACAATGATGAGAGAAGTGAAGAAGAAAATAAATCTGAGGATGATGATGGTGGGGATGGGGATGTCCCTCAGCAACCAAGGTGGAAAACCAGCCATGATTCTAGTTTCCCTGCATACCCTGATTGGCAAGGCAGCCTTCCACAAGCTGATGACATCTTATCCCCTTATCAGTACTTTAAGACATTCTTCTCTGATGATATACTTGCCGTTATTGTAGAGCAGTCATATTTGTATGCAGCACAGGTTAATCTTAACAAGCCACTTAACCTTACCACATCCGAACTGGAGCAGTTCTTGGGCACTGTCTTGTACATGTCCTTGTTTGGACTGCCAGCAACACGCATGTTTTGGCGCCCTGCAAGCAGAGTTTCTCAAGTAGCAGATACACTGTCTTAAACAGATGGGAAGAAATCAAGAGATTCCAGCATTTCAATGATAATGACGATCAACCAGTTCGATCTGATGACAATTTTGATGAGCTGTTCAAGATCCGGCCCTTGATTACACATCTTGTCTCTAAAATGAATGCAATACCCATGTCAGAGAAGCTGAGCGTTGATGAGCAAATGGTCCCATTTAAGGGACGAAATCGCCTGAAGCAATATCTGCCCAAGAAGCCCAAAAAATGGGGGTATAAGCTTATGGTCTTGGCTGGCTCTGATGGTATTCCACACAACTTTGAAGTATACACTGGAAAAGTAGTGCAGCCCCCGCAGTTGGTAGATATAGGAGCCAGTGGAAATGTTGTCCTCCGCCTTGCTCAACCAGTGCCACAACACAAAAACTACAAGCTGTACTTTGACAACTGGTTCACCAGTGTCCCACCACAACTTGAGCTAGCTCGTCAAGGGATGCACTGTCTTGGGACTGTTCGCTCCAACAGATTACCAGGCAGCAGCATGGTTTCTGATGCTGAGCTGAAAAGATCTGGCCGTGGGTCTTTTCAACAAAAGAGAGCAATTGTTTGCAATACCACTTTGCATGCGGTCAAGTGGTATGACAACCGCTCTGTGACCCTACTGAGTGATTATGTGGGAGCACACCCAGTCACCCATGTCCAGCGATGGGACAGAAGAAGTAAGACGGTCATTGATGTCCCCTGTCCAGCTGTTGTAAGGGACTATAATCAGCACATGGGAGGGGTTGACCTCCTGGTCTCTCTTATAGCCCTATACCGGACCAAAATCAGATCGAAAAAGTGGTATCACCGTCTAGTTTTCCACTTTCTAGACATGATTGTGGTGACATGCTGGTTGTTGTACAAACGGGATTGTAAATGCAATGACCTGTCCAATGCTGAAGTCATGCGGCTGTATGCATTCAAATCCTACATTGCACAAGGACTCTGCAAATCTGGAAAAAATCTGGAGAAGAAAAGAGGCCGGCCCAGTGGTGGGATTTCAAGTGAATATGAGGCAAAGAAGATGAGGCAGGGAACCACTGCTCCAACCCCAGTCCCAGATGTGCGGATGGATGCTACAGCCCACTGGATCATCATGATTGAGAAGAAGGGCAGGTGCAGGGTACCAGGCTGCAAAGGCACTCCAAAAGCTAAATGCAGGAAGTGTAATGCCCACCTCTGCTTCACAAGCACTACCAACTGCTTCTTGAAGTTTCACACAGAGTGAGAAAGTGAACATAGCACTTTTTGATGTGTGTACATGGACTGACAACAGTTTTAGTCAAATAAAATACTTGTTACTTGTTAAGATGTATTTGAAGTGGCCAAATGCCATAATGAAATATTTGAAACACATTTTGCATTTAAAAGAGTACCAGTTCCCTCTTGATTTTCTTAATAAATGTTGATACAATATTATATTTTTCTGTGATTTACTACCTATACTGCATAACGTTGCCCTGGGGCAACAAAATAAAATCTGCCAAGGGGGGATTGGTTTTTTAAAAATATATATATTTTGTTAATCTATTATCTTAAGTCTTCCAGAAAATAAGATTTTTTTTTAAAAAAAATGTATTGCATAAACATAATTCATGCATTAGAGGGTTAAAATAAACAGTGTTTTCCAGCCGCTCTGTTACACATTGTTTATTTTTGTAGCAAGTTTTAATTTGTACATTAAACACATTTATATACATTTATACATATACTTTCTTGTCATGTAAATTAAAATGTGTAAATGAAAATATATTGGTCTATACATTACTTAAAGTAGGCTACTTTTTACAACTAGCCCTTTTTATAGAGCAATTATATAACTTAAGTTTAACATCAGAAACAACAGAAATTTAAATTAACAGCTAAACCAGAAGAAAACACTTTTCTATGCTGAGCGGGAGAAGCTGGTGGAGCTGGACTGGGATGGGGAATAATGCACAATAGAGACCCTGGTAAGGCCAGTGCAGGACATAATCTTCTGGGATGAGTGTATATTTCCACTGTCCGCATTTTTGCGGGGCTAAATTGGTCAACAGCTGGCATGTCAAAAAGCCCCTTAAAAAGTACAATGCATCTGAGATGATGAATTGAATAAAAATAAGTAGGTCTACTTAAATAAAGACTTGGACATAATATATAAGTGTTTAAAATATATTGTAACAGTTATATTTAATATAAGAAATAAACTGTTAAAGGAACACGCCAACTTTTTGGGAATGTGGCTTATTAAGTCTATCCCCCAGAGTTAGCTAAGTCCATATATATATCATTCTCATCTCCGTGCATCCCATAACTCAGTCTGACACGCACTCCCGCTAGCCTAGCTTAGCACAAAGACTGGAGGTATATGGCTTCAGCTAGCCTATGCTGCTCAAAAAGTGACAAAATAACGCCAACATTTTCCTATTTACGTTGCAATGTGTAATGTCACAGCACGTACAAATAACAAGGTTACATGAGACACAGCTATCTTATAAACATATACATACTGTGGACTATATTCTCAGAAGGCGCAGCACTGCTCCACTTCTGCGGAGTGCGGAGTGATTTGCTCGCAGCACATGAGAAGCCCCGCGGTGTTCCTTCCGTAAACAAAACCAGAGTGACTGTAGCTAGTGACGAACGTGACTGTTGATCATGGCTGATTTTGAGGAATTGTCAGAGGATTTTTACTTGGCATTAAACCAAAACCTGGAACCATATCTTTTTGAGCCAGAATACACAGACGAGGAGTTACAAACTTTGGAAGCAAATAGACAAAACGCTGATCAGACTGAGGTTGAGGGGAGAATCAGAACGAACACAATATGTTTGGAAATGTCCCTAATACACCCGGCAGTTGTTGATTTTTTTTCTCCCGTTGTGACTAAATCAACTGGAAGAAACGCCCCATACCATGTGAACCTAATGGACAGCTGTCCACCAAGCAAGTGATTTTATTTTATATATAATAATAAATTAATATGTTTTTTGTTTTGTTTTTTTTGGACAATGAACCAGGACAAAGAATTGAACTGCTGAAAATCAAAAATGAACTGCCTGAATTAAAACTGACAATCCCCCCTCCAATTCATTAGCAAGGTAAATGCTGCAGTCCAGAGAATTACCTCTAGCACTGCTCATTTGTTACTGTGACAGGGGATAACCTTACATGGAGCACAGGAAAAAGTCCAATACAGTAGTGGCCACCCTATTCATGTTACAGTGTCATAAACGTTATTAGATCTAGCTAACGACTAGGCTAACTTACGCATCTAAAAAACATAACGGAACACTTACCGCAGCCCCGGGTGATCTGCTTTGTCCTGTCTATATTATCCATGGGATGGCCGTATCCTTCAGCACACATTTCATGTTTTTTTTCCGAAATAGTCATCCTCTGTGAAATGTTCAGAGCAAACCCGAGAGCACTTGATGATGGCTACAGGTGTGTTTGGGTCTATATCCAGAGCAAGTAGCCATCGATTCATCAGGTCACCGTTTTGGGTTGGAATTCTATGGAATATCATTGTATTACCTGGTCTCCCCTGTTTATTGTCGCGGGCCTTCACAATACAGCGAACACCCATGATTGTAAACTAGCAATTATTCCAACTCTGAGCGAACTCTCTGCTTCTCACCGCGGGGCTTCTCATGTGCTGCGAGCAAATCACTCCGCAGAAGTGGAGCAGTGCTGCGCCTTCTGAGAATATAGTCCACAGTATGTATATGTTTATAAGATAGCTGTGTCTCATGTAACCTTGTTATTTATACGCGCTGTGACTATACACATTGCAACATGTAAATAGGAAAATGTTATTTTGTCACTTTTTGAGCAGTATAGGCTAGCTGAAGCCGTGCTAAGCTAGGCTAGCGGGCGTGCATGTCAGACTGAGTTATGGGATGCACGGAGATGAGACTGATATATATGGACTTATCTAACTCTGGGGGATACACTTAATAAGCCATAGTCCCAAAAAGTTGGCATGTTCCTTTAACCTGTTAAGCTGAATTCCAAATTTTGAAAAAATCCTAAGAAATGCTAGCCTAGAAATCTAGACGCACCCAAGCGGCAGCAAATTTAATTTGCCCGCAAGTGTGGTCTAGCAACTCTCAATTCCTATCTGAGCTCTCAGTTTTCCTCAGAATCTGGACGGCCCAATCACATCGTGTAGGCTATAGAGTCGGCAGGCGGGGCCATAATGACGACGGCCGAGTTGCGTTTGCGTGCTTCTAGTAACACAGTCTTCTAGTCAACACAGAAACTGGCGAACTGCGGCGGTTTTTCGAATCAGCTCTGCCCGCGCCTCCGGAAGGCTTGGAGTTAAGCTTTTCTCTGAGAAAAGAATGGCACTGAAGTCATTCTTAAAAAGGGAAGATGTGTTCGGAGTTTAGCCGACCGGATACGGCGAATGTTTAATCAGTCAGCGAGCTCTGCTTCATCTTCGTTGCTCTGGTTGGTGTAGCGCTATCCTATCGCGTGCAGAGGGAGTTTGAAAGACAACCGTTTATCCCGCCCCTCGGATTGAGCCCTGTCTATGGTGAGTTTCCAGACCAAACATCTTGATGTGGGTCTGGCTTGTCAGGCTAAAGAAATGATTACTCAGACTAAAACAAATACAGTTTGTGAATCCTTTGCACTAAAAGCATAATTATGGTCTCATTTGAAAGCAGACACCTAGCAGTTTACTGTAAAGTCAAAATGATAATATTTTTTATAATCAAAAAAAGCTATAATAAGCTTCAAAGTTTTGTAAAGTTATTAGAAATTTATTTGTATGAAATATCTTTATGAAAATAAAATTGAAGTGGGACTTGGAGAAATCTAGAAATGCACTACAGCTAAAGCCACAAGTCTGACCATGTTATATTTCAGATCGGAAGATGATCAGTCTAAAACTCTAAACGTTTTACAAGATCATTTCATGTGATTTTATTTTGAGATATCTCTAAAATATCAACTGATGTTTATTGCCACATCTTCTCAGCTTTCATTCACTATATTGCCTCTGTTGTTTAGAGGTGCAAACTGCCCCATTCAGTTTGTCTCCCCGGCACACACTTCTGCGGACTGGTTATGGCTCTAATTATTATTCTTTTGTCTGCATTATAATTACTAACGATTCTCTATTCAAACTGTTCTATTCAAACCTCTTTTCTAAATCAAACCTCTCACTTTACCCTCATTGAGACTCTATTGAATGCATTTAGTCCAAATAAGCATTTCAGTAGTTTTACATTTAGAAAATGTTCATAAAAATGAAGTATTTACTCAATGGCAGGTGCACCTAGGGCAAGCTAGCATGTTAGCTTAGCACACCAGCAAAACAACAATTTATACGATTAAAATCATGTTTTATTCAAAACTTGCTTCATATCACTTTATAATATATAAGTAGAGTGTTTTATATAACAATATGTGATCTCATATAGCTTCGGGTCAAAAAATCTGACAGAAAATATACAATGCTAAAAGCTATGTGGAATAGCATTGCATTATAAATATCATCTATTATGAAACCACCCAACATGGCATAAAGAACACAGACCAACCATATATTGCCGCGATTGTGTGTTTATGGTCTTAAAACGTGTCTATCTGCATAAAATAGCGATCTGACGATCTCTGGAAGCTGTTTTGGATATGTCAGATACTTCCTGAATGTCACATGGTGTGTCTGTTCTTCATCCCCTTGTCAAAAAATCCTATTGGAATTTCACTTTGTCCTATAGGATCTTATTGGATTCTTATAATCCTATAGGACATTCTGATTTATTTTAATGGAATTTCACTTTGTCCTATAGGATCTTAATGGATTCTTAGAATTCAATCTGATTTATTTTAATGGAATTTCACTTTGTCCTATAGGATCTTATTGGATTCTTAGAATCCTATAGGACAATCTGATTTATTTTAATGGAATTTCACTTTGTCCTATAGGATCTTATTGGATTCTTATAATCCTATTGGACATTCTGATTTATTTTAATGGAATTTCACTTTGTCCTATAGGATCTTATTGAATTATTAGAATCTATAGGACATTCTGATTTATTTTAATGGAATTTCACTTTGTCCTGTTGGATCTTATTGGATTCTTAGAATCCTATTGGACAATCTGATTTATTTTAATGGAATTTCACTTTTCTATGAAAAAACACAGAGATTGGCTTAATATTGTTATATAACCAAAGCAAAGCGTTTGCATAGAAAAACAATCACACTTTCAAATTAAATAATTAGATTGCGTGTTCCTATAATAATACAAAATACATTAATATAAAATATATATATATCTCACTATCTAGTGCAGGGGTGGCATTTTGCACCTATGAATTGGTCATATATGACTAAATTAATTTTAAATTCATGATTTAATATCAATGAGATTTTTTATTTATGTAATGTTTTAAATCTAGATGGTTATTTATGTAAATGATGTGTGACTGTGGCGTTTTAATGCGCATGCGCGTTGGACATTCAAATCGCGTTCTTCAAACCACACTGGAGCAGAGTTGCCATGGAAACGGGGACTCGGAGTCAAACGAGCAGCACTTCCTCAGACGCTGTTTTCACTCGTTTCAGGTGAGTTTAGTCCCTAAAACCACACAAATAATGCACACAACTGTTCCTGACACCTTTCTTACGTTAACTGACACACTTCTGTTGAATATTTACTTGATAGAAATGGTTTAGTGTCTTCGGGAAAAGTCAGCATCTCAACCGTTTTCACAAGAGGGTAACTAACTCTATCGATTTGATCGATTGAGCCCTTGTTTATGAGAACTTGAGCTTTTAAATAAATCTTTATGTGAAACTTAAATGTTTTGATAGTTTTGTTAAGGTTTTGCTGCTAATTTGTCAATGGTACGTATCAAAAATCTAAAAGTAAACACTGTAACATTGCTGTTCATCGATGATGTCAGTTACATGGAGCGCGAAAATTAGCTACAAACTGGCAAACAAGTATTGTAAAAATGTTCTGTGATTTCAGGAGGGACAAAATAACCCGTCTACAACAGAGGGGAAGATTCCAACATTTCCGGAGGAAGCTGCTGACAGAGCTGTAAGAAACGGGTGAACTGAGGAAGGTAATTTTATATGCATGTATTTCACATAATATTTGACATAATATCAGTATGATTTTAGTTATTTTCTTTAGCAAAATTATACATATTAAGAAGGCTTTGAGATTCAAAACATTAGTGACACTGTATGAGCAATATTAAATTAACAAGTAAACCTAAAAACACAAACCCTGTTTATATTAAAACAGGTCACAAAACTATTGAGTTTTACTGGTATAGTGGAGATGAGTGTGATGAGGTTCAGGTGTGAGTAATCAGTATTCGGGAGAGGGAGTGCGCTGTGATTGGCTGGTGTGAGAACCTGGCAGATTAATAACAAATAGAAATTGAATTTAAATCTAAAATCGTGTTCTGTATTGTTAAAGAATTAGTTCACCCCAAAATTAAAATTTCCTGATAATTTCCATCGGTCATTTTCTAAAAAAAAAAAAAAAAAAAGCTTTTATATACCTTTTACCTGAAATGCATGACTTTGATGTTGTTTTCCCACTGCATATTACGGCGGAAAGGTCAGTGCTGACCCAGTGCCGAAAAACTCCATCTCATGTTCTCCTCTAACTTTAAAATTGTCCGACATCGTTGTTTTACCTTTTATTTTTGTAAAGGGTGTTTGATTTAGTCTTTGCACGTTTGTTTTAACACTGGGACGATACTTCCACATACGTCACACGCCTGACCTTTCCAACGTAATGACGCCACAAAGCCTTACATCATCAAAGTCGAGCATTTGAGGTTAAAAAATATATATACATGTTTATTTATTTTCTACTGAAGGAAGAAAGACATGAACATCTTGGATGGCATTGGGGTGAGTAAAAGAATAGGAATTATCATTTTGGGGTGAACTAATCCTTTAATGTACATTCTTTCTGCTTTGCTTTTGGAGCCATAATAATTTATGGGTTGTGAAAACACTGAATGAATAGACATCATTGCACTTGGACATTATTAAATGGCTACTCGATAGTAAAGTTAAGAATTCCAGCAAGCCGTGTGTTAATGTGGTGTGTATTCTTCTCATTTTAGCTCCTATATCCATTTGGGCTGAAGGTCAAGACAGAAACAAGCCAAAGCTGGCCTGTAACCTGCCGGCCTGTACGACAGACTTCACACTGACAGCTGCTGGCATGGATGCCGCATCACATGCTTTTGAACACTTTTCCACCTAGAATGTATTCGTCCCCCACCAGGAGACTTCATGTCTTCATTTATTGTGAGTGGATATTATTTTAAACATTATTTAAAAAAAACACTAATTTCTTCTAATTTTTATTGTGTAGTATATGTATTTTTTTCGTAAAAATAAAATAAAATTTTAGTAATGTTTTTAAGTAATAAAGTAATTAATTGTTAAGTAATGTTGTTATAATCCTGTTAATTTATGTACAGTATAAATTGCAAACGTATGCTTGTTTTGGGCACATGTTTACAGCTTATAGACATTTTAGAGGAGGAAGATGCTGTGTATTTAAAGCTGCTTTAAGTCATTTTTATTTGTACAATGTTATTTTTGTATATAAATCATTATTACAGTGGAACAAATTGCTATTTTTTTATTTGTAAATTAGCAACTGAATTTTTTAACCATTGCACAGCACCACTTTATCAAAAATAATTTACAACTTTTTTTTTTTTTATGTCACATGAGAACACATGAAAGTTTATATTTTTGTTCAGATTATTTAATTTCTGTAATAAAGTTTGTATCATAGAATGGTAACTTTCTGTTGTTATTATTTAGATGTTTGTTGTAACTTAATTACTTAAATGTACTTCAAGATAATTTAGTAAAACCATGGCTGCACTGTGGTAATACAACCAATTTATGGTACATGATCCATGTTTTTTAAAACCATGTTTACTGCAAAAACCATGGTTACTGCAGTCATGGTTACAAGGTTTTACTGTAGTATTACTACTTATTACTACAATAACTGTAGTAAAACCATGTTTTTTAAAAACCATGGGTTTCGCACCAAAATACCACGGTTACTACAGTCATAGTTAAACTACAGTTTTACTATAGTAAAACCATAGTTCTTTTTCGTAAGGGAAGTTAACCTAACTATGACGACTTCCGCTCTGAGAAACCCGGAAATGTGAAAAGGGTCTAATTCTACTTTTTTTTTTTTTTCTTACAGTATACCAAGTATTCAGACATAGTAGCCTTGGTACACTTTGCTATCTTTGCTGTGTCCGAATATGCCTTCCCTACCATGTAAAAAGCAAAGATAGCAAAACCGTGTGCGTGTGTGCGTGCGTGCGTGCGTGCGTGCGTGTGTGTGTGTGTGTGTGTGTGTGTGTGTGTGTGTGTGAGCGAGAGAGAGAGAAAGACCCAATTGGATCCAATAAAATCCTGTTGAAATTGTCCTACAGAATATGTATGTATTGTCTTATAAGACAATTCTCACAGAATCCAATAGGAATCAGATTACATTTGGAATCTTATTGGAATCCTTTAGGATTTATCCTACGGGATATTTATGTATTATCTTATAAGACAATTCCCAAAAAATCCTATAGGAATCAGATAAGAATCTTAAAGGACAAGACATAAATTATCCTATAAGATTATTTCTAACGGAATCCTATAGGAATCAGATAAGAATCTTAAAGGACAAGACATAAATTATCCTATAAGATTATTTCTAACGGAATCCTATAGGAACGGTTCCAAAATATGATAGAAATTTTTAATGGAATCCTGTACAGATTTCCATTAAAAATCCTTAAGGATTTTTTGACAAGTTGGGAGTGAATTTTCAGTAGTACAGCTTTCCAGCGCCCCCCGGCTGCCAGAATGAATTGAAAACACAGCATATCACAGTCTACTGCTCACATAATCATACATCCACGGATTTTGGATAAAGATTTAATAAATAACAGTTCTCTGTATAGAAATTTGACTCAAACATGTGAGAATCTATCAATATTTCTCCACATCTGCACACTTTTGAAGTAAAATCCCTGAGGGAAGTTGTTTTGTCGAGTGTCTTCATGACGACCACAGGGGAGTTTTTTATGAATGGGAGCAAATGACGCGCATATTACAATCAAAAGGTAGCGACGCCCAAGATCATATTCATAACTCCTGGCACATATTAACACATTACGGTCATTATAAGACTTTGAGAATAAAACAGAGGTAAAAAAAATTAAACTTTAGTCTTAGATCGTTTTAATGATGTATAGTTTGTTAAGGTAATTACTTACACCTGATAGTAATTTTGAGCAAATTTAAGCAAAGAGAGCTTCAGTGCGTCCTCGTGACGGTTAACGGGTTGCAATAGTTGCAATTTGACGATATTTAACCGGCTACAGATTTACATGCTTGGGGTCCGGGTTAGGGTTAATTTTTTTTATAATAGATTATACAAAATCTGCTGCATTTCTCTTCTTAAAATCTCCTCACGAACGTTCGCTGTCAGTTGTCACAAACAGCAAGTCTGGAATGGGGCATTTAGGCTACTGTTGCTTTGGGGTGTTTGTAGCCTATAGTCCACAGGTATGGGAGGCCGTTTCAGCATAAAAACGTTCCAGCGTTACTCGTCGTAATTATATTTTTACTAGTAACAATTCAATTAAAGAGCTCTATAATTTAATTTGTACTAGTAACAATTACAATTATAGAGCTCTATAATTCAATTTTTACTAGTAACAATTATGATTGTAGAGCTCTCTAATTGTATTATTACTAGTAACAATTATGATTATAGAGCTCTTTAATTCAATTGTTACTAGTAACAATTCCAATTAGAGAGCTCTACAATTCATTTATTACTAGTCATATGTCTCGATTGACTTCCATTCATTTTTAATTATAGAGCTCTGTAATTCAATTGTTACTAGTAACAATTGGGATTATAGAGCTCTCTAATTGAATTGTTACTAGTAACAATTACAATTGTAGAGCTCTCTAATTGAATTCTTACTAGTAACAATTACAATTATAGAGCTCTGTAATTCAATTGTTACTAGTAACAATTACGATTGTAGAGCTCTCTAATTGAATTGTTACTAGTAACAATTCAATTAGAGAGCTCTGTAATTCAATTATAGAGCTCTGCAATTACACATATCCTTAATGTGTATTTTTACTGGTAATAAATCATTTGAAGAGCTCTGTAATTCAATTGTTACTAGTAACAATTCAATTATAGAGCTCTCTAATCGTAATTGTTACTAAAACTTGTGCATTCGGATTGTGATTTATTCACGCCATGTTGGAGGGGGGAGTTTTGTAATCGGAAAGTGCTGCTCACGTGGTCCATAACATGATTTTATGCTGTAAATAAAATGTTATATGCTTGCTATGATAATAAATGCTGCCATAAATAACGGACCAATTGAAATTTGTACATGTTTTTATTTTAATTAGTTTGAGCGGTGATTAAATATATTGCTCTTGTAAATACTTGCTAGCATTTTAAGGAAATACGTGTCTAGAAATGCATCCAAATAACATAAAAGAATAACTGTACGGTGCTCTGCAGTGGTCAAAAAGATGACCTTGGTGTTTGTCAAAAGAAGTAGGTAACTCAGCCGGGGTTTTTTGCGCAGGTGGTGGGAAATAGACAGTAATAAAATCACTGACTAGCTCCTGTAAATGATGGCAATACCTTATGACCCCACGAGAAACAATTGCTGTCCAAATAGGGCTTCAGCAAACTCCTTCACCACTAACAGAGTGAGCTGGAAAATCTAGCTTTTCCCGAATTCACCCTGTTGGGGAGGAGGGCCACAACATCATGGCCACCAACAAATCCCAGCAAAGATTGTTATTGCTTGGGCTTTAACTTCTGGATATTCGGCAACGGTGCCACAACGGAATGAATGGTTTTGTTCGCATCTTTCTCCGCCGCCGTTACTGAACTACAATTCAAACTAGCGCACAACATTTTTTCATTCATTTTATTTCATGCCTTTTTTGAGCACTTGAGTTTGACTTGGACAGAATTGTTTAATCTGTGTTTTTGTTCTGTCATGTCAAAATATTGAGGTGTTCGATTTCTTTTCTACATTAGGAAGTAAAACCTCATAAATAAACTTGTTTTTCACTGACCTACAATATCTCTGTGTTGAACTACTGCATCTTTGAACCAACATTCAGTACGAGTAAAATACTTAAGTACTTTTAAAATGGGAAACTTTAAGACTTTTTACTCAAATCGTATTTAAATTGGTGACTTGTAACTTGTAGTGGAGTAATTTTTACAGTAAGGTATTTGCACTTTTACTCAAGTATGGCTTTCAGGTACTCTTTACACCTCTGCTCAAGAGTAGTGAGTATTATGCTATGAATGTTATTCCAGCCTTATACCCTGCAAATAAAATATGTAGCTTACTCTTTTATGGATGATTCTCAATAACAACAACAACAAAAAATACATGATATCATCAACAGTATTTCAATATTTATTTGACTGTTTATTTTTGACTGCTAGCACTAAAAATAGTCATGTAATATTTTAAAAGGCAACCAATAATCTGGTAAAATTTATGACAACCATTCTTTAGAGGTTATCTTAGGGTTAATTAAAAAAGGTTGCAAATAATTTTACGTAAAAAAAAGTTATTTTCAGGTTAATGTGTTTACATGTTAAACCAAATTGATGTAAAGAACAAAAATCTAGTAGTGATGATCGGTTAATGCCTAATGCACTTTAAAGCCTGGCACTGCAAGCTTGTGCAACTCTAATGTGTACCATTTGTGCGTGTTTTAGAAAATGTTATATTCTGCTGTCAATTTTTAGTAATTGTTTAAGGCAATTTCACGATTTCAGTCATCAGTACCCAACAACAACCAACTTTCATAAAGCGTGCGTGAATTTAAACAATGGCTAAGTGGCTAAACGCATCTCGTTGTCATGTAGGGCCCTATTCATGTTGGACAGACATTTTAATTGCATTTTGTGATTTTAGAGACAGATCTCATGAAAATGCGTATAAATAGTACGAGTTTGCAATCTCGTGGAATGTATACGCCAAAATGAGTTTTGGTGTGCTTATGGTACGTTTTTTGGCGTGCATGGTTAGTTTTTTTTCTCTATAGGCTGTACTGATAAAGATATAACAATCAAGATAAACTTAAAAATTCTCCGGAGTTGTCCTTTAAACAGTAAGGCTACATAAAGTAGTCTACTAAATGAAAATGTCTTGACATACATGACGTATGGAAAGTATTTAGACCCATTTCAATTTTTCACTCTTTGTTATATTGCAGCCATATGCTAAATTAATTTAAGTTCATATTTGTCCACATTAATTTGCACTCCGTATTGACAGAAAAAATCTGCATTTTTGACATTATTTTGCATATTTATTTAAAAAGAAAAACTGAAATACCACATGGTTTTAGGCCCTTTGCTGTGACACTCATATTTTTAACTCTGGTGCTGTCCATTTCTTCTGATCATCCTTGAGATGGCTCTACACATTCATTTGAGTCTAGCTGTGTTAGATTATACTGATTGGACTTGATTAGGAAAGACACACACCTTTCTATATAAGATCTTACAGCTCACAGTGCATGTCAGAGCAAATGAGAATCATAAGGTCAATGGAACTGCCTCAGAGAGCTCAGATCTGGCCAAGGTTACAAAACTATTTCTGCTACACTTAAGGTTCCTAAGAGCACTGTGGCCTCCATAATCCTTAAATGGAAGACATATGTGATGACCAGAACTCTTCCTAAAGCTTGGCCGTCCAGCCAAACTGAGCTATCGGTGGAGAAGAGCCTTGGTGAAAAAAAAAGAGGTAAAAAAAAAAGAGGCTGAGCTCCAGAGATGCAGTTGGGTTGAGCATCTCTGGCAAGACCTGAAAATGGCTGACCACCAACGTTTACAATCCAACCTGACAGAACTGGAGAGGATCTGCAAGGAGGAATGGCAGAGGAACCCAAATCCAGGTGTGAAAAACTTGTTGCATCTTTCCCAAAAAGACTCATTGCTGTATAAGAACAAAAGGGTGCTTCTACTAAATACTGAGCAAAGGGACTGAATACTTAGTACTATGTGATATTTCAGTTTTTCTTTTTTAATAAATCTGCAAAAATGTCAACAGTTATGTGTTTTTCTTTCAACATGGTGTAATGTGTGTACATTAATGAGACAAAAATGACCTTGGAAAGTCTACTACCAATAGAGGGAATGCATCGACGTCACTTTCCCGCCGTAACACGCCCCCTCAGCCGGGGCTGAGTGGCAGAAGAGCAGCTGCGTGACCGGAGTTAATGGAGGAAAACACGAGTAGAGCAAACGATCCTTAGAACTTACCAAAGATTCAGTTATCCATGGATAATGATATGCAGCCAGGAATCGTGTTTTCCTTACATTTTTAGGAGCCTCATTTCGACAAGAATGTTTATAACTGTCATTCATCACATTTTTCGAGTGAATCCTGCATGTATATGTGGACGGGTCAGTGTTTTGTGGTGGTAATATACTTTATATTCACTAAAAGCTGTCACTCATTCAATAAACGCAATCTCACAAAGTTTCGCATTGATGTTGGTATACAATGAATCTCTTATTTTCACAATGTCTGCACTTACAGAGGATTGCTGCACGTGTTTAACTGAACTCAGCGCCTGGACAAACGCTCGAGCGGTGAGTGATTCCAAATTGAACACCTGTGATTGGCCAATTCCGTTGTAGAAGTCTACAAACATGTCTGTAATTGGCTACATTACTCACGGAGGCGAAAACACGTTGGAAATGTAATCATTTGACAAGTGCAAATACAGATACACACTGGATCTTTTGCTAGCTCCTTTTCGCTGATAATATGGAGTTATTACGAATTCTTACAGAGGATTACATATCCTAGACAAGCAGTTATGTGTAGCGTTTCACTCTAAAAGCAGAAGCTGCAGCAGTTGGCAGTGGTCTGAGTGAGAAAATTACACGCTATTATCAAGTCTGTTTCAAGCTCAGAACGGCGATGACTTTGCGGTCCGTGGACAAGCCTCCCCTACCCCCCTTCTGGCGCCGGGCCTGGTTTTGTAAGTTTTCGCAGCATTCGCACTGTAAACCAATGCTGCCTCTCAGTCTTTCTGCCACTCAGCGGGGTGTAAACACAGTCACGCCAGCTGACGAGGACGTCACGTGCATTCCCTCTATTAAGCATATTAGGTGATGTGCATCTCTGTAATGAGAAGGGGTGTGGTCTAATGACATCAACACCCTATATCAGGTGTGCATAATTATTAGGCAACTTCCTTTCCTTTGGCAAAATGGGTCAAAAGAAGGACTTGACAGGCTCAGAAAAGTCAAAAATAGTGAGATATATTGCAGAGGGATGCAGCAGTCTTAAAATAGCCTAGCTTCTGAAGCGTGATCATCGAATAATCAAGTGTTTCATTCAAAATAGTCAACAGGGTCGCAAGAAGCGCGTGGAAAAACCAAGGCGCAAAATAACTGCCCGTGAACTGAGAAAAGTCAAGCGTGCAGCTGCCAAGATGCCACTTGCCACCAGTTTGGCCATATTTCAGAGCTGCAACATCACTGGAGTGCCCAAAAGCACAAGGTGTGCAATACTCAGAGACATGGCCAAGGTAAGAAAGGCAGAAAGTCGACCACCACTGAACAAGACACACAAGCTGAAACGTCAAGACTGGGCCAAGAAATATCTCAAGACTGATTTTTCTAAGGTTTTATGGACTGATGAAATGAGAGTGAGTCTTAATGGGCCAGATGGATGGGCCCGTGGCTGGATTGGTAAAGGGCAGAGAGCTCCAGTCCGACTCAGACGCCAGCAAGGTGGAGGTGGAGTACTGGTTTGGGCTGGTATCATCAAAGATGAGCTTGTGGGGCCTTTTCGGGTTGAGGATGGAGTCAAGCTCAACTCCCAGTCCTACTGCCAGTTTCTGGAAGACACCTTCTTCAAGCAGTGGTACAGGAAGAAGTCTGCATCCTTCAAGAAAAACATGATTTTCATGCAGGACAATGCTCCATCACATGCGTCCAAGTACTCCACAGCGTGGCTGGCAAGAAAGGGTATAAAAGAAGAAAATCGAATAATATGGCCTCCTTGCTCACCTGATCTGAACCCCATTGAGAACCTGTGGTCCATCATCAAATGTGCGATTTACAAGGAGGGAAAACAGTAAACCTCTCTGAACAGTGTCTGGGAGGCTGTGGTTGCTGCTGCACGCAATGTTGATGGTCAACAGATCAAAACACTGACCGAATCCATGGATGGCAGGCTTTTGAGTGTCCTTGCAAAGAAAGGTGGCTATATTGGTCACTGATTTGTTTTTGTTTGGTTTTTGAATGTCAGAAATGTATATTTGTGAATGTTGACATGTTATATTGGTTTCACTGGTACAAATAAATAATTGAAATGGGTATAAATTTGTTTTTTGTTAAGTTGCCTAATAATTATACACAGTAATAGTCACCTGCACACACAGATATTCATTGAGAACATGGTTGTTGTTCAATAATAAAATTAATCCTCAAAAACACAACTTGCCTAATAATTCTGCACTCCCTGTAATGCCATGATCATACGATTTTATACAGGTGTTACTATGATTTTGTAAATGGTGATCAGCAACCAAATATTGATAATATGGAAGTTAAGGCCTTTTGCCTTGGCGTGACTCCTCTTTTTTTCACACAATACAAAGGCAGAGTTCAAAATAGGGGTCTTGCCTATAATAAGTTTGAGTAAAAAAAGAAAAAAAGAATGTAGATCATTTGCATTACTAAAACATCAAAATGCCAGATTTCCAGTGTCCTACCTATAATTAATTTGGCTGGACAGCAACAAATCTTTAGAGTCATTTTTCCCAGTTCCACACTCGAATGAGGTAAGGTCTTTTGCCTTTGTAGGGCAGTGTTGCAGAGCTGATAATTTTCTTCTTGAAAATCTTAAATGAACTTAAATTTCAGAATGTTCCTCATATATGACTTTAAAGAACGTGGAAAAAAAAGTAGTATATGAGTTGTAAGAACTTAACATGATTTATGTTGCTGGTCTGTCTTTTTTGGAAAATTTTTGTGGTAAAATGTAAAAATAAATAATAATAAAAAAAACCTAGATGTACATTTTTAAAATCAATCAAATTGTACAATTCAGGCAAGTCCTGCATCTTGGGAAACAGCTTTTCTCTGTCATGCTCAAATATGGTCATTATGGTTCAAAAGTAAATGGCAGTGACAGGACAGCATACATTTCCTCTGCCTGTCAAAATTACCTCAGATTCACCACACTGAGAACTAATGACACTTGATAGGTGCCTATTTACCCTAAACCCAAAAGTAGCTATTGTATTTGATCTATTTAGACAACTTCAGAGAACTTTGATGATTGACTGGAAATATTCTTTCAAAGCATTCCGTGTTCAAGGTCTTTCATGGTGAAGATGGAGATCCGCTTTATATTGATTTGCTGGAACCAATATCTGCTGACAGTTTCATGCTCAAGATCCCTTTTCCTTTCACTTCCTCCATCCTCAACGTTAAGTCATAATCAATTCAGTCATATAAAGGAGTCTGGTCCACTGTGATTTTCTGTGCATTAATAATATCACTAATGATCTTATGGGTACATTAAATATATTTTATTGCAATTGTTTTTTTGTTTGTTTTTTAAAGGGCAAGTTAAGGAAGTGAGCTTTAGTCAAATACTTAAAATAAGTTATTCTTTAAGCATTTGTTAGACTTTTGTTAGATTTGTCTTTATGGCTGCTGCACCTTAAATGTGAGATCCACGAAATGTGCATCACACAATGAAAGAATTCTGCAGCGGCAGGTCCAACACAATTTCAACACAATAAAGGATACTTATATCCCAAATTTCCGGTCATCATCAAAGGGCAATTCTACAATATTCCACCCAGAATGACTCCTAACTTAGATTCCGGCCTATGTATGTTGTGCACCATAAAACAACAGACAATAGAAATATGTTTATTTTTTCTCTCATCATATTAAATTCAAAGTGCTAACTCTTAACTCGAGTATATTTTCTTTTGCCATGGTGCTGGAGATTTAGTGATACAGGAAACACAGTACGCGTATTTTTGTGTGGTGTTCTGTCCACATTGATAGAAAAATGCAAAGTTTTAACAATCAAGTCTTCCCAGTCCACTTTTTAAAGTTCTGAATAAAAATAGCTCTTCCATATCCATTCTTTATCCTTACAAAGTCATGTAAAGGAAGCAAGACCTTGACTGAGCACTTATATCTACCTCCTTTAGATGAGGATAAAAAGTAGAATTATCTGATCTGTGGGCCCCCCTGCATAGCTTCTTTTAGCATATTATTGCAGGCAGAAACATTTTAGTTGAGGGCAATTTGTCAGTGAAGCTGGCTGTGTGACAGAATCAAATGTGTTCAAAGCATGGTCGAATCTTCGTAATAATGTAAGGTAAAGCTTCCCATGTATGAATGTGGAGGATTAGTTACCAGGGCTGTCTAAAGGCCATGGATGGCTTTGAGTAATTCCATAACGCTGTGGGAATAATTAGCTTCTGCTTGACCTTTAAGCAAAACCTGGTGGTTGTGAGTAGAGAGGTATCACTGCTACACAAGTCTAACCAAGGTGCTTTGTCTTTTGTTTTTATGTGGCATTATGGAAACTAATAAGAGAAGACCTACTGGGTTTTCTGTGAGAACAGATAAAGCTCTGACCGGAAAAAAGTACAGGTCTACCTAATTGCTTCTTTGTTGTGTACATAGTTTATGTATATTAAAAAACCTCACCTATCTAAAGAATATTCAGCAAATATGGGCTACTTCTCTAGCCCTGCTGAATAGAAGTCATTATAGTGGGAAGTCTGCATCTTTTTCACCAGTGATTTCAGGTCTGGCTGTTGCTCACTGGTAGCTACTCTAAGACAGTCTGTCAAATGTCTGTCAGTTAGACGAGAAAATCTGTCACAGGTCGGAGTTGACGACCACTAACTTGAGTCTCGCTCCTCCCTCAGTTTCCACCCCGAGGAGGTCCCAAAAACACCCCAATGACCAAACAAACAAATATTGTGTTAACTAACTTGTTCTCATCTATTTAAAAGGGTATGGGGAGGGGGAAAGGGATATAAAAAAAAAAAGGGGCCTAGCTCTCTGGGACTTGAGAACTCCAAATCAGAGTCGCTTCTGACCCTCTCTCACGGAGATGTGCAGGTAGGTCTTCCCAACTCCCTCTCTTTATCCACACGTGAATTGCAAGTGAGTATTCTCAGCTTTTGCCCCTAGTTTCTTCCAGATGGACTTCTGATGGACACTCCAACCTCCCTCCTTGAACGTAAGAGCAAATGTAGGTAAGTACACTGGTGAGTAAGAAGGCCGCCAGTAAGGTACTTGCCTAAGGCGTGTAAGGTAGTACACTGGGCTTGCAGTACGAACGTCTAGAAGGTATATGGGTGCGGGCCTAGGCTTGGAGCTGGAGGCATCTAGAAGATATACGGGTAAGTACAGGCAAGTATACAGGGACGTACATGGGGCTCTTGGCTTGGGCGTACAGGTGAGTATACAGGAAAATACACTGTCTCTTGGCTTAAGGCGTACAGGTGAATACAGAATGGTACACAGGGCTCTTAGCGTACAAGTGAGTATACAGGGCGGTACACTGGGCTCTTAGCTTTGGGCGTACAGGTGAGTATATATGGCGGTACACTGGGCTCTTGGCTTTGGGTGGACAAGTGAGTATACAGCAGGAATGGATGCAACTCACAGCCCCGTAGTTAGACGGACGTTAACCTTTAGCGCTTTAAGGCTCGGGTGGCTGGAGAGGGCGTATTTACACAAAGCAGACTTCTAGCCTTCCTCACCAGGACAGAATTCTAAGGAACACGTTGACTTCCCACACGTAATAGAACAGTCCCACGACAACACAGAGCCCTTGGCTCAATACTGCGGACTTGTCGCTTGAGACAAGCAGAGCAGATGGAGGTACAGGTCAAGGCTGCTGCACACTGGGCCTAGCGCGCCCACAGATCGGGTTGATCGCTGACAACATTGGCACAGCACAACACTACAATTCTTCAGGTGTACACACATCAAAAAGACTCACCCACTGCACTCCACACACACTCACGCCGCATTCACACGGGGCGTAGGCGTTAACGCTTGACGGAGGGCGTGGCTGAAGCTGGGTGCTGACGCGATCGTCATAGTGACAACAGCCAATCACATTAACTTGCCGCTTGGACCAAAACACAACACAAAAAAGCGCCTTTTTTGGTTGTATGTGCGAGTGCGATTGCCCGTGTAGTTGTTGCCAGCGCACTGCACAGGTGCACGAAGCTGTTAAGTACATTAAATCCTGAAAAAGCGCCGACAGCGGGAAGAATATCACGTATGGTCCAGGAGCTGCGTCTGGATTTTTAACGGTCTATGGTCTGGATGGTTCACGGAGCAGTAATGAACGCAATTGGCTAGCGTCTGCTGTAGGATATTTGCATACGGCGATCTGATTGGATGACGCCTGCGCTGGCGCTTGAAAAGTTGAGAATTCTTCAACTTCTGCCGCTTGCAACGCGAGTGAAGCGCTGCGACGGAACCCACAATTCAGTTCGGCAACGGATGATGTCACCCATTGAAAGTAAATGGGAAGCGTAAACGCCTACGCCCCGTGTGAATGCGGCGTCACGGTGAATTAGGGTCAGGATCACCACGTTGGGCCGGGAAATAGGTCCTGGATAGTGGAATAGGTCGGTGCGGAGGATGACCATATGGAAACGTCAAGACCACGACCTTTCAGCACACTCCTTCCTCTTCTCAATACATTTCCGGTGACTTCTCAGTGTAAACAATTTCTTCAAGATAATAGCAATACATATCAACACAATTTCTTCAAAAGGAATGCTTCAAACACTTAACTCTGTGTTTTCTTCAGCCCAGTATTCTGTTTTGACTATGCACAGTCTGTAATATCCGCATCAATACGTCCCTCCAACACACCGATCGCTCCACCTCATCCACAGCATTTGCCGGAATAAACTTCACCTTTGCTGTTCTCCGGATGCCTTATTTATATGCCTCCTCTTCTCTGAATTGCCCAATCACCAATCGCCACGTTCATTCGCACACCTGTTCTTAATAATCCCCAATTTTGGTTGCCCGGAGTTACCGGAACTGGCTGCGTGTTTCATGGACAAATGTCCAGGCGGAACTATTTCTGCCATTTTAGGTTAAGTCACTCCGTGACATATTGCTTTGACTTTATTATCCCCATTTTAGAGAAATTACTTTCACGCACATATGTAGATCCAAAGCAGGTCATGGTTTTTTCAGCACACAGGATTAATGCAGCTTATGTGTCTTTTAGAACACACTTGGTCCATAATGTGTCAATGCTCTCTTCTTTGTGTCTTTCTGATGTTGTTGTGCTGCTGCTCTGAGTTGCTGCTTAAACACTGCTCTTTTCACACTGAAGTGTTCTGATGTGACTGTGACAGATGTAGCCTGTATGTCACAAGCAAATGGATTCTCTGTGAATGCCAGTAGAGGTGTGAGAGATTTAACATCTGCAAATCGGAACGGTAAGCACTGGGTAAAACTGAGCCTGACTGCAGAAAAGAAAAGTGAGTGAGTGAAATTTCCTTCCTTGCTGCATGAACAGGTCCAGTTTTGCTTCAAATGCAGTCACATAGTAGACTGGATAAACCCAGCCTGATCTGTCGGCAATTTGCCCTGCAACTCATTCTAGAAACCTGTACATTAATTTCTACTGTTTTTGTTACACTTTTGCGGGAACCAATCACAGACTGGCTTATCCACACGGCACGCTATTGGCAGGTTTAAAGTGATGACATATAGAGAAACAAGGGGTCGTTGCGTGTTGATCACGGATCTTGTGGTCTAATTGGTTGAAGGACTATCCAATTACATACAGAGTCATTTAAATAATGCTTGTTGGAACACAACTGGAAGTTATTCCATGAAGCGATCAAGGACATTTCTGGAACTAATTCCTCTGACCTCTGCGTGCATTGCCAAGTCAGGGTATGCACTTTCAAACTCAAAACCAAGAACTGTATTAACTGTCTGTGTTTTAGGGCATGTGCAAAAATAAAATTTACTGTTAGAGTCACAGTGTCCATTGTCATTTTGAGCTGTCCATGTTTAAGCTTGCTGCACAATTACACCAGATGCAGAATGCAGTGGTATGAGAAGAAAGCTGGTATTTCAGGATCTTTTCTAAGCAAAGCAATTAATCCCTTTTCCTTTCCAACCATTGATGGGGCGCAATTAGTAGTCGAAGAAATAAGCTTTTTCAAAGCAATTTTTTGCCTGGTCCATGAAAAAAAAAACTCATTAGTGCAGAGTGAATGTTCTCTCCATGGGTTTGGCCTTTCAATGGGAGCAAGGTTGACGTTTCCTCTTCATACACTCACCTAAAGGATTATTAGGAACACCAGTTTCTGAGTTCAGTTTCTCATTAATGCAATTATCTAATCAATCAATCACATGGAAGTTGCTTAAATGCATTTAGGGGTGTGGTTCTGGTCAAGAGAATCTCCTGAAAAAGAAAGGTGATTTAAGCTCTTTTGAGTGTGGCATGGTTGTTGGTGCCAGACAGGCCGGTCTGAGTATTTCACGATCTGCTCAATTACTTTTATTTTCACACACAACCAATTTAAGGGTTTACAAAGAATGGTGTGAAAAGGGAAAAACATCCAGTATGTGGCAGTCCTGTGGATGAAAATGCCTTGTTGAGGCTAGAGGTCAGAGGAGAATGGGCAGACTGATTTAAGTTGATAGAAGAGCAACTTTGATTGAAATAACCACTCGTTACAACCGAGGTATGCAGCAAAGCATTTATAAAACCACAACATGCACAACCTTGAGTCGGATGGGCTAAAATAGCAGAAGAATTTGGAGTAAACAGAATGAGAACATGGATCCATCATGCCTTGTTACCACTGTGCAGGCTGGTGGTGTAATGGTGTGGGGGATGTTTTCTTGGCACACTTTAAGCCCCTTAGTGCCAATTGGGTATCGTTTAAATGCC
The DNA here is from genome assembly GCF_024679245.1 of Pseudorasbora parva. Classification (NCBI taxonomy): domain Eukaryota; kingdom Metazoa; phylum Chordata; class Actinopteri; order Cypriniformes; family Gobionidae; genus Pseudorasbora; species Pseudorasbora parva. The sequence goes on along the minus strand of NC_090190.1, from coordinate 23,626,449 downwards.
ACGGCCTACCTGAGCATTGTTTCTGACCATGTCCATCCTTTTATGACCACCATGTATCCATTCTCTGATGGCTACTTCCAGCAGGATAATGCACCATGTCACAAAGCTTGATTCATTTCAAATTGGTTACTTGAACATGACAATGAGTTCCCTTTCAGTCGGTCATGTTCGACGTACGTCAGAACTGAACCGACGAATGGGATCTTACTTTAGAGACCAATCCTACTTCGAGCATCTAACAACGAGCCAATGAAATTTGACATGCGATCACGCATTCCACGCTCCGCCCCGCAGCGCGGGTATAAAACAGGAAGTGGAATGGTAGATCAGCGCTTTCTACTTCGGAGCCGAGCAGTGTTACTGTTTCCTACGAAGAGTGTTTGACTACGAGTCAAGAGTGTTGAGTGAGAGAGTCTGCCAGTGCGGGTGATACGGCGCGTCAGTGAGAGACCGTCTGATCAGTGATCAGTGACTAAAAGAGCTTTGTTGGTTCGCTGAGCGTTTCCTGTACAAACAAAAGAGCTTGTTGGTTCGCTGAGCGTTGCCTATACAAACTGTTGATTCGCTGGGCGTTACACACACACAATACATATCACTGAGAGCTCACACAGGCTTGCAGAACGAACTGTGTGGAGCCGCGGTCATCTCCCTGAGTGCTTCAGCACACTAAAAGAGCAGCTTTCCATTCACAAAAGAGCAACACGGTTTGACCCTGCGTCTTTTTCAAGATGTCATTCAAACGTGTGTTTCTGGGTGCGGTCGATTTCTGTCTCCGCTTGACGGGCACGTTCGTTGTCTCACGTGTCTGGGCGCACAGCACGCTGAGGCTGCGTTCGTGGATGAGTCATGTTCCCATTGCGGGAATATGTCCATCGCAGTGTTGCGGTCCCGTCTCCAGTACCTCAGAAGAGGTGGAGCGCCATCGTGCATCCCCCGATCTAACGGTCCTCCAGCTGCAAAGCAGAGGGCTGCTACTTTGGCTGATGACCTTGGTGGGGACCTGAGGGTGACGGTCAGGGCAAACCCGACGGGTCTCATGGCTCCTCGGGACCCTCCCCCCTCCACTGTGCCGGTGGAGTTTCCGGAAGGCCGCGCTGACCTCCCACGTTGAGCGCCAGTCGTCTCTTTTGGGGCTCTGGCGGAGGATCAGATGTCGGTCGCTGCGTCGAGGGATGAGCTAATGGGCTCCGAGGATGAAGACTCGGCTGCGTTGCCCCCTTCGGGTGTGACAGCGTTGCCCGAGTCTGACCCGGAGCTTGCGGCTATGCTTGCCCGGGCCGCCGCAAGTGTCGGGCTTGAGTGGAACCCTCCACCACGTCCCGAACCTTCGCGGTTGGACGATTGGTTTCTCGGGACGGGTCGCGCTGGTTCTCAGCGTCCCGCCCCAGTGCCTTTCTTCCCGGAAGTGCATCAGGAGCTCACGAAGTCGTGGGTGGCGCCGTATGGCGCTCGCCTGCGGTCGACTGACTCCTCCATCCTCACTACCCTCGATGGTGGTGCGGCTAAGGGCTACGAGGGGATCCCCCCAGTCGAGCGGTCGGTTGCGATGCACCTGTGTCCTAAGACCGCTGCGGACTGGAGTAACGCCCCGCGTCTCCCCTCCTGGGCGTGTAAGTTCTCGTCCGGCTTGACGGGCAAGGCTTACTCAGCCTGCAGTGAAGCCGCATCAGCTTTGCATGCCATGGCGCTCCTGCAGGTCCTCCAGGCTACAGCGCTCATGGAACTGCACGAGGGTAATTCCGACCAGGCAGTTATGCAAGAACTGCGTGCGGTGACGGACCTCGCCCTCCGGGCGACGAAAGTCACTGGTCCAGGAACGCCACCTGTGGCTGAACCTGACAGACATGCGGGATTCGGACAAGGTTCGGTTTTTGAGCAGACGGAGGCCATCAAGAACATCCTGCCCCGGCGGCACGCTGCTGCCTCCACCCAGCCGTCCGGGGCAGCCCCCCAGTCTGCTCGTCGCCGAGGGCATCCCCCGGCGTCCGCCTCCGCCCCTGCCAAGCCCAAGCAGCAGCCTCCTCCCGCGAAGCAGGGTGCCGGACGCAAGGGGGCCGCCCAACCCATCCAGGGTCCCGCGAAGCCGGCCGGCAAGCGCAAGGGGAAGCGGCCCTGAGACGGGCAGCCCAGGGAGAAGAGGAGCTGCTCTGAGGGAGATGATGTCCGCACCCCCAGAGGAGGACCGGGGGGGCACCACTGGTCAATACATCTCTGCCGCTGGCTCTCCGGAGTCCAGCGGTACCCACATTTTCACCAAAAGAGCAATTTCCTCTCTCTCTGGGCCCCAAGAGTGTCAGGTTGGCAGTGTGCGACGCCCACGGGCCTTGTCACTCCTTTCCTACCCTCCCATCGCCAGGGGGCAGTTGTGTGGGCCTCGAGGATGCCCCTGGGCCTTCTCACCCACACACTGCCTCTCTCGTGAGCACTCAGTCAACACTCCGGGCCGCCCACGGGCCTTCCGGGTCGGGGCTGAGTTCTTCACTTCCCTGCCTCCGGGCAGTGGGCAGCAGAGTGGGCTCCGAGGACGCCTCCGGGCCTTCTCACCCACTCTCTGTCCAAACCAGGAGTGCTCAGGCAACACTCCGGGCCGCCTCCGGGCCTCCCGAGTCGGGCCAAAGTACTCCGCTTCGCTGCCCCACACCGGGCACGTCTGTGGTGCCGTTGGTCCCGCTTGTACGGTCTCTGGGGGCCTGGCTAGGTCTCCCCAGGCCGTCTCGCTGGCTCATCCGTACCATCCGACTCGGCTACGCGATTCAGTTCGCGCGCCGGCCGCCCAAGTACAAGGGCATCCTCTTCACCTCCGTGCGAAGCAGCGATGCTCAGGTCTTGAGGTCAGAAATCGAGGTCCTACTGGCGAAGGACGCGATTGAGCCGGTTCCTCCAGCCGATATGAAGACGGGGTTCTACAGCCCCTACTTCATTGTGCCCAAGAAAGGGGGTGGGTTACGACCAATCCTGGACCTGCAAGTTCTGAATCGGGCCCTGCACAAGCTCCCGTTCAGGATGTTGACGCAGAATCGCATTTTCCAATGCATCCGTCCCCAGGATTGGTTTGCAGCGATCGACCTGAAGGACGCGTACTTCCATGTGTCTATTCTCCCTCGACACAGACCGTTCCTGCGCTTTGCGTTCGAGGGGAAAGCATATCAGTACAAAGTCCTGCCCTTCGGGCTGTCCCTGTCGTCCCTGTCGCCCCACGTCTTCACGAAGGTCGCGGAGGCAGCCATTGTTCCGCTCAGAGAACGCGGCGTTCGGATTCTCAACTACCTCGACGATTGGCTGATTCTAGCCCAGTCGAAGGACCAGATGTGCGAACACAGGGACTTGGTGCTCAGTCACCTCAGCCAGTTGGGCCTTCGGGTCAACCGAGAGAAGAGCGAACTCTGTCCCACACAGAGGATCTTTTATCTCGGTATGGAGTTGGACTCGGTCAACCGGACTGCGTGCCTCACCGAGGAGCGAGTCCAGTCGGTGTTGAACTGCTTGAATATGTTCAAGAGCAGGACGGCGGTCCCACTGAAATTCTTTCAGAGGCTCCTGGGGCATATGGCATCTGCAGCCGCGGTCACGCCGCTCGGATTGCTTCATATGAGACCGCTTCAATGCTGGCTCAATGGCCGAGTCCCGAGGTGGGCGTGGCAGAGCGGTCAGTACCGGGTCCCAGTGACTCCTTACTGCCGCCAAACCTTCAGCCCGTGGTCCAACACTTCGTTTCTCCGGGCCGGGGTGCCCCTAGAACAAGTGTCAAGGCATGCTGTGCTATTCACGGATGCCTCCGCCACCGGCTGGTCTGTGGACGGGGCCGCAATTGCATTGGCATATCAATTGCCTCGAGTTACTGGCAGTACACTTGGCACTCCGCCGCCTCAAGGGGCCGCTGCGTGGCAAGCATGTACTGGTCCGTACGGACAGCACCACGGCCGTTGCGTACATCAACCGTCAGTGTGGTCTACGCTCCCGTCGTCTGCTCCAACTCGCCCGCCACCTCCTGTGGAGTCAGAAGCAGCTGAGGTCGCTTCGGGCCATTCATGTCCCTGGTGCGCTGAACCAGACAGCCGACGAGCTCTCTCGTCAGCCGATACCTCTGGGAGAGTGGCGACTCCACCCCCAGGCGGTCCAGCTGATATGGGACCAGTTCGGAGCCGCACAGGTACCCTGTTTGCCTCTCCGGACTCGACCCATTGCCAGTGGTACTATTCCCTGACCGGGGGTACCCTCGGCACAGATGCACTGGCGCACAGCTGGCCCCGGGACCTACGCAAGTATGCGTTTCCCCCAGTGAGCCTTCTTGCACAGACTCTGTGCAAGGTCAGGGAGGACGAGGAGCAGGTCTTGTTAGTTGCGCCGTATTGGCCCAACCGGACCTGGTTCCCAGAACTCACACTCCTCGCGACAGCCCCTCCTTGGCCGATTCCCCTGAGGAAAGACCTTCTTTCTCAGGGACGGGGCACGCTATGGCACCCGCGTCCAGACCTCTGGAATCTTCATGTCTGGTCCCTGGACTGGACGCGGAGGTTCTAGATGGACTACCACAAGCTGTCGTAGATACCATCGCTTCAGCTAGAGCCAGAAGCTCCATGCTCTGAAGTGGAACCTTTTCGTTGAGTGGTGCGCTTCCCGCCGGGAAGACCCCCGAAGGTGTTCGATTAGTGTCGTGCTTTCCTTCCTGCAAGATGGGTTGGAGAGAAGGCTGTCTCCCTCCACCCTCAAGGTATATGCTGCTGCGATAGCAGCGTACCATGGTGTAGTAGAAGGTAAGTCCATGTGGAAGCACGACCTAATTGTCAGGTTCCTCAGAGGTGCGAGGAAACTAAATCCTCCTCGTCCATCCTCGATACCCTCTTGGGACTTAGCTCTAGTGCTCAGAGCACTTCAGAGCCCTCCCTTCGAGCCTTTGGCGTCTTGTGAGCTTAAGATCTTGTCGATGAAGACAGTGCTCCTGACGGCATTGGCCTCGATCAAGAGGGTAGGGGACCTGCATGCACTTTCGGTCAACGAATCGTGCCTAGAGTTCGGGCCCGGTAACTCTCACGTTGTCCTGAGACCCCGGCCCGGATATGTGCCCAAGGTTCCTACCACTCCCTTCCGGGACCAGGTAGTGAACCTGCAAGCGCTGCCTTCGGAGGAGGCAGACCCAGCCCTGGCTTTGTTGTGTCCGGTCCGCGCTCTTCGCGCTTACGTTGACCGGACCCAAAGCCTTCGGACCTCAGAGCAACTCTTCGTCTGTTACGGAGGCCAGCAGAAGGGAAAGGCTGTCTCCAAGTAGAGGTTAGCCCACTGGATAGTGGATGCTATAGTCTTGGCTTACCAGTCCCAAGATGTGCCTTGCCCGTTCGGTGTAAGAGCACACTCCACTAGGAGTGTTGCTTCTTCCTGGGCGCTGGCTCAAGGCGCCTCGCTGAAAGACATATGTAGAGCTGCGGGCTGGGCGCCACCTAACACGTTTGCACGTTAAGTCCCCGTTCTAAGTGTTGGCTTGCGAAACGCCACTCCCGCCTTCTGGGCCGGATACGTGCGTAGTTCTCCAGTTGTGTTCCCCGGGAAACCGGCTAACCCTGTCGAGCTCCTCTGTCCCCCCTCCGGTGTCAGACGTTGCGGACCGTCTGACGCCAGACCTGCACCCGTATGCTTGTGAAACGTGGCTGTAGGCTGGGTTCCATATGTAGCGGTTCCCTCAAGGCAACCCCATATGTGTATTCTTCCACGGTACCAGCTACCCTTCCGGCTAGCCCCGTGTCTTTCCCTCTGTCGTCTCTGGGCGTGTTCTTTCCCCCCTTCAATCAGGCTGGAACCACCCCAGAGACTGCCATATGTTGCACTACCCTGCCAGGTTAGTCCTTATGTGTATTCCACCACCTCTCCTTCCCTGAAGGACGTGGCCCCGCAGCGTACCCTCTCTCTGAGGTAGGCACGCTTTCCCAGCGTTATCCAATAGTCATTCTGAGTGGGTCTTGCAGAAACAGCAGTGACTGTACTCCCTGCTTGGAGCCCTGACTTCCGTACCATACTAGACGGTCCAGTGCGCTCAAGCAGGACGCTGGAAGGGCCAGCATCCTGGCGTTTTCCATAGGGATCCCATTCGTCGGTTCAGTTCTGACGTACGTCGAACGTGACCGACTGAAAGGGAACGTCTCGGTTACGTATGTAACCCTCGTTCCCTGAAGGAGGGAACGGAGACGTACGTCCCGTCGCCAGATGCTGTGCTTCCGCCGGGAGTCCGGTCACCTCTCGGCTCCTCAGCAGGAAAAGCGCTGATCTACCATTCCACTTCCTGTTTTATACCCGCGCTGCGGGGCGGAGCGTGGAATGCGTGATCGCATGCCAAATTTCATTGGCTCGTTGTTAGATGCTCGAAGTAGGATTGGTCTCTAAAGTAAGATCCCATTCGTCGGTTCAATTCTGACGTACGTCTCCGTTCCCTCCTTCAGGGAACGAGGGTTACATACGTAACCGAGGCGTTCACTGTACTAAAATGGCCCCCATAGTCACCAGATCTCAACCCAATAGAGTATTATTGGGATGTGGTGGAATGGGAGCTTCGTGCCCTGGATGTGCATCCCACAAATCTACATAAACTACAAGATGCTATCCTATCAATTTGGGCCAAAATTTCTAAAGAATTCTTTCAACACTTGTTGAATCAATGCCACATAGAATTAAGGCAGTTCTGACCCAGATAGCAGACAAACACTGAATCAACGTTGAATCAATGTTACTGCATCGACTGAAATATCATTGAATCAATGTTGATATTTAACATTTATTTTTTAATCAGGTTTGCACACTAAAATAATGTTATTTCAACAATGAAAAATAGATCAATCTTGCTTTATGTACAGCAGGATTCTATGCCAGTTAATAGTCGCTTTGTTTTATTCCATTCGATCAGAGACCATATATGGCTGCAATCGATATGATTTTGTATCAAAAAGTCACTCAAAGTAAACAACATCCTTCAGTTTACATGCAAATGTATTTATTAATGCTCCCCCAGTTACAACAGGAAATCACACATTGAATTAAAACAATTACATTTATTTTTATAACACAAATGAGAAGAGACTGGAAAAACATAACCTGCATCTGCAAAATGGAATTAAATAAAAATGGAAACTCGCTAAAAAAGACTAATGCTAAAAGAAGAAAGATAGAAGAAATAATTAAATACTCTGAATACTCCAAACTCAGGGGGTTTCCACCATGAGTAATGTCCTGCAGCCTTTCAGGGGCATAAAGGAGCCAGTTCTGCACTGTCCCAGCAAAGATGAACTCTGATGCCTCCTTTTTATCACCATTCAACTTGTAAGGCATCTAAAACAACAAGAAGTTAGTAAATATTTGGAAATGTGATAAATAATACATTAACATTACAAATGTACTACAAAATGAAGTGAGAAGAGAGTATTATTGTATTTAATAGTAAATAAATAAAGTGTGAACGTGAAAAAAAGGAAATTCATAATCAAGTAGCTAAATTAATAAAAGAGGAGCTGGATAGGCTACACTGGTTAGGAAGAGATTATCCATTTACAAAACAAACAGGAGGCACAACAGTTTGCTAAATTTCTGCAGTTTGATATAGCTGCCTACAGAAGTTAAAGATCTCACTATTTTCGTTTTTTTTCTTGCTGTATTAAAGATTAAATTGGAATGATGTAATTGTGATCTTCTCTCGTAATGATCTCTCACAGCTGGAGCAGAGCTAAGAGCTGATTGTATTTCCCCTCACCGCGCCAATAGGTCAATCAGCTCACAGTTCTGCTTCAGCTGCGCGATACTCTCACGAGTGGCGACCAATGCCAGAAATTCATCTAAACGGTCGATCCCCTTTCGTTTCTACACTGGACTAGCCTGACCAGCCAGACCCACATCAAGATGTTTGGTCTGGAAACTCACCATTGACAGACCTCAATCCGAGGGGCGGGATAAACGGTTGTCTTTCAAACTCCCTCTGCATGGCGTGCACGCAATTGGATAGCGTACAACCAACCAGAGCAACGAAGGTGAAGCAGAGCTCGTTGACAGATTAAACTTTCGCCGTATCTGGTTGGCAAAACTCAGAACACATCTTCCCTTCTTAAGAATGACTTCAGTACCGTTCTTTGTTCTTTTCTCAGAGAAAAGCTGAACTCCAAGTCTTCCAGTATCGCGGTCAAAGCTGATTCGAAAGACAGCCGTTCGCCAGTTTCTGTGTTTACTACCGTGCGTCTAGATTTCTAGGCTAACACTGGACCATATTTCAGTATCAAAATGATTATTAATCTGTGCATGCAACTCCAATGAGTAAAATGTGCATTTGTGGATTCGCATTTATTGTCAACATGCATTTATTGACTAGATTTTGAGTCCATCTTATATTGTCTCAAAAACCAAATTAATGAAATAGGATAGACTCTCAAGTCAATGAATGCATGTGCGGCACCATTTCCACAAATGCACATCTTCGTTGCTTCGTTGCACAGATTGCTTCGTTGCACAGATAAGTCAGAATTAGTCTTTTTTTTAAAGTCAGAATTCATTTCGAAATCAGACTAAAATCACAAAGTATGCCAATCTTAAGAAATAAAGATGAATAAAAATATGATAGGGCTTGGTGAAAAACAAACTGAAACTCAATGTATTATGATTATCCTAACCATTGGTTGTGTAAGTTACGAGGACGTTCACGTGACTCTATTAACATCACAGTTCACTTTGACTCGCCCAGGAGATGCACACAAGTTGTAAGAAATAAAGATAAATCAAATTGAAATGAATTTCATTCATATTTTTGTACTTACCTCTAAAAAACACTGTTGCTGTCTTTTTTGCATTTGAAGTCTGTGCAGCTGCGCTTGCTTTGAACTGATTGGTGGTTGTCTTGGAGGTGCATTACTGCCACCTTCTGGATTGGATTGTGGTGGATTTGATAGGTAGGGGAAAATATCTTAAATTCTTTATTAACCCTGTATTCTTTAGAAACATAATTAAATGCATATATATTCTACATGATTTAAATAATAATAGTCTACATTTAAAAAAAAAAATTAAGACAGATAAGCTATGATTTATTTATAACTGGATGAACACAAGACTTAAGGACTCTGTGGCATTATATATCTCACTGCATGCGCTGTAGCTAGCAGAAGAAAAAAAAAGGGATTGGAGATGTTTTCCATGATTGAATAGATTTTAAAACAATAATTAAAATATGATTAATAATAATAATAATAATAATAATAAGAGAGTTCATCCCATTGAATTTAATTTATTGTAGGAGCTATTTGTTCATCTACACACTCCTTGGAGGAGATTCATCCTTTAAGGTTAATAATGAATGTGCTCAAGTTTCACAGAAATGTACCCAATTGATTTGGATTTGCTTTAACATGTTTAATGATGGGATGGATAGATTGACAGTAAGCCTCACCAGTGGAGAAAAACACGGACCAAACATCAGCATTAATTCAATGTTTGTCTTTTCAACACTGAAAAGCTTGGAATGATCAACATTGATCCAATATTAGTTAGCATTGAATTTTCAACATTGGTCCAATATATTTTTAGCATTGAATTTTCAACAACTGATCCATTATTACGTAACATTGAAATTTCAAGCTCAACCAAACTCAATGTCACAATGCTATCTGAGGAAGGCGAAAGGGGGTCAAACACAGTATTAGTATGGTGTTCCTAATAATCCTTTAGTTAAGTGTATTTCTCCCCTTTAAGAAAATGCACCCACACTGCTAGCTGCGCAACATCTGTGCTGTCAACATCTGTGACTCAGCCAGTGCTAATCTGAAGTACTCTGAACTTTCAATGTCTTTTAGCAACTGTGAAAAGAGATCATTTGAAATTAATTCCACTCATCTTGGTCACAGCTGAATCAGACAACTGTAGCTTTGAGATTTGCCTGATGATGTCGTCCTTGTTCTTAAAATCCGAAAGCAGCGATTCGCAACAGTCAATAAATGTATTATTATTATTATTATTTTTAGAAATTCTCCCTGTGTAGCAGGCCTCTTTGCTTTTGCAATATTCCAAGCGATTCTAAATGAGGCCTCTGTAATATTGTCAGCACTTTTAACAATGCCGTGGAACATGGATCGCTGGGCATGAAACCCAGCAAGCAATGTCTATACCTTTTGACTACTGAGATCGCTGCTATTTGGATATGTCACGCTGAAATCAGGGTGAAGTTGCTCAAGGAGGCATTGCAGATTAGCTTACTTTAATACAGCTATTGTTTTTTTGTCAAATGAGACACATTGGTTTGCCATCTATGTCCGCAAATGTGTATACCATTTGCCATGCAGGATTGAAAACTCAGGGTTTTCATTGTCAACATTCCTATTCTTGAAGCCATTGTTATTTAATGTGCAGTACCTACCCAGCTAGCAGGGAATGTTCTCAGAACTTTGGCTAACATTCCCTACAAGTTGGGTTAATGTTCTGAAGAAAATATTTGAATGCAATGTTTAATGAATATTTTCTCATTTAAAAATGTTCCTATTGCGTTAAATGCAAACCAAGATATAACATTTTAACTGCAACATTCAACAAGTTGTACAATGATCTTAAAAAAAAAAAAACATTGTCCCAAAGTTTCATAATAACAAAGGAAGAACATTCCCTCTTCCACATTAGGAAACTGTTTTGAGAATATCATTGAGCAATGGGATGTTGCATGTTCTTTATAAATGTTCATATAATGTGATGAGTTAACAAAATTAGAACATGTTACTTGCAACATTTTGATAATATTTTGGGAGTGTTCTTAAATTGACGCTTTTTATAATGATCTCAATATAACATTGTCTTAATGTTTCATAACAAACAAAAAAAGAACAGTCTCTCCGCCACATTAGGAAACTGTTTTGGGGATATCACTGAGCGATGAGATGTTGAATGTTCTTTAAAAATGTTCTTCTAATGTGACAAGTTAACAAAATTACAACATTTTGCTTGCAACATGTTGAGTACATTTTGAAAATGTTCTTAAATTGAACGTTTTTATAATGATCTCAGTATAATATTGTCCTAATATTTCATAACAAACAAAGGAAGAACATTCTCTCTGCCACATTAAAAAAAATGTTTTGAGGATATCATTGAGAGATGAGATGTTAAATGTTCTTTAGAAATGTTCTTCTAATGTGACGAGTTAACAAAATTAGAGCATTTTGCTTGCTACATTTTGAGTATATTTTGGGGATGTTCTTAAATTGAACGTGTTTATAATGATCTTAATAAAACATTGTTCCAATGTTTCATAATAACAAAGAAAGAACATTTTCTATGCCACATTAGGAAACTGTTATAAGGAAATAATTGAGGCCTTAGATGTAAGAAAGCGTTTTGATGAGCCCCGAAAACTGGGGACCACTATAATCATCACCAACTTTCAACGTGATGTACCGCTACGGCCTTTAGGACAGATTCAATAAATCGGAGTGGAACTATCGGAAGAGCCTGTGGTAGGTTGACTCTTTTGATTGAACTCCTCTTGTAAAACTGTTTAAAGATAACTTAGAACCTAGCAGAGGTTTTGGGATTTCATCTTCCCAAAAGGTCCATTTAGCTCATTGATGGACTCTGGGCCCGTATTTATCAAACATCGTCAAATTACTCACAAGAACAATGCTAAGAATTGACTTAAGAGTAAAAAAAAAAATCTTGGCTCAAAGCTGCGCTTAAAAGTTAGTTATCATGCATCCGAATCATACTTTAAGTATAGGACTAAATCTTAAGTGTCAGTCTTAAGCTTGGGACATACTCTGCAAGAACAAAGAAATTAGTTTTTCTCCAGGTGGCAAGAACAAGAACAAAGTTCGTTCTGGCCAGTACATTCCATACTTCACGAGAAAAGCAGGTGCGTAATCTAAGTTTCTCCGCATTAACCACGGCCACATTAAATATCTGATCAATCACACAATAGTTCTCGGACACCAGCAAGAAAAATGTTCTGCTCAGACAATGTGTCGAGAACAAGCTGCAAGAACTCCCAAACCAGGGCTGCGAGAACAAAATAATGTAATTGTTCTTGCGTTGCATGTTCAAGCTTTGCTGTGGAGCAAACAGGATTTTGGATGATGTCACTGAATGGCTGAATAGATGTCCTTATTTAAGAACATTCTCAGATAAATTCCCATTGAATGGTGAAATTTCTTTCCATTCAACAGACATTTGACAATAAGGAATTTTCAAGACAATACATTATAATATACTCATTAGAAATTAAAGATAATCACGTTTTTCCACCATGTCTTAATTAAAAGTTTTAAACTGGTGTGCTGTTAACTGACCCATATACAGCCTAGATTTCATTCCATGGATTCCAAAAGAAAACCAAACTGGCGGGAGGAAGAAGCGATCGCAGAATGTTATAAAAGGCAAGTTCAGTCCAGCAGCACTGACAAAGATTATGTCTGCTCTGTCCAAACAATATGTTTGATTATCGATAAATTTCAAAAACAATCTTCTAAAAAAAAAATTGTGCATGCATCTGTCTCCTAAGTGCCATCACAAGCCCCTACTGGCAACTCCTAACCACTTGAGAGACCCCTCGAGCTGTCTTAAATAACTGGGAGAGTAAGCAGTTGTAATAAAATTTGCAGATATGGGAACGAAGGAGGTGGGAACCGGCGAACGTCAACAACTTTAATTCAAAATAAATAAAACGAAGGTAACGTGGGCAGCCCCTCACAGACGACTTCCCGCACACACATAAGAAACCATAAACAAAGCTCACCGTAAAGTCCAGGCCTGGTCCTCTCTTGTCTTCCACTGTCTTTGCTCCTCCTTTTATACTCCCATCACTCCTCTGTGAGATGAGACCGGTGTGTTGCACAGCTGCCGCTCATTATCACTCACCACCGGCCCACTCTCACAGTCCCTCGCTGCTTGCCACAGGGGTAGTTTTAGCTTTAAGAAATTTGATGACTTGCTTTTATACTTAAGTTTGAAAGTAGGGGTAAATTTCATGAATTCTCAGCACTTTTAGGGTGCTTTCAAACTTGGTTCGATTGCCTGGACCGAACCCGAGTTCGATTGCTTTTCTTGCCCCCACTCGACTGTGTTCATATTATATTATTTGGGAACGAACCAGGGTGAAGGCAGCGAAATGTATAGCGTTGGTCCTGTCACTTTTATATGTTTGTTTTTGAACTGTTGGTTTTGTTACCAAAGCTTCAGTACAAATTGGCACTTGCCAATCTATCCGCTGCGAATGCACTGCAAATGCTCTAAAGAATGCCGAAAACCAGCAGAAATTAGATCTACTTATGCAAACGATAACATTTCTATAATGAAGCGCAGCTTTGACTTGAAAACAACACTCTAATGCACTGTAAACGGCGAGCGCGCATCGCTCGTCACTCTGTGTGCATTAATTATTCTTAACTTTGCCATGCTCATCTTCTGAAAATATTGCCAACTATCTATCAGGTAATAATGTCATGCACATAATGTCAGCACAGCTGATTAAGACAGCTGGTTTAGTCCAAAAATGATCAGTACTTTTGCAGTTCTCACCACAAACGAACCGCTCCAGAGTTCGTTTGAAAGCGTACCGAGACCACCTCTTCAAGGAGGTCTCGGCTTGTTTGGTCCGCTTTTGGTGTACACCCGAGTGCGATTGCTGCTTTCACACCTGACCAACTGAACCACCCCAAAGAGGAACCAAGCTCTAGTACGATTCAGCCAAACTAAATGAGGCAGGTGTGAAAGCTCCATTAGAAGCTTGATAAATACGGGCCCTGGTCTAGTCCTCATTTCACTAATTGTGCTCACCTGATCCTCGTGTGCTCTGGTCCCTTTATATCGTGCTACCTTCCCTCATGTCCTTGCTGGTTCATTGTTTTTGTGATGTTTGAAATCCTCAAGCTTCCTGTCAGTATGTGCTAGATTTAGTGTTCTGAGAATTTCGTTTTTGATTTATTCCTATTTTTCTTTGTTCCTGCATTTTTACCCTTGCCTCGTTCTAGTCTTTATTTTGTGATGTAGTTCTCCCTATCCTAACATTGTAGTTCCAACAATATTCTAAACTCAATAAAATTGCAGAGCTGTACTCAAAGCTGCAATATTGTTCAGGCACCACAAAAGTTTTATGTTCACTGAAGTAGTTTCCCAGTTATTGATTATTTAGACAAGATTAGCTCTTAGTTAATGAGTAGAACTGACCCCCTAACTCATTCTGTTCAAGAGTGGATTGAAATTACGTCTGAAGTAATAATGACTTGCAACTTCATTGGTGATTCATATCAACATGGCAAATTCAAATAACCTAATAACCTACACAAACCAAAAAATAAATTAAAAAAATAAACGGACATTCCAATGAATGGTGAATGAACTAGTATATGATAGATTGTAGCGGATGTAAATACACTTTGACATTGTACAACTAGTTGTTTGCAAGGACTGCTGCGCGCACCTGGATGCAGGCAACAACATTAAGGAGATCCACCATCAACAACATCAGTCTGCATGCAAACCGTAGAGCCTGTACACAAAGGTAAGAACACGCCCTAATGTACTTAGTTTATTTATTTTTTTACCGTCTTCCAGGCAGACCGCAGCTGAAGTGTAGGCTTTGTGAGAGAGGCCTTTTGCGGCTAGCTGCATGTTTTAGCGAGTTTGTTCAAGTTTATTGTCTTAGCTGTCAACCTGTTGTTGCACTACGTTACTTTAGTGCAGCGTTTCCAAACTGGGGTGCCATCTGACAAGGGCAGGGGTGCCGTGTAAAAGGTCCCAGCACGCACGCACTTGCACCGCGGTTCATTTCACACCTGATGACGCATATTTAATATGGGTTGTAACTTGAAAATAATGCTTTATGTATGTTTCTGTCGATGTTCCCGCAAAAGGCCTCTCTAACAAAGCCTACACTTTAGCTGTGGTCTACCTGGAAGACGGTAAACAAATAAATAAACTAAGTAGCGTGTTCTTACCTTTGTGTACAGGCTCTATGGTTTGCATGCAGGCTGATGTTGTTGATGGTGGATCTCCTTGATGTTGTTGCCTGCCTACATCCGGTCATATACTAGTTCATTCACCATTCATTGGAATGTCCATGTTTTTTAATTTTTTTTTTTTATGTTGGTTTGTGTATGTTATTAGGTTATTTGAATTTGCCATGTTGATATGAACCTCCAATGAAGTCGTCATTATTACGTCAGACGTCATTTTAATCCACTCTTGAACAAAATGAGTTAGGGGGTCAGTTCTTCTCTATTGTCTAAATAATCAATAACGGGGAAACTTGAGAGAACTTACAACTTTTGTGGTGTCTGAACAATATTGCAGCTTTGAGTACAGCTCTGCAATTGTATTGAGTTTAGAACACTATTGGGTAATACAGTGTAGTTTGTCTGTTATTTCTTGTTGTCTTGTCTTGTGTTGGTTCCTGCCCTGAGTTTCCCTGGCCACTGTCTCCTACTGCCTGACAGCAAACACTAGAGCTGATTCTGAGAGAGAACATCAAGCCTCCATTTCAGAAATTCTGACAACAATGTTCTAAAAATGTTATGTTTAAACATTTAAGGAATATCACAAAAGATTTATAATTTTTTTTATAGAATGTTATCCTAACTTTCAAAAGAACATTCTAAGAACAAAAATAAAACTACCTGCTGAAAACATTATAAAAACGTTAGGCAATAATGTTATAATAATGTTACCACTAAACATTTTTAGAATGTTTTTAGAAGAATGTTATCCTAACTTTTAAAAGAACATTCTGGGAACATAAATAAAACTACCCACGTAAAACTTTATTAAATTGTTAGGTAATAATGTTATAAGAATGTTACCACTATACAGTTTTAGAATGTTTTTAGAAGAATGTTATCCTAACATTTAAAAGAACATTCTGGGAACAAAAATAAAACTACCCGCTGAAAACTTTATTAAAACGTTAGGGATTAATGTTATAAGAATGTTGCCACAAATTTTTTTTACAATGTTTTTAGAAGAATGTTATCTTAACTTTTAAACGAACATTCTAGGAACAAAAATAAAACTACCTGCTAAAAACTTTATAAAAACGTTAGGGAATAATGTTATAAGAATGTTACCACTAAACATTTTTAGAATGTTTTAGAAGAATGTTATCCTAATTTTTAAAAGAACATTCTGGGAACAAAAATAAAACTACCCACTGAAAACTTTATAAAAACGTTAGGGAATAATGTTACAGAATGTTCTAAACATTTTTACAATGTTTTTAGAAGAATGTTATCCTAACTTTTAAAAGAACATTCTGAAAAAAAAAAAAAAAAAAACTACCCGCTGAAAACATTTATAGAACAATGCATGGTAATGATCTCAGAACATTCTATTAACAAAAAAATTATAGTTGGGTACACACAACATACAGTACAGGTCCTTCTCAAAAAATTAGCATATTGCGATAAAGTTCATTATTTTCCATAATGTAATGATAAAAATTAAACTTTCATGTATTTTAGATTCACTGCACACCAACTGAAATATTTCAGGTCTTTTATTGTTTTAATACTGATGATTTTGGCATACAGCTCATGAAAACGTCTCGGGTTATGTATATAACCCTTGTTCCCTGAGAGGGAATAAGCACTGCGTTGAAACGACAAAATTGTTGATGCTCCCTAAGAATCAACGCATCTGAAGTATGAATGAAACTAGTCCAATCCTGATTGGTGCCACGTCATGACGTCGATGTGACGGCATACCCGGAAGCTATAAAGGGGAGGCCGGCGCATAGTAGCATTTTCAATTATCACGATGAAGCAAAACGCTCTCAGGCGATACGCGGTGTGGCGACAAGACGCAGTGCTCGTTCCCTCTCAGGGAACAAGGTTTGTGTACATAACCCGAGACGTTCCCTATATCGCGGGAACTTCGCACTGCGTCGAAACGACAAAATTGGGGAACGAGTACTCACTAGGCCACACCAAGGGTACGCCTGCCCTATTGTGAAGCTGGAGACCTGGCACAATTAGGACTGAAGCAGCCTAGCGCCGGGAGTTGCAGGGAGGTGTAGGCTGTAAAACCTAATAAATGTGTACTGAGTGGCCCAACCGGCCGCTTCACAGATCTCCTGCATTGGAACGCCAGAAAGAAGAGCCACCGAGGAGGCCATGCCCCTTGTAGAATGTGCCTTAACAGCTATAGGTGAAGGCAAACCGCGCACCTGATATGCCAAGGCAATAGCCTGCACTATCCAATTTCTAATAGTAGGGGTAGATGCAGGCAACCCCTTCTTAGGCGAACCAAAACACACTAACAATTGGTCAGACTTCCTCCACTGTGCTGACCTCTCTAAATATATCCTCAGGGCCCTAACGGGGCACAAGAGGAAAAGTCTCCCTTCTTCCGCCATCACATGAGGCAGAGGATGGAAAGCCTGTAGCACTTAAGACCTGACCACATTAGAGGGCACCTTAGGCACATAGCCTGGCCTAGGGTGCAGGATGGCTTTTACTCCTCCGGAGGCAAACTCCAGGCAAGTCGGCATAACTGCCAAGGCCTGAAGGCCCCCCACTCTCCTCAGAGATGTAATAGCTAGAAGAAATGCCACTTTAAGGGTCAGATATTTAGGTTCAATAGATTCCAGTGGCTCGAAGGGGGCCTCAGCCAATCCTTTGAGGACCACCGCCAGATCCCATGTAGGAATCCTGGTACGTGCTACAGGCCTCATCCTCCTAGCCCCTCCTACGTTCCACTTGAGGCTGTACAATCTCCTAGTTGACGGAGCCCTGGAGCTGAGTAAGGTATCTATCGCATCTGCTGATAGTCCAGCCCCTTGATACCTGGCTCCCTCAGGGGCCAGACCCAAAGGTTCCATATTTCTGGCCGGGGGTGGAATATTGTGCCCCCCGCCTGAGACAGAAGGTCCCTCCTCAGAGGGACCTGCCACGGGGGACCCACCAGCAGAGCTACGATATCCGAGAACCATACTCGAGTCGGCCAACGAGTAGCTACCAGAAGAAGACTGACTCCTTGTTGCCAGACACTCTGCAGGACCCTGGGGAGCAGAGCGATGGGGGAAATGCATACAGACGCAGCCTCGGCCACATCTGTACCATGGCGTCCAACCCCAGCGGGGCTGGATGTGTGAGGGAGAAACACAGTGGACAGTGGGACGTCTCTCAAGACGCGAACAGATCCACTTCCACTGGGCCGAACCTCTTGCATATCAACTCCACCACCTCCGAGTGGAGCCGCCATTCCCCATGCCTCAGCCCCTGCCTCGACAGTATGTCTGCCCCCTGATTTTGTGTTCCTGGAATGTAAATTGCCCTGAGGGATAACAATTTATCTTGTGACCAGAGGAGGATGATATGCGTCAGTCTGCACACAGGGCGCGACCTTAACCTCAATGGCTCCAACACACTCTTTTTCGTGTTGAGTCTCAGCCCCAAGCACTGGATGTGTGACAGAACTACATCTCGATGTCGAACTGCCATCTCGAACTGCCATCTCGTACGACTGTGCCAGAATTAGCCAGTCGTCGATATAATTCAGTACACAGATGTCCTGAAGTCTCAATGGAGCCAGAGCTGCATCCATGCACTTTGTGAACGTGCGAGGGGAAAGAGCTAGACCAAACGGAAGTACACGATATTGGTACGCTTCGCCCCTGAAAGCAAACCTCAGGAACTTCCTGTGGCATGGAAGGATGGATATGTGGAAATAGGCGTCTTTTAAATCTATCGTGACGAACCAGTCCTTGGGCTGGATCTGACTCACGATGGTAGGGATAGTTAACATCTTGAACCTGAATCTCCTCAGAGACCGGTTCAGATACCTTAGATCTAAAATCGGCCGAAGCCCTCCATCCTTTTTTGGAACTATAAAATACCGGCTGTAGAACCCGGCCTCCCTCTCCGACATCGGAACCTTTTCTATGGCTTCCTTTGCCAGCAAGGATTTTACTTCTTGTTCCATTACCCGAACCTGCTGTGGCACCACTGCAGTCCATGTCACCCCATTGAATTTTGGAGGGGGGTGATCGAACTGCAGTATGTACCCTATTTCTACAGTACGCAGTTCAAGTTCAAGTTCAATTTTATTTATATAGCACATTTCCCACAGCCCCCAGGCTGACCAAAGTGCTTTACAGAAGGTCAAGAATAGCATACATACATAAAAATAAAACCAGAAGAGAGTAAAAAATTAAAATCACAACTTTTAAAAGTCAAACACATCAGGGTAATCAGTACGCTAAAGTAAATAGAAAAGTTTTTAACAGTGACTTAAAAATAGACAGGGTAGGGGCCAGCCTGATCTCTAAAGGCAGGGTATTCCAGAGTCGTGGCCCTGCTACCGCAAATGCACGCTCACCTCTACGCTTCAGTCTAGCGCGTGGAACGACCAGCAAAGCATGATCACAAGAACGGAGTCTTCTGGAAGGAGTATAGGAGTGAAGGAGTTCTGATAGATAGACAGGCGCTTTGTTATAAAGGGATTTATAGACGAAGAGGAGAATTTTAAAATCTATTCTCTGACAAATCGGCAGCCAATGAAGTGATCTAAGAATAGGAGTGACATGAGTGACATACGCAGGACCCATGTTGATATATTCGGAAGGCATTTCCATGCGCCGAGATAATCTACTAAGGAAATCAGCCTCTTGAGGCCGACCTCGGGTGTTATTCGAACCTCGTTCCCAGCCCCCTGAAGCGGAACCCCGGCAGGTAGCAGCTGGCAACGATTTTCGGTGTGTGGGGACAAGTGCCTCTTCTGGCACTGCAGGGTTGTATTATTGAAAAAACAAGCTCTAGGAGTCGCACGATAACTACGTACACGTTGCGGCATTAGTTTCGGCTTTTGTTCACACAGTGCTCGTCCTGGGTCAAATACCGCAATGTTACTAGGTCCCCTACCCGGGTCGAATTCGGTAAACAATCCCGGGACGTGGTTGCTTTCACACAGAAGGCGACCCGGCAATGTTCCGGGAATATTGCGGGTCCGACGTGCAGTGTGAAAGGGGCTTTGGTGTCAGACACAGACGAGGACACAGATGGATTAGTGCAAGTGTAATGTTTATTATCAGAGGTTTACAGACACAGGTGATACTTAAAGGGTTGGTGACACTCAGTCGAAGGACGATGATGGTGAAGACGAAGATGACGATGATGATGATGATGATGAAGACGAAGAAGGTACAGGTGAGGGCTTCTATGAAGCACAAGACCAGACGGTGAGTGTGAAGGTGAGGAGTGCTTATGTAGTGGTGACTGTTGATGGTAAATGGACTGCATTTATATAGCGCTTTTATCCAAAGCGCTTTACATTTTTGCCTCACATTCACCCATTCATACACCGACGGCGATGTCAGCCATGTAAGGTTAGGTGTCTTGCTCATGGACACTTCGACACTTGGTCAGGTGGAACCGGGGATTGAACCACCAACCTTCTGGTTTGTAGACAACCTACATGAACCACTGAGCCACTGCCGCCCAGGTGTTCAGAATTCCGGGTGATTGCCCAGGTGATGGTGGCCAGGTGTTCAGAATTCCGGTGATGGTGAACGAGTGGGCGTGGCAGTGACTGATGGCTGTGAGGGCGTGACAGGACCCCCTCCTCCACGGGCGACTCCTGACAGATGGGACAGGCAGTGACGTGGTCTACCACGGCCCCAAGGAGCATGTCGGTCAGGGTGGTCGTGGTGAATAGAACACAGTCGATTATGTACAGATAATTCGGCAGTTTGTTGACCAAATACCTCTTTTACATGAGTGCAGAATGTGGTGGTTGAGAAGATGAAGGTGGTATTCGCTTCCCATAGCGACTGTGCCCACTGTAGGGCTCGGCCTGAGAGTAATCAGATGATAAATGCCACCCGGCCTCTCTCGCTGTGAAACAGATGGGAGTTTGCTTCCATATACAGGGAACATTGCAAGAGAAACCCGCTGCAATCCTCCACCGCGCCGCTGTAGGTCGTTGGTCGGGCCATGGGACTTACGCAGGCAGCTGACGAAGTAATGGGTGCCGGTGGTGCAGGTGATGACACACTAATTTGAGTAGCGGTGGAGGGAGTGTCGTGAACCAGTGAGGACCGTACAGCCTGAACCAGTGTGGTTAAGTAGTCTGCGGTGCGTTCCCCGCCTGTGTCCGAAGAGCTCTGCATTTGGTCTGGTCTTCTGTCAGACACAGATGGATTAGTGCAAGTGCCATGTTTATTATCAGAGGTTTACAGACACAGGTGATACTTAGAGGGTTGGTGACACTCAGACGAAGGACGATGATGGTGAAGATGATGAGGATGGTGAAGACGAAGATGTCGAAGGAGATTATGATAATGAAGATGAAGAAGGTACAGGTGAGGGCTTCAATGAAGGACAGGTTGTCACGGGTGGATCGGTGCAAGACCAGACGGTGAGTATAAAGGTGAGGAGTGCTTATGTAGTGGTGACTGGTGATGGTGCCCAGGTGTTCAGAATTCCGGTGATGAACGAATGGGCGTGGCAGTGACAGATGGCTGTGAGGGCAGGCATGTTAGCACTAATACCATTTGTGAATGTATATAACTGGTCTAGAATAAGCTATTAAAGGGCAACTCCTGTGAAAAATGAACCTAGGGGTAATTATGGTTACCAAGTAGATCGTTCTCTGGGATGCATTTTCATGAAAATCGAATGTAAAGAGTTTTATCTCTAAAAACAGATTGACGTTTAACGATGGCTAGTATATGGGGCATAAGATAAGTAAAATTAATTTGCTAGTTAATACCACTAACAAGGTTCAAAATAGCCTCACACTAACACGGTAGCTTAATGAGGGTCCCTACATGCCAACAGAAGCATTGAGAACTTTGTAAGTGTACAAACAGTTTAATAAGGAGATACTTTATAAAGAGAGTACATTACGCGTATACAGACAGGATCTTGGAAAACAGTGTTCGACGAGTCGAGCCACGAATGCTGTGCTAAGTAATTAACTGTGACTTGGAATCTCATATGGGACACCTTCTTCTCTTGTAGTTAGTCAACCATATATTTTAATAAACAGATATAATTAATCAATTTCCATGTAATTAGATTTCACAAACTTAATTTCTATCGTCCAGCTCACTTAGCAGAGCGTTCATGGCTCGACTCGTTGAGACTGTTTTCCAAAGAAGCTGGGTAATCCATATCTGGTAGCCAAGTTTTGTTCTTTGCTCGGGTTTTAACGAAAAGGAAAAGTTAAAATCACTTTAAAACAGACGCGATAGCTGATTCAAATGAGTGATCTTCCACAATGGCATCCTGCTTCACCGTCACTGTGCTGTCGTCATTGTGTAAAGCCTGCCCCATAGTTTCTGATTGGTGCGCAATTTTGACGGATTAGAAATGGGTTTGAATGAGCTCTTTGCCAGACTACTTGCAGAGCAAATCTAAATTTGCCGGAAGTTGTCAGGGTTTTCCCAGGTTTATTCCCTCTTGTTTCATGTAGTTACAGGGTAAGAATGAATCTGCGGACTGTAAATTAAGGTGGCTTTTGTTCCCCTTTTGTTTCATGTAGTTACAGTGTGTAAGTACAATAAAAAAAACACACACACACAATCTAATATCCCTCGGAAATCTTTATTGAAAATAAAAAATAAAAAGATTTACAACACTTATTCGTGTGTCAACCAATCTGAGAATATTGTGCTTTTTTCCTGCTTACACGTTCGTGGGTCATATCTGATCTGTGCAACATGGGTGAAAAAAAAAATCCTGCACATTACCCAATGTGAGGTCCTTAGGATGGCATTTTGTTTCAACATACTCTACAATGTCCTCATATTTATGGACAGTGGAAAGTCTATTGTTCATATGATCATGCCACTGAAATCAGACAGCTGTTTACCCTAAACTGATGTTTGTCAGAATGTTTGCATAAGACTGATATACAGCAGCTAGCCAACAAACCAAACAGGTTTCCTGCCCGCTGTGATTAAACTTTGCTGTGCAAATTTAACAGTAATTATGTGAGACATGACACAAAGCAGTTATGGTAATAAAGGAGAAACATAAGCTGAGCCATGCATATATCATTTAAAAAAATGTTTTATCACAGACTATTGATAACTGTACTCTCAGCTAAGCTTCACAAAACCGGATCTCACACTTTCATTGCAATAATGTGTGCAAACAAAAAAGAGGGTAGAACATTTAGCATAGCCGTCCCCTTGGAATTATAAGGTTCTATCTGTGTTCTAAGCAGTTTTGAGATATTGAGCTTCAAAGTTTTTGCATTACATGGGGATCAAATTTCTTTCAAACATGAAAATAACAGGACCCTAAATGTACTCTAAATATGCATTATCAAAATCCTCTCAAAATTGTAAACGGGGATTTTTGAAATGAGTCAAATGCAGATAGAACCTTCTAATTCTAATATATATATATATATATATATATATATATATATATATATATATATATATATATATATATATATATATATATATACATACATACAGTATTGTTCAAAATAATAGCAGTACAATGTGACTAACCAGAATAATCAAGGTTTTTAGTATATTTTTTATTGCTACGTTGCAAACAAGTTACCAGTAGGTTCAGTAGATTGTCAGAAAACAAACAAGACCCAGCATTCATGACATGCACGCTCTTAAGGCTGTGCAATTGGGCAATTAGTTGAAAGGGGTATGTTCAAAAAAATAGCAGTGTCTACCTTTGACTGTACAAACTCAAAACTATTTTGTACAAACATTTTTTTTTCTGGGATTTAGCAATTCTGTGAATCACTAAACTAATATTTAGTTGTATGACCACAGTTTTTTAAAACTGCTTGACATCTGTGTGGCATGGAGTCAACCAACTTGTGGCACCTCTCAGCTGTTATTCCACTCCATGATTCTTTAACAACATTCCACAATTCATTCACATTTCTTGGTTTTGCTTCAGCATTTTTGATATCACCCCACAAGTTCTCAATTGGATTAAGGTCTGGAGATTGGGCTGGCCACTCCATAACATTAATTTTGTTGGTTTGGAACCAAGACTTTGCCCGTTTACTAGTGTGTTTTGGGTCATTGTCTTGTTGAAACAACCATTTCAAGGGCATGTCCTCTTCAGCATAGGGCAACATGACCTCTTCAAGTATTTTATGCAAACTGATCCATGATCCCTGGTATGCGATAAATAGGCCCAACACCATAGTAGGAGAAACATGCCCATATCATGATGCTTGCACCTCCATGCTTCACTGTCTTCACTGTGTACTGTGGCTTGAATTCAGAGTTTGGGGGTCGTCTCACAAACTGCCTGTGGCCCTTGGACCCAAAAAGAACAATTTTACTCTCATCAGTCCACAAAATGTTCCTCCATTTCTCTTTAGGCCAGTTGATGTGTTCTTTGGCAAATTGTAACCTCTTCTGCACATGCCTTTTTTTTAACAGAGGGACTTTGCGGGGGATTCTTGAAAATAGATTAGCTTCACACAGACGTCTTCTAACTGTCACAGTACTTACAGGTAACTCCAGACTGTCTTTGATCATCCTGGAGGTGATCATTGGCTGAGCCGTTGCCATTCTGGTTATTCTTCTATCCATTTTGATGGTTGTCTTCCGTTTTCTTCCACGTCTCTCTGGTTTTGCTCTCCATTTTAAGGCATTGGAGATCATTTTAGCTGAACAGCCTATAATTTTTTGCACCTCTTTATAGGTTTTCCCCTCTCTAATCAACTTTTTAATCAAAGTACGCTGTTCTTCTGAACAATGTCTTGAACGACCCATTTTCCTCAGCTTTCAAATGCATGTTCAACAAGTGTTGGCTTCATCCTTAAATAGGGGCCACCTGATTCACACCTCTTTCTTCACAAAATTGATGACCTCAGTGATTGAATGCCACACTGCTATTTTTTTGAACACACCCCTTTCAACTAATTCAACTAATTGCCCAATTGCACAGCCTTAAGAGCGTGCATATCATGAATGCTGGGTCTCATTTGTTTTCTGAGAATCAACTGAACCTACTGGTAACTTGTTTGCCACGTAGCAATAAAAAATATACTAAAAACTTTGATTATTCTGGTTAGTCACATTGTACTGCTATTATTTTGAACAAGACTGTATATATATATATATATATATATATATATATATATATATATATATATATATATATATATATATATATATATATATATATATTAGGGCTGGGCAAGTTAACCCGTTATTATCGTGTTAACGCATTTATTAATAAACGCTGACAATTATTTTATCGCGCATTAACGTAGTTATTTATTATTATATTGAAAGGCTGTTGCTCAATGCCTCTGAATACACATACAGACAAACCACTGGTCACAGGAGAATACAGGGCTGTCTGTAGCCTAAGCCAAGGGCTTGACATTCTTTGTCTGGGACAAATGGGACAAATAAAATATAAATATAACCAGAAACGCGAGAATGATTCAGATTTTTTTGTTGTTTTTATTATATTCAATGTAAACTGCGATTGATGAGTGTATCTCTGCCTCTGGCAATGAGTCGCGTTGAGGCTCGTGCTGCCTGTCTCTTTGTAAATTCATGGAGAAATCAAAACAATTGAGCAGCAATATAAACTCACAGAAGAAACATACTGTTTTTTACTACAACATACTGAGTTTTTTGTAGTTGTTGATATTTATGATTTATGATTATTGTTAATAACACAAGTCGACTTTGCAATCGTGAATTGTGTAGCATTAATGGTGTAGCCTAGTTCAATAAACAATTAGCCTAATTAATATTAAGTAACTTGAATTTTAGATCCAAACAACCTTTTTTTGTTCCATTTCACCCATGATTTCACCAACGAAAATAGTTCCAAAAGAAAGCAACACGGGTGTTTTGTTACTACATGATTCAGCGTTTTGAATGAATCATTTAACAACTCAATGGCTCATGAAGACGATCACTTGCTGCCCCCTTCTGGCGGTTATGTTTAAAAGTATGATTGCATGTTTTATTTAGAACATTAATCTTATAACATTATTTATTGCAGCTGTATTTTTTGCAGTTTAAATTATTTAATTTGATTGGTAACAGCCTATAGTGTCTTTACTATTATAACTGAATTTATTAATCAAATGTAAGAATTTAACATGAAAGATGATGCATACATTTAATAAGATTTTAAAAAATGGCCTTTATAAAATTAAATAACGCCCTGGGGTGAATATCACAAATATGCAGATTTAAGTAGGCCTATGTTAAAGCTAACAGAACACTGATGAGAATATTACTACAGAATCAATATATGTATACCACCAATTTAATTTAATTTGATTAAATTAATGTTTAAGTTGATTTTTACAAGAAATATTGTAACTGTTACTAACTTTTAACTGCTGTAAAAAACACCTTATTTGTTTAAAGTGTTTGCAAACCATATGTTATTGCACTTTTGATCATTTAGCAGCACTTTTGTATTCATTATTGAATTTTGCGCATACGATTAATCGCAGAAAATCATGTGATAAATCTCGATTAAACATTATATATATATATATATATATATATATATATATATATGTGTGTGTGTGTGTGTGTGTGTGTGTGTGTGTGTGTGTGGCACCAACAACCATGCCATGCTCAAAATTGCTTAAATAACCTTTCTTTCCCATTCTGACATTCAGTTTGGAGTTCAGTAGATTGTCTTGACCAAGGCCACACCCCTAAATGCATTAAAGCAGCTTCCATGTGATTGGTTGATTAAATAATTGCATTAATGAGAAATGAAACAGGTGTTTCTAATAATCATTTAGGTGAGTGTATATTGCAAGCTCTTATATATAAACTTAATAATAAACAGATTAAGGGTATTCTTTTGAGAGACGATATAAATTAAAAGGCCTGTTTGTTTTATTTACTTGCATTGATCTAGTCAGATATTTTCTTTCAGCTGCCTTCTCAAACCAAAAAACTGGTTTGTAAATGCATTTCATTTCATGATAATTTTTCATTACAATCTCTTAATCTTCAAAAGAGAAGTGGATTGTGCTGGCTCTCTCTCTCGTGAGAAGTGAATCAAACTGACGATCTCCATGTTCAGTGTTTGGCTGTTTGCCACATGCATCACACTTACAGGTGCACTTGCTTTGGAGTTAATCGCAAACTCTGGATTTAACCTGAGTTGACAGAGAATGTTTATTCTGATCCCATTGAACTTGATCTAAACCAGGTTGGATTTATATGGATTTGTCAAACTCTAAACCTATTCTGACACTCAGAGTTTGATCACTTAGTTTCATGCAACTTGAATGTTCTTGATATTGAGGATGCATCGAAATACAGACTTGATAGAATTTAATCATTAGAATCATTAAAGAGGGTGACATCTTTTTGGTGAGTTGTAGGCTGTTTTTAGATGTTATGTAAAGTTATTTTACATTGATGTTAGTGATAAATGTTTTGTATCTTCATTGTATCTTCAGAGCTAACTTTAGTTGCACCCTTGGTTTTTGTGCACAGGTCCTAAAACTACTGCTAAATACTGAATATAGCACAGCAGCAATTAAATATGTTACTTGATCATAACTCTCCACAGGTCATGATTTGGTAAAACTTTTTTAGAAGATTTGAAAAGGATCTGGATGTCACTGATACTTTAGAGAAGCCTAAGAAATTCTCAGTAACCTCTAAATGATCCTTGTTTGCTGTGTTTGAGTTTATATTAACCTTCTGGTCCAGTGTTGTGGCCCATGGGATTTCCTGTATGTCTGGGAGGGTTGATTTCATTTGAACTCTGTAATGACTGTTTGTATTCCATTTCTTTTTATATATTGTTTATATGAGATGTTGTTACTGAAAGGTCTTGAAGATTGGTGCAGTCTGATAGGTCAAACTCATATGTGTTATGACATCCACATCTAATTCTAAAAGACAATATTGTGCATTATTGATGCAGATATGCTATTCATTTAAAGACAGTCAGGGAACTTATTTTGGAAAGAATAAACATAATACATAAAACAAGCTAAATCAAAATCATTGTCCAATCAGAAGAAAAGCAACAACAAAAAAATTCTACAAATGATACTACACAAATTTACTAATTTTATTGTGCTCATTATGTGTGAAACTGAGTACAACAGGGTATGTTACAACCTAAATAATGAAATAATTACTTGACACTTTACTCATTGTAAAATCCTTCAATCTTCAAGATATTGCTATAATAAGAAAAACCACTGACCAAAAGTTATTAAAGTGATGAGATGTAGAATAATACATTTAATGTTTCTGTTTAATGTCAATTGTTGAAAATCATTGTCCTGCTATCTAAACTGATGTATGGCGGCACAGTAGTTCAGTGGGTAGCCATGAATCCAGTAGCGCTGGAAGGGGGGTGCTGCGGCGGCTGCAGGCCCCCTCGTTATAGCATCAGCCCCCTGGTGGGGGGCTGTGGACTAAAATTATATTGTATTTAAAACATGAAATGAAATAAAATAAATTAAAATAGACTGACATAACATACTGTGTTTTAATGGGATTAAAATAATGGGCCGTGATAAACAAATTAATAATTATTTTAATAATTCCTCATGAAGTGCTTTCGTCACCATCATGTCAGACTTTTTTTGAGTAACGTTACTACTAACACGGTTAAGAAAAGTAAAATTGGGAAATCTTCCCAAATACAGTATGTAAACAACAACGACGCTGACCTTGACACCGACACAAACTCTGTTCACAGTTTTTTACGGTCTATGGTTCAGACATCCGCGAGGTTTGTGAGCTGGACGTTCAACACATTCTCACACCCAACTCGTCACATATGGACGCTTGACCAGGACCCCTTGTCGTCACTTTTCAACGAACTGGCCGTACCTTTATCGTCAATTTTCGACGTGCTGCGTGCTCCATTCATTTCAATGAGAAAACGTTGGCGTCATACACAGACGCACTGGGAATGGGAATATTATCGTCATGGTGCAATTTATTTTTTGATTTATTTACTGAAATTATTTATTGGTTTATAATTGTGCCATTATGACATGTTGGAGTGTGCTTCTCAATTAAATCAGCAAGCATAATTTCATTTGCATTTATTTTCTTTACGCTATTTAGACACATTTTAACATGATTTCATTTACATTTATTTTATTTACGCTATTTAGACACATTTTAACATCGAGTTGGGTGTGAGAATGTGTTGGGACGTTAACATGCAGCCTACTCTCACCAGTCTGTTGAGGTCGGGACACATGATATTTTACAAACGTGATTATGAATCATTATTTCTCCAAATATGCGCACATGATGGACTAAAAGCCCTGGCAGATGCTGGATATTGTTTGTAGCCTATGAACATAAATAAAAAGAATGCTTTATGAGTGATGATTAACGTGTGTCTGTGTATGATCCATGGGCGTCGGAACCCCCTAACCGAGAAAAACTTATTAGGTGTTTGTTGAAGCCATTTGTGTGTACAGTGTTACTTATTAGACTCTTTTTTTCCCCTTTTCTAATATTTTCTCAATTTTTATTGAAAATAAATGCCTTTCTGATCTGTGATGTGAAAAGGGAGTAGAGCGAGTTCGGCAAAAGGCAGGGCAAATAACTCATTGATTTCTGTAATTTTGTCTGGCGCAATCAATCGTTTAGTAAACTGCAGTATATTTGTATCTAATGTTACTCCAGCAAAAACAAATTCTGAGACCACCCACAGTTTTGCTTCCGACACCCATTGTATGATCGCGTTTTAACAAGTAATTAATTTTAAACAACAATAATCTGGGTCGGTGGGTCCGTCTGTGCTCTTTGACGGTAAAGGGTGGTTCTACTACAACACCTGTCTGGTCGCCACCGACCACATAATGACGTCACACATTTTCCGACCCAACTTTCAGCCCCCCCGGAATTAAACGGCTTCCAGCGTGCCTGGAATCCTTTCTTTGTGGTCTACGTAGGCTTCCTCTGTGTTCTCTGGTTTCCCTCACAATTAAAAAAAATGCAGTTTAGGTGTCAGGTACACACAAAGGAAAATGGTGCGAGGACTCAAGTGCAGGAAAATGATAATTTATTTACAACAAATAAAACATAAATACAAAACCCGGGGGGAAATTTAAACTAGAAAATACATAAACTGAAACTAACCACATACCACGTAAAAGTCACAGGGGACCAGGAGACGTAGACAGTACAAAGCTACAACGCAGACTGACAAACACAAGGAGCTTATAAAGGCAAGAAATCAAACACTAATCAGATAACGAGGGGGGAGGGATCAGCCAATTACATGAGCACATGCTCAGAAGGACAAAACCCACATGTGCACACAAGACAGGACAGGCATGTGACAATAGGTGAAATGAACATGCTAAATTATAATGTGTTTATGTGTAATGGGGAGGGTTGAGGAAACCCTAGCAACTTACCCCAGAAAAAAAAAAACATGTTAAAGGGATAGTTCACTTCAAAATTAAATTTTGATATGTTTTAGCTTACCTCATGGAAATCCAAGATGTAGGAGTATTTGTTTCCCCAGTAGTTTTAATTTTGATCATTTTAGGTCAAACCGTTCTTGTTTGTGCCTCACATAATGCAGGTCTATGGTCACCACCTCAAAGAAAATACACAGAGAAGTCCAAATTAAACAATCCCCCATCGTAAGTACACACTGATGGCCGAAGACACGGAACGAGCAGTTTGTGTGAGAAAACGAACAGTATTTATATTGTTTTTACCTCTTGTACACCACTACGTCCGACTGATCCTGATCGCGTGTGTGTTTCCTGTTGTGACATTTGCACGTTCTGGCTTTAGTCTGCGCAAGCGCGGAAAGCGCCGGAAGTGGATCTCTCGCGTGTGTACGTCGTGTACGTAAAATGGCCGGTTCATTGTTTATAATCCGAGGGTAGCGGATCTGCATATTCCTGGCTGAAGATAAAGGCAGGGGCGCAGCCGACCCCCCTTTGGAGGTATGGACGGAACCATCCTGGTGGTGGTGGGGAGGATGGAGGTTGTTGTTGCATCGGCATCTGCAAACTCAAACATGTGTGAGTACGACCTTTATACAAAAAATATGAAGACGTGTGGATAGAGATTAGGTTAATAAGTTACGAAGTTATTATGTCTTCCTGGCAGAACTTAAGCTTAAACTTCCATTTCTAGAAAGTTTGTATATGACAAGAAAGAAGATAAATATTTAGAAATGAAACAGTTGGAGATTTAATCCATTTTTGCTTTGTCTTTTTATTCTCTGAAAATTCCCGGGGACCCCTTGGAACCTTCTAAGTTTGAAAAACCCTGCCTTAAATGAAAGTGTTACCATATTACTATCTCTCTCTCTTAGAACGTTTTTACTATTAAAGCCCTCATGCTTAACTAATCATGAAAAGTGTTGCATTATATTCTGATCTACACTCACCTAAAGGAATATTAGGAACACCATACTAATACTGTGTTTGACCCCCCTTCAGAACTGCCTTAAATCTATGTGGCATTGATTCAAAAAAGTTCTGAAAGCATTCTTTAGAAATATTGGCCCTTATTGATAGATAGCATCTTGCAGTTGATGGAGATTTGTGGGATGCACATCCAGGGCACGAAGCTCCCATTTCACCACATCCCAAAGATGCTTTATTGGGTTGATATCTGGTAACAGTGGGAGCCATTTTAGTACAGTGAACTCATATTCATGTTCAAGAAACCAATTTGAAATTATTCAAGTTTTGTGACATGTTACATTATTCTTCTGGAAGTAGCAACCAGAGGATGGGTAAATGGTGGTCATAAAGGGATGGATATGGTCAAAAACAATTCTCAGGTAGGCCGTGGCATTTAAACAATGCCCAATTTGCACTAGGGGGCCTAAAGTGTGCCAATAAAACATCCTCCACACCATGTGGTAACAATGCATGATGGATCCATGTTCTCATTCTGTTTACACCAAATTCTGGCTCTACCATCTGAATGTCTCAACAGAAATCGAGACTCATCAGACCAGGCAACATTTTTCCAGTCTTCAACTGTCCAAATTTGGTGAGCTTGTGCAAATTGTAGTCTCTTTTTCCTATTTGTATTGGAGATGAGTGGTTCTTGGTGGGATATTCTGTTGTTATAGCCTATCCACCTCAAGGTTGTGAGTGTTGTGGCTTTACAGATACAGTTGCTCTTCTATCAGCTTGAATCAGTCGGCCCATTCTCCACTGACCTCTACAACAAACAAGGCATTTTCACCCACAGGATTGCCGCATACTGGATGTTTTTTCCTTTTCACACCATTCTTTGTAAACACCAGAAATGGTTGTGTGTGAAAATCCCAGCCATGCTCAAAATTGCTTAAATCACCTTTCGTTCCCATTCTGACATTCAGTTTGGAGTTCAGGAGATTGTCTTGACCAGGACCATGCCCCTAAATGCATTGATGCAACTGCCATGTGATTGGTTGATTATATAATTGCATTATCTACACTTTATTTTAAGGTTTAGTTATTAACGATTAACTAGCTGCTTATTAACATGCATATTACTAGGATATTTGCCGTTTATTACTACTTATATTACATATTAATGCCTTATTCTGCATGACCTTATTATACACCCCTTAATCCTACCCAATACTTAAACTTAACAAGTACCTTACTAAATATTAATAAGCAGTAAATTAGGAGATAGTAAATATGTGTTCTCCATACTAAAGTGTTACCATTATATATATATATATATATATATATATATATATATATATATATATATATAGAGAGAGAGAGAGAGAGAGAGAGAGAGAGAGAGAGAGAGAGAGAGAGAGAGAGAGAGAGAGAGAGAGAGAGAGAGAGAGGAAAATAAGTATATGAACACCCTACTATTTTGCAAGTTCTCCCACTTAGAAATCATGGAGGGGTCTGAAATTGTAATCTTAGGTGCATGTCCACTGTGAGAGAAATAATCTAAAACAAAAAATAGATATCACAATTTATGATTTTTTTAACTATTTATTTTAGGGCTGGGACAACAAAAAATACGTCGACGCAAAATATGCGCATCAATTCGTTAACACGAGTGGCTCCTCAGACTTTCAGAAGTGCAAGGCTTGCGGGTTGGCCACAGTCTATGGGGTTGGCGCGCGGTGCGCACGGAGCATCACAGGCATGCGCGCACGCGTTTTGATGTCACGGCTACATAAACAAATTTCTGCACACAGGAAGACAGATGTTTTGGTAATATTTGATGTATTTTAATCACAAAAACAAACGTTTGCATCAAGTGAAAGCATCGGACACATTGGCTACGTTACCTACATAATAAGCTGTTTTAAATTTAAAATGTTCAATGTCTAATCGCGCTGATGTGACCGAGGGTATCCATCCTCTAAGTAAGCAGTTTCATCCCAGGACTATTCCGGTTTTAAACGGAATATTGGCGCCCGTAATGCACTCTACATGTAACTTTTTTCACTGTCATGCCGCGGATGCGCGTGGCGTTTCTGTTGCGGGTCAGCCACGGGGCTGCGTGGCGTTTTCTCTGCCTTTGCACACTAGAAGCGTGTCTGACGCGGCGCTGCTGCTGCTATTGATGCGGAGGGAAGCCCTATTCCTAATGTTAAACATAAATAGCCTACTGATACAGCAAAGACAACGTCGGGAGTAGCCGCATATCTATGGTATTGACGGCAAAATAGGCTACAGAATATTTCGTTCTGTATTGACAGTTGCAATATTTCAAAATCGATAATTGTCGTTTTTTATTATTACAATTAGGCCTATATCTGCATTTATGTAAACCTACAGACTTTCAAACATGAAAATGTAATTTAATAATATGTATTCGTATCAAAATGATATATAAACATCTTTTCCTATTCTATTTTGCCTGGAGACGCTCTCAACACGCGTGAAAAATAGGCGCTCTTCTATTTCTAGCATGCATGCGTTTTCCGCGCGTCACAGTCAGTGTGCAAACTCCAACCTGTTAACATGGGAGCCGAAACAAAAACGGACA
Source organism: Pseudorasbora parva (assembly GCF_024679245.1). Taxonomy (NCBI): domain Eukaryota; kingdom Metazoa; phylum Chordata; class Actinopteri; order Cypriniformes; family Gobionidae; genus Pseudorasbora; species Pseudorasbora parva. The sequence continues at coordinate 23,592,557 of NC_090190.1, read as the reverse complement.
CGCCACGCAGCCGAGACGCTCACGCTTGCAGTGTGTCCCTGGATTTGATTTACCAACTTGTTGATATTTAATCGATGGGCATAGCCTGTAGGCTGAGTTGCATACATAGAAAAATCGTATATGTTTCTTTGGTGTAGGTTAATACTTATTTATTTGTGTGTGTGTGTGTGTGTGTGTGTGTAGCCTACTTTATGTTTTCAAGGTTTTATTGAATGCATTGCTCTTGTATAGTCTTACTTTGGAATTTTAAGAGCAATAAACATATATTGCAATGTTAAGGAATTTGTTTTTTCATTCAGATAATTAAATCAACATGTATAAATTGCTATTAGGCAATTAATGGGGAGATAATCGGTAATCGAATCGAATCGTAACCGAATCGGACAGGAAAAATTAATCGTTAGATTAATCGATGCATCGGAAAAATAATCGCTAGATTAATCGTTTAAAAAAATAATTGTTTATCCCAGCCCTAATTTATTTGTATGAAACAGCTGCAAATAATTATTTGAAAAGATAATACCCACATGTGGCCCAGACATGCTTGCTATCTGGGCATTATCTGGCACATATGGCCCAGATATGGCATGGCTGGACAGATATGGGCCAGAATGTGACCATATTTGTTTTGCCATAACTTTAAAATCGGCGGGAAATGTTCACTTGGTTCACAACTCATTTTGAGGTATATGGCCCAGATAACAATGTACACATAAGGGCCATATGTGTTTGAGCTAAGGCACAAAGGGATTTTACCTTTGGTAGACAAAGATTAAACCTTTGGATTATATATGGAAAAACACAGGACACCTGAAATCAAGCGCAGCTGACATGCAAGGTTTCACACCTCAGGTGCTTGCATCTCATTAGTGGAATGAATCTGACTGATACAGCACAATTTTCTCATCTGCTCTCATGAGTTTTCGGTCACGCATATCTTCAGGTAAGTGAGGTTTTGGCATTTCAAAGTCTTATTAAGGTTATTTTGTGCAGCATTATGTATTTGTTTGAGGAGGGTGTCGAATTAGCCTCAGTTGAGTGTATTTACCATTTCAATCCCATGTGTAATGCAGCACACCGAACGAGTCATTGATTGATGATTTAAAACTCCGGACTAGTTTTCTTGCATGCGTCCGTTTTTAACACACCTCAGCTATCGTACAGTCTGACATTTATGACAGTTTTGATCTTACAGTGTGACATGGCTTACAGAACTGATTATGTTTGTACAGCCTGACATGGAACAATAGTGAACGACTATAATAAATCTAAACATGTGCACCCGGGTTAAGCCGCAACAAAGTTAGTTAGTTTTTTTTTGCCACAAGAAATAAATTAATAAATTCAAATCTTAACCTGACTAATGATCAATTACAATGATTAAAAAAAAGTGACAAAAATTATGACAGAATTATATTTTTTTGTTGAACTATCCCTTTAGTTAACACTTATTTTAATCATAATTATGCAGCCCTAGCTTCCAGGTTGTATTGCTGTTAACATTACTTAAATATAACTTTTTATTGCAGGTGCAGTTGGTTGAAACAACACCAGTCCCAGCAACACACTTCCAACACTGATTAGTGTCACAATTCACCAGTGTGAGTGCCCGTGCTCACCACCAGAGGGCACTCCACTCCAAAAACTGTCATTCTATCATAAACTACATTACCCATTATCCTTTGCCCGGACTCACTGTTTACACCTGTGTCTTATTATTCTGTTTTCCGCCTGGTGATCTCTGTTATTCACTATGAAGTCTTGTTTTGTGTACACTGCATTTCTGAGCATTTTCCTCGGTTTCATTTCTCTTGGTTTGTTGGATATCTTGCCTGTTTCCCGGATTACCCGTTTGCCTGTCTCTCCTGTCTTGTTTGCCTTTTTGGACTGTTTGCTTGTGTATGACCTTTTGCCTGCTTTGACTATGATTGTGGATTACCCTCTTAATAAATATTGCATTTGGATCTCCTACATTCTGTCTCAGAGCGCTTCTTTACAATTAGAGACTTTATTTATCTTGTGAAGTTGTTATTTTTAACAAGTTACTGTGATCCCCTTCCCTTCTACTTTAACTCTCATTGCTAGTTTAGCATAATACACACTTGAAATTTGGTGTCACACTTTGAATGTTATTTATATTAATATAAATGGTTTCTGATTAACTGTAAATATTTGTCAAAAGTGAATTATTGAATACATTTTTGTTGTTGAGTGTTGTATTTACCATTGAGTTAATAAGACTTTTACATTATGCTCAAAGTTGCATGTGGGCCACATAAGGGCCATTAGATTTTAACAAAACTCAGCTATACTAAAATTCCATATAAGGCCCACATAAGGGCCACATACAATTGTATTGTTTGGCTTACGTTTGGTGGAGTTATGGCCCTGCTTTGACTGTGCTGTGGTAAAGAAGAAGTGGGCCAGATCTGGGCCGGCAAACACAATCTAATCCGGGCCACATCTGAGCTGTTTATCTGGGCCAGATCTGGGCCAAAGGAAATTTGCTGACTGGGCTTACGTTATCTCCTTCTCTTGGTCGGGTTCACCCTGTTTTTCATGTATCCAGGGTTAAACCAGTGATTTTTGCCCCCATTAATTCCCCTGCCTCTGCCCCTAAGCCCCCTGCCCCGCAACTAGTGGATGGTGCTCCTGCCTATTCGGTCAGGAGGTTACTAGATGTTCACCGCAGGGGTAGATGTTATCAGTATCTCAGTATCTCTGTCGTCACCAAGGTGAGCTCTTTCAGGGTCCGTCCAGTGCCGGACCTGGGGGGGGGGGGAGGTACTAACTACACTATCTGTCTCCTCCCTCCTCGCTATCCTTGATTGTTTTCCACTGTTGTCTCATGTTCGTCTCTCTCTTTAATGTCCTGATGTTCTGTTCTCATTGCGCGTTCGTTGTTTTCTTCTGGGTGGTCGCTGCCCTGTGTCATCCGGTTAACCTTTTGTTTTGCCTCCAGGACTCAGCTGAGACTGTGTTAGCCGCGGACCATTCTCCTCTCACCTGTTTTATTGGATCTCTCTGTGGGTCTCTCTCTTCCTCTCCCATGGATTCCTCCTTGGATCTTTGGACTTCTGCTGTCAGCGTGTCTCGTTGTTAGACTGAGCTGGCTTCTTCGTTCTCTGGCTTCTTAGTTTTCTACTGCTGCCCTGAGACCCGAGGAGGGCTGTTCAGTATCGAGTGACTCATCTTTCAAATAAACCTGTTAACTTGCATCAGATTCCTCAGTCTCGTTCCTCACACGTTTCAGCTATTGCAAAATAAGTTGGTCATTCCAAATCTGTAATTTGTAGAATATTGAAGCTTTACAAAGACACTAATTCACTAATGCGGAGATTTTTAATGTGGAATCGGTTGAATACTGCAGCTGGAATTACTTGCCAGTTCAGAGCTGAACACAGTAAGGATCTGGTTTGCCGTACTTTGTCTTGGCATTTAAGAGAATTTAGACTGAATGCTCACCCTGCAGTGACCAAGCATCTCATCAGCAGAAAGAATCAAAAGGCTAGACTAACCTTTGCTGAGGAACATGTTATGTGAACAGAGGAGAACTGGTCCAAAGTTAATTTTATTGATGAATGCCAGTTTAATTTATTTGTGTCTGATGGGAAACATTATGTTTGGCATCAAACTGGGGAAAGATTGAATCCAAAGTGCGCAAAGAAGTCAGTAAAAAATGGAGGAGGAAGTGACATGGTTTTGGGGATGTTTCTGCAGTAGGAGTTGGGCCTATTATACAGCTACATGGCAGAACCTGTTTATCAGAACCTCTTTCGGCAACATGTAGTTCCTTCACTGCGAGCATCTCCCAATCAGCCCGCAATTTTTATGCAAGACAATGCCCCCTATCACACTGCAAAATGGGTAAAGCAGTTCATTGAAAGTGAGAACATTGAAATAATGGCCAGCCCAGAGTCTGATCTAAACCCCATAGAAAATCTATGTAAAATCATTGGCGACAAAGTTATGGCTAAGAAACCCACTACAGTTAACGAACTGTCGAACTGTGGAAGAGACTGGAAGAAGAGTGGATCAAGATCCCACCGGAGAAATGTGAGTATCTAGTGATGTCCTGTGGCTGCAGTTGTGCTAAGCTCATTCAAAGCTAGGGCCTCTATACTTCCTACTAATTTTTGACTGCTGTAATTATCACATTTTAGTTGTAATGTTTTTTGTGCTGCATTGTTTATTGTTCTCTAATTTTGATCATGGTGTTTTTGACAAAATAAAGGTTTTTGTTAATGTACCTTGGCATTTTGTAAAACATGATAGTAGAACAATGGTATACCCACAGCTAATCTTTCTTCAAACTTCAAGCAATGAATAGCAACAATATTTCTGAAAAAAATGTTTTAGAAAAGTTTCTAAATTGTTCTTTTATTTTGATCTCCACTGTGTGTGTGTGTGTGTGTGTGTGTGTGTATATATATATATATATATATATATATATATATAAAGTTTAGGATTCGATTAAAAAAATCTAATTAATTAGAGGCTTTGTAATTAAATAATCGAAATTAATCGCATTTTACTTGCATATAAATATTTGACCTGAGAACAATGAGAATTAATTTTTCACATGGATTTTTAATATACCATTGAATAATGACTGAATACATAAGCTTAATCAACAAAATATTGTTGATTTATTTCAGTCCAGCAGTACAATGTTTGTCATTAAGTGTAGCAAAAGCATATTTGTGATATTTAAGGCTCGATGTGCTGCGGTGATACACAAATTCCTTGTTGTATAGCTTGCAATCAACCATGCTCTTGTTGACGCTTCCATCCTTTTGTTTTTTTTAAAAACAATATTTCCCATCCACGGGGCCAAACAAAGTGGTCTCATCAGCTTCTTTGTTCATGTTCACTATAGTTTGTTGTTGTCGTGACTCGTGAACGCTAGTTGGTGTTCCAGTGTTCCGGTCCATCGGAACTCATTCATTGGAAAACGTTCCATGGTGCAAAAATAAGTGTGGTTAAAATTATGTTATTTATTTTTTGCGTAATTAATCTTAATTAACGTGTTAAAGTCCTGTAATTAATTAATCTTAATTCATGCGTTAAAGTCCCGGCCCTAATATATATATATGACTGAAACTGAAATCAATTGAAAATCTAGGTTTAAATATCTCATTTTAACTCTGGGAATAAACTGTTAAATATAATTTGGGTAAATTATTAAATTGGTAATGAATGTTCAACATTTTACACATTTCTAGGTAACTAATCAAATTAGTGACATTGATCAGAGTTTCCAAATATTCATGCTTTGTTTTTTTATTTTCAAGGATATACCCTCAAATGAATGTTTGCAAGTATTCATTCTCACTAGTGTGATAATGTGAGTATTTTACTATCCGTTCATCATTCAAGGATGCTGAAGAAAAAATATATTTATGAAATACTGCAAGATGCAATGCATCATACTTATGAAGACATATGAATCATATTAAATCCTTTATCAGTTGCATTTAATAAAGCAGGCAGGTATTTATTATTTGTAATATTTACTGCATGTATTATGGGTGTGCAAAAATATCTCTCTGCAACCATTATAGACTGACTCATGCTGTTGGCACTCTGAGTGAATCTCTCGTGATAAAAAAAACTCCCCTGCTAAATGGCGAGGGAAAAAAGAAGTAGAGAAAGATTGATGTGCTCATAAACTAAGTTGTAAAGAAAATATCACCAAAATAATAATTCCATATGGGTGGGGTAATCCCATTACCATGATTCATCTTCCTATGGGCCTGTATGAAACAAAGGATGACATTTATTTTCATCCTCAAATACTGTTTCAATTAATTGGACATACATGCATAATAATGCATATATGTTAATGAGGCTTGGCTCATTTCATCACAATTGAGGGTCAATTGCTACCATAGTAAAAATATGATATCTTGATTGTGAAGAAAGAACTGATTGTGATGCAAAAATAAAGGAATTTGTTGGTCAAGTTGGCCTAGAACTTTGAAGATAAAGGTGTTATCTTCAATTAAATTAAATTTGTTGATTACTTGAAGTCATTATGTTCACGTGAATCTTATTAAAGAATCAAATATAATGCCACATTTGCACCAGTCATCCACAATCACATCTGTCACTGATTCACCTCATCGAAGCACATGTAAGCACGCCATCCACACGCTCATATTAGTCATTTATCAATATGCACTGAATATGTCTGTACTCGTGTTCTCATGGACTTGAAAATCATCATCAGTCGCTGTCCAAGTACTGTTCCAATTTAAAGTTCACATCTAGCTAAATACAGTTCAAATCCCCGGAGGTGTCCTTGATTCGCCTCTTTTATTAAGGATGCATCAAGTGGAGACTTGTGTGGACTTAAGACAGACTGGTATACCAGAATGCATCTCGCACCAACCAACAAGCGTCAGTGGATGAGAAAACCCAAGTAATGCAATATACTACTGTTTTTGTGTCATGAATTGTAGTTTTAAGACTTTGCAGGCAAAAATGTACTTGTTTAAAGCTCACAACTGTGTTTTATTTATAAAGAGAGTGTCTATTTGAACATTTGATCTGCCATTTTTGGAGTTGTGATATCCAGTCGAGTCGACCAGCGGGCGCTCAACCCTTACCTCAGCCAGTCCAGTGAATTGTTAATTGTATGATTGTAATTTTGATTGTAAAGTCATAATTCTGAGATATAAAGCCGCAATTGCATGATATAAAGTCAGAATTCTGAGGTATAAAGTCGCAATTGCGTTATATAAAGTCATTGATCTGCTGAGTCCTGACACATGATGAGTTGTGAACACATTATAATGAGTATTAACTGTAGTTTTAGCTGCTAACAGTGGTGTAAAGTAACAAATTACAAATACTCTTGTTACTGTAATTAAGTAGTTCCTCCTCAGGAATTGTACTTTTTTAAGTAATTTAAAAACAGTGTACTTTTACTTTTACTTGAGTACATTTTAAGTGCTGTATCCGTACTTTTACTGCGCTATTTTCCCTAACCTGCCGTCGCTACATTATGTTTATTTATTTTCCTGTCCACGTGATTGGCTAAGATGAATAATCAGTCCTGTGGATCCATGCGACATGCGTGTGACTCCCGTCAAATCAACCACAGCGACCAGCCTAGAGTGAAAGGGGGTAAGTGCTGGCTACTGTATGATGACTGAAATCATCAAATTGCCTTGAACAATTACTTAAAATTGACCGTGAAATATTACAATTTCTAATACACGCACATATTCTGTTAGTGCTGCTCACGTTCACGATGCAAACTGCTGGAAACACTTCACTTCAGCTTGATTGTTTGCAAGGCTTCAAAGTGCATTAGGGACTAACCGATCATTACTACTAGATTTTTGTTCCTTACATCGATTTAATTTAACATATAAACACATCCGTTCTGTTGTTTCAGCGCCAAAGCTTGCACTTCAAATCCCCTCAAGAGCACGTTTACTCAGAGATATTAATGATGCTCAGATAATAAGACAATCATTCCATCATTAGCAGCTAAAACTACAGTTAAAATACTCAGACTTTATACCTCGCAATTGCGAGAAAAAAAGTCAGAATTCTGAATTTATATCACGCAAATGCGATTTTATATCTCAGAATTCAGACTTTATGCCACGCAGTTGCAACTTTATATCTCAGAATTCTGGCTTTATATCACGAAATTGCAACTTTATATCTCAGAATTCTGACTTTATGTCACGCAATTGCGATATTATATCTCAGAATTTTGACTTTATAACTTGCAATTGCGAGATTTCAGAATTCAGACTTTGTCACGCAATTGCAACTTTAAATCTCAGAATTCAGACTTTATATCACGCAAATGCGACTTTATATATCAGAATTCTGACTTTATAACTCGTCCCCTTGGAATTATAAGGTTCTATCTGCGTTCTGAGTAGTTTTGAGATATTGAGCTTCAAAGTTTTTGCATTACATATAGGAAAATTTATATGGGGAACAAGTTTCTTTCAAACATGAAAATAACAGGGACCCTAAATGTATTCTAAATATACAATATCAAAATCCTCTCAAAATTGTACATGGGGACTTTTGGAATGGGTCAAATGCAGATAAAACCTTCTAATTCTAAAAACACATTTTTTCCCTAAGAATTATAAGGTTCTATCTGCAAAAACATGATTTAATTAACATTAAATATAAAATTAATGTTGTAACAATGTCTCAAAATGTTAGAAAGTACAGTTTTATCCTTTATATGACATTTATTTCATATTTTTAGCACTTCCATGTATTTAGGACATTTCAAATTAAGCAAGGTAGGTCAAAATATTTTGTCCAGCGCATAGTCCAGATATTATTGCAGAAATTGTCAATCTTTCTTTTGTTTAGACAACTGTAATACATCTGAGCAGGATTTTATTCCACCTATAGTGGGCCAGGTAAAATGGCTTTTTCTCTAGACACCATTATGGCTGAAATAATATGCTAACATTTATTGTTGTAATTAAATCCTATCAATTAAATTGTTGACTATTTGACCTTTAAGTCTTAATATTGTAAAAATTGAGACATTTTAAGACTTTAAAAAATGAAAATAAAATTCTCGATCTTGGGGTTTCTTAAAAACTTTGTGTTGCGTGCCATAATCCTCACGGATATTGGCTGCGTCCAAAACCTGGAAAATGCTGCCTTCGGAGGACACATTTCAAGGCAGAAAGGCATTAAGCCACGTCCGTATTAGCTTCACTTCCTGTCTCCTGAAAGACCTTCATCTGATTGAGTTTTGAAGGCAGCATACATGTATCCGTCGCTGCCTTTGATATCCCACAATCCTGTGCTTTGTATTCTGTGACAGTTGTGCTGGGAAAAAAGATGGCATCTGAAAGTTGAGTTTTCTGGTCAGTTTGTGTGTAAATGTACGTTTTTTTTACCAATATTTTCCACTTCTGATGTCCTTTCTGGTGAGAAATTACTAATGTAGTAATTAAATATTTGTTTAGTTCTCACCAAAGCTCGCTCTATTTTGCTGTAGATCATTGAACTATTACACTGCCTTAGAAGTCTGTCCGAAATCTGTTTTGTGAGGTGCCTCACAAAAAATATATATATAAAGTATATATATAAAGTTGATCATGACTGGTCCTCTTCTGTGCATTCGAAGTGCTGATTGGCTCACGCAGATAAAACCTTATAGAGCCAAGTCAGAGTTCGACTTTGTAGATAGAACCTTTTTCTTTTTTCGATAACAAGTCCCAAAATGTACACAACTTAAAAAAAAAAAACATTACATCATGTAAATAAGTTGTCACAGAATAAGAATATGTGAATAACTCAATTTCGACAAAAATGTCAGATAGAACCTTATAATTCCAAAGGGACGAACTTGCAATTGCAAGAATTCAGAATTCAGACTTTATGTCACGCAATTGCAACTTTATATCTCAGAATTCTGGCTTTATATCACGCAATTGCAACTTTATATCTCAGAATTCTGGCTTTATATCACGCAATTGCAACTTTATATCTCAGAATTCTGGCTTTATATCACGCAAATGCGACTTTATATCTCAGAATTCTGACTTTATATCAAGCAATTGCGACTTTATATCTCAGAATTGTGACTTTACAACTCACAATTGTGAGAAAAAAAAGTCAGAAATCTGATATAAAAAGTAAAAAAAAAAAAAATTGTGGCGGAAACTGGCTTCCATAAAAAAGAGACTGGGTTGTGTTTTATGTCATATTTAATTTTATTACAGTGACGCTAATCATATATGCACACATATTGCATGGACCACATATTCATATTTTATTTATATTGTAAACAAAAAGAGGCAGGGTTGTGTTTTATATTTCGTTTTGTTATAAATATATGCAGTGAAGATAATCATTGTGCTCTTTGCCTGAACATTTGTGTGGCTATTAATTGTTTTTTTTAATGAAAACGAAAAGAGGCAGAGTGGTGTTTTATAACATATTTAGTTTCATTGTAGCTTCAAATATATATTTTTAACCGGAGAAGCCAGAGCGAGCTGATTGATCAAGAACATTGCTGTTCCATTTGCAGAATTACCAGAGTTCCTCTGGAGTTCATCTCCTGAGTCGAACTTGGCAAGTCTGATCTAATGAGGACGCAAGTCTAAAGTTCGCTTACTTGGTTTTGAGAAATGGCTAAAGTCTGTTCTCATCGCCCTCTACCCCACTGTTTACCTGTCTTGTGGGTAGCTACTTTCTTTCCTTGCACTGACAATCTTTATTCAATCTTTATTCATCCATACCTGCAAAGGGCAAATTGACTTTACTAACTTAGGGTGTTTTCACACCTGAAAGTCCGCACCAAGGTCCGAACAAAAGTTTGTGTTTTGATACATTGTATCCATTTGGTTCGTTTTGGTTTGCTTTCACATTGCAGTTATGTCAGCGCACCAAAGAACTTTACATGACGCACTGGCATCCTGTCGTCATCATCTATGTAGGCTGCATCTTAATATTGATTGGTTTGTTAGCGGACGTGCGTCTGACGTCAGTGTGTTGTCAATTCAGCGGGTAACTTTGACAAGAATGAATGAACAGATGCATATCATTGCCAGTACTGTTAATGTAATGGCATTATTATCTGCAGCACCAACTATACTCGAGGCAAATCCACCAAATGAACGTCCTCGTTGTGCATTATTATATATATAAGCTTGAAAATAAATAGTCAAGCAAATCACGCTGTTCACACGAGCTGACTGAGCTGTTCTGTTTAAAATGCTGTGCACTCCATCACTGCATGTGCTGTGAGTTTAATCTATTTTTTCACTAATCCTACACCAGAACTTCCTGTAAATGGTCTGAAAGTCCAAACTATACAGAAAAATGCTTTCACACAAGAAACGAACCGAACCTTTGTTCAGTTTGATCCGGACCGAGACTACCTCTTTCCATGGTCCGAGGGAGGTTTCACACCTGTAATTTTGGTTCGTACCAAACTGAAAAGTCAAAAATCCAGACCAAACAAGGTAGGTGTGAAAGCACCCTTAGTGTGACTTTCAGACAGCAGTGGCTCAGTGGTTCATGTAGGTTTACTACCAACTAGAAGGTGGTTTAAACCTTCCGGTTGGTGGTTCAATGCCTGATTTCACCTGACCAAGTGTTGAGGTGTCCATGAGCAACATACCTAACCCCAGCTGCTCCTGATGAGCTGAATGGTGCCTTGCATGGCGGACACTGCCGTAAGTGTATGTGAGGCAATATGTAAAGCACTTTGGTGGCCATGGGACTTTTGAAAGCGCTATATAAATGCCATTTACTTTTACCATTTACTCTTTTTGATACTGTTGACATACCTAATTCATCAATTCAAAATGGACTCAGAGGATGATTTTTTTTTCAACCCGAGGCTTTCCTCAGCACAATATTTCATGATATGTACGTGGAGGAATTACTGATGTACTGTTACCTGTCGGCGTGAGATGATTGTGTCAATATCGGCTGTTTTCGAGATGGACTAAGATGACTGCCAACTGCTGCCAGTGAAAGATGGATGTGATGCTAGCACAATTTCTGGATCTCATACTGTGGCTGTGTGGTTCATCATATACAGTTGAATTTCCAGTTGATATGTTCCTAAATTTAATATTTTTAAAAATATTTTTTACCCTTTTTAATATAAACTAATCTATTAATTATTCTATGAATTAATTCATTTGAAATTACTTTAAAAATGCAGATCATACAAAATACATCTGTGGTGTGTCTAACAAAATCAGGAGGTGCAGCTAATATCCGAAAAGAAACATAAAACAGGATATAATATGATAGAGAGGATTTATGCAGGCATGTATGACTGTGTCATGGTCATGCATCTCTCATAAATAATTTGTATTAATATTTGAGAAAAAAAAAAAGAAAATATAATAATTCACATTCAAGATGTTAGGAATGTTATCACTTTTTCATTCATTATAAATGTTTTTAGTCTTTAAATTAAAACTTTTCTTGGAAATTATAAAAGTTATTCAAATACAGAGGAATCCAGAATATGAGTATATTTTAATGGTTTGTCACTGGGGTAAAATTACCAAGAATTTACTATATTAGTGTAGAACCTGTCAGTAACATTTCAGGCTAAATTTTATTAAATATAGTACATAAATATACGATGAATTTAAAGGGGTTATATGAAATAATTTTGATACATTAATTGATTTTTGTATTGCAAATATGTGAACAGCTTTCGAAATTTAAAAAAATGAGACCTCCCCCCACTTTTTAGGTTGTCTATGAAAGCCTGTAGACTGATTTTTATGTGAAGGAAAATCCAAAGGATGCTAATGCACACTGCCGAGAGCCTCTTTCCCATTCAATGACACATGAAATGAATGCTTATACAATGTTCAGGATAATGCCAACAGAGCTATGTCAATGTGTCAGGCAAAGAAAAAGGATTAATTCAAATGATAGTCTATAGTTTATAGATGTCACCTTTTGGTTGCTTTAGAGAACACTCAATGACGACGAAGATCAAATATTAAAATCTTTAATATCCAGAGGGCAAACATAAACAAAAGCAGATAAATCCAAGCAACCAACTTGCCAGCAACCAAGTAGGCCTTAAAGGGATATTTCACCCAAAAATGTACTCAGCCTCAAGCCATCCTAGGTGTACATAACATTATTATTTCAGATGAATAAAGTTGGAGATATAATAACAAATGTCCTGGCTATCTATCCTTTTTGAATGTAGTCCACAAATTTTCTTTTTCTTTTTCTATTTTCTTTTATTTATTTTTTTTGGTCACAGCAACTGCCATACAAGTCAAAAGTTCTGATGAAGTAGCAATTTTTGAAATGTAAATATATATATAAAAATATATCTATATCTGAATTCTACATAGACATATAGACTCTTTGTTTTTGTTTTTTGTTTGTTTGGTTTTTTTTACTTACAAAAATGTATCTTCATAAAGGATCTAGACATTCAAACATGAGTGCATCAACACTATCAAAGGTAATGCCAGAGCACGGGAATGCTGATGATATCTGGTGTCATGACTAATTGGTGAAATAATCAATAAAACACAAAAATCTTGTAGGAGCTTGCTAAAGGCAGACAAGCTTATTACTGTCTTGCCATTTCCAACCCTTCAGCCAGATACAAATCTGTAATCGATAAAAGACAAAAGTGGGGTTTTTAGGTCCCAGAAGATCTTAGTCTATTTACCAGACTTGCCAGGTTTTGTAATTCACACATAATTGCATTTGTGATTTGCACTGATTTTGTGACGGTCTTTAATTCATCTGATATGTGGGCCATGGTATTAAGTTTCTTAATTTACTGTGATATTGATTTGTAATGGCATGTTTTATTGCACCTTACAATAATAATAATAATAATAATAATAATAATAATAATAATAATAATAATAATAATAATAATAATATAATAATTCTAATAATAATTATTATAATAATAATAATAATAATAATTATAATAATAATAAAATAATTAAAAAGACATGACATATTCATTATACTATTCATTAAAGGATCCTAAAAAAATTGTTTTACACAACTGTTTCAACATTGATGATAATCGTAAATGTTTCTTGAGCAGTAAATTATTTATGAAGGATCATGTGACAATGAAGACTGGAGTAATGATGCTTAAAATTCAGCTTTGCATCACATGGATAAATTATATTTTAAAATATATTAAAATAGAAAACAGTTATTTTTAATTTAATAATATTTCACAATATTATACCTTTTTAGTATTTCCAATACCATAAATGCTGCCTTGGTGAGCAGAAGAGACTACTTTAAAAACATTTTAAAAAATCTTACCGTTCTAAAACTTTTGACTGGCAGTGTATGAAACTATAATGGGAAACGTCTCGGTTACGTATAGTAACCCTCGTTCCTGAAGGAGGGAACGGAGACATATGTGGGATGTCACCGACGAATTGGGATAACTTCAGGGAGCCCCTCTCAGTGTTGAGATATAGAGAACGGGGCAATTAATATTGGCGTGCGTGTTTAATATATTGCACCCCGCAATACCAGACTGAGGGAAAGACACGGGCTTGCCATAGGGAGCCTTACCGTGGAAGTATACACTTATGGGACCGCCATGGGGGTCACAACATATGGAATCCAGCCTAACACAAGTTCCACCAATACATACGGGTGTTAGACCTTGCGTTGGATGCTCTGCCACGTCCGGCTGCCGTGGGTTGTGGAGGTCTGGAGCATATAAGCATGATAATTCATTCCACAGGGAAGGGAATGGTACAGAAAGGCGACACTAGAAGGGGTAGTCCGGTGTTACTGGCTATGGGAAGCGAGCACACAGGAAGCTACCGGCTCTACACGAAGGCTATAAAATCTAGCAAATGTGTTAGGTGTCGCCCAGCCCGCAGCTCTACAAATATCTGTCAGCAGGGTGCCACAAGCCAACGCCCTGGAAGATGCCAAATCCCTGGTCAAGTGGGCTCTAACCCCGAGTGGGCAGGGCACGTTTTGGGATTCATATGCCAAGACAATGGCATCCACTATCCAGTGGGCCATATTCTGCTTGGAGACAGCCTTTCCCTTCTGCTGTCCTCCATAACAGATGAAGAGCTGCTCTGAGGTCCTAAAGCTTTGCGTTTTGTCCACGTAAGTCCGTAGGGCACGGATGGGACAGAGAAATGCTAGGGCTGGGTCTGACTCTTCCGAAGGCAGTGCTTGCAGGTTCACCACCTGATCCTGGAAGGGAGTGGTGGGAACCTTGGGCACATATCCAGGCCGGGTTCTCAGGATTACATGAGAGTTACCGGGCCCGAATTCCAGGCACGATTCGTTGACAGAAAATGCCTGCAGGTCCCCTACCCTCTTAATGGAGGCCAATGCACTCCTCGCCCCCCTCAGGAACCTGATGATCAGATCGGTCTTCCCTAAGGACTTACCATCTACCATGTCATGATTTGTGGCGATAGTGGCAACATACACCTTGAGGGTAGAGGGAGACAGCCTTCGCTCCAACCCGTTTTGTAGGAAGGAAAGCACTAAACCAACTGAACACCTTCGGGGGTCTTCTCGGTGAGAAGAGCAACAGTTGACAAACATGTTCCACTTCAACACATAGAGTCGACTCATAGAGGGAGATCTAGCGGAAGTGATGGTGTCCACCACAGCTTGTGGTAAGCCACCAAGAACCTTCACGTCCCTTCCAGGGACCAGACATGGAGTTTCCAGTGGTCTGGAACACTTGCGGGCCAGAGGGTGCCCCACGAGGAGCACTAGTTCCGGGAACCAAGTCCTGTTGGGCCAATACGGCGCTACCAACAGGATCTGCTACTCGCCATCTCTGACTTTTGCACATAGTCTGTGTGAGAAGGCTCACTGGGGGAAACACATACTTGCGTTGGCTCCAGGGCCAGCTGTGTGCCAGGGCGTCCGTGCCGAGAGTCCCCTTGGTCAGGGAGTAGAAAAACTGGCAATGGGCCGAGTCTCGGGCGGCAAACAGGTCTACCTATGCGGTCCTGAAGCGGCTCCATATCAGCTGGACCACCTGGGGATGGATTATCCACTCTCCAGGGAGCACCTGCTGGCATGAGAGCTCGTCGACTGCACGATTTAGCAGGCCTGGAATGTGAGTGTTGACCTCAGATGCTTCTGACTCCAATGCAAGACGAACTGCTAACAACTCCAGGCAATTGATATGCCATTGCAGTTGAGGCCCCGTCCACAGAACCAAACTGCAAGCCCGTTGTATGTGGCATCCCAGCCGGTGGATGAGACATCTGTGGAGAAAACAGCATGCCTGGACACTTGTTCTAGAGGCACTCCTGCCAATAGAAATGAAGGGTCCAACGACGAGCTGAAGGTTTGGCAGCAACTCGTTGTCACTTGGAGGGATTACCACAGCTGCAGATGCCATATGTTCCAGGAGCCTCTGAAAATGTTTCAGTGGTACCGCAGTTCTGCGATTGAATGTTAAATTCAAGCAGTTCAACACCGACTGGCGCGCTATCTAGGCGACCAAATCCAGCATAACGAGAAAAGAGATCCTCTGCGAGAGGCAGCGTTTGCTCTCCTCTCAGTTGACCAGAAGCCCCAACTGGCTGACTTGACTGAGCACCATGTCCCTGTGTTCGCACAACTGCCCTCGTGACTAGGCAAAGACCAGCCAGCCGTTGAGGTAGTTGAGCACAGGGGCACCATCCATCGACACAGAGGTGAAGTGGACACACCTGGACATGGGGGGGGGGGGGGGGCGGACGAGCTGAATCGCATAGCCAAGTCTGGTGTTATGGATGAGCCAGTGGACGGGCTGGGAAGCACTAGCCCCAGCGACCAAGCCAGCGGGATCAATGGCACCACAGACATACCCGCAGCGGGGCAGTGAAGTAGCGTGTAGGGAACCGGCTTGGGTGGCATGGTAGCAGCCAGTGGCGGGGTCTGAGTGTGCAGGGTAACACTAAACTGTTACCCCGCTGTTAGCAATTGGAGAGTTGTCTGAGGGTGACAAGGCATGGCAGCGTCGCCCCTGCCAAACTCGCTCTCTTGGCACCCAGCAGTATTGGAACTGCTCTTAAAAATTTAGAATTTTGGGTACCACTGGCTGTTTTCAACACCAGTGGTAGAACAGAATTTACCAATGGTTCTCCACCCGGCCCTTCTCTAGGGAAGAGCAGCTCCTGACCAAATCTGGGTGACCCGTCCCAGCTGACTGGCAGCTGAGACGGGTGGCATTGTGGACCGACGCCCCGGCGACGAGCAGACTGAGGGGTAGCCAACTTTCTGGACCAGGGTGGACATCGTCTGGCCAAGGGCCAGCACTGTGACTTTAAATATAAAATGAGTCCCTGTACGCAGCTCAACCTTGGCTCAGAACTACCCTTGTACACTAAGGGTGCTGGGCAGAGGCAGCCTGCCAGTGGCACTGCCACCCTACCGATGAGGGCAGTGAGAGAGAGGAAAACCTTTACACAGATTATGGCACCAATGGTGCTCCATATTCTGGCACCAATGGCTCCACAGTGCCAAAGCTTTCCCAATGCACATCCGAGAAAAAGGCAAGGGGTCGGGCAAGGCGATTTATTTGTTGCACTACGCCTCTGCCTGCATGGCTGTTATGTATGAATCTGATTCAGCATGAGCACCGACTATTATAGTGGGAATCTCAGCATCATTTTCAACACATAACAGCCCTCTCTCCGATGCAGCGATTGACATCTGTCCGCTGCTAGAGCCCCAATTTAAAAGCTAAATGGATATGCTTTTTTTAAGGACCAGCAATCCCACCTGTAAGCTACCAGCAGGCATGCGACAGACTGACACTTAAACCCTTATGAAAAAGGCAAGTGAACAACACACCAGCGTGGCAATGCACTCATGAGAGAGTATGAACCACCCACGAACGCAGTCTCAGCATGCTGTGATGCGCTAGAGGAGTGGGGGCCCACGAAGATGTACTTGGCAGGGTGGCCCCACTATAATCCTCAGATCACCCAGGCTTATCAGCCGAAGTAGCCCCCTTTACGGAGCACCAGAATAGAAACTAGATCGGGATATAAGCGAAGGGACTCAACCCCATTTGAAGTATCATAGTCTAGACCGCACATCTAGAGCGCCGTTTGACGTGCGCTGGGTTCCTGTGACAACCCGCGCTGTCAGCCAGCAGCAGATGGCACACACCGCGCTGAACACTCAAACCCTCATGGGGAAGGCAAGACAAACAGCGCTCTGACGTGATTTCATTCTCCTGGGAGAACATGGATCACCCACGAACGCAATCTCAACATTGTTATGCAAGAGGGCTCGTGGAAGGAATCACGTGGGTGGAATGATGTCTTGAAAAAGACGCAGTGTCACACCCGCGCTGCTTTTTTAGATGAAAACTCGCTCTTTTAAATCTGCTGAAGCACCCAGGAAAGACCGCGGCAAAAGACAGTAGAGTAGTGCAGCCCTGTGTATATGCACTCAAAATTTGGAACACCCTCACCGAACCAACAGACCAAACAGTGCTGTGAAAACACTGTATCAGTGAGCTTGCGGCCATCGCTGATCGTGCCATCTCACCCAGCACTCAAAGAAGTATCTTCTCTCGTTCTCTCTCTCGCTCTGTCTAAGCAGGAAGAGTCTTCTTCATCAACACCATGTTCGGCTCCGAAGTGAATGACAATAGTGCATTGTGATCGCTTCTGCTTAATGCCCCCGCTGCAGGGCGGGGTGCGATATGCTAAGCACGCACGTCTATAGTCACTGGCCCGCTCTCTATATCTCAAAGCTGATAGGATATCCCAATTCGTCGGTGACGTCGACGTACGTCGAGCGTGACCGACTGAAAGGGAACAGAAAGCTCTCATATTTTATCAAAAAATTGTGTTCCAAAATCATCATTCAAGTCATCCTGGGAAGTTTGTTTTTACAAGTTCTGAAAACTCAAACGATGTGCATTATGTGTGTCATTTAAGTTTTTTTTTGCCTATTATTATTATTATTATTATTATTATTATTATTATTATTAGTATTATTATTATTATATCATTTTGACACGGAGAATGATATGAAATGTAGTTTGGACGCCCATGTATTAGCTCAGGGGTCCTAAGACTTGGTCCTGGAGGGCCACTTCCCTGCAGAGTTTAGCTCCAATCCCAATCAAACACACCTGAAACAGCTAATACATGTCTTACTAGGCCCTATAAAGGCATTGATTAGCTGTTTCAGGTGTGTTTGATTGGGGTTGGAGCTAAACTCTAGCCTGACAAGCCAGACCCACATTAAGATGTTTGGTCTGGAAACTCACCATAGACCGGGCTCAATCCGAGGGGCGGGATAAACGGTTGTCTTTCAAACTCCCTCTGCACGCGATAGGATAGCGCTACACCAACCAGAGCAACGAAGGTGAAGCAGAGCTCGCTGACTGATTAAACATTCGCTGTATCCGGTCGGCTAAACTACGAACACATCTTCCATTTTTAAGAATGACTTCAGTGCCGCTCTTTGTTCTTTTCTCAGAGAAAAGCTTAACTCCAAGTCTTCCAGATTCGTGGTCAGAGCTGATTCGAAAGACCGCCGCCGTTCGCCAGTTTCTGTGTTTACTAGAAGCACGCAAACGCAACTCGGCCGTCGTCATTATGGCCCCGCCCGCCGACTCTATACATGATGTGATTGGGCCGTCCAGATTTTGAGGAACACAGCTCAGAATGGTATTGAGAGTTCCTAGACAACACTTGCGGGCAAATTAAATTTGCTGCCGCTAGGGTGCGTCTAGATTTCTAGGTTAGCTAAACTCTGCAGGACAGTGGCCTTCCAGGACTGAGTTTGGAGACCCCTGTATTAGCTGAATCAACTAATAAACAGAATAAATATGTTGTGTTTTCTGGCTAATTTATTCTGTCTTCATTAACAGGACACATAATGTGTACAAACTACATTGTACTGTCAGCATTCAGAAATACATTTATCATGATTAACTACGTTGCCATCCACATATTTTTTATGCAGATTTTGGGATATGGCTTCAAAAAAGCTTGTTTTAGTCAGATACATTTTCTATCCGATACGAAAACATGCACATAAAGTATGATGGAAATTCATAAAAAAATAATGTGACTTTCGCGATGTAACCGCAGAACTATACTAACCAGCGGAAAAATCTTGTTTGCAAAGCATTTGAAATGCTTTTTTGGTCATTCAGAAGTCTTTTTTCTTCCTAGATCTTTCTTTCCTTACATGACTGCATTTCCAAACAGCAGCATCTGGGCAAATTTATTGAGGCACACAAGTTTCTCTGAGATTCAAATAATTTATTATATAAGAAAATTATTATATTGTGGCTTCTCCTATGTTTCTTAGTGATTTTTTTGTGGTAGTTTATCAGGAAGTGACAAATATGTTCTCTTTGACTCACTGGATGGAAGAGTCTCTTTGACTCACTAATACTGGATGGTGCTTTATTTGCAAGCGGTTAATGCAATATTAGAAATTTTGCACAGACGTTACGTTCAACAATTTGGATGGAAACTTACCTGTTGAAATTAACTGCCATTTCATAATTACGACTTTGTGGCATTTATGTGCATTCCACCAAAATACAATCTTTTTGACATGACATGAATGCACCAAGTCAGTGTTTTTCCTATCTATTGATATTTGCAGGAAATGGACACAAGGATATTTTACGAGAGGAAGAAACATGATCAAGCAGTTAGAGTCATTCCTTCTGTGAGTGAGGACAGTGAACTTGAGGAGAGTCAGGAAGACTGGATCCCTGAATCTGCTTTGAGAGACATATAGCAGGTCAAGCGTCAGTAAGGGACACATTTCATGATGGATACATTATCAGGGCCAAATCAAAGCAAAAATGGGGTTAAATATTTTTCCCCCTAAATAAAAAAAAAAAAACATGCCATAGAGGGTTAAATCACATTAATGATGTTAACAAATAACTCAGACAATGCACCAGCACTTTAATGACATCCTTGCAGTTGTGGTATTGACAATCTTGAGATGCTCATGTAAACACACTTCAGTGTTGCCATCCTGTTTCATTAGCCTCTCTAAACCGTTGTAGTGAAGCATCTTTCTGGGTCTGATGAAGGGATCTTGTGATTGATTAATAAAAAAAAAAAGAATAAGTCAATATTGCTTTAGGCTGGAAAAAAAAAAAAAAAAGCATAATGTGCTTGGAATTTGTTAGTGTATATGACCTTAACTTCACCCGGTAAGTATTGACATGAGGTATGGGTCGTTAAATAAGCTTGACAACATTGGGAAAGACAACATTTTTTTGCACTGACTGAATCATAGGCTAGATTTGAAACGGTTGAAAAACAGTTAAGGTGAGTCAGTTAAGGTGAAATTCTATAAAATCACAAATCCATTTCTATTAAAAGCAAAGGCCTTGAAGCGTTTAGCTAGAATGGTATTATTTTCAATGACAATGTTTTATCCTCTGAACTGATTTTTGTTTTTAAGTCTTCTCCATTATATAAATGATGGAAATGATGGCTGTCTAACTAGAAAAGTAATTATGCAATATTCCTTGCCATCAGATAAACAGAATCCCTAATTGTGAATGTAATGTGTCACTCACTCAATTACTCAATTACTAAATGTAATTCACTCAAAATGTGAGTGAATATGTAGCTTATGGTGGCTGACCCTAAAAAGCCTTTTAACATTTACAAACAACAAAAATAAAAAAAACACCCACAGCTCGGATGCATTTCCTCTCTTTTCATTCCTCAAAAGCCTTCTCGAAATCTCAAGAAAATGCAAACAAGGTGAGCCTTTTGGATTTTTATTCTCCTTGACAAAAGAAAACTCATTTTTGATCTTTTGTTCGGAGCTAAAGAGCAACCAGCATTTTTTTCCCCCAAACTGATTTAAAAGGTGCCTGTCTCATCTCTGGATCACTTTGTAGTTGATGAGACATGTTTGAAAGATTTAGCTACCTGAATGGGACCCTCAAAAGGCAATTTATTTTCCTGTGATTCGCAATTCTTCTTGTTTATAGCATCAGAATGAGTTTCAATACTTGATGAATGGGAATCACATTCTAATTTGTCCAAAGCTTGTTAGAAAACTGGGCTTTGTGCCTTTAAAAAACAACAACCACAATAAAAAGACCACAGGATCATTCCAAACAGCTTGTGTTAAACTACTTTGTCATGATCTTCTTAAATCTTAAATTTGCATTTTTAAAAGAAAAAAGAAAGAAAGAAAGAAAGAAAGAAAGAAAGAAAGAAAGAAAGAAAGAAAAAAACTTGCATGTCCTAAAAAAGTATGCTTTTTGGGCATGCCTTTTCTCACATGTTTAAACCTAAATGTACAGGTACTCACAAATTAAATTATGCAGGAGACAAAACAAAAAGTTTCCACCATTAGGATCTTTGATGAAAAAATTATCTATTATTATATCATATAGGGTAGATTGAACCTGTTATGCAAACGATAGTTGTTTAAATGTAGCAGACTAGCACACATGTTTGAGCTGTTTTAACTAGGGGTGACCTCGAATAGTCGAAGATTCGATGCATCGATATGCGGATGCGTGTATATAATGTGCGCGTCAGGTGGCGGTGTGAGATCCTGAGGCGCGGGGCTGAGCTTTGCGTCTTTCACGATCAGAACGTGCATGTAAACGCACTCAGTGTTCTTTTCCTCTCTAGGCAGGTATTTTTTTAGGTTTATTTATCAAAATGTTCTTTTATATATTTGTGTGATGTTCTGTATTTCGATCGCGGCTTTAACATGTTATGAGAAAACGGTTTATTAATGTTTATCCACCACATTACCTTTTAGGCTACTTAAACCTAAATAAGAAAGCCATTGTCAGTTCATCTGTCAGTTGGCAGGCAGTTTTGGTCGCTTTATTAAAAGTTGTTGCTGTGTGCAGTGTGTAAAGGAAAATAAAAATAGTTTTACCCTCCTGCTGACTAGTGTCGTGCCCCTCCCAACCCATTCACACACACATGATTCGACTAATCCTTAGTCGAGGACAGCCCTAGTTTTAACTGAAAGCAACTTGTTCTGATGTATCTTAAAATATGTCAGTGTTTGGTCTCTACAGATGAAAACAAGTCAAGGTTTTTAATTTTTATTTCTTTTTTTGTATTTATTTTTTTGTGTCATTTTAGTGTGATGTGGCATCATCTATTTTAGATTTTTAAATGTACTAACTGAACTACATCATCATCCTGGTCTATTAAACCAGGCCAAAATGTATATATGTACTATAGAGTCCCCTTGCGACAGCGCCTCCTTGGCCCATTCCTCTGAGGAAGGACCTCCTGATTCAGAGACGGGGCACCCTCTGGCACCCGCGTCAGACCTCTGGAAACTCCATGTCTGGTCCCTGGACGGGACGCGGAGGTTCTAGTTGGCCTGCCACAGGCTGTGGCAGACTCCATCGCTTCCGCTAGAGCTCCCTCTACGAGGCACCTCTATGCGTTGAAGTGGAACCTGTTCGTCGACTGGTGCTCTTCTCAATGAGAAGACCCCCGAAGGTGTTCGGTCAGGGCCGTGCTTTCCTTCCTACAGAATGGGTTGGAGAGAGGGCTGTCTCCCTCCACCCTCAAGGTGTATGTGGCCGCAATCGCTGCCCATCACAAACTAGTAGAAGGTATGTCTTTGGGGAAGCACGACCTGATTGTCAGGTTCCTGAAGGGCGTGAGTAGATTAAATCCGCCTTGCTGTGCTTAGTGCATTTCAGACACCTCCCTTTGAGCCTTTGCAGTCAGTGCAGTTAAAAATTCTGTCTCTAAAGACAGTACTCCTGAATGCATTGGCCTCTATCAAGAGGGTAGGGGACCTGCAGGCATTTTCGGTCGACGAATCGTGCCTGGAATTCGGGCCGGACTACTCTTCACGTAATCTTGAGACCCCGGCCTGGATACGTGCCCAAGGTTCCCACTACTCCCTTCTGGGACCAGGTGCTGAACCTGCAAGCGCTGCCTTCGGAGGAGGCAGACCCAGCCCTGGCTTTTCCTATCCGAGCACTTCGGACGTATGTGGACAGAACACAAAGCTTTAGGACCTCAGAGCAGCTCTTCATCTGTTACGGAGGACAGCAGAAGGGAAAGGCTGTCTCCAAGCAAAGGATGGCCTACTGGATAGTGGATGCCATTGTCTTGGCTTATGAGTCCCAAGACATGCCCTGGCCGCTCAGGATTAGAGCCCACTCCATCAGGGGTGTAGCCTCTTCCTGGGCGCTGGCTCGTGGCGCCTCACTGACAGATATTTGTAGAGCTGCAGGCTGGGCGACACCCAACATGTTCACTAGATTTTATAACCTACGTGTAGAACCGGTATCTTCCCGTGTACTCACTTCTCATAGTCTGTAGCACCGAAGTGCCCATTCTAGTGTTGGCTTGCTGCGCCACTCCCTTCATCATGGAACGGATACGTGCGCTTATATGCTTATATGCCAGTCGAGTTCCCCAGAATGGCGAACCCTGTCGAGTCCTCCGCAACCCGCGGCAGTCAGACGTGGTGGAGCGTCTGACTTCAGGTCTAACACTCGTATGCAGTGTGGAACTTGTGTTAGCCTGGGTTCCATATGTAGTGACCCCCACTGCGGTCCTGTCACAGGTCGGAGTGGACCACCACTATTGTGAGTCTCACTCCTCCATCAGTTTCCACCCCGAGGAGGTCCCAAAAACACCCCAATGACCAAACAGACAGGACAAGAGGTAGTTAAAACAATATTTATTTATTTATGGGGGGATACTTTAAAAAGAAGGGCCTAGCTCTCTGGGACTGGAGAACTTAAAATCCCCTTCTGACTCTCTCACGAGGATGTACAAGTAGGTCTTCCTAACTCCCTCTCTTCATCCACACGTGAATTGCAAGTGAGAATACAAGGCGGTACACTGGGCTCTTAGCTTTGGGCGTACAGGTGAGTCTGCAGGACGGTACACTGGGCTCTTAGATTTGGACGTACAGGTGAGTACACAGGACGGTACACTGGGCTCTTGGCTTTGGGCGCACAGGTGAGTATACAGGGCGGTACACTAGGCTCTTAGCTTTGGGTGTACAAGTGAGTATACAGGGCGGTACACTGGGCTCTTAGCTTTGGACGTACAGGTGAGTATACAGGGCGGTACACTGGGCTCTTAGCTTTGGACGTACAGGTGAGTATACAGGGCAGTACACTGGGCTCTTAGCTTTGGGCGTACAGGTGAGTATACAGGGCAGTACACTAGGCTCTTAGCTTTAGGCCTACAGGTGAGTATACAGGACGGTACACTGGGCTCTTTGCTTTAGGTGTACAGGTGAGTATACAGGGCGGTACACTGAGCTCTTAGCTTTAGGCGTACAGGTGAGTATACAGGGCGGTACACTGAGCTCTTAGCTTTAGGCGTACAGGCTTTAGTGCTTCAAGGCTCGGGTGGCTGGAGAGGGCCTATTTACACACAGCGGACTTCCAGCCTTCCTCACTAGGACAGACTTCTAAGAAACACACTGACGTTGACTTCCCACACGTAGTAGAACAGTCCCACGACGACACAGAGCCCTTGGTTTAGTCCTGAAAGCACTAAACAGACATATGATCATACACAGAGACAGCACATAAGCTCCTTCTACGCAGTAGCCCATTCAAACTTCCCTTCCTTCGATACTGCACACAATATTCACAGCAAACTCTTACTTCATTCAGTTGCCACGCCACCACCAGGTAGGGGAAAGGGATTAATGAGTCACAGTCGGGTGTATATATATATGCAACAATCGCCCATCGTCACCAATTCACTTCCTCTAATGCAGGGCTTTCTCTTTGGCCTGGGGAGGGATCGCTCACAACATTGGCACAGCACAACACTACAAATTCTTCAGGTGTACACACGTCAAAAAGACTCACCCACTGTATTCCACACACTTGATCACCATGTTGAGCCGGCAAATAGGTCCTGGATAGTGGAAAGGGTCGGTGCAGAGGATGATCATATAGAAACGTCAAGACCACGACCTTTCAGCACACTCCTTCCTCTTCTCAATACGTTTCCGGCAACTTCTCAGTGTAAACAATCTCTTCAAGATAATAATGATACATATCAACACAATTACTTCCAAAGGAATGCTTCAAACACTTAACTCTGTGTTTTCTTCTGCCCAGTACTCTGTTTTGACTTTGCCCAGCCTGTAATATCCGCCTCAATACGTCCCTCCAACCCACCGATCGCTCCATCTCGGCCACGGCGTTTTGCCGGAATAAACTTCACCCCTTGCTGTTCTCCGGATGCCTTATTTATATGCCTCCTCTTCTCTGAATTGCCCCATCACCAATCGCCACGTCCATTCGCACACCTGTTCTTAATAATCCCCCATTTTAGTTGCCCGAAGTTACCGGAACTGGCTGTGTGTCTCATGGATAACGGTCCGGACGGAACTATTTCCACCATTTTAGGTTCCGCCACATTAAATCACTCCGTGACAGTCCCATATGTGTATTCTCTATGGTACGGCTCCCTACAGCGAGCCTGTGTCTTTCCCTGCCCAACAGGGCCATGGCCACCCCTGAGACTCCCGTATGTAGCACTGCCCATGGCCAGTCCATACGTGTAATTTCCACACGTTATCTCCTTCGGGGGAGTGTGGCTTCCGCAGCGGCCTCCAGGGCAAGCTTTCCCAGCGTTATCTAATAGTCCACTGTTTGGCTCCCTGCAGGAAATTCCCCACCCGCTGAGACGGGGTCCGAGGGACTCCGGCAGGGCGCTGGAAATGGTAGTAACTGTGGCGTTTTCCATAGGGATCCCAATTCGTCAGTCTAAGTCCGACATACGTCGAACGTGACCGACTGAATGGGAACATCTCGGTTACGTATGGTAACCCTCGTTCCCTGAAGGAGGGAATGGAGACGTACATCCCATCACCACAGTTGCTGCACCATCACTGCAATTCGAGCCTCAGTTCGGCTCCTCAGTTAAAAACAACAGTGTGTGGTGATCTCTTGCAAAGAGATACGATATGCATGCGATATGCGGTGCGATATGCAAAGCACGCACAGCAATTATCATTGGCCCGTTTTCTATACCTCGAAGCTGATAGGGGCACCCAGAAGTGATCCCAATTTGTCGGTCTAAGTCCGACGTACGTCTCCGTTCCCTCCTTCAGGGAACGAGGGTTACCATACAGTCCCTGACAAAAGTTTTGTCGCTTATCTATTTTCTAGAAATACCTGATATTAACCTGACTTTTAATTAATTAATTGGTGTTAAAAATAGCTCATATGAAAAGCTAAATCCCTCCCAAATGATGTTTAATGCACTGAAATAAATAATTTTCACAGAAAAAATATTTATCATTTAATCAAGACAGAAAGGTCAAATTTTGGCAAGACAAAAGTTTTGTCGCCTATACAGAAATGGAACAAATTTACTGCAAATACAAAAATATGTCAGCAAATTAAGTTGTGGTGCTGTGAGATCCAAATTTAATATCTTGTATGACTTCCATGAGCTTGAAGGACTGCATCCATGCGGTTTGGCAAGGATTCATAAAATTTATTGATGAAGTCATCAGGAATAGCTAAGAAAGCAGTCTTACATGCCTCCCAGAGTTCATCAATATTCTTTGGTTTTGTCTTCCATGCGTCCTCTTTCATCCTACCCCACATATGCTCAATGATGTTCATGTCTGGTGACTGGGCTGGCCAATCCTGGAGCATCTTGATCTTCTTCGCCTTGAGGAACTTTGATGTGGAGATGGAAGTATGCGATGGAGCACCGTCCTGCTGCAGAATTTGGCCTCTTTTATGGTTGGGAAAAAGAGGTAGCTAAGATTTCTTGGTCTTTTAGACTATTGATGTTGCCTTCCACCCTGCAGATCTCTCGCACATCCCCATACTGGATGTAACCCCAGACCATGATTTTTTCCGCCACCAAACTTCACTGTTTTCTGGGTGAATCTCGGATCCATTCTGGCTCCAGTAGGTCTCCTGCAATATTTGCGGCGACTGTGGTGTAATTCAACAGAAGATTCATCTGAAAAATCCACCTTCTGACACTTTTCTAGCATCCATCCTTTTAGCAGGCTGTGGGCCTCGGCAAATGCCACACGTTTTTCAATTGTCTTTTGTTTAGTGCTGGCTTCTGGGCACTGATACGACCATGGAGGCCATTTCAAGACAGAATCCGACAAATTGTTCTGGTTGACACAGGGACTTCAGGTGACCAGGTCTCGTGGAGCTCTGCTGCAGTGGAAAATGGGCTGGCCTTGGATTTTCGAGCCAACAAACGGTCCTCTCGAGCAGTTGTCTTGCGTGGTCTGCCTGACCTGGGCTTGTCAAAAAAGTCTCCAGTCTCTTCAAATCTTTTTTTTATCCTCTGTACTTGACGCTGAGACACATTGAAGGTGTCTGCCACATCAGCAGTGGATCTGGTCTTCAGCCTCATGATAATCAAAACTTTAGTCTCAGGGTGAATCTAAGGCATGTTTGCAGAGGTCTAGTTGCAGTTGATGTGAAGGTCTAGTGTACTGGGGTTCTTTTTATACACACTTGAGACCTAATTGATCCATTATTAGTCACAGGGGAAGCTCATATGACAAGGTGACAACACTGATGTCTTTGCAAAAATTGACTCAATGTTCTTTACTAAGCTGTGAATATTAGAATACTTTTTGAAAGTTTAGTTTTTCACTGAAACATTATCACAAAAGCTGGTGGGATTAAAATGAGACATTTCTTGTAAAAATATCTTGATTAGATATATATTTCAGCGGCACTTTAGGTCAATTTGTACACAAGCGACAAGACTTTTGTCAGGGACTGTACGTAACCGAGACGTTTTTTTGCCTCTTACGTCGATTTCGCGCTGCATGTAAACGCATTAACCTGATTTCTGTCTGCATATTGAAGTGCGCATGTGTGATAGGTGACAAAAACGCAAACTTAGAATAGATTTATACACTTCCAGACAGAGCGAGCTAGCGTTTGCATGAAATAAGGATATATATCACAAACGCAGACTCGTTTAAGACCCAGAAAATTATAAAGAGGTCTTCTCTTTTCTCATGCAGCAGAAGTAGAAGAGGTTCAGTCAAACGCTGCATAACTGCATACGGGTTAATATGAGCCGTAAATCTCCCGCTTACACGGTGCATGCTTAATTTAACATCACAACTGACGTAACATTTGAAAAACTCAGAGTCAGATATATGGACATTATTATTTTTGACGGCACTACAAGGAAATTACCCGGTTTATAAATAGTCATGTAAACACGGTTAACGTCTCAGGTTACGTATGTAACCCTAGTTCCCTGAGGGAACGAGACGCTGCGTCGAAACGCTGTGAGAACGCCTCTGCGTTAATGCGTCGTGAAGCGCCTGTAGAACCATTCCATCGGAAAAAAGATCGATCGTCGCCGACGTGATGACGTCGCCGACGTGATGACGTCATCAACCGGAGACTATAAAAGGTCCGCGAACACAAACAGGAACTAGCTTCTGATAAAGCCTGAAGTAAGTGATCACGGACACGCCGGGAGTATGGCAGAGCGACGCAGCGTCTCGTTCCCTCAGGGAACTAGGGTTACATACGTAACCTGAGACGTTCCCTTTCGGGGAACTCGAGCTGCGTCGAAACGCTGTGAGAACGCTTATACCCACATCGCCATAGGACCAAGTGTCTCGTATGTGTGAAGCCGAAGCGCACACGGTTACGAGAGTACCTGTGCCCCAACTGTAGATGCCAGGTCTAGTTCATAGAACCTGACGAAAGTTAAAGGAGACGACCATCCGGCCGCGTTTACAAATATCGTGGAGGGACGCCCCCGAAAAGTGCTTAAGAAGCAGCCATACCCCTGGTTGAATGCGTCCGGACAGCCAGTGGAGACTGCTGCCCGGCCGCCTCATAAGCAAGTGAGATGGCCTCGACCACTCACTTGCTCATCCTCTGCTTAGATACTGGGGCCCCTTCTTAGGGGGCCCGAAACAGACAAACAGCTGATCAGTTTTCCTCCACAGGGCAGCTCTGTGGACATAGTATCTAGTGCTCTAACAGGGCACAGCAGATTAATCTTCCTGGTCTGACGTCGTGAAAGGAGGAGGACAGAATGCTTGAAGAGTAATGGGGCCCCGTGGGCTCGTAGGAACCTTGGGGACATAACCCGGCCTGGGATGAGAAAACCCCGGCGCAAACTCTAGACATGAGTGCATAACAGGCCTCAACCTTAAAGTGCCACGGAGGAAACGTGTAATCAGAGGGTGTCTTCCCAAGACACTCCACCCAAAGGGACGTGGACGGCACCCAAGGCCGCCACGTACGCCTCTATTGTGGAGGGGGTCAACCCTGCCGAGAACCTCGCCTGCAGAAACTCCAGCACTGTACCAACCGGGCAGTTAACTGGGTCCCACTGGCGTTTTCTGCACCATGCTGAGAAAAGTTTCCCTTTCAGAGCGTACAGTTTCCTCGTGGACGGAGCTCTGGAGTGAAGGATGGTCTCTACGACCTCGGCCGAGAGACCTTCCTCTATGAGCCTAGCCCCCTCAGAGGCCAGGCCCACAGTTTCCACATCTCTGGGCGTGGGTGCAGGAATCTCCCGCCCGCCTGAGAGAGTAGATCCCTCCTGGTCGGAATCTCCATCGGAGAGCCTTCCAGGAAAGATATCAGGTCCGAAAACCATACTCGGGTCGGCCAGTACGGAGCCACTAGGAGTACCTGGGCCCCGTCCCGGCGTACCCTCTCCAGAACTCCTGGAAGCAAGACAATCGGGGGGAAGGCGTACAGAGGTAGCCTCGGCCACCCCTGTACCATGGCATCCACCCCAGCGGGGCTGGATGGGTCAGAGAAACTACTGCGGGCAGTGAGAACTCTCCGCCGAAGCAAATAGCTCCCATATACCTTCCATAGGAGCTCCACCACTTCTGGGTGGAGTCTCCATTCCCCGGGCCTCGGCCCCTGCCTCGACAGGCTGTCTGCTTCCTGATTCAGGACCCCCGGGATATATACTGCTCTGACTGACAGCAATTTCCCTTGGGCCCACAGGAGGATCCGATGTGCCAATTGTCCAACGGACGGGACCTCAGACCCCCCTGGTGATTTATATAGACGACCACCGATGTGTTGTCTGCACATGGTGGCCCCTTGAGGTCGGGCAGGAACTGTTTCAATGCAAGAAACACTGCGAGCATCTCTAGCCGATTTACGTGCCAGTGCCGCTGATGTTCCTGCCATAGACCCTGGGATGAGCGACCACTCATGGTCGCCCCCCCAGCCCGTGAGAGAGGCATCTGTCGTTAGCGTTACGCGACGAACATGAGCCCCCAACACGGGACCCTGAGCGGGTTTTTCCACATGACCAGAGCACGTAGGCATCGCCGCGTGACTTTGATCGTGCGGAGCGGATTTCCCCTCGGGGAGAACCCTTTTGTTTTGAGCCACCACTGCAGTGGCCTCATGTACAGTAGGCCAAAAGATATCACGTTGGACGCTGCTGCCATGAGACCTAACAGTTTCTGGAACCGTTTCACAGTGACGGCTCGGCCTAGCTTCTGTTCTTTGGCGGCTGCCAGGATCGATGCTATGCGTGTTGGCGATAATTGCGCCCGCATAATTACCGAGTCCCAGTTCACACCTAGAAAAGTGGTTCTCTGAGCCGGAGAAAGCACACTCTTCTTGGCGTTCAGCCTCTACCCCAGCTTCGACATATGGGCGAGAACAGCATCTCGATGCTGAACCGCCATCTGCTCTGTATTCGCTAGAATCAGCCAGTCGTCGATATAGTTCAGTATGCGGATGCCCTGTAGACGCAGCGGCGCCAGAGCTGCATCCACACACTTGGTGAACGTGCGGGGTGACAGTGCTAGACCGAAGGGAAGTACACGATATTGGTATGCCTCTCCCCCGAAGGCAAACCTCAGGAACTTCCTGTGATGTGGAAGGATGGAGACATGAAAATACGCATCTTTGAGGTCTATGGTGACAAACCAATCCTCCGATTTGACCTGCGCTACAATCTGTCTGAGTGTAAGCATCTTGAATTTGAGCTTGGCCACTGAGCGATTCAATAGCCGCAGATCTAATATCGGGCGTAAGTCCCCATCCTTCTTCGGCACGATGAAGTAACGGCTATAAAAGCCAGACTCCCTGCTGGGAGGGGGAACCCTCTCTATAGCCCCTTTTTGCAGGAGTGTCTCTACTTCCTGTGCCATTACCAGAGCCTGCTCCGGGCCCACCTCTGTAGGTAGGACACCGCAGAAAGGAGGTGGCCGACTTCTGAACTGAATGGCGTACCCCTTTTCTATTATCTGCAGGACCCACTGAGATATATTCGATAGACGTTTCCACTCGTCTAGAAAATCTACTAAGGGAACCAGACTCTCGAGGCTGGCCTCTGGTGTATTTTGAGCAACAAGCACAGTGCCCTGAAGCGGCGGACCGGCAGGGAACGACTGACTTGATTGCTCGGGAGCCCCCCGAAGGGGGAGCGGACCACCCTCGAGTGGCCCGAGGGGACCGTCTGCGCCCCGGCATTGCGGCGGGGTTGGCAGCGCGGCCCCCAGAGGGCGCTGCAGGACAACGGGTACCGTAGGCAGAGGTAAACACCGTTTCCCTTCGGAGGGGACTACCCTCAGCGTCCTTTTGTTTCCCCTGCCCTCCGAGGAGGGGGCGGACCACCCTCAGGTGGCCCGCGGAGACCCTCTGCGCCCCGACATTGCGGCGGGGTTGGCAGCGCGGCCCCTTGAGGGTACCGAAGGAAGACGGGTACCGTATGCTGAGGTAAGCACCGTCTTCCCACGGAGGGGAAACTAAGGGAACCAGCCTCTCGAGGCTGGCCTCTGGTGTAATTTGAGCAGCGAGTGCAGTGCCCTGAAACGGCGAACCGGCAGGGAACACCTGACCTGACTGCTCGCATGCCCTCCGAGGAGGGGGCGGACCACCCTCAGGTGGCCTGCGGAGACCCTCTGCGCCCTGACATTGCGGCGGGGTTAGCAGCGCGGCCCCCTGTGGGCACCGAAGGAAGACGGGTACCGTGTGCTGAGGTAAGCACCGATTTCCTTCGGAGGGGAAATGCCAGGGACGATGCAGCTGAAGGCGAGAGATAGCTCGCAAGCGTCTCTTCGATCTTCGGCATCGCCCCATAACCATAGTGTCTCAGCCCAAATATATTACTATATGCAGATGTATGTGGGCTGAACTCTCTATATGATACCGCTTGTTTCCTCCATGACCTAGACACCTCGGTGTGCAGGTCAGGGAAGAATGGCAGGACGTTGATGCTTTGCACGAGAGGGCAGGAATCGCTCATCTATTTTCGTTCTCTCTGATTTCGATGGGATTCAGATATTTCAGCCAGCCAGTCATTTTATATTTAACCTGGCCACAGCTCTCGTGAGAACCTCAACTCACTAGCGGGTGACTGAAGTGGCGAGTCTTCAGTCGCGATGCTCTCAACGTCCACCTCCTCAGAGCTGGATAGTTGGAGCATCGGTGCCCCGCCCAGGGAGGAAGAGACCGCAGAGCGGGCTTCCAAACCCCGAGACGAGACACTGGACGATACAGGTGAGGGCTGAGATAAGGCCGGGCCCGTCTCAAACCCCTCTGTAAAGTCCACTTTTTTTTTTTTTTTTCACTCGCAGGGGACTGAAGTGGCGAATCTTCAGTCGCGATGCTCTCAACGTCCACCTCCTCGGAGCTGGATAGTTGGAGCACCGGCGGCTCTCTCGGGGGGGAAGAAACCGCAATGCGTGCTTCCAAGCCCCGAGAAGAACCGCTGGATGGAGCAGGTGAGGGCAGAGATAAGGCAGTGCCCGTCTCAAACCCCTCTGCAACATCCAATTGTGAACCCCACGACTGCAGCCTCCGCTCTGCCTCGGCAGCAGCGGGACCAGAGCCGCGGGGAACACGAGCCGAGGCACCCTCCTCGAAGAGTGCCCGGCGGGAGCGCAGCGTTCTCAGTGGCATACGCTCACAGTGCTCGCAAGCAGCCCCCTCGAGGGCTGCCTGGGCATGCTGCGCTCCCAAGCATGCAACACAGAGAAGATGTGTGTCCCCGCCCGTGATGTAGCGTGGGCAGGGAGGAACACACTTTCTGAAATTGCTGCTTTCACTCGCCATTTCTATCTATTTTATTTTCTCTTTTTTCTGTTAATATATGAAATATTTAACAAAAGGGTGGAAAATCTCTGATAATAGACAGACAAAAACACCAAATAGACAGACAGGTTCACACAGATCGCTTACTGAAGGCACAGAAGCTAGTTCCTGTTTGTGTTCGCGGACCTTTTATAGTCTCCGGTTGATGACGTCATCACGTCGGCGACGTCATCACGTCGGCGACGATCGATCTTTTTTCCGATGGAATGGTTCTACAGGCGCTTCACGACGCATTAACGCAGAGGCGTTCTCACAGCGTTTCGACGCAGCTCGAGTTCCCCGAAAGGGAACTGGCGTTGTCCGTTTACTGGTTTGCATGTAAACGGGGAAAACTTATTTCAATAAGCTGATTTTTTGGAGTTATCAGCTTACTGGTTTGCATGTAAACGCACCCATTGTTTGTCTGGAGCTGCTGTTTTACTGGCGACTCATGACCAAATCTTGTATGTGTACTATGTACTGTATGTACATTTTTTGTGCTTGCTTGTTGTTTATTCATCCTCTTATTTATTTTTTTAAAAAAAAAATATTTGTGAAGCATTAATTTACTTCCCTTCTGCTATGATAAATAGACATCCACTCTTGCATCACATGTGTAAAGGAGGCCAGCTAGTATTGCTAGACTAGAGAATGCAGTGTTTAGTATTCTTGTTAGCATGCCAGACTCGCAAGCCGGCAATCATGGTTTGAGACCAGCTGTTGGGTACGGCCAAGGCAGCAAAAGTGTTTGTGAATTTTGGAGGCGGGCAAAAAAGAGAGGGGGTGGGTTTGGTTTGGTTGATTTTAAATATCAACAGTGTTCAACAAAAAAACAAAATTCTGGAAGATTGCATACTGCACCTTTAAGTCAAATAAAAGAGCCAGAACTTGACCAGTCAGAATACCCTGTCATTTTCAGGAGTCTACAGCTGGCACATCCATGGCACCAGTGCTCAAAGTTTCTCTGTCCTTCCTAACTCAATTACCGATGGGCATATGTAAATTGTACCCCCTATGACACTGCTCAACTTCCTATCCTAACTGCTACTGTCTAACTTTGAAAGAGATTCTCAGTTGTCACATATCGCTCTGCTGGCTTTTCTCATTTAACTTCTCTTTTTATTCTTCTTTATGTCTATCTCTTTCTTATTGGCTGAATTCTTATCGTACTGGCCCAGCTGCTTTTTGGAAGTGTTTAAAGAAAGCCCAAGGCAGGCAGTATAACTGGTTTGGGACCCCAGGGAGTGTTTGTGGTGTTATTTTGAAGCAGCACTTGTTTTACAAACAGAAAAGTCCCATTCTCCATTAAGTTTTTGCTCCATCCTAGTTTTTCTATTCAAGCAACATTAGCATGCATCCAAAACCACTTCATATTCGTTGGAATTCTTTCTCATTTTATTTGAAGTGCATGCTATAAGCTTAGCAATTCAGTAGCAGCTGGTGTTCATCTTTGAAGTTTGAAGTTGAGCGAGAAACAACCAGCATGGCACCAGGAATTCGGTTTAAAGGACACTGCAGCAATAACTATTGGAAGATAAAAATAAATTACATAACGGCATTATAATGAAAAGTTGGTCAAAACAAAACGGTACATTTTACAAATGATTGTAAAATAAAAATGTTGAGTGAATAATTAAAATGTGAAAACAACATTGACAAAATTTGGTGCACATAGTAGGCTACCATATAAGGCTGGGCGATAAAAGGATAACAACAGTTCACTGAATTCTTGATGTAATGCTTACGCGCTATAGTAATGCTGCGCATGCGTATTGGAGACCAGGCTTCTGGGTGCTTAACGCCGTGTTGTTTACAGTCAGTAGCTGACAGGCTTGGAGGATCAAAGTGAAGTGGAGGGAGAGCTTACGACCAGCTCGAGGACACAGATATCTTTGACAAGTTAGTTTGCTCAACTTCAATGGTTTGGAGATATTTTGGCAATCCCATCTGACATAAAACAGAGCGACGTATGTGAACTGCTTATCATAGGTTCACCACATGGAATTTAATTATTAAATTATCAAAGTTCAAAGTTCTTCCATATAACATTGAGCCCAACACAGTGGTATAACTACATTCAATCACAAGATTGATTCCAGACCTTGGGGGACCTGCAGAAGCAGTGGATTGAGTCTGGAGTAGAAACATCCAGAGCCACCGTGCACAGGCGTGTGCAGGAAATGGGCTACAGGTACCGC
The DNA here is from genome assembly GCF_024679245.1 of Pseudorasbora parva. Lineage (NCBI taxonomy): Eukaryota > Metazoa > Chordata > Actinopteri > Cypriniformes > Gobionidae > Pseudorasbora > Pseudorasbora parva. The sequence continues at coordinate 23,556,830 of NC_090190.1, read as the reverse complement.
ATTCCCCAGGTCAAGCCACTTTTGGGCTACAGAGAAGCAGCACTGGACTGTTGCTCAGTGGTACAAAGTTATTATTTTTTTCGGATGAAAGCAAATTTTGCATGTCATCCGGAAATCAAGGTGCCAGAGTCTGGAGGAAGACTGGGGAGAAGGAAATGCCAAAATGCCTGAAGTCCAGTTTCAAGTACCCACAGTCAGTGATGGTCTGGGGTGCCATGTCAGCTGCTGGTGTTCGTCCACTGTGTTTTATCAAGGGCAGGGTCAATGCAGCTAGCTATCAGGAGATTTTGGAGCACTTCATGCTTCCATCTGCTGAAAAGCTTTATGGAGATGAAGATTTTCAGCACGACCTGGCACCTGCTCACAGTGCCAAAACCACTGGTAAATGGTTTACTGATCATGGTATTACTGTGCTCAATTGGCCTGCCAACTCTCCTGACCTGAACCCCATAGAGAATCTGTGGGATATTGTGAAGAGAAAGTGGAGAGACGCAAGATCCGGCTGATTGCCTCCATGCCACGCCGCATTGAAGCAATCATTTCTGCAAAAGGATTCCCGACCAAGTATTGAGTACATAACTGAACATAATTATTTGAAGGTTGACTTTTTTTGTATTAAAAACACTTTTCTTTTATTGGTCGGATGAAATATGCTATTTTTTTTAGATTTTGGGTTTTCATGAGCTGTATGCCAAAATCATCAGTATTAAAACAATAAAAGACCTGAAATATTTCAGTTAGTGTGCAATGAATCTAAAATATATGAAAGTTTAATTTTTATCATTATATTATGGAAAATAATGAACTTTATCACAATATGCTATTTTTTTTAGAAGGACCTGTATAACTTACTTATCACAATATATTGTGTAATATATTGCCTATCAAGTTAAATTTGACATCACTAGCTTTTAATCTAAATCACTACCACGTGTTAGCTTTTCGCTAGTCTGGAAGCTTTCTAGCCTGACACCCGGATCTCCTGTTTTCTCAGCTCATCAAACAACTGTGGTAAGTTTTGGGTTCATCAACAAATACGGTAAGCCATGTCTTCTTCTCCTGTCATTGTCACTTGCACTGCATGCTACACGTTTACCATATCTATCTCCATTGGCGAATAGGGCTTCACATGTGATAAATGTAAGGAAACAGTCAGGCTGACGGAGAAGATTTCAGATTTAGAGACACGTATCCAGACTTTATATAGTGAGAATGCAGTGTTGGGCAGTAGCGAGCTACAAGTAGCGACGCTACTAGCTTAACTACATTTTTCAGTAGCTTGTCAGTAGCTCAGTTACTTTTAAAACAGTGTAGCTTTTCCAGTAGCTAGCTACATTATACAGCAAGTAGCGGAGTAGTGCAACCAAAAGCTACATTCCGATTTTGGGTTCTGAATCTGACGACTGACGAGAAAGAGCCTGTAAGAAGTGGAGCTGAGCGTTGTGACGGACGCTCAGCTCAATAATCTGCTCTATGAAGATGCGCTTCACTCATATGAGCTGCTCAGCGGTAAAGCAACATTGTAAATAAACCAACACTCAGCAGGCTACTTGCCTCACAGACATGATATATATCATGTGTAGGCTATAGAAAGCTTGAAATGTACACTTTTAAACTAAAATGAAAATTCAAAATGAAAATAAATATGCAAGCAAAGCGATATTCACATGCAGTTCTGTTCAGATCCATCACTGCATGTGCTGTGAGTTTAACCTGCATTTTAGACTAATCGTTACCCCCCCCCCCCCCCGCCCCCACCCCCCTCTTGGTGATCTTGTCATTTTTATGCAAAGTTTAGTACACAGCTGTCATGTAAACATACCCTGAAGGCAAACTCATACCAAGAATGGTCGAGTGTGTGTGTGTGTGTGTGTGTGTGTGTGTGTGTGTGTGTGTGTGTGTGTGTGTGTGTGTCCCACACACGAAACAAGTTTAATTTGTTCATTCATATCAAGAGGTGGCCAGGCTGGACCCCGATACTTTTAACAAGAGGTGTTTATTCAAGAGACACAATAGATTTTAAAACTTTGCAGTTTCTCTTTTGTCACCGCGCTGACGATGCGCGTGCAACTAGATCCTAGCGCCTGTCCCGTCTTTTCACGCTCACTGCCAAATGAGTACTTTGAAAGGCTCGCGCATCCTCTAAATTTGTTAATTTACATGTTTGAGCTTACTTTCATATTTATTAAAGCATAACATTATCATTCTGCATGAACTATTTAAGTAAACCAGTGGTATAGGTCACTATTTCAGATTTTCTGAATACACAAGGTTGCATTTTTTATAAACACATAATAAACTATGCATCACGCACTTAAATAATAACCACAGCATCAAATAACTAACCATTCTCTATATTGTGCATTATAATAGTCAAATAGCACAGATTTAAGTGACAATCAGTCCTTCATATAATCAAAGATAGATATTTTCATACCATCAGTGTTCCTGAGATGACCGATCTCTGATGCGTTTCCCGTCTGGTATTACTCACGGCAGTCTTTTAAATGTTCTGCATTCATCAATGCACATGCAGAAGTTGCATGTGCCTTTAATCCGCGTCGTTAGCTCACTGCGGCGATCGCATTTTCTGCTTTCTCTGCACTCTAATTCTACGTGCGCGCGTGCATGCATCTGCCATGTGAGTTTCACTTTCTTCCGCCTTCACTCGTCATTATCCGCCGCTCGTCGTCACTTTCCGCTACTCCGTCAGTAGATTTGAATTTAGCTCCTCTGTTTTGCTGATTTTCTTTGACAGTGCAGAAATCTCAGACACAAATTAGCTTTTTAGCTTTACAACCACGCTACTGAAAAATGTAGTTAAGCTAGTAGCGTCACTACTTGTTATGACGCTACTGCCCAACACTGCCCATATTTGGTTTGCTTGATGGTGGTAAACCTAAAGCTTAGTTCAGACTGCACGATTTTCAAACTCGTCGGGCCACTGCTCTATTCACACTGCATGACTATCTGGGGTATCATTCAGTCACTGCTGTGTTCACACTGCACGATGGTTTGACGACAGAGGAGTTCACACTGCATGACTAAACAAGAGGAAGAATCGCCGACAACTCTCTCTCTCTCCGGTGCGCAAACTACGTTTCCCAACTACACGTGCGATGTGCCGAGTAAACAACGCGAGATCACACGTGCGTTAGACACAGCAGGTTCACACAGCAGGAGTTTGAATCGCCGACAGGTCCAGATATTTAGCATGCCAAATATCTCACCGGCGTCGGCGATTCTCTCTGATCGCGTCTTTGATTATTCACATTGCGTGATTGTCACTTGCGTGCACGAGCACCGATTTGCCTGTGATCTCGGGCATTTGTCGGCGATTTCGCAAAACCTGTCGGCGACTCAAAAACGGGGCAAAAATCGGGCAGTGTGAACTAGGCTTAATCCTGAGTCCTGAATATTAAATTTAAAGTTGCAAAGATTTTATTATTGCACTGATGTAATTTATTTTTGCATTTTGACAGTCAGTTTGAGATATAGGCTTATATTAGATTATTGTGTTTTATTGTATCAATTATTCAAATGATTCTGACAGTTTTTTCCTTTGAAATGACTGGGGGAAAAAGTGTCCCAATCAACCTAAATTCACACTATACTCTTTGAAATCAATTAGATTGCATTATATTGCTTGAAACCCCAAATAGTATAACATTATTCATTAATTATTCAAAATTATTTGTCATTGTAAAAAAGAAAAAAAAGAAAGTAGTTTCAATGTAGCTAGCTACTTTTTGATTGTAACTTGTAATGGTAGCTTGAATGTACTTTAACTTACAAGTAGCTTTCAGAGTAGATTCCCCAACACTGTGAGAATGTAACAGCTTTAGATATTGCTTTGGATGCGACTAGCTTAGTGAACTCTGTACATTGTTTGGTTCCGGCTGTAGAGCCCTTGCAGCAGGGCTGGGTGACGATGAGAAAGCATAGTCGCGGATATAAAAACCACTCTTCCGTTCAGATTAGAACATCAAACAGTTTCTCCCCACTCAGTGACGCACCCACTGAGGATCCTGTTGAAAGTGCCCTAGGTATTGGCGATTCTATTACATGGAACGTGAAAAAGGAGACACCAGCCACCATAGTCACATGTTTACCGGGACCTGAGATCAAAGCAAATTTAAAAGTGCGGCGTAATCGTAAATTCTATAAGATTATTATTCACGTCGGCACTAATGATGTTCAACTTCGCCAGTCAGAGATCACCAAAATTAACATTTAAAGAGGTGTGTAAACTCGCAAGTACAATGTCAACGGCAGTCTGTTTCTCTGGTCCGCTCCCTGTTACGGTTTGTCTAAGTGGTGTCCGCAAAATAACATAGGGTTCATAGACAATTTGAAACGTTTTTGGGGCAGACCTGACCTGTTGAAGATAGATGGCATTCATCCCTCCTGGGCTGCTGCTGCTCTTCTCTCTAGTAATTTGGCACATACTCTTAGAGCTAAACCTTGACTCACTGGGGCCCAGGTCAGTAAGCAGACAAACTGGCTAAAGCAACCGTCTGTTAGCTGTCTCACGTCACCAATGTCAGCTAAATCCCAGCACATAGAGACTCTTTCACCTAGATATTATCACATAGAGATCCCCAAATTAGTAAATACAATAAAATCATCAAAATTATTCAACAGTAAAAATGTAAAGGTGCCCTGGAATGAAACATTTAATTGAAATTTAATTAACCTTGCCATAGTGAAATAATAAGAGTTCAGTACATGGACATCACATACTGTGAGTCTCAAACACCATTGCCTCCTCCTTCATATGTAAATCTCGTGAATGAAAAACACCACAGAAAAATAAGTGATTCTCATCATAACACCAACCGTGACGCAAGCGTTGGGGATAATTTATATGTACACCCCCAACATTTGCATCTGTCCAAACATGTTCATTGTCAGGTGGAACTGATGGAGCTGAATCATTGGGACTGCAGGTAAACAAGACATTCGAGGATAGCAAAAACGGCAGCTCTCGTGGAACATGTCATGTTCCAGGCTGTGCAGGAGAAGTGAGGACTTTTCTATCAGCATTGTCAAGATAATGCAAGATGCTAGTACAGTAACAACAGGACACAACAAGTACCACACAAAACTAAATAGTGTGTTTAAAGCCTAGTTCAGACTGCACGATTTTCAAACTCGTTGGGTCACTGCTCTTTTCACACTGCACGACTATCTGGGGTATCATTCAGTCACTGCTGTGTTCACACTGCACGGTGGATCAGCAACAAAGGGGTTCACACTGCATGACTAATAGGGCTGGGCGATAAAACGATAACGATAATTATCACAATATAATTTTCCTTGATAAAACGATAACAACAGTTCGATAAATTCTCGATATAATGCTTACGCGCTATACCTAATGTTGCGGATGCGTATTGCAGACCGGTCTTCTGGCAGCTGCATGCGCTGTTGTTTACAATCACAGTGACTGACAGGCTTGGAGGATCGAAGTTAAATGGAGCGAGAAAAATGAGCGATAGTGAAGAAAATTCTGCCCTCACGACCAGCTCGGAGGACACAGATATTGTTGACAAGTTAGTTTGCTCAACTTCAGTGGTTTGGAGATATTTTGCCGATCCTATTCGACATAAAACAGAGTGTATAACATTGAGCCCAACACAGCGGTAAATCTACATTAACTACATTCACACACAGGCTTATTACCTTGTTAGTTGTGGTGGGTGACTTACAACAAGCTAACGCTACCAAACTATAATCACTAAAACATCGGACTTGTATTAATGACTCAGCATCGCCTATATCAAAAGAGAAATAATTTCATCCGATGTTTAAAATGAATAAAATAGACTGGACAGCCCTTAATAAAGATTAACTTTGCTCTCTCCCTCCTCTCGCGACCAGCCCACTGTCAGTGAGGTGTCAGTGTGTGTTGGTGAGATGCGCGTACATGTGTGTGTGTGTGAGAGAAAGATGCACAGTGGACCATTTTTTTTTTGCCTGTTTGCGGTTTTAATGTTTTACTACTTACAAAAAAAATGCTGACCACAATTAAGATTTTAATAAATAAATCGACCTTAGTTTAAATGTTCACCTGTTTGGGAAGTGTTTGTTATGTTGTGACAATAAATGAAAGTTTAAAACCACAGTTAACTGTCTGTTTTCTACATCTTTCACTCAGGAGCAAAACTATTCCTTTAAACTTTAAAGAAATAAAGATTTTACATTTATCGTGATATTTATCGTTATCGACTGATATGGAAAATTATATTGTGATAATTTTTTTGGGCCATATCGCCTAGCCCTAATGACTATACAGGAGGAACAATCGCCGACAACTCTCTCTCACAGGTGTGCAAACTACGTTTCCCAACTACGCATGCGATGTGACAAATAAACAACATGAGATCACACATGCGTCAGACCGGAGTTCTAGCACGAGACTTGGAATTGTTATTAAAAAATTATAAACTGCACACAAAGTTTGCTTCAAATTTTGTAATGTGCTGCTGCAGCAGCTGGATGTGCCAATGTTTGGGATTTGTTTCTGTTTAATATAATTATAATATCTATTAAAATACTGACATTCTGCTTTATAACTCCTCCCTGAACCTCCTGCTTCCCTGTATCTCCCTCTCTCATTGGCTGTAGGTCATCACCGATGTAATTTTCAGTCAGAACTCATTTCACACAGCTGGATTATGAATCGCCGACAGGTAAAGATATTTAGCATGCCCAATATCTCGCGGGTGTTGGCGACTCATCGGTGTTTCTGTCTGATCGCGTCTTTGATCATTCACACTGCGTGATTGTCATTCGCGTGCACGAGCACCGATTTTCCTACGATTTCAGGCATTTGTCTGCGATTTCACAAAACCTGACGCAAAAATCGGGGCAAAAATCGGGCAGTGTGAACTAGGGATGTCCCGATCCGATCACGTGATCGGAAATCAGGCCCGATTAACTGATTTCAGACTCGATCGGAATTGGACGTTACATCCCGATCAGGACTCGGATATATACAGTATATGTATATTCTGGGGTGAGGTGAGCAAGGGTGCCGTGTAAAAGGTTCGCACTTGCACCGTGGTTCATCTCACATCTGATGACGCATCAATAATATGGGTTGTATCTTGAAAATAATGCGTTATGTGTGTTTCCTTGCTGGCTACTCAGTGATACATTACAACAGCGCTAATATAAGAAAAACGTGGGCAAAACGGTCTATCAGCGTAAACTTTGTTCAATGCATGCGAGTGCTGCCGTATCTTCGAATATGAGTAATCATTTTCACAGTCATCCCCCGGGTATATTCGCCAGAAGACGCGAAAGAGAACGCGCGCGCTGATCTGTCTCTGTGCTTCATCTGAAAGCGTGCACTCGTCTCACAGCGCGCAAATATTGAGTTCTCTTTCAAGTCTTGCGCTTAAACGGACCAACTCACACAAGAAGAATGTCAACATGTCCATCTTGAAGAGTATCCAAGCAGACATAGTCTGAATATACCTTAAGAGGACTTTATACAGTCGAGAAAGATGACGCAGAGCCTTCCATTAGGTCTTAAAGGGGCAGTAGCCTTTACTGCTTTCTGTTTAATGTCAAACAAAAGATAAGGAATCACTCACTGCTCTTGATTGAATAGCTTTTGTAAGGATTAGTCTTTAATTTCAACAGTTAAATATGCAGCTATTTTACATTTGATTAGCCTACTTTATTCAATTTCTCTACCTAAAATCTAATGTTAGACCTATAAAAACCTGAAAAGCATTGTTAATTACACGTCAATCAAATTACACTTCAAATATTTTTTTCCCAAAGTTAGTTTATGACATTGTAGGCAGTTATCATCACGATGACTTCATTTCAAGTGTTCGTTTTTTAAATAAGTTTAGTTTTAGTTAGTTATTTGATGCTATAAAAACGGCTGTGTGATGTCATGATTGACCGCTGAGATCGACGTCTTCTCCGAGTGAAGTACCTCTCCTGAGGCACATATATATATGTATGAAGCCAAGTTGCTGTTGTTACCATTAAATGTCAAGCTTTGCATCTAAGGAAAAAAACATATTACATATATGTGCCACGTTATCTCTGCAGGAAGAGAAAAGTTACATTATCAAAGATGTCTTTTCTTTGACAAAGATTTTCTATCTCCAGGACGAGAATGAACTCTGTCCAATGTCTCGCGGAGAAAGACTGTGACTCATAGCATGGTTATTTGTGTGAGAGCTTTTCATCTTATTTGTGTCCTCTCCACTCCCTTGTTTGACCCTTCTGTCCTCTTTCTCTCTGTTCATACCATTTTTACTTATTTTGCTCTTTCCTGAACTTTTTCAATGTCTATCTCTCTCTCACACTCATCCTCTACCTACCCTTACACTTCTTTCCATTCATTTCTTCCTATCTGCCCCATTTTTCCTTCCTCATTGATCTCTCCTCTTAACCACTCCATCATTTATTGTTTCTTTTCCAACTTATTGCTTTTTTTTTCTCTAGGCCCCTTATTATTTGTTTGCTTTACATTTTATTTTGTGATTTGAGCATATTGGCCTTAGCTTGGACACATGAAGTTAGTAAATTTACAGAATTGGTAATGTTACAGACCTAGGGGATATCTGCGCAGGCAGCAAATGATACACAGGCAGTGTGCACTATGGATCAGATAAACTGTGAAAAACATGAGAGGACAAAAGTTATGTCTTTCCACAGTGGCAGTCAGTTTATTTCTCTTTAAATCTCTTTTCTCTTCAAAACGATTCAACATTTAAAAACTTCAACACTCTCAAAGTGCATTTGGTGTAAGACAAGTTAACAAACGTCTCGGTTACGTATGTAACCCTCGTTCCCTGAAGGAGGGAACGGAGACGCCACGTCGGAGTACCGACGAATAGGAATCTCGCTTGCGAGAACTAATCTACTTCGAGTCTAACTAAACGAGCCAATGCACATTAGCATGCAATGATTTCACCAGGGTGCTCATGCCACGCCACGCGGGTATAAATGAGACACAGGTGATTGCATCAAATTATCTTTTTTGCTGAGGAGCCGAGTAGGTAGACTGGCGCCCCGGCAGGGACAGAGGACATGGCGACGGGACGTGGCATCTCCGTTCCCTCCTTCAGGGAACGAGGGTTACATACGTAACCGAGACGTTCCCATTCAGTCGGTCACTCTCGACGCCACGTCGTAGTACCGACGAATAGGAATCCCTACCAAAGCGCCATGGACTCTGCCCCCTTCCAGTGCCCTGTGTGAGCCTCCTGAGCTCTCTTACCTGATGAGACGGCACTCACACAGAGAAGTCCATCACTGCTGTTCCGCATGACCCGCTCAGTGACTATTGGATAACAATGGGAAAGCATGCCCAATGGGGGGCCGCTGCGGAACCACATCATACCACGGGAGTTATGTGGGGACCGAGCTGAGCCGTAGCCCGCCGCCGTGAGGGGGGCTCCATCCCTAAAATGGAGGGCTCTCCCAAGGGAAAGACACGGGCTTCTGAGAGGAGCAACTGTGGAAGAAGTGTGGGATCCCCGTAGGGTCACTCACATGGCCCCAGCCAATTACCGGTTCTCCAGGATTCAGCAGTAAGGGGCCTGATGCTGGATGCTCCGCCACGCCCGGCACTGAGGGCGGTGGAGGACTCACAGAGTTTGCTTCTGGAGAATTAAGCGCCGAGGCGCAGCAAGCCGACAAGAGCTGGGCCTCTCAGTGCTTCTACCCGTTTGAGGTGAGAACACAGGAGGAGACCGGCTCTACACGTAGGCTATAAAACCTAGCGAACGTGTTAGGTGTCGCTCAGCCCGCAGCTCTACAGATGTCTGACAGCGAGGCGCCACGTGCCAGCGCCCAGTAGGATGCAACACTTCTAGTAGAGTGTACTCGCAGCCTGAGCGGGCAGGGCACGCCTTGTGCCTGATAAGCCAAGGTGATGGCATCCACTATCCAGTGGGCCATCCTCTGCTTGGAGACAGCCTTTCCCTTCTGCTGGCCTCCGTGACAGACAAAGAGCTGATCTGAGGTCCTGAAGCTTTGGGTTCTGTCCACGTAGATCCGCAGAGCGCGGATGAGACAGAGCAAAGCTAGGGCTGGGTCTGCCTCCTCCAGGGGCAGCGCTTGCAGGTTCACCACCTGGTCCCTGAAGGGAGTGGTGGGAATCTTGGGCACGTAGCCAGGCTGGGGTCTCAGTACTACGTGGGTGTCACCCGCCCCGAACTCCAGGCACGATTCGTCGACCGAAAATGCCTGCAGGTCCCCTACCCTCTTGATAAAGGGCAATGCAGCCAACAGCAAAGTTTTCATGGACAGAATCTTCAGCTCTGCTGACTGCAAAGGCTCAAATGGGGCATTCTGCAGTGCTCGGAGCACCAGAGCAAGATCCCAAGAGGGTATGGAGGGAGGACGAGGAGGATTTAACCGTCTCGCCCCCCTAAGGAACCTACCAGGTCGTGCTTCCCCACCGACTTACCCTCTACATGGTCATGATGGGCAGAAATAGCAGCAACGTAAACCTTGAGGGTGGAGGGGGACAGCCTCCGCTCCAACCCTTGCTGCAGGAAGGAAAGCACTGACGCGATCGAACATCTTCGGGGGTCCTCCCGGCGGGAAGAACAACAATCGACGAACAGGTTCCACTTCAAGGCATAGGCCCGTCTCGTAGACGGTGCTCTAGCTGAAGTGATGGTGTTAACTACCTCTTGAGGTAAGTCACCTAGAACCTCCACGTCCCGTCCAGGGACCAGACATGAAGTTTCCAGAGGTCTGGACGCGGGTGCCAGAGGGTGCCCCGTCTCTGAGTTAGAAGATCCTTCCTCAGAGGAATCGGCCAAGGAGGGGCTGTCGCGAGGAGCGTGAGTTCTGGGAACCACCGGTGGGGCCAATACGGGGCAACCAACAGGACCTGCTCCTCGTCCTCCCTGACTTTGCACAGTGTCCGTGCAAGTAGGCTCACTGGGGGAAACGCATATTTGCGTAGGCCCTGGGGCCAGCTGTGCGCAAGTGCATCCGTGCCGAGTGTGCCCTCGGTCAGCGAATAAAACCACTGGCAGTGGGACGTTTCTGGGGAGGCAAATAGGTCGACCTGTGCCACCCCGAACTGAACCCAGATCAGCCGGACCACCTGGGGGTGGAGACGCCATTCTCCCGGAAGCGGCAGAGATCGCGGCAGAGGCACGGGGACTCCGCCTGACTCCAGAAGAGGAGATGGCGGGCGAGTTGCGACATGCGACGGGAGCGTAGACCACTTTGACGGTTGATGTACGCAACGGTCGCCGTGTTGTCAGTACGGACCAGTACATCTTTGCCCCGTAACCGGCCCTTGAGGCGGCTCAGTGCACGATGTACTGCTAGCAACTCGAGGCAATTGATATGCCACTGCAGGTGCGGGCCCGTCCAAACCCCTGACACTGCATGCCCATTGTACGTGGCACCCCAGCCCATGGATGAGGCATCCGTGAAGACCACAGCATGCCTGGATACCTGTTCCAACGGCACTCCGGCCCGAAGGAACCCGGGATCTGACCACGGGCTGAAGGTTTTGCGGCAGGAGGGAGTGATGCTCACCCGATACGTGCCACGTGCCACGCCCATCTCGGGACTCGGTCGTGAAGCCAATGCTGAAGCGGTCTCATATGAAGCAGGCCGAGCGGTGTTACTGCCGCCGCAGCCGCCATATACCCCAGGAGCCTCTGAAAATGTTTCAGTGGAACTGCCATCCTGCCCTGAAACGTGTTCAGGCAGTTCAGCATCGACTGGATGCGCTCCTTCGTGAGACGCGCAGTCCGCTTGACCGAATCCAACTCCATACCGAGAAAAAAGATCCTCTGCACGGGGCGAGTTTGCTCTTTTCCCAGTTGACCTGAAGACCCAACTGGCTGAGGTGTCTGAGCACCAAGTCCCTGTGTTAGCACAACTGCTCCCGGGACTGTGCAAGGATGAGCCAGTCGTCGAGATAGTTTAGGATGCGAACGCCCTGTTCTCTCATGGGCACAAGGGCCCCCTCCGTGACCTTCGTAAAGACACGGGGGGACAGGGCCAGCCCGAAGGGTAGGACTTTGTACTGATATGCTCGCCCCTCGAACGCAAAGCACAGGAACGGCCTGTGTCGGGGGAGAATCGAGACATGAAAGTACGCGTCCTTCAGGTCGATCGCTGCAAACCAATCTTGGGGACGGATGCACTCGAAAATGCGTTTCTGCGTGAGCATTTTGAACGGTAGCTTGTGAAGGCTCCAATTCAGTACTCGCAGGTCCAAGATTGGCCGTAACCCACCGGTTTTCTTGGGTACAATGAAGTACGGGCTGTAGAAGCCTGTCCTCATATCGGCTGGAGGGACCGGCTCTATCGCGTCCTTCGCCAGTAGGACTGCGATTTCCGCACGCAGGACACGGACATCTGCAGCTTTCACTGAAGTGAAGCGGACGCCCGTGAACCTGGGGGGACGCCGGGCGAACTGAATCGCATAGCCGAGCCTGATGGTCCGAATGAGCCAGCGAGACGGACTGGGAAGCTCTAACCAGGCTCGCAGAGACCGAACAAGCGGGATCATCGGGACCACCGGCGTACCCACCGTGGGGCAGCGAGGTGGAATACAGGCACCGGTCTGGGGCGGCTGTCTCGTGGAGGCAGCCCGCAGAGAGCTGTGAGTGTGCCGTGCGACACCTACCTGATTCCACGGCTGGGCAGAGGGTCTGCACGGAGGTTGTGGGGTGTCCGTGCATCGTCCGCTTCAGCCAACTGGCCACACAGGAGGAAGATGAGTGTGGTCCGGCGTTTAACCGGCCACAACTCTCCCAGCCCCCTGGGGACCCGGAGATGAAGGAAACTGCTCTTTTATTGAAAATTTATAATAAAAGAAACAAATATTTATAATAAAATGTATAATAAAAGGAACAGAAACAAAACGGAACACAAGATTCTCCACCCGGCCCTCCTCCGGGGGATGGAGCGGTGCGGTCACCGTCTCCTGGAGAGCAGTCCTCCTCATCTCCGGATCGCCCGTCTCAGGACCGCTTCCCCTTGCCTTTGCCCCTCTTCGGGGCTGCCTGGACGGGCGGGACGGCCAGCTTGCGCCCGGCTCCACGACACCGCTTGGGTGGAGGCTGCTGCTGCAATGCGGGAGCGGAGGCAGACGGCCGCCCTCGGCGACGAGCTGGCTGAGGCGCTGCCAGCGGCGGGGTGGAGGCAGCAGCTGACCGCCGCGGCATGATGTGACTGATGGCCTCAGTCTGCTTCTGTGCGGCCGAGAACTGCTGAGCGAAGTTCTGCAACGCGTCGCCGAAGAGGCCAGTCTGGGACACGGGGGCATTAAGGAACCTGATCTTGTCGATATCCCTCATGTCCGCCAGACACAGCCAGAGATGGCGCTCCTGGACCACCATAGTGGACATCACACGTCCCACGGCACGTGCCGTAACCTTCGTCGCACGAAGCGCGAGGTCCGTCGCCAGCTCTTGTAGAACCGCGGGATCGTGACCACCCTCATGCAGGTCCTTCAGTGCCTGGGCCTGATGAACCTGCAACAACGCCATAGTGTGTAGGGCGGAGCCTGCCTCTCCACAAGCCTGGTAGGCCTTCCCGATCAGATCGGAGGAGTACCTACAGGCCCGGGAGGGGAGACACGGGTTCCCCCTTGATGTGGAGTTAGGGCACAGTTGGATAGCAACGGCCCGTTCCACGGGAGGAACCTGCGTGTAACCCTTTGCAGGTCCGCCATCAAGGGTGGTGAGGGAGGAGGACCCACTGGGCCGGTTTCGGGCAGTAAATGGTGCCATCCATGACCTAGTGAGCTCCTCGTGCACCTCCGGGAAGAAAGGAACCGGGGTGGGGCGCTGAGAACCAGCACGGGCCAGCGCCCCCGAGAAACCAATCGTCCAACCTCGATGGCTCGAGACACGGTGGAGGGTTCCACACGAGCCCGACCCTCTCGGCGGCCCGGGAAAGCATGGCCATCATCTCCGGATCGGTATCGGGCACAGCGGGTCTTCCCGAAGGAGCCCCCTGCGCCGACACGCCATCTCCAGACAACTCTGACCCTCCCTCCGATGCAGCGATGGACATTTCGTCATCGCGGGGAGCCCCGAAGGATACGGGTGGTGCGCATCTCGAGGACGGCCCACCCCGTTCCAATGGCAGCTCTACTTGCTGCGGAGCGCGGGAGGAGTGAGGATTCCCCGCGGGTTGGTTCCCTGGAGGAAGCGCGCTCACCGTCACCCTCAAATCGGCCGCGCTATTACCGGAAGTAACCCTCTGTGGAGGGTTAGATCGCGGCAGAGGCACGGGGACTCCGCCTTTTGCAAGATGGAGCCGCGACCGCAACTCCGAGATGGTCATGTTCCCGCAGTAAGAACATGAGTCATCCATCAGCGCTGCCTCAGCGTGCTGCACGCCCAAACACGAGATACAGCGCTGATGACCATCCCGCAGTGAAATGAAACCACCGCACCCAGAAACACACAGATAGAATGTCATCTTTAAAAAGACGCAAGCTCTATCTGTTGCTCTTTTAGAATGATGCTCTCCTTGGTGCTGAAACACGCAGGGGGTGGGGCCGCAGCGACACAAACAGGAATGTAGTGCAGCCTGTCGTGCACGCTCTCTCTCACAGGACACCTTCAACAGCCGTGAGAACGGCTTTTTAGCGCTCTCCACCTAGCGCACCGTACCAGCTGTGAAAACAGCCCTTGTGGTTGCTCTTATAGACAACGAAGAGAGAAGATCCGAAGAACACACGATCCGCTGCTGTGTTGTCACACTAACACCGACCGAAGAGATCTCTTCCAAAAGGCAGGCTCTTTCTCAGTCGAACTGCGAAGTGAGGAGTGATATCTGGCATAACCCTATACCACTCGGCTCCGAAGCAAAAGGATAATTTGATGCAATCACCTGTGTCTCATTTATACCCGCGTGGCGTGGCATGAGCACCTGGTGCAATCATTGCATGCCAATGTGCATTGGCTCGTTTAGTTAGACTCGAAGTAGATTGGCTCTCGCAAGCGAGATTCCTATTCGTCGGTACTCCGACGTGGCGTCGAGAGTGACCGACTGAATGGGAACTACCAATCCATAAAAATACGTAGTACATGCAAAACATACCTTGTACATATTATGTATCTATGTTCATATGCAAGTCCACATGATATGCATTTAGACTCGTACATAAATGTAAAAAAATAATCAGATACTGTATAATACAAAGTGACCAAAATGCACAAAAAACATTTATCAAGAGTCCAGAAAGTGTTGGAGACCATATTTCAGAAGAAACTACATTAGCTGTCATTACTATTGGTGTATAAATTTGGTATAATGCGTCTCTTATTTAACTCATGCACAGAAAAAATATATGCGCTAACCATTCATAATGGCGACTGAAACGAGAATGCAATATACTTTAAGAAACCTAATTCTAAAACATCTCTAAAACACTTTAAGCGATAATATATTATGACATGATCTCAATATTCCAGCCTGATAAACATTTTTCTAACGTCAATCAACATGTATGAAATACGATTAAACTCGCTTTTTGATAAATAAATTGGCTTTTTGATAATCCTTTGTGAATCAACACTTTTTTTTTGATTAAATACACTTTGCAACTCACTCACACTCTATGTTAACACCTGTTGATTTACACAAGTTTAATGAAATTAACCATTTGCTTATGTTCATACCTGTGAAAAACAGGATAGGACAAATTTATGTCTTTCCACAGCGGCAGTCAATAGGTGCTTCTCAATATCCCTCCTCGTTTCCTCGGTCCTCCGTCCTCCATCCTATGACCTGGAAACCGATGGAGCTCAGCCATCTTGTAGGAGATCTCAGTTCTCTAATTGCACCGCGAGGAGGCGATGGCACTACTCGATCCGTACCAGAAATGCGATTTGTTCTGCGCATGCGCGGAAATGTTTCTACTTCCTGTTTGACATGGCAAAGCAATTTACGGCAGTTATTTGAATTACTACCACTCGATCCGTACTGTGATAGTTTTTTTATGTATTGCATAACTATAAATCAATACAAAATAAACAATAAAGAACAATGAATATGTGGTTATACAAAGAAGAAAATAAAGATAAATTACAATTTACCTAAACAAAAAAAAACTATAAAATTCTATAATACGTTTTCAAGTTTTTTTTATTTATTTTTTATTGGAGGGGATTTTTTGAAGAGTTGATAATAATTGTTAATTGTTGGGTTTGTGTATTTGTCCGGAGATGGCGCTAATAGTTCACATGTTGTTACCTATAAAAAGGGTATCTTAAGAATGGAAGAGTTGTTGCACCTGCTGTCAACGTAACCATCTGGTACTGTTGGTTTGTTTGTCCTGCTTGTGGACTGAAAAAAACTTTGAGAATTGGGAACTTTCTTGTCCTCATGCTTACCTGGATTTAAACATAACATTAATCATAAGCAAATACTTTGCAGTTAGGTTTGAAATTAAGGTAGGTAGGCCTATCTTGCTTATAATATATACCCATCATACAAATAAAATGTAAGACATCATCCAGCTCTTTACTTTCCTTAGTGACAGAAATATTACACAGTTGGTGAAATACAAGTGCTAATCATTTCCCATAAACCTTAATTGAATAATCACTAACAGTGATGAATTTCCTTAAAAACTGATTTGGACATTTAACATCTAGGATATCAAACCCTTGTAAAACTAGTAGAGGGATATTCAAATGCAAACTACAATATGCTTTATAAGATGTAACCAAAAAACAACAAATTAGCAGCAAGTCTTTGTAAGCTTAAAGTAGTTGTTTTGATGCTTTTATACCATATAGCTTAGTTAAATAAAATCTTTATAAGAATCTAAGTCTCCACATTTACAAGACCTCACTTGGAAAATACAAATGTAGACTATATATTCCAAGGTTATTATTATGTGGCACTAATTACATTGATTAAATAGTTTACACTTGCTTGACCCCATTTGGGAAATTCAGATGTTTTTGTTTGCATTCAATATTTCATTTTTTAAAGATATGTACTACTTCAGCATACTTGTCTACAATATAAAGAATACATATGTCTGCATTTAAGAAACACTTGGGACAATTTATTTATATCAAAAAAAAATTTCCTGAGATGGATCTCCTTTGCTCCTTTTGTGGAGTGGAAGAGGAGTCTGTCCCTCACCTTTTTGGGATTGTTTTCATGTAGTTACTTTTTTGGGGGTTTTTTTGGAAGAAATTTAGTTTGTTTGTTTGTACGTGTTTCTCTCTTAGACAATTTTTATTTGGAGTTTAACGATGTCCCATTTGTATTTTTTGTATAACTCTGACAATAGTCTTAAAGACAAGTTTTTTTTTCTTCTTATAAATCTATTTATTTTTCTAGCTACATTTTTTTTTATACACAAGTGCAATTTTTTTGTCTGTTAAACCTTTCTTTATTATTTTTTGTAAAGATCTGAAATGTTATTTAGATACTGTCTTTTCTTCCAGCAATGCCAACGCTTTAAAGTCCTCTATGAAGGAAGTATATATACCTTTTTATAATGTAAAAAAAAAAAAAAAAAGGCATTGGCATATTTTTTACTGTCTCACTCTCTTGAACCTAGGCAAGGCAAGGCAAGGCAAGGCAAGTTTATTTATATACCACATTTCATACACAATGGCAATTCAAAGTGCTTTACATAGAAAGGAATTAAAATAGGGCTAAAAAATGCATAAGAAAAATAATACAATGTAAAGAGAATTAAAAATAATAAAATGATGATAACCAAAGAAAAGGACAGGTAAACTAAAACAGTTAAAAAAAAAAAAAAAAAAAAAAATTAAAAATGATGCATAGATAAGGTGCAATCAGTGCTCATTCACACCTAATTTAGGCTACGATAAATTGCATGTCACCCCTGGCTCAATGTTGTTGTTGTTGTTGTTTTTGTTTTGTTTTTTGTGCTTTTTTTATAGTTTCCTTTTTTATATATAGTTTACTTTTTTATTATTTAATTATGTATTTGTTTGTTTGTTTGTTTAATTCATTTAGCTGCCTCGGCCTATTGTTTTTATTTGTTTTGTTGTTGTTGTTGTTGTTGTTGTTCTTGTTGAATTCTTTTTTAACTGTGACTGTTTGCTTTTGTATTTGTTATTATATATTTTTAAAAAGTGACACCTTTGTCGCAAAAAACTTTGGCGATAATAGGAAGTGGCGGCAAAAGTACGTTTTCACGCATGCGCAGAACAAATCGTGTTTCCGGTACGGATCGAGTAGTGACAGGTGAGGATGGAGGAGTGAGGAGGCTTCCTGAGGAGTCATGAGCGAGGATACTCAGGAGTATCCTTTGCGGAAGTGTTTTATAGACTAAACATGACGCAAGCATTAATCTCCTCCCCCTTCACATTGTGCCACAGTTTATTAATCATTATTATTATGTTTACATGTACAAGACACAAATGTTTGTCAAATAACAACACCTGACAGTTGCAAAATTATATCAAAGCACAAGAAACTGAAAGAAACAAATA
The DNA here is from genome assembly GCF_024679245.1 of Pseudorasbora parva. Taxonomy (NCBI): domain Eukaryota; kingdom Metazoa; phylum Chordata; class Actinopteri; order Cypriniformes; family Gobionidae; genus Pseudorasbora; species Pseudorasbora parva. Next base: position 23,538,369 of record NC_090190.1, on the reverse strand, counting down.
GAAACTAATATTATACAATGAAAAAGCAGTTAATAACTGGAATTCATTTTTAATAATAACTGGTAATATTGATTAAAATATGGACAAATGTGGTATTTTGTGGAGGCTGAAGCTTACAATATAAATAGTTATTTCTAATGTTCAAGAATCCTGACTAAATCCAGCGGTGTCATCAGTAATTGACGCCACTTTAAAGTGACGTTAAAGGGAGCGAGGATGTATCAATTCACTTGATTCAATTCCTCCGCCCTCGCGTCTTTTCCTCACGCCTTTCCCTCGCTTCCTGAAGGGGTGGAGCTAAGGCACGAGGAAAGGAAGCTAGGAAAGGAAACGAGAATGCACAAATAAGAATTGGGAACCCAATTTATTACTGAGCATGCCAAACGGGGAAGTAACGCTCTCGTGTCTTTCAATGTGCGCAAAATGCGCCATCTAGTGGTCTGGTGGCATAGTGCCACAAAGATGTTACTCAAGTCGTAATAGAAAAAATATTATTTTGTGGAAAGGAGAAAAAACAAACTTTAGGAAATGTGTACATATTAATGGGGGGGAGGGATCAACTTATACATTACATTTTCTCAGCCTTGTACAGTAACACTTTACAATAAGGTTGTATGAGTTAAGTAAGGGATAATGTACACCCAGCCGGTTGTTATTGCAGAATAAACCCCGACAGAGTGATCAGGACCCCGACGTGAAGCAGAGGGGTCTTGCATCACTATTAAGGGGTATTACACGGCTACTAGTCTCAAATAAACTGGACACAGAATATTGTCTTGAGATTAAGATTAAATATTTTATTAGCTCTTACGCAAAGCTTCCGTGAAGAAAAACAATTCCAACATGCTTTAAGCGTTTATCTATTGCTGAAGATTTGCCATATGTCCTTGCTAAATGTTGAAAATGAATGCTGAAAGGGTTAGTTCACCCAAAATGAAACCAAGCCTATGATTTACTCACCCTCAAGTTGACATTCTTCTTTCAGACAAATACAATCGGAGTTATATTTAAAAAGTCCAGGCTAACGTTAATCCAAGCAGTAGTTGTTGTTGTGTTTAAGTCCATAAAAAAATGCAGCTGTCCGTCAAATAACATGATCCACATGGCTCCGATGGGTTAATAGAGCCTTCTGATTCGAATCGATGCGTTTGTGTAAGAGAAATATCTATATTAAAAACGTTATAAAGAAAACCGGCCTTGAAGTCTTCCATTGTAACCCACGGCTGTTTAAGCCACAAGATGGCGCCAGCATTAAGCATAGAAGTAGTACCGGTCAAGATAACTCGTAGTACCCGGATGAGCAGGTGTTATTTGGGAATAACATACCGCTGGAATGCGCGATTGACCAATCAGAATCAAATATTTCACAGAGCCGTGTAATAACATTAGTTTAATGCATTACTTAACATGAACTAACCATGAACAACACCTCTTTTCAGCATTTTCACATTAATGCATCTAGTCATAATAACAGCACAATTAGTTAATGTGAGCTAACCATGAACAATGCCTGTAGCTTTACTCTTTTTGTAAAGTTTTCTTTATGTACACACATTAGTTTATGTAGTAGTTGACACACAGTAAGGATGAGTAAGGATGTCTAACTCATCGTCTGACTCTAAAGGTAAAAGTGCTTTCATGTACACTGTACAAAATTATTTTTTTTACTTAACCCTAATATATTTATCTTTTTGCATTTTTTTTAATTTTTATTTTACTTTCTTACTTATTTGGATAAGTTATCTGAACTAATTAAATTTAGCAATGAAAACGTCCCCTTTAGTTTTCTGAACTTAAATGTTCTAGTCATCATAGCTTCCCTTTAGTTGTTTGCAAAGCTGCTTTCAACATTGTTAATTGCATTACTATATTAATTTATAAATTACATTTGATTTGGACTCAAATTATAGCAAATAGTCTTAAATAACAGCAACACAATTACATTTACTGCAAAAACAAAACACCAAAACAACCACACAAAAGCTATCTTATGCCTGCCTCAATAGCTGTTTGCATCCAAAGTTGCAAATTTAACTTGTGCTTAAGTCAGTCAAATTGAAAATTATCCCTTCCCAATATCACTAGGAAAAATAACCTCATAGCTCTTTGGGACAGTCATTGTTCAAAGCATAAAGGAGCCCACACAGTGTGGCAAAAGCATTTAGACATCTTCTAGATCCAAGACCACAATCTCTCTGTCCAGTATAACAGCCACATCTACGACATCATCTGGGAAGGCACTATCATGTCCTCACTCACAGTCAAGATGCCCTACTTTAACCCCATGAACAATGTCTCATCATCAGCTGGCTGAAAAAAAAAAATGAGGGAGATACAACTTTTAAGGGGTACTGTCATAAAATATTTATTCAAACATACATTAAATACTGAAGAACAGTAATACAATAACTGTGCAATATAGTAAAAATACTGGGCAAAACACTGATTTTACACAACAACTGTGTGATTACATGAGATGATACAGATTTCATACATTGTACTGTATCTTTAAACATATTCTCTGATGGTCATAAATATTTTATTCATGCTGTATCTACTAGTAAAGTGCAATATTCAACTGCAAAAAAAGCAACAAAAACATTTAAAAACACTGTCATATTAAAGGGTTGGTTCACCCAAAAATGAATATTAGACCATGATTATACTCATCCTCAAGCCACCCTAGGTGTGTATGACATTCTTCTTTCAGACGAATACAACCAGTATATATATTGTATATGTCCTGGCTAATCCAAAAATTATAAATGGCAGTGAATGGCAGCCCAAAATTTGAAGCCCAAAAAAAAAAGTGCATCTATCCATTATAAAAGTAATCCAGATGGCTACTGTTGGTTAATAAAGGCTTTCTGAAGTGAATCGATGTGTTTGTGTCATCCATATTTTTTAAAAATGGGGCGAGTTGTTGAGAGCTCCATGAACCACGAGATACAAGCATGTTGCAACTCTGTATTTCAACGGCTCTGGGAGCGCTAGCACAAAAAATATAATTATAAAACAATACACTTTGTAGATGAGGTTAAACTTACTTTATTAAAAGTAAACTCCATGTTTGGTTAAAAGTAAACTCCATGTTTGGACTGCAAGGTGAGTCATGTCCCCTGAGAGAAAAGTTTTGGCTCGTTTAAATGCGCACAGCATTTACATATTGCTATAAATAAAAAAATTAAAAAATTAAAAAAAAAAAAAAAAAAAAAAAAATATATATATATATATATATATATATATATATATATATATATATATATATATATATATATATATATATATATTTAAAAAGGTAAATGAGATAAAATACTTACTTTATATTTCCCTGTAAAAAAAAGGTTTCCCTCTTCTGCTCCGGAACGCGAGTCAAAGAAAATATCTCTAAATTAGGTGCACATGGACACACACTTAACATATATCATCTAAAAACAATATAAGTTAATGTTATAAACGTCATACTGTTAATGAGATAAAACACTATGTCGGTGTTTAGCTGGTGTTTTTGCTCCGCATTGTGAGTGAAAGGAAATTGCGTCTGTACGTGCATTTTTCCTGGATTGACATAACTACACAATCTCCGTCAGATGGCGCTGTTTTCACTAGCCGTGTTACTACAAAACTAACTCTTTACACCTTGACTCCTGGAATTGATTTTAGGTTTATACAGGTCCTTCTAAAAAAAAATTGCATTTGTGATAAAAGTTCATTATTTTCCATAATGTAATAATACAAATTTAACTTTCATATATTTTAGATTCATTGTACACCAACTGAAATATTTCAGGTCTTTTATTGTTTTAATACTGATGATTTTGGCATACAGCTCCATGAAAACCCAAAATTCTCAAAAAATTTGCATATCATGAATTAGCATATCATGAAAAGGTTCTCCAAACGAGCTATTAACCTAATCATCTGAATCAACTAATTACCTCTAAACGCCTGCAAAAGATTCCTGAGGCTTTTAAAAACTCCCAGCCTGGTTCATTACTCAAAACCCCAATCATGGGTAAGACTGCCGACCCGACCCTGTCCAGAAGGCCATCACTGACACCCTCAAGCGAGAGGGTAAAACACAGAAAGACATTTCTGAATGAATAGGCTGTTCCCAGAGTGCTGTATCAAGGCACCTCAGTGGGAAGTCTGTGGGAAGGGAAAAGTGTGGCAAAAAATGCTGCACAACAAGAAGAGGTGACCGGACTCTGAGGAAGATTGTGGAGAAGGATTGATTCCAGACCTTGGGGGACCTGCGGAAGCAGTGGACTGAGTCTGGAGTAGAAACATCCAGAGCCACCATGCACAGGCGTGTGCAGGAAATGGGCTACAGGTGTTGCATTCTCCAGGTCAAGCCACTTTGGGCTACGGAGTAGCAGCACTGGACTGTTGCTCAGTGGTCCAAAGTACTTTTTTTCGGATTAAAGCAAATTTTGCATGTCATTCGGAAATCAAGGTGCCAGAGTCTGGAGGAAGACTGTGGAGAAGGAAATGCCAAAATGCCTGAAGTCCAGTGTCAAATACCCACAGTCAGTGATGGTCTGGGGTGCCATGTCAGCTGCTGGTGTTGGTCCACTGTGTTTTATCAAGGGCAGGGTCAATGCAGCTAGCCATCAGAAGATTTTGAGGCACTTCATGCTTCCATCTGCTGAAAAGCTTTGTGGAGATGAAGATTTTGTTTTTCAGCATGACCTGGCACCTGCTCACAGTGGTAAATCACTCAACATCAAAACCACTGGTAAATGGTTTACTGACCATGGTATTACTGTGCTCAATTGGCCTGCCAACTCTTCTGACCTGAACCCCATAGAGAATCTGTGGGATATTGTGAAGAGAGAGTTGAGAGACGCAATACCCAACACTCTGGATGAGCTTAAGGCCGCTATCGCAGCATCCTGGGCCTCCATAACACCTCAGCAGTGCCACAGGCTGATTGCATCCATGCCACGCCGCATTGAAGCAGTAATTTCTGCAAAAGGATTCCCGACCAAGTATTGAGTGCATAACTGAACATAATTATTTGAAGGTTGACTTTTTAAAACACTTTTCAATCAATCATCAATCAAATGTATTTATATAGCGCTTTTAAAATCACGATTGTGTCAAAGCAGCTTCACAGTGTCAAACAGGACAATATTGCAACAAAATTAGATTTGGCTGTACAGTCGTTCTGGAGAAAACAGTAATGTTATCAGCTTATTTTAATTTATCATTAAGCTACAATGTTGGCAGATCAGTATTATAGTTTATAGAATAAAATAAAACCTAATTCATAAATTTTATTTGTATATTTAGTTGAAAAACTTTGATCATAATTTTAGTGTCCCCAACTGAGCAAGTGTCACATGCCTGTCCTGTCTTGTGTGCTAATGTGGGTTTTGTCAGTATGGCCTTTGTGCTTCTGTCATTAGCTGTGTCTCATTTCGTTAAATTTCGAAGGTTGCGTCCTCTGGAGGACACATCCTGTGTAGGATGCAGTGTACGGAGTGTCCTCAATCAGAATTAAACGAGACGTCCTTCGTAGGACACACAGGCAAGAAGTATCACGTTGCTATGCCAACACGTTTACCCTCATTGCGCTCTCACGCCAGTTATATGAATGAAAATTATTTATAACTTGAAAATCACTATGAAATGTTTTATTTTGTCTTGACAGCAATGTACTGTCCTAAACGTTTAAAAAAGTACTAAACAGTTGTAATCCTGTTTACCACAACCTTCTGTTTGAAGTAATATAGCTTAAAAAACAAAAACAAGCTTGAACTACTTACATTTAAACACCACACTTGCATGTATATCTGACGGTGGTGCCGTTTTTTCATATGATATTTTTTTTTAAAAGACGGTTGTCAACGCCGACGCAAAGATTTGTGGGTTATCTCCAGCTGTAAAGGAAACACTTCATGCACACTCTGAATTCCTGTGAAAGAAGGACGCATTCGAAGGTCGCATTTGCAAGCTCACCGCAAGCTCGCCGCAACCACCAACCTCTACTGTTTCCTGTCCCCAATGAGACCATATAGTCAAGGTGAGATCCCTGGCTGCTGTGAGGCAATGGAGAACTGTCTTAAGGCAGTTTGCGCAGGAGTTCAGGAGGGCGGCGGAAGGACTTGGTTACAACCACAATGCTTTGAAGGACCTTTTCAATTATGCTTTGAATGAACCATTCGAGTGGATCGTCATTAGAGCACTGGATGGTTTAACGTTTGACACAGTGGTGGATTATTTCACTGGCCAGAGGAAGAGGGCTCTTCCCCTGTGCCGGTGGTCCATGTGCCGGTGGATCGTGTTCTTTTTGTCCATGTGCTGGTGGATCATGTTCCGGTGGTCCCTGTGCCGGTGGTCTGTGTTCCGGTGGATCGTGTTCTGGTGGTTCCTGCGCCGACCTGGCGTCCTGCTCTTCCCGCGCCGAGCCGGCTTCCTGCTCTTCCCGCGCCGACCCGGCTTCCTGCTCTTCCCGCACCGACTCGCTTCCTGCTCTGACCGCGCCGCCCTGGGCGCCTGAACTTTGTGGGCCAACATGGCCTCCTGAAAATTGTTTTCCCCATTCCTTCCTTGTTGACCCCTCCCTTGTTTGTTTTTTTCCTTCTCTGTTTCCCCTGTCCCTCCCGTCCCTCCCTGGTCTGTCCCTCCCATCCCTCCCTGGTCTTTCTCACCCGTCCCTAGTGGAGCGTCTAGTAGCCGCTCCTTAAGGAGGGGGTAATGTCACATCCCTGTCCTGTCTTGTGTGCACATGTGGGTTTTGTCAGTATGGCCTTTGTGAATCTGTCATTGTCTGATCCCTCCCCCCTTGTTATCTGATTAGTGTTTGATTTCTCCGACCTGTTCCCTCTTCATTTCTTCCCTTTATATGCTCCTTGTGTTTGTCAGTCTTTGTGAAATCCTTGTTATGTCTACGTATCCTGTTTCCCTGTGTTGGTATGTTTTGAGTTTATGCTTTTGGAACCAGTTGTTTTGCCCCCTCGTGGGTTTTGTTTTGTGTTATGTTTATTTTATGTTTAATAAATTCACATTTCTCTGCTATTGAGTTCTCACCTTAGTTTCTTTAGTGTAAAGGGACAGAAAGCCAAGCCAAAGGCGACAGTGGCAAGGAACCAAATCTCCATCAGGGCATGATGGAGAAAAATAAACCTTGGGAGAAACCAGGGTCAGTCGGGATGGTCTCATCTGGCCTATTAACACACTGTGTATGTTTATTATTCTGGCAACCTTACAGGTCAGAAATCATATTAGATCGGAATATTCAAAATTTCAGGGTATCACGCAATAGACAGGTTTATTTAGGATGGTGCGTCGATTACACAAGAGCATGAATACTTGAAAGATCGGAGTTATTGCGCGGCGACGGGTTTTTTAAGCATGACGTGCCAGTGAGGCAAATTCAGAGGAGACACCAATTGACACGGTCTCAGCAGACACTCCAGAATGCGTTTACATTTAGGTGCAGGTCCACCATCTGATCTGGACACGGCCCGAATCTGGGATAAACAGAGAGACTAACATTAGTGTAGATGCCACTCTTTTTATGATGCAACGAGTACATCAGGTGTTATTGGAAGTATTCCCGGTTCCGGCTGACCTAGTTAATGTAGCCTAACAATCAGTCAATTGATTTGAATAATGCAAGTTAAAAATGTTCTATGTGTATGCCCTTGTAAAGAAATGTGTTTTTAGTCTAGATTTAAACTGACAGAGTGTGTCTGCTTCGCGAACAATGCTAGGAAGACTATTCCAGAGTTTAGGTGCTAAGTAGGAAAAGGATCGACCGCCTGCAGTTGATTTAGATATTCTAGGTATTATCAACTGGCCAGAGTTTTGAGACCGCAATAGATGTGATGGAGTATAATGTGTTAAGAGCTCGCTTTAGTACTGGGGAGCTAAACCATTTAGTGCTTTGTAAGTAATAAGCAAGATTTTAAAATGTATGCAATGTTTAATAGGGAGCCAGTGCAATGTTCACAGAACTGGACTAATATGATCATACTGCCTGGTTCTAGTAAGAACTTGAGCTGCCGCGTTTTGGACCAGTTGGAGTTTGTTTTTTAAGCGAGCAGGGCAACCACCCAGTAGTGCATTACAATAATCTAGCCTTGAGCTCATGAACGCATGTACTAACTGTTCAGCATTTTGCAGTGAAAGCATGTGCCGTAATTTAGATATATTTTTAAGATGGTAGAATGCAGGTTTACAGATGCTAGAAACATGGCTTTCAAATTAGAGATTGGTATCAAAGAGCACACCCAGGTTCCTCACTGACGACGAAGGTTTGACAGAGCAGTTATCAAGTGTTAGACAATATTCTAGTTTACTACTTTTGGAGCTTTTCTGTCCAATAATTAAAAATTCAGTTTTATCTGAATTAAGTTGCAGGAAATTACTATTCATCCAATTTTTTTTATATCAGCTATGCATTCCCTTAATCTTACGAATTGGTAAGTTTCGTCCAGGCGTGAAGAAATATAGAGCTGATTATCGTCAGCATAACAATCATCGTCATCGAGACACAGCTAGCCAGCTAAAACAGGTGAATTTAAACAATAGCTAAGTGGCTAAAATTATCTCGTCATGTAAGGGCCCTGTTCATGTTGGAGAGACATTTTAATTGCATTTTGTGTCTGTTAAGAGGCACAAAGAGACCCTTTACGTCTATGCCGCCAAAGCTGCCTTTTTAGCTAAGGGGGGGCTCTGGGCATTAACTGTAATAACTCTGTGTTGCGAGCACCAATCAGGTTCTTATCAAGATAAACTTAAAAATTTGCCTTTAAGTTCAAGAATTGTCCAGATACAGTTTTACAGGTCCATTTATAAACCTATAAATTGACCCTAGCATGTAATGCTCTGTTTTTGCGTTATTTGGAAGAGTAATTAATATTAACAGCACAAAGCAGTTTAGTTGTTCAGCAAAGCGGCTCGTGAGTCCTGACTGTCCTGACAAAACAAAGACCGATTGAATGACACTTTAAGCAGAACATCTCAAATGGAGATTGCTAAAATGCAGCCTACTTGTTTATTGGTGTTTTCAGACAATCCGCACAAAAGCGCTCGCGTGCAAATGGTTGCCAGATTGTACATGTTTAGGTAAAACACCACATATTATACATGTTCTTTTCACAGAAAATCTCTGTTTGGGGGATTTTAATTACCAGATTTTGGCAACCGCAAACAGGAACGCTCTTCCTTCCCTCAGACAAAACCAAAACCATTGATTTCAGACTCGTCCCTTTTTGTCAACGATATTGCATGTTTATATAACGTTAGTCACAATGTAGGCTACACAGTGACTGTGATGTACTCTGAAATTCAATCATGCAAAAACATCATACTTAAGTTCTCAAATATATATATATATATATATATATATATATATATATATATATATATATATACAGTCTTGTTCAAAATAATAGCAGTACAATGTGACTAACCAGAATAATCAAGGTTTTTCGTATATTTTCTTATTGCTACGTGGCAAACAAGTTACCAGTAGGTTCAGTAGATTCTCAGAAAACAAATGAGACCCAGCATTCATGATATGCACGCTCTTAAGGCTGTGCAATTGGGCAATTAGTTGAATTAGTTGAAAGGGGTGTGTTCAAAAAAATAGCAGTGTGGCATTCAATCACTGAGGTCATCAATTTTGTGAAGAAACAGGTGTGAATCAGGTGGCCCCTATTTAAGGATGAAGCCAACACTTGTTGAACATGCAATTGAAAGCTGAGGAAAATGGGTCGTTCAAGACATTGTTCAGAAGAACAGCGTACTTTGATTAAAAAGTTGATTAGAGAGGGGAAAACCTATAAAGAGGTGCAAAAAATGATAGGCTGTTCAGCTAAAATGATCTCCAATGCCTTAAAATGGAGAGCAAAACCAGAGAGACGTGGAAGAAAACGGAAGACAACCATCAAAATGGATAGAAGAATAACCAGAATGGCAAAGGCTCAGCCAATGATCACCTCCAGGACGATCAAAGACAGTCTGGAGTTACCTGTAAGTACTGTGACAGTTAGAAGACGTCTGTGTGAAGCTAATCTATTTTCAAGAATCCCCCGCAAAGTCCCTCTGTTAAAAAAAAGGCATGTGCAGAAGAGGTTACAATTTGCCAAAGAACACATCAACTGGCCTAAAGAGAAATGGAGGAACATTTTGTGGACTGATGAGAGTAAAATTGTTCTTTTTGGGTCCAAGGGCCACAGGCAGTTTGTGAGACGACCCCCAAACTCTGAATTCAAGCCACAGTACACAGTGAAGACAGTGAAGCATGGAGGTGCAAGCATCATGATATGGGCATGTTTCTCCTACCATGGTGTTGGGCCTATTTATCGCATACCAGGGATCATGGATCAGTTTGCATATGTTAAAATACTTGAAGAGGTCATGTTGCCCTATGCTGAAGAGGACATGCCCTTGAAACGGTTGTTCCAACAAGACAATGACCCAAAACACACTAGTAAACGGGCAAAGTCTTGGTTCCAAACCAACAAAATTAATGTTATGGAGTGGCCAGCCCAATCTCCAGACCTTAATCCAATTGAGAACTTGTGGGGTGATATCAAAAATGCTTTCAAAAATGTTTCTGAAGCAAAACCAAGAAATGTGAATGAATTGTGGAATGTTGTTAAAGAATCATGGAGTGGAATAACAGCTGAGAGGTGCCACAAGTTGGTTGACTCCATGCCACACAGATGTCAAGCAGTTTTAAAAAACTGTGGTCATACAACTAAATATTAGTTTAGTGATTCACAGGATTGCTAAATCCCAGGAAAAAAAAATGTTTGTACAAAATAGTTTTGAGTTTGTACAGTCAAAGGTAGACACTGCTATTTTTTTGAACACACCCCTTTCAACTAATTGCCCAATTGCACAGCCTTAAGAGCGTGCATATCATGAATGCTGGGTCTTGTTTGTTTTCTGACAATCTACTGAACCTACTGGTAACTTGTTTGCCACGTAGCAATAAAAAATATACTAAAAACCTTGATTATTCTGATTAGTCCCATTGTACTGCTATTATTTTGAACAAGACTGTATATATATATATATATATATATATATATATATATATATATATATATATATATATATAATTTTTTTTTAAATTGATTTATTGATTTATTTTTACTTCAATACTCTGCCTCCACCTATGTGGTTAACTGTACAAAATAAAGAAACTAGGAATGACCAATCTACCTACTGAACAATAAAACAGGGTCCGGTGATTAAAACAACTTACTGGTTTGTACATTCTGTGCTACACAGGAAACTCCAAGCCATTAAAATCTAATACAATCACAGGTTGCAAAAAAGGTGCCATGGGATTTCCCGGTCAACACCAACAATATGACACAGCCACAACCAGCAACACATATATCAAAGAAACATACTTCCTAAAAAAATCAACCTGTGGACATATTTACACAGCTGACATTTTATGGTGTTGCTTACACAACACTTGAGGTCATACGACCTTATCAACTACAAAATTAATTGTTGTGAAAACACACATACTTCAGACTTGTTTTAGAGGAAGTGTATGTAAGATTTTGGTCAACGTTACTTTCAGATAACTGTAGAGAGGTGTATCCCCCTTCCCCCATACTCGAGGTTGCCAGATATTCTGCAGGATCCTGCAGGAACATTTTCAGCTGGAGCTGTGGCAACTAGAGCAGAGCTGGTAACCCAGATGCCGAAACACTACTGACTTTGTGATTGGTAGATAGGTGGAGGGTGGTGCTTCAGGCCAAAACACTACGGCTGCGTCCAAAAACCTAGACTGCTGAGTCACTGCCTTATCAGGCAATGGCTTGTAAGGCAGCGTTTGTAGCATGAAGGCACCTCACGAAACTAATTTATGAAAGACTTCTTAGGCAGTGTAACAGTTTAAAGGGGGAGTGAAACACTCAGTTTCAGTCAATCTCATGTCAATCTTGAGTACCTATAGAGTAGTATTGCATCCTTTATATCTCCGAAAAGTCTTTAGTTTTGTTATATTTATAAAAGTAATATGGGCTGTACCGAGTCTTTCCGGAAAAAAAACAAGCGGCTGGATGCGTATCGTGTGGGCGGAGCTAAAGAATGACGAGCGCAAAGCGGTGACGTCCTCAAGCGTGGAGAAGCCCATCGCTATCGATCTCAGCTAATAGATATATAATCCATAATCAGATCCGAAGGCTGAAATAAATTGAACAGGAGAAACAGCAACAGCAGGACGTCCGTCTCTGTGGTATGTACTGTATTTAGTGCACTGTCAACATTTGTGTGTCTTTACTCGCAGTTTATGAGGACATGATTCAGTTTATGGACTATTGTATGTGACTTAACCTCAGCAGTAGCAAGCAAAACGGTTTTGCACGTCCGATTAGTGTAACGTTATACATAGATGATCTCATTGGTTATACGTTATACAACAATGGAGTCCGTTAGCGCATTTGAATGACGAAGCAAGCGATCGTGTCGTTTACTGATGTTTACTCACGCGGCAACAGCATAGACATTTGAAGCAGTTTTACTCACCGGCTGCTTCCAAAGCAGGACCGAACCTTTATCGCTGGGACCGCTCCGTCAAAAACACATTTCTTTGGTATGATTTGGTAAAGTCCTGACAGCAGTGAACGGTAGAGATCCACTTTGCGACGCGACTAAAGCGATGTTGTGAAGCTTCCCGTCATTTCTGCGTTCAAATCGGTTCAAATGCAGTGCTGCCTTCCCGGAATGCTGTGCTGAAGCGTTGAAGTCGCTCGACGTCAACCATAGGAATAAAGTGGAGGGCTGCGCAACCATAGGGCGCATCAGACGTGTTCACGGATGACTGGATCTGCACCTGAGAGTGTTTATGGCGTGCATTTCCTCTCTCGCTCTAGTCACGCGTGTGCGCGCCCTACTGGGAGAAGAAACCCTAAGGCCCATACAAGGACCTTCCGCTCTGTTTACGTCAAGTTGAGCCATACTCGAAAAAAACTCTCCGAAACTTGTGAGAAACCGGAAGGAGTATTTTTAACACAGAAATACTCCATCAAACGTCCAACATTAGTTTTTGAAACTTTGTCCATGTTTAGGATGGGAATCCAAGTCTTTAACAGTGTAAAAAGCTCAGTATGCATGAAACAGCATTTCACCCCCCTTTAATGATCTACAGCAATATAGAGCGAGCTTTGGTGAGAACATAAGACATATTTAATTACTACATTAGTAATTTCTGGCTACAAATTACATCAGAAGTGAAAACATATTAGTAAAAAAGATACATTTACACACAAACTGAACAGCAAACGCAACTTTCGGACATCATCTTATTTTACCCATCTCAACTGTCACTGAATGGAAAACACAGGATTGTGGGATATCAAAGGCAGCAAACGATACATGTATACTGCCTTCAAAAATGTATCAAATGTAAGTATCTCAGGAGACAGTAAGTGAAGTTGGATTGGATTGATGCCTTCCTGCCTTCAAATGTGTCCTGCGAAGGCAGCATTTTCCAGGATTCGGACAAAGCCTACATGTCAACATCAACTGTTGTCAGTGATATAAGTATTTGAAATGACCATGATTTCTTAATGTCTAGTGACATATCTGGGCGATTTCATGATTAATTGAAATACATTTCTTACATACAGTTCCTTTAAGTATCATAAAATCATAACGTCGCTGTACGATGAAAACACATATGTCCATTTTGCCGATTTTATGATTTTTCGTCGGATTGAATGCCCAGGTTCATTTCCATATACAGCATGCTTCACATAACAAAATGACCAAGTTGTGAAAAGTTGTGAAATCATGTCATCTGATTTTAACGTATATTCATTTGGGGTCAAAGCTGTCAATCCCGCCGAGTATCTCCCACCCTGTGGAAGCATCCGGCCGGTCTCCTGAAGTTTCATCATATTGTGAAGATGTTAACGCACGGATTTCCGAAGTGAAGTGAAACAATGTTGAGTGGGCATAAGCGCTATATTTTTTCTGATCTATTTTTCTCCCTTCCTTCAGGATGTCTGTCTCTGTAAAGGAGCTGTGTGAATCGATGAATGTTAACCAGAGGTGGGTAGAGTAGCCAAAATCTGTACTCAAGTAAAAGTACTTACGGAAATATTTACTCCAGTAAAAGTAAAAGTAACAATCGTAATAGTTACTTGAGTAAGAGTAAAAAAGTATTCGATGACAAAACTACTCAATTACTTGGTTACTAGTTACTTTCGATCTGATTGATAAGAAGCGAAAACCCTGAATTTCAGACTAGAGCTTTCTCTAGTGTATATATATATACACACATACGTGTGTGTGTTTAATGGTTAAACAGTGTAAATTAATGGTGTGCTGGGCTAACCAGAGCTCTGTTTAAAACATACTTTGTTCTTATGTTTTTATAAGTATATGCATTCTTTAGGTAGGAATAAAATACAATCCTGTTTTTATTTGTATGTATACACTTCAGACTGTTGTCTGTCTGGATGTGTGTATAAATGCAAGAGGTCGAATTAGTCTATCTATTTGTTTCGTTTTTAGCCTGGTCTCATAGGAAAAAACGTAGCTGTGGCAACGGTTTTGCAAACCACAAAATATGTACCAATACTTACATATCACGACAGTTTCAAAGTAAAATGTCCACTGGGTGGCGCTAAAAGCTTAGTTTTTTTTTTCCGGAACACATGTGCGTGAATCTGGCATTTGTTACGTTGGGTTTTTAACATACACCCGCACTAAACCCTAAACCTACCCGATATTGTTAACAAAAGCAAATGTGACAAATAAAATTGTATCCATGTAATTTTAGCTTGTGTTTTGAACTCGTCTTTGATCTCTTTTATCATGACTCGTTCCTCACGGGGTTCGTTCCCAAGTTTTTCACATTGCAAATACAAATCTGTATCAGCTGAGCTATCGAGCAAGCTTAATAGGTAAGAAAAAACAAACATTCAAAATGTATTTGTTTACAAATCATGGACTATGGTTAAACAAAACGATAACAAATGCTGTTTTTCTGCCTCTAGTGTTCATTATTGTTGGAAACACTCGGACAGTGTGTGAAATAGTATTACAATAAGGGAAAAGTGCCCATAGTTACCAAATTACCATTAATAGTGTTCAAATATAAGCAACATTGTTACACTTACCGCTAGCTACATGTTTTTTCAGGTTGGAGCTGCAATTCTTGTATGCTGAGATGTCAGTTTGTTTTGGTGCACACAGTATAGCATTATGAAACTATTCTTATTGACATCTAGGAGTGAAAACATGAACTAGAGGGAACGGGTGATCTGCCTCCCATAGCTCACACACACATCTTCGTGATCTTCATCTGCTTTGGCCATCATCTGACTAAACACGCGCTAATTATATGCGGGTGATGCCTCTCGTGAAGCAGTCTCTCCAATGTTTCGCGAGACTTGCGAAGTCATATTAACTTGTTTTAAATTATATAATTAATTATTACCATTGACAGTAGCGGAGGAACGCCACCGAATGTAACGAAGTAAAAGTACAGTTTGAGGTAATGTACTTGAGTAAAAGTAAAAGTACCCAGTTTTTTTATATACACTTTAAAAGTACAAGTTACCCAAAAAATGTACCCGAGTAAATGTAACGAAGTAAATGTAATTTGTTACTACCCACCTCTGATGTTAACTATGATAGGGCTGTTATTGAGGCGATTGCAAGGGTCAACAATGAGGAGGAAGGTTTGTAGGTGATGGTATTAAACATCTGCTCACACTGAACCCTTCCAAGCTCAAAAGGTAACGAAATAGGTTTTATTTTATTCTTCTGTAAGTGTTACTCTAACATCAGGAGCTTTATTATCGCGACAGATAGAGGTCTATCCACGTTAAATATAGATCCAGATCGCTAACGACTCAAATATGTAAGAATGTTTGGCGAAACAGTCATGCATTTAAGGGTTAACTGAGAATATGCGCAAATTAACGCTGAAAATGAATGTGAAATATGAAACGCGACTTGGCCATTCTAATTAATGATCGAAAGAACGCGTATCAACCACTGTTACTGTAAAATATGCACGTATGTCCATTTAAACTCAATTTTGCTCAAATGTGGATTACCGTATTTTCCGGACTATAAGTCGCTCCGGAGTATAAGTCGCATCAGTCAAAAAATGCGTCATGACGCGGAAAAAAACATATATAAGTCGCACTGGACTATAAGTCGCATTAGGGCAGAGCTGGATCCGCGCGCATGCGAGCACGCGAGCACCCGCGCGCGCATGCGAGCACCTGCTCGCGTGCACTCGCTCGTGCCCGCTTCACTGCATAACCCGAGCAGAAGAAAGAAAGTTTGAAGTGAGTGAGAAACTTGTAAGGGACTGGCGAAAAGCAGAGGTTACTTTAATTGTGATGAAGAAGAAAAAGAAATCTACTTGCGGACTGTAAGCAAGATGGCCAGAGCTGAAGGAACGAGTCCACAGAGGCTTGAACTCTCTGCCGCGCGAGACGAACCCTGTGAGAATCGTCCTCCGCTGCATGTTTTTCTACATGCTGTTTGTATTTTGCAGAATAAGATTTTCTTTATGGGGGCATTTTGTTTGTGTTCAGTCTTTCTAAGTTGTTGTCTATAAGTAAATATTAGGCTAGGAGCAGCATAGAGCGCATTCTCGCGGCTATATGTTTATTCTTGTCAGTCAGTATGAATTAAATTTGATATATAAGTCGCACCTGACTATAAGTCGCAGGACCAGCCAAACTATGAAAAAAAGTGCGACTTATAGTCCGGAAAATACGGTATATCATTACACTGGCAAGAATACATGTAAAGATGCCGTACCAAGTATGACATTGCTACATTCATCTGCTTTTGAAATACTGTGTTTTTTTCATTTCCTGAAAAGTAACCGTTTTGGACATACATGAGTTTCATTGACGATAAGAAAAACATGAAAACGGCTGTCAACATTTAAATAAAAAATTGTGAAAATTGAACATGAAACCTTGCCAGGTAATGTTCACAGTTGCAGCTCTATTAAGACAACCCTTCTCTCTTTGTAGGTGGCAAAAGCAAGGAGTAGTCTATTTTATTACCCTCTTTGGTCTCTGTGGCATTAGAGTCAAGATGTTGCAAACAAAAAATGAAATTACCTTTGCTTTAGTAAGCCAAGTCTGAAAGACCATGAAAGGCATCATTGGAGCTCACTGTCTGTTTACTGAGCTATTGTGTGGTGCAGCACAGCTGTGGCTTCAATCTCACCTTGGCATATCACGGCAATGGGCAGAAACAGAAGTTGGCGAGAAAAAGATCACTTTAAGTGCTGTCTTACAAAACATTATTGCAAATGTTTTTGGTAGAAGATGAATTTTGCAGAGCTCCTCAAAAGAGAGGTGACAAAGGCACGTTGAGAGTAGAATATTGATTGCACTTACAAAAGGGTAGTAATGTCTTTCAGACAACTTAGACAACTTAGAGAAAGGGGAGGTTTTTAATCTTTAAAAGAACTTCACTGGTGTTAAAGCAACTTTTGTGTATGTGTATATGTGACCGCACAATAGTTCACTTGGGTGAAAATGAGTTGTTTTAAATTATATATATATATATATATATATATATATATATATATATATATATATATGCATACAGGTCCGGTTCCAGAATCAAATCACTGAGGGTGCTTCTAAAATTACTGAGGGTGCTCTAAGCAACGGCTTCACCATAGCGGTGTAGAGTAAGAAATTTATGATTATTTATTTACATGTCATCTTCCTTAGAACCAAAAAAAATGTTCTGTGAATTTAGAGTTTTTTTTTAATTCCTATGTTATATGTGATAAATTATAATTTACAGAGGACACCAGAACCCCTTTATTGAGGAAATTAAAAGACACAAATAGACAAACAATGGATTTTTTTTTTCATTCCTCAAATCAATTTATTTTACCCAAACTTTCTATAAAGATGATTCTCAATATTATGAAAGATACAGAATAATTTGATATAGGCTACCATTTTACTTAATGCAATATGTGTGTAAACATGGCCATAAATGCCATTTCCTTAATAATTTGCATTTATTTTATGTGTTTTGGGACTATATGTAATGCACAAAGACATGTAATGATATTTTCATAAGAATGTCGTATATTTTATAAGAATATACAGACTTAAAACTGTATATTGTTAGAGAAATTTGCTAAATAATGTCCTCTACTGATGCCTCTATTCTGCGTCTCAGGGGGATATTTCTGTCTCGTGCAGAGTTCCATTTATATTTAGATGTCAATTCCAAAACTTTGCAGCAAGCAATAATGGCAGTCGGTTTTATCAATGAATGACTATATAGCCTCGAAAGAGAGCCAAGATCGCTACGATCCCTATGATGCTGTTCTGTTTCTTTGTCAGTTCATTGTGATTTCACAAAGTTTAGTTATAAAAATGAAGTTGTCAACAATAAATCTCTTACTTACATAGTGGCTTGACTTTGTTTGTTATTAAGAGGTTTCATAAGCCTGCATTAACTCCACATTGAAGGAGAGCTCTGCAATTTCGAGTGATGAGATTCTGATCACGTTCCAGAGATCAACAACTATCTGTGATTGGCTGCATCACTCACCGCTGTATCTGTGATTGGCTACACCACTCACAGCTTCAAAAACACGCTGTAAATAGATGCATTTGATGCTCTCCAGAGCTCGGACACAAATGTGAAAATCTGCCAAATCTGTTTTGCCAATATTATTACTGTGTCAACTGAGGGTGTGTCAACTTAGCACCCTTTAGCACCCCCGTAGAAACGGGCCTGTATATATATATATATATATATATATATATATATATATATATATATATACATACATACAGGTCCATCTCAAAAAATGTGCATATTATGATAAAGTTCATTATTTTCCATAATGTAATGATAAAAATTAAACTTTCATATATTTTAGATTCATTGCACACCAACTGATATATTTCAGGTCATTAATTGTTTTAATACTGATGATTTTGGCATACAGCTCATGAAAACCCAAAATTCCTGTCTCAAAAAATTAGCATATCATGAAAAGGTTCTCTAAACGAGCTATTAACGTAATCATCTGAATCAACTAATTAACTCTAAACACCTGCAAAAGATTCCTAAGGCTTTTAAAAACTCCCAGCCTGGTTCATTACTCAAAACCGCAATCATGGGTAAGACTGCCGACCCGACCCTGTCCAGAAGGCCATCATTGACACCCTCAAGCGAGAGGGTAAGACACAGAAAGAAATTTCTGAATGAATAGGCTTTTCCCAGAGTGCTGTATCAAGGCACCTCAGTGGGAAGTCTGTGGGAAGGAAAAAGTGTGGCAAAAAACGCTGCACAATGAGAAGAGGTGACCGGACCCTGGGGAAGATTGTGGAGAAGGACCGATTCCAGACCTTGGGGGATCTGCGGAAGCAGTCCTGAGTCTGGAGTAGAAACATCCAGAGCCACCGTGCACAGGCGTGTGCAGGAAATGGGCTACAGGTGCTGCATTCCCCAGGTCAAGCCACTTTGGGCTACAGAGAAGCAGCACTGGACTGTTGCTTAGTGGTCCAAAGTACTTTTTTCGGATGAAAGCAAATTTTGCATGTCATTCGGAAATCAAGGTGCCAGAATTTGGAGGAAGACTGGGGAGAAGGAAATGCCAAAATGCCTGAAGTCCAATGTCAAGTACCCACAGTCTGGGGTGCCATGTCAGCTGCTGGTGTTGGTCCACTGTGTTTTATCAAGGGCAGGGTCAATGCAGCTAGATATCAGGAGATTTTGGAGCACTTCATGCTTCCATCTGCTCAAAAAGCTTTATGGAAATG
The DNA here is from genome assembly GCF_024679245.1 of Pseudorasbora parva. Lineage (NCBI taxonomy): Eukaryota > Metazoa > Chordata > Actinopteri > Cypriniformes > Gobionidae > Pseudorasbora > Pseudorasbora parva. The sequence goes on along the minus strand of NC_090190.1, from coordinate 23,518,600 downwards.
AAGATTTGGTTTTTCAGCATGACCTGGCACATGCTCACAGTGCCAAAACCACTGGTAAATGGTTTAATCACCATGGTATTACTGTGCTCAATTGGCCTGCCAACTCTCCTGACCTGAGCCCCATAGAGAACCTGTGGGATATTGTGAAGAGAAAGTTGAGAGACGCAAGACCCAACACTCTGGATGACCTTAAGGCTGCTATCGAAGCATCCTGGGCCTCCATAACACCTCAGCAGTGCCACAGGCTGATTGCCTCCATGCCACGCCGCATTGAAGCAGTCATTTCTGCAAAAGGATTCCCAACCAAGTATTGAGTGCATAACTGAACATGCATAATTATTTGAAGGTTGACTTTTTTTGTATTAAAAAGGCAGGCCTTGAAGCATGGCAACCTGACGCAGCGTCTCGTTCCCTGTTCTCAGGGAACAAAGGTTACAGTCCTAACCTGAGACGCTCCCTTCCGAAAGGGAACTCGCGCTGCGTCAGCTGACGCTATGAGGAACGATATACCCACCCATTGAACGTGTTTTTTCTTCAATGAGGGGTGTAGACCACATTTTACTAGTCAATATTACTTTGTATTAGTATTCATAATCAGTTATCAATTTGTATTATTATTATTTTTTATAATCCTTTATAACCATTGTATGCTTGAATATATGTATGTTAGAGAAGGCATGAGAGAGCTAGACACTGTATGCACATGTGTGTTTGCTATACATTCCATTTAATGAAAACGTCTCGGTTACGTCTGTAACCTTCCGTTTGCGGAATTGGGAACGAGACACTGCATCACCGCTCTGGGAACGCCTCTGCGTGATTGCGTCGTGAAGCACGTATGTCATCAGTCCAATAGAGAGACGGAACGTCATAGGCGGGTGACGTCACTGACCCGGAAACTATAAAGCCCACCGGCAAACACACGCCTTTAGCTTCTGTAAAAGGCTGAAACAAGGTGCTTGTGGGCATACAGGGAGTATGGCCAGGTGACGCATCGTCTCGTTCCCAATTCCGGGAACTAAGGTTACAGACGTAACCGAGACATTCCCGTTCATAGGGAATTCCCGCTGCGTCACCGCTCTGGGAACGAGAATACCCACGTCCCCATAGGAGCCGAATGACCTGTGTATGTTAAGAGGCGAGCACCCGAGCCCCCGAAGTAGCATTAATGTCCAGTTCATAGAACCGGACAAAAGTGTGAGGTGAGGACCAGCCTGCCGCATCGCAGACATACTGCAGGGAGGCCCCTGCCAACAGTGCCTGAGAGGAGGCCATACTCCTAGTGGGACCGGACAGCTAAAGGAGACGGCTGTCCAGCCGCCACATACGCAAGTGAGATAGCCTCGACCACCCACTTGCTCATCCTTTGCTTTGACACCGGGCCCCCCTCGAGGGTGGCCCGTAACAGACGAACAGTTGTTCAGATTTTCTCCACAGGGCAGCTCTGTGGACATAAGTGTCGAGTGCACGAACGGGACAAAGCAGATTACATTTTTCCTGGTCTGATGTCATTAAAGGAGGAGGAGAGAATGCCTGAAGCACCACAAGTCTCACCGGATTGGTGGGAACCTTAGGAATATAGCCGGGCCTCGGGTACAGAAAGGCCTTGGCCATACCCGGAGCAAATTCCAAGCACGAGGGTGCCACAGAGAGGGCTTGCAAATATCCTATTCTTTTCAAGGAAGAAATAGCCAGCAAGAAAACAGTTTTTAGAGTGAGAAACTTCTCTGATACTTCCTCGAGCGGCTCAAAGGGAGCCTCGGAAAGGCCTTGAAGGACAATAGATAGGTCCCAGGCCGGCACCCTGGTTCGTGTCACAGGCCTCAACTTCAGAGTTCCACGAAGGAAACAAGTTACTAAAGGGTGTCGCCCCAAAGAAACACCACCCCAAGGAATGTGGTAAGCAGCTATGGCCGTCACATATACCTTTAATGTGGAGGGGCTAACCCAGCGGAGAATCTGTCCTGCAGGAATTCCAGCACTGCGCTCGCAGGGCAGTTAACTGGATCCCACAGGCGAGCTCTACACCACAATGAAGAGCCTCCACTTCAAAGTGTAAATTTTCCTCGTGGAGGGAGCTCTAGAGTGTAGAATTGTCTCAAAAACCTCGGCCGAGAGACCAGACCTTATGAGCTGGTCCCCCTCAGAGGCCAAGCGCACAGTTTCCACAACTCCGGGCGAGGGTGCACGAAGACCCCGCCCGCTTGAGAGAGAAGGTCCCTCCTGATCAGAATCTCCAGGGGAGAGCCGTTGAGGAGAGACACGATGTCCGAGAACCATACTCGGCCCGGCCAAAACGGGGCTACTAGCAGAAGACAGGCCCTGTCCTAGCGCACACTCTCTAGAACTCCCGGAAGCAGAGCAATCGGGGGAAAAGCATACAGGGGCAGCCTCGGCCACTCCTGTACCATCACATCCAGTCCCAGAAGAGCTGGCGGCGACAGGGAGAACCACAGCGGACAATGAGAGTTCTTGTGTGTGGCAAACAGGTCTACGAGAGCCCTGCCAAATTTCTCCCAAAGGAGCTCCACCACCCCGGAGTCTCCACTCCCCGGGCCTCGGCCCCTGCCTCGAGAGGATGTCTGCTTCCACATTCTGGCTTCCTGGGATGTACATTACCCTGACCGACAGCAACTTTCCCTAAACCCACAGGAGGATAAGGCGTGCCAACTTGTATAAGCGACGAGATCTTAGACCCCCCTGATGATTTATATAGGAGACCACCGATGTGCTGTCTGTGCAAACAAGCACATGCCGGCCCCTGAAATATGGCAGGAAGTGCTTCAGAGCCTGAAACACTGCCATCATTTCCAGGCAATTTATGTGCCATGAATGCTGGTGTTCCTGCCACAGGCCCTGGGCGGAACGACCACTCATGGTCGCCCCCCAGCCCGTCAGGGAGGCATCCGTGGTCAGAGACGCACGCTGACACGGTGCCCCCAGCGACGGACCTTGGGCCAGAAACCAAGGGTCCTACCACACGACCAAGGTGCGGAGACACCGCCGCGTTGCCTTGATCACGCGAAAAGGGTTCCCCTTCGGGGAAAAGCCCTTGGTTTTGAGCCACCACTGCAAAGGTCTCATGTACAGCAGACCCGAAGGAATTATGTTGGACGCTGCTGCCATGAGACCTAACAGCCTCTGAAACTGTTTTACAGTGAGTGGCTGGTCTAGTTTCACCCCTTTCATGGCTGAGAGGATTGACCCTATGTAAGGCTGAGACAGATGAGCCTGCATAGAGACCGAATCCCAGTTCACTTCTAGATACGTTATTTTCTGTACTGGAGAAAGAACGCTCTTCTTGAAATTGAGTCTTAGCCCCAACTTCCTCATGTGCGCGAGAACAACATCTCGATGTTGAGCCGCGAGACGAGCTGACTGTGCTACGATCAGTCAGTCGTCGATGTAGTTGAGTACGCGAATCCCCTTCATTAGCAAGGGGACCAGCGCAACGTCCACACATTTCGTGAACGTGCAGGGTGAAAGGGCTAGACCGAAGGGAAGCACCCAATATTGGTACGCTTCTCCCCTGAAAGCGAACCTCAGGAACTTCCTGTGCTGTGGAAGGATGGAAATATGAAAGTAAGCATCACTGAGATCTATCGTGACAAACCAGTTCTCGGACCTGATCTGAGACCCGATCTGTTTGAGTGTAAGCATCCTGAACTTGAGCCTTGCCACTGCTCGGTTCAGGACGTGAAGATCTAAGATAGGGCGCAGTCCTCCATCCTTCTTTGGCACGATGAAGTACCGGCTGTAAAAACCTGACTCCCTGTCTGGGGGGGGGGACCCTCTCTATCGCCCCCTTTTGCAGCAGAGTCTGTACTTCTTGAGACATTACTAGAGCCTGCTGGGGGCCCACCAACGTAGGGAGGACGACACCTGAACTGAATGGCGTACCCAATTCTTATGCACCGCAGGACCCATCGAGATATATGTGGCAGATTCTCCCACTCCGACACAAAATCTACTAAGGGTACCAGCCTCTCGAGACTGGTCTCTGATGTACTCTGCACCGTGAGCGCAGCACCCTGAAACGGCGAACCGGTAGGGAACAACTAGCCCAGCAGCACAATTTCCCTCAGCGGAGGGCGCAGGCTGTGGAGGACCCTGTGAGGGCACCGCAGACGCACGGGTACCGTATACTGCTGTTAACACCGTCCGCTCGCGGAGGGGATCACCCTCACCGTCCTGAGCCCGGAAGCATCAGGACTTCTTAGACGCAGCCTTCCTGGAAATAATCACTGTCCTCAGATCAGCTTTCTTGGAAGGCTGCGCCTGAGAGCGGCGACCACCGGCCCACCCTTTTTGCGGGGGTGTGCGGGTGGCGACGCTCTGTTTTTGCTGCTCCTCTATGTGAGGAGCTCGTACTCGGCGCTTGCTGCTACCGCCCAGCAGCAGATGAGACCTGGGGCTTACGGGGGAGAAACTACTTGAGTGCCGCAGATTGCTTCTTTGCCTCCAGGAACCTGTCGGTAACCATAGTGACAGCGTCACCGAACAGGCCTCCCGGAGACAGCGGCGCATCAAGCAGGAAACTTTTATCTCTCTCCTTAATCACTGTGAGATTGAGCCATAAATGCCTCTCCGTGGCCAACAGGGCTGCCATAGAACGGCCAACGCATCTGGCCGTCTCCTTGGTGGCCCAGAGAGAAAGATCAGCGGTAGATCGAAGCTCATTTATCATATTTGCCCCTATCTCATGGCTCTCGCCCAGGTCTCTTAGCAGGTCGGCCTGGTATGCCTGCACGATGGACATGGTGTGCAGACATTCAGCAGCCTGGCCTGCTGCCTAGTACGCTTTGCCCACTAATGAAGATGTGACTTTTTGTGGTTTTGTGGGCAAAGATGGAGCCTTTATGGCCGATGTCGAATCAGGCAAGAGATGGCTAGCGAGCGTCTCTTCTACCCTAGGCATATGACCATAACCGTGACCGTGTCTATTCAGCCCCGCGATGTTACTATACACAGACCTATGGGGGCTGAAAATTCATGAAGACACGGGCCGCTTCCACGATCTCGACACCTCAGTGTGGAGATCGGTGAAAATCGGCAAGCTGGATCTGGTGGGTGAAGGCAGATATAGGGTGGAGACCGTCTCAAACCCCTCTGTCAGATCCAATTGCGAACCCCACAACATGAGCCGCTGCTGAGTCTCGGCAAATGGCGGGACCCGTGCCGCGGGGAACGCGAGCCGGGACGCCCTCCTCGAAGAGCGACCGACTGGATCGCAGCACGCGAAGAGGCAGCGCCTCACAATGCTCGCAGCCGGCACCCTCGAGTGCCGACTGCGTGGGCTGCTCTCCCAAACAAAAAACGCACATCAAATGTGTATCCCCACTCGTGATGTAACGTGAGCAGGGAGGAACACACTTTCTGTACTGCTGTTTGCTCGCCATAATCTCTATTATACTGTGATATCGTGTGAGTGCAAACAAAACAATAAAGTCTGAACTCAGACACAAACACAGAATTGACGGACAAGATAACACAGAGCGCTTGTTGAAGGCAACAGAAGCTAAAGGCGTGTGTTTGTTGGTGGGCTTTATAGTTTCCGTATGAAGAGCAGAGAATGGACGTTGGAGGAGGACAGAGAAGCTGCGTATAACATCACTCCAGAAACGTTCTCTCCTATGTCTGACTAACATATTAAATAAAAGAGATCTCTTGACAAAACAACTGGTGTCTGGTCCCGTGAAATAAACAACGGGAGAAAGAGACAAAAGTCTAGGTCTACAGGGGAAGGAGGCGGGATGTATGAGCAGTGTTGGGCAGTAGCGTCGCTACAAGTAGTGACGCTACTAGCTTAACTACATTTTTCAGTAGCGTGGTGGTAGCGTCGCTGTTTTCTCAATGAAATAGCTTTTCAGTAGCGAAGCTCTTCTGTTGACCAAGTAGTGCGGTAGCGTCCACACAAGCTAACGTTACATTTTCCCAAGCAATTCTGAGGATCAAGCTCAAATTGGAAACACAACTGATAACGCGGATATACTTCACTCTCTACGTTCCTTTCTGCCTCGCGCAGATGCGCGCGCGAGCCTTTCAAAGTACTCCTTTGGCAGTGAGCGCGTAAAGACGGGATAGGCGCGTGCACATTCGCACTATCTAGTTGACGTTTTTTTTTCTCCTAGCGCTAACAGGTTTTCCAGATATAGGGCTGAATAGAAAAAAAAGGTATCATGAGTGGGTCTGTCCAGTAATTTAAGATGAACCTAAGACAAACTGCACCCTTTGCAGAGAAGCATTTCAGTGTCTCAGACTGTCTGACTGTCATGCGATGACAGACACATCCGTGAACTAAAGGTAGGCCTATTGTTTTTTTAATGGATAATATAATATAATATTCCATACATTATCAGAGCTTGGCAGACTAATTTTTCTAGACATTAGAACGGTTAAGTAATAGATTATAGCCTAATTAATGTTATCAATTTATCGTTTAGCAGTTTGACATTTAAAAAATATTTAGATTAAAATAGGACAAATAATTACAAAATAATATAGTCATAATAGTAAATTAATAAAGAGGATTAAACACTTTTGAATTTCAGAATTGTCAGTAAAGTGGTTACTGGTTCAGAATAGAGGCTGACATTTTTCCGGGAATCCCAAGGGTCACGGGATTCCCGTGGGATTCCTGCAGGATGGGAGTCATCTTTGCTATTAATCACGGGATTTGGACGGTACAGGATAAATGGTTAACGGGAGCAGACGGGAGCGGGAATCAACCAATAGCAAAGACGGAAAAAAAAAGTAAATGCAACATTTTGTAGTTTCCTTTTAATACACCTACTAGGGCTGTTATTTTTGGAAAAAAACTAATTTGAACGGATATCAAATATCAAGCAATGTATTCAAATATAAAGCTTTCAGTTTGTTTACTGCATCAGATGTCGACGCGGTCCTCTCCAGCAGCTGGAATTTGTTTACAGATGCCATAGCAACTCTCAACGGCCACCAGGACTTATCTTACTGTCTATGGGACTTATACGGTTTTATAAAAGATATTTATTTGTTGTAAAGTGTAATAATCCTCTCAGAAAAAAAATAAATTCTAATGTCAGGCGCAGTTGAAGGTAGGTTTAGGACAGTGTCATTATGCCAACATTATCTTCATAACTTCTTACGAAATAAAAAGTTTATCCTTCAGAAAAATGTATTTTCCTCTCTTGTCAACATTATAGCTTGGTGCATGTGAGCGCTGTGCGTGCTCTTCAGTGCTGAAGGCACGTGCTGTGTACGTCATATAAGGACGCACACACAAAAGTTCTTGTCAAGGCTTCCCACCAGAATTCAAAGAGCAGTGCTCTAAGAACTATAACTAAAACTGTAAATGTAAACTATAAATGTATTGTTTACTCAACAATAAATGAGTAAAATGCAGCTTTATTTACATTTACATTTACATTTATGCATTTAGCAGACGCTTTTATCCAAAGCGACTTACAACTCAGGAGAACAGGAAGCGATCCGTCAAGAAGAGGCAACGAAACACAAAAAGTGCCCTAAATACCAAGATTTGTACACTGCTCAGAGTAGCAAAGACCAGAAAAGGAAAGAAGAAAGGAGAAATAGAAAGATTTTTTTTTTTAATGTAAGATTAAGTGCTCATGGAAGAGATGAGTTTTTACCTGTCTTTTGAATGAAGCGAGTGATTCTGTTGTGCGTATGGAGGACGGAAGATCGTTCCACCAACCAGGAACAATGAAAGAAAAAGTTCTAGAGAGGGATTTCATGCCTCTCTGTGATGGTACCACAAACCTTCGCTCATTAGCTGAGCGAAGGCTTCTGGTGGGTGTATAGACTCGTAGGAGTGAGAAGAAGTATGCGGGTGCTGCGCTTGTGGAAGATCCATGAGCAAGAGTCAAGGCTTTGAATTTGATCCGGGCAGCGAGTGGTAGCCAATGCAGGTGTGACATGAGCCCTTTTGGGCTCATTGAATACAAGACGTGCTGCAGCGTTCTGGATCATTTGCAGCGGTTTGATTGCACAAGATGGAAGTCCAGCCAGAAGCGCATTGCAATAGTCAAGTCTAGAAATGACCAGGGCTTGGACAAGAAACTGTGTTGCATGCTCCGTAAGGAACGGTCTGATTTTCCTGATGTTGTGCAATGCAAACCTGCATGACCGAGCCGTCTTCGAGATGTGGTCTTTGAAGGACAGCTGGTCATCAAAGATTACTCCAAGATTTCTGACCGACCCTGAAGGAGTAATCAAAGATGAACCTAACTGGATGGTAAAATCATGTTGTATGGTGGGGTTAGCAGGGAAAACAAGCAGCTCAGTCTTTGCTAGATTGAGCTGCAGGTGATGTTTTTTCATCCATGCCGAGATGTCCGCCAGACAGCTTGAGATTCGTGCAGCTACTGTGGGATCATCTGGTTGAAATGAGAGGTAGAGCTGTGTGTCATCAGCATAGCAAAGATATGAGAGACCATGTGCCTGAATGATGGCTCCCAATGATGTGGTGTAAATGGAGAAGAGGAGAGGTCCAAGCACTGAGCCCTGAGGAACCCCCGTGGTCAGTTGATGTGTTTTGGATACCTCTCCTCTCCAGGCAACCTTAAAAGACCTACCTGTGAGATAGGACTCAAACCAGTGGAGTGGAGTCCCTGTGATGCCCAGTGATGAGAGGGTGGACAGAAGAATCTGATGATTCACAGTGTCAAAGGCAGCAGACAGATCAAGGAGGATGAGGACTGATGATTTGGATGCAACTTTAGCCAGCCGCAGGGCTTCAGTAACTGACAATAATGCCGTCTCAGTTGAGTGGCCCTTTTTGAAGCCTGACTGGTTTACGTCCAGTTGATTAGACTGTGAGAGGAAAGATGAGACCTGGTTGAAAACAACTCTTTCAAGTGTTTTCGCAATGAATGGTAGGAGAGAAACAGGTCTGTAGTTCTCTACAAGTGATGTGTCTAATGTGGGGTTTTTAAGCAGTGGGGTTCCCCGAGCCTGCTTGAATGTGGTGGGGAAGATGCCGGTGGAGATAGATGTGTTGATGATGTGTGTGAGTGCTGGTAAGAGTGTAGGGGAGATGGCTTGTAGGAGATGTGAGGGGATGGGATCTAGAGGGCAGGTAGTGGGATGGCTGGAGAGGAGAAGCTTAGATACTTCGTCCTCAGTGAGTGTAGAGAAGGAGGAGAGAAGATGTTTGGCTGTGGATGTGGCTGATTCAAAAGTGTGTGTGTGTGGAGGTGTGAACTGACTGCTGATGAGTGTGGTTTTTTTTTGTGAAAAAATTGGCAAGATCGTCTGCAGAAAGAGAGGTAGTGGGAGGTGGTGGAGGGGGACAGAGGAGAGAGGTGAAAGTTCTGAAAAGTGTGCGTGAGTCTGAGGTGCTGTTGATTTTGTTGTGAAAATATGAGGATTTAGCTGTATGGACGTCCTGTGAGAAGGAAATTAGCAGAGATTGGTACTTACTCAGGTCAGATGTTTCGTTTGATTTGCGCCATTTTCTCTCTGCTGCTCTAAGTTTGGTCCGGTGTTCACGAAGAACATCAGATAACCAAGGGTTAGAGGGAGTAGCGCGAGCTGGCCTAGAAGACAGAGGGCAGATTGTATCTAGGCAAGCGGTTAAAGTGGAACATAAAGTATCTGTTGCAGTGTTGACATCCATAGAGGAGAATTGTGTGGGTGACGGAAGAGAGGATGACACAACGGAGGAGAGGGAGAAAGAGAACGCAGGTTTCGTCTGAAACTAACTGGTAGAGGAGGTGGAAGCATATGAGTAGTGAGATGTAGATTAAATGTGATGAAGTAATGATCAGAGAAGTGTAAGGGTTTGACCAAAGTGTTTTCCGTAGTGCAGTTGCGTATGTAGATGAGGTCAAGTTGGTTGCCAGATTTGTGTGTGTGTGAGGTAGTAAGAAGTTTGAGATCGAATGAGGATAGAAGGGAGTGAAAATCTGTAGCATACGGTTTGTCCAGGTGGATGTTGAAATCACCAAGGATTACAAGTGGTCTGCCATCCTCAGGGAATGAGGATAGCAGCACATCTAGTTCCTCAACAAAGGTGCCCAATTGACCTGGAGGGCGGAAATGACTATTTATGTTCTGTTTGGATTTATTAAACTATTGTAGACATGGTGTGAACTATGTACTGTTTTTCTTTTATTTACTGTCTTCCATTTTCTGGAGAAAATCTAGAAACGGGCTCAGCAGCTGGTCTAAAAAAGGATGGAGAGCAGATTAAATCAAATTCTATGTATTAAACACTAATTGAAGAAAAAAAATATATGGGAGCGGTACAGGAGCGGGAGTCAGTTTAAACAGGAGCGGGATGGGAGTGGGAGTCAGTTTACCAGGAGCGGGATGGGATGGGATTATTTTTTCAACTTTGGTCTGGGAGTGGGACGGGACAAGATTTATTTCTATGGGAGTGGGACGGGACAGGAGTGAAAATCCACTCCCGTGTCATCCTCTAGTTCAGAATGACTGCTTAAAGAGACAGTGCACCCAAAAATGAAAAATCTGTCATAATTTCCTCACCCTCAAGTTGTTCCAAACCTGTATATATTTCTTTATGTAGAATACATATGAAGACACATTCCTACCATGGAAGTCAATGTTGCCCCCGAAGCAAACATTTGGTTACAAAACGTTCTTCAAAATATATTCTTTTGTTCAACAGAACGAAGAAACTCATACGGGTTTGGAACATCATGAGGGAGAGTAAATGATGACAGAAATTTCATTTTTGGGTGAACTATCCCTTTAAAGTACACCAATACAGCAACGGGTCAGCGCATGCCCGTCAGTCAACAATTTCAAAAGAAGTTAACGTTAGAAGACGAAGACTACTGGTAAGTAAATAAGTCAAAAAATATTTTTTAGTAAAAGACGACGTGGAATTATGTGTCAGGATGTGCTACAGGCCGTTTTACTACAGCAGTAGAATAAAATTCTGAAATTATGGTTTCTAGTTTTGGTGTGCCACCCCAAGATTTTAAGTGGCCCCATCTGGCCACCCCTATGAAAAATTTCTGGAGGCACCACTGGTTGGTACTGTTTGGAGCAGGGCTTAATTATTTTGCTACTGTACTTTCTGGACTGGACTTTTTTGTACAAGTTGAGTTGTAAATTAACTTACAGTCCTGCAAAAGTGCCCAAGTCTAAACTGAGCATAAATGCAAACACACAGTTGTGTATGCATATCATACACATACAGATGAACACACACACACACACACACACACACACACACACACACACACACACACACACACACACACACACACACACACACACACACACACACACACACACACACACACACACACACACACACACACCAGGGGCCTATTGCACAATACTAGGATAAGGGATGAAGCTGGGATATTTTGGTGATCCTGGCTCAATTTATCCACTAATATGCAGTTATCTTTCATTATCGTTCTTGGTATGAGTTTGCCTTCAGGGTATGTTTACATGACAGCTGTGTACTAAATTTTGCATAAAAATGACAAGATCATCAAGATATCCCGGCTTAATCCCTTATCCTAGTTTTGTGCAACCGGCCCCTGGTTTTGTTAATATTTTGGATCACATGTTTTTGTTGCCGAATTGATTTCGGACAGTTTTAGTATAACTAAAAAAAAAAGTGTGTCTATATGCTTGACTTTTATTGATCACTGAAATCGCATTGATTGGAATGAAGTGGGTTCAATATAAAATTAAATAAATAAAAAGTAGCTTAGATGTAGTAAACTACTTTTGCCAAGTTGCTGTAGCTTAGCTTGCTACATTTCCCAGGGGGGTAGCTTCAGTGTAGTGAAGCTTAATTTATGTAGAGTAACTGGTAGCTTAGCTCAATACATTTTCCAAGTAGCTTACCCAACACTGTGTATGAGGACAAATGACTACAGCACTTGTGTCGTTGCACTATGTCTATTAGCTGTGAGAAGACAGTGTCAGGCAATGTATTTGGACAAAACAGCGACCATAAATGTAAAGAAACGAAGTTGCTAGTCATATTTTCCTAACAAGCAACCACATTTTTTTAATAAGCCGCGCCAAAAAAAGAAGCCCAAAGTCATGTGTTATACGCGGACTTGGTAGCTATGGATACTGTCGAATCAAACCAGCGTGGGACTACATTTATTGGATGTCGTGCAGGCAGCGCGCGTGCTCTCTGCATGCATACAGGTGCAGATTTTTTTCACAGATGCAGATACACTGAGAGCGGTGCGGCTGTGTGAAAAAAAAATTGGTTAACGAGCACTAAGCACCCGCTGATTGAGCTCACAAAATGCCAGATAAAATGGCAAAATATGTGCTCTCTTTATAAATAAACCACATATTTAATCATTTAACAAGTACATTATCGCCTGAAAAAGTTTAAACTACATTTTTTGACACATTAACTTGTATGGTGTTCGGGTCTGTTGGACCCGTTTTCACTTTTTATATGAAAGAAAAATGATATGAATAATTATTTTTTCAAACTGAGACTCATTGGCCTTGGCTCATTTTCTGTGAGGAATATTTATCAGAACACATTTTCAATGACCACACACTGTACACCCCCCCTACACAATTTTATTACACACAGGATGTTCGGGTCCACTGGACCCGGGGCTAATAAAAGTGTGGAAATTGTAGGTCCTGTGTACCTTTACTCTGTCATCCTCCTGTCAGGGCTGCTGTTAGTCTGTGTGTGTTCATGTATATGGTTTATGAGGACACAAATGTGCATAATGACATGGATATTACAACGTAAACATGGTATATGACGACATCTGTGTCCTCACACTTAAACATACTAAATGTTGTTTTTTGAAATTCAAAAAATGTCAAAAGTTTTCTGTGATGGGTAGGGTTATGGGTATGGTTAGTAGGGGGATAGATTATACAGTTTGTACATTAGAAAAACCAGTATGCCTATGGAGAGTAACCATACCCCAGCAAACATTGGTCCGACGGCAACGTCGTGTCCCTGGCCAAAAATAGTCGCGGTAGGACGGCATGATAGGATATTATCTCGCGAGATATGCTCTCCCGGAAACCGGACGGGACCGTTGAACAACCACGAGGAGAGGAATTGGGGAGTTGTATCGATATATTATTAAAAATCTACTTTTGGGTAAGTACATTTTGTATTATTTGATTAACATGCTTGAGTTTTACTTGTTTGACACGAATGAAATGGAAGAAATTATGCTACATTGTCAACTGAAATGTACTGAGTTTGGCCAAGTAGAAAAGTTATTTCGAACATATAAATAGAAAGTATGTTAAATGATACCGTCAAAATTATTACTGTAACTTATTAATGTATCCTTTATATGATGTAATTTTGGCCATATACCAATCAAAAAAATATATTGTTCCTTAATATACTTTTTATTGGTACCATTTATCTATTTAGGGGACATCTCAGCCCACCTGTCTTTCACTTTCTCACAGACACAAACCTAGTTAAGGGTATTTCTCACAGACACACACCTAGTTAAGGGTCTTTCTCACAGACACACACCTAGTTAAGGGTCTTTCTCACAGACACACACCTAGTTAAGGGTCCTTCTCACAGACACACACCTAGTTAAGGGTCTTTCTCACAGACACACCTAGTTAAGGGTCTTTCTCACAGACACACACCTAGTTAAGGGTCCTTCTCACAGACACACACCTAGTTAAGGGTCCTTCTCACAGACACACACCTAGTTAAGGGTCCTTCTCACAGACACACACCTAAGTTTTTTTTTTAAGGCAGCACAGTGGTATTGAAGAGGGAGCGGACAGATGCTGATCCCCCAACTGATGGACCCATCTAACACCCATTTAAAGCAGAACATATTTTATACAATAAAATAAAATGTAATGCTTTTATGTGTTGATTGTTTTTATTATTATATCATTTTACTTATTTTTATTGGTTTTTTGTCATTTTCCCATGTAGCACTTTTGAGATTCTTCGGAATGAAGTGCGTTATAAATAAAATGTATTATTATTATACATGTTGTTCCATTGTTTTTTTTTATTTAGCTGTACTCCATTAAGCTATTTTGAGAATAAATGCATGTAACTTACCTCACATTTTCCCTTTTATTCATTAAAAAAATATATATACATATTCTCTTCCCTTAGATGCTGTGAAGATGTGGAACCCGAATGCTCCAGACTCTGAGATTGATGCAGTGATGGAGGAACACCTGAAGCCCTATACAGGAAGAGCTGGGGTGGTGCTTACAAAAATGAGCCAAACAACTTTAATGTGTTTAAGCCAGGGATAGTTCACCCAAAAATGAAAATTCATTGTTATCCCTTTCAATGTTCTGCTGAACACAAATATATTTGGAAGGCAGTTTGTAACCAAGCAGATATAACCTCCCATTAACTAACATTATATTATTTGCCTACTTTAGTAGTTAATGTGTTGAGATCTGTTCGGTTACAAACGTTCTTCCAAATATCTTTGTGTTCAGCAGAACATAGAAAGGTATACAGGTTTGAAACATGACAGAATTTTCATTTTTGGGTGAACTATCCCTTTATATAGGCAGTATCACTTTACAATAAGGTTGTATCAGTTAACATTAGTTAATGCATTAGTTAACATGAAACGAGCGATACATTTGTTACTGTGTATTTGTTAATCTTTGTTAACGTTAGTTAATAAAAATACAGCTGTTCATGTTAGTTCACAGTGCATTAACTAATGTTAACAAGATTTTAATCATGCATTAGTAAATGCTGAAATTAACATTAACAAAAATAAATAAATTCTTTATAAGTGCAGTTCATTATTAGTTAATGTTAACTTTGAACCTTATTGTAAAATGTTATCTTAAAGGCTAATAATTCAGTATTTTGAATTTGGTATTTTAGTTTGGTTAACAGATGTTAAACAATGATGCAAAATAAATAAAGAGGAAAAGTTGTGGCTGTTCAAAACAATAAAATGTTGTGGTAAATCAGAACATGCTGTTTTTTTTTGCTTATGTCCTCAATGTGTTCTTGTTTGTGATGCACGTGATTAAAACGTTGAATGGAGGTTCAGGTCTGACTGGACCTATTTTGGACCTTTTTTGAACCTTTGTCAAGATGTGTTAAACCTCACGCCATAACTGATTGCCTTTCACGATGTTACATAATGGGTGTGTAATTATTTTATATATGCAGGCTTATAAATACACGTAAATTATGTAGCAACACATTTAAACAGCCAGAAGACGTCGCATTTAGACGTCCAGGGACGCGCAGAAGAGACGTGCAGTTCACGGCCAGATGACGTCAAAGACGTCGGTTCAACTTTCATTTTGGAACTATTTTTCAACCGTGACGGGACGTGTAGGATTGACGTCTTTTCAACGGTCATTAAACGTCCAAATGTTTGCTGGGACACCACATTTCCAAGTGTGCATGCGTGTGTGTGTGTGTGTGTGTGTGTGTGTGTGTGTGTGTGGGGTGGGGTGGGGTGAGGTGTGTGTGTGTGTGTGTGGGGGGGGGTGTTCGTGTGTGTGTGTTATGGTTGTGTGTGTGTGTATGTGTGCGCATGAGTGTGTGTGTGTGTGTGTGTGAGAGAGAGAGAGAGAGAGAGAGAGAGAGAGAGAGAGAGAGAGAGAGAGAGAGATTGTGTGTGACAGTGAGAAAGTAGCTACAAGAGTGAGTTTTGTTTCTACCCCTGCCGTTCCCACACGAGGTAGCAATTCTTAAATGTGATCTAACACAGGTAAAGAGAAAATATTAACGATATATGCTCTTTATATTGCTTGTAATTGGGATGAAGTAAATATCTGTTGAGTATTTTAACATAACATTTTAGTTTGAGTTGAATTAAAAACTCAAAAATGCAACGGGTCCACCAGACCCACAAACACTGGCTGAGTAACAAAAATATGAACACCACACAACCCTTAAATGCATACCTCGGGTCGTTAGCGACCCGAAACGTCATTCACTACCCTCCTGCTCATTCATTTTTTAAAATTAGACATCAACCTTCTTAGTATTCCTCAATCAATCCATTCTAAACAATATAACAAGAAAAAAATAATTGAATTATAATTGAACGCCTGTTTTTTTCACTAGTTTTTTGTCAAAATTGTATAGGGTCGCTAATGACCCGAGGTGTGTAGGATTGTACGCATATTTTTTTGCACAATAATAAATTAATTTATAATGACAAAATACGGTGCAATTCACCTTTATTCCACAAGGTGGCAATGTCTGATACCCAATGATGAAGTGACATTTCACTCATAGTTACCTCTGACAGAAAACGAAACAATAATAATTATAATCTGCAAAACTTGTAATGGCTCAGTGATTTACAGCAGAGAGCAAGTACTAAACACAATCATATATTAGTGTCACTGTCTCTTGATGATGGATGTGGCCAAGAAGCTGTCAGTGATCAAAATATTGATTTTGAAGACATTGAAAATGAGTTTGGAGAATATGCTGGAGATCGCGAATATGAGCAAATGCTGAATATACGAGCTCTGACGAGGACAGATGATGATGGTATTAAACATCTGCTCAAACTGAATCCTTCCAAGCTCCAAAATGTAACGAAATAGGTTTTATTTTATTCTTCTGAAAGTGTTACTCTAATATCAGGAGTTTTATATATTATCATGACTGGTAGAGGTCAATCCATGTTAAATATAGATCTGGGTCGCTAACGACCCGAATATGTAAGAATGTTTGGCGAAATATTGTTATTGTATAGGGTTATTGTATATTGTGTTATTGTATAGGGTTAAATATTGTGGCTGATGAGTGCAGCAGGTGAAGGTGATGAGTCCCATAATCAGTGACAAAGCCTCCAACACAACCTCACAAGACACAGAGAAGAGAGACGGTGAATTTATAAACCTTGACAGTTGTAGTAATTTAACTTTTTTTTTATGTGCGCAAAATGTTTAAATCGACGACGTCAGTTAGACACACACAGACATCAAGAATCCGCGTATGAATCTCTTCAATAGTGACAATAAAAAAAAAAAAATCCGATAAATAGATCCACTCTGAACATAAGACAAGCTACAAAAACTTCAGAACAAAACAGCAAAGGTAAAAGCAAATATAAGAATCAAAGAAAATTTGTCACAATTTAGATTCATAATTTATTCATGCCGCAATGTATGTTGGGACCCATGGGGAAGTTTTGATCACTGCAAGCCTACAGGTTGATTAAACTTAAAACATTTATGGAATCTCGTTGTCCTAAAAAAGTTGATTTTGTCTTGTTGAAAAAACAAAACATTTCCAGTTAAACGTACTTAGGATTTCAACACCATTTAATTAAAACTTTTAGTTAATTGAACTAATAGTTTTTAAATAAATGTTATTGATATTTAAGGTACATTAAACTGGAAATGTTTTGTTTTTTCAAAAAGACAAAATCAACTTTTTTAGGGCAACGAGTTTCCATAAATGTTTTAAGTTCAATCAACCTGTATAGACTTGCAGTGTACCCCATAAACCTACCCATCACAGGAAACATTCTGCATTTTACTTTCTCAAAAAAAAAAAAAAAAACTCATCCTGTATGGCCTTATGTCCTAATCAGTGCCCTGACAAGTGAACTAGGGATCTGTTTGAGACGCGCCCAAGATAATATTATTTTATTCTTGATTATATGTTATATTTGTTATATTCATGACCTGCTGGCTGGTTCCCACTATGTAGGTAATCTCAGGTTTTACTCAGGTTTTACTATCCTTATGGGAACATTTGGTCCTTACAATGTAATATAAACAAGGGCAAACACACACACACACACACACACACACACACACACACACACACACACACACACACACACACACACACACACACACACACACACACAAACAAATACACAATAAAAAAGAAGGGAAAATGGAAATGGAGTCTTATCTGAATACTCTGTTCCCATTCTCATTTGAACCCAAAGGTAAATGAAAGTGCAAGACCAGCAAGCTTGACATATTCCCATACTTACAGTTAAACATCTAAAGAATCGCTAATATAATAACAAAGCATAATGTAATAATTGCACATAATTTAATCGTTATTACATTATTAATGTAATACAATGTTTAAAATGTTTTTTTTTGTCATAATGAAGTCTTGAGCTCATAACAACGATTTTTCCAATGTAATTACAATTTTCCACAATTTAATAGGTTATTGTATGAGGATTACAGTTACAGTTCATAAGGTAATGCCAGCACATACTGTATAAGTATAACAATGTTTACAATATAATAATTATCTTTCAATGTAATACATTTGAGCACAAAATATAATAATATATTTATGTAAAATAAGCTATTACATTAAAAATAATGCACGCTAATTAATCAGGTTCCAAAATCTCACAAGTTTAATTATAACTCAAAAGATGGGCAGACAGGGAGTTGCAAACACATCAAGCACACCAGTGACTGGACATAGAGTGCAAGCAAGGGTGCAGCTTAAATAAAAAACTGAAACAAGTGGTGTGTTTCAATCTGCTCCCTAGATCAGTAGTCAGAGCACTGATCAGGGAGTCAGCCCATTGACTTATGTCCTAATCAGTGCCCTGACTAGTAAACTAGGGATCTGTTTGAGACGCGCCCAAGATAATCAAACGCAGCTGAAATCAATTCACAATGACAGTGACCATGGAAACAAAAGAGTGGTGGGAAATTGAAGGGAACATCACGCACATAAAACGTAACAGTACCACCCCCTACTGGAAAGGTGTTTCCTTGTGCCGTAATACTTCCCAAAGGTGGGTGCCCTGGGGGCTCACAAGGGCGGCATTAGCAGAACAGGAAACCTCCAGATCATTTTATGAGAGAATTAAACATACAACACCCACCATTAGGAACATAACACCATTAAGAACCGACAAGAAGTGCTAGGAGTGAGTAAAAATATAAAGGGATTGCTAATAAAAAAAATAAAAAAACAAGGTACAGGGAGAGAGGGGGAATAATAACAAGGAAGTGCAGGTGCGAGGTGTGAGACAGGGAGGATTCTGGGAAATGGAGTCCAGGACAGGCGTGGATTGTAACATTACCTCCCCCTTATTGGAGACCTACACGCAGATGAGGAGGAGGGGCAGACAGGTAAGGAGTTCCCTATATCGAGGGAACATCGCACTGTGTCAGAACGACGAATTGGGGATGCTCCCTAAGCATCAACGCATCTGAAGTATGAATGAAACTAGTCCAATCCTGATTGGTGCAACGTCATGACGTAGATGTGACGGCATCACCGGAAGCTATGACGGGATGGCTAGCGCATAGTAGTGTCAGTTATCGCTCTTCAGCAGTAACGCTCTGTATATATTGTCTGTCTATTTATTGTTTTACGTCTCTTATATATCATTATATATATATGAGTTCATGCGGTGTGTGCCTCCGTGCCCTTGTTTTATGTCGGGTGCGGACACACATTCGCTCTGTGTTCTGTGTTTGGGTGTGCAGCATGCCACAGCGGCTCTCGAGGGAGCCGCTTGTGAGCATTGCGAGAAGCTCACACTCAAAGTGCTTCGCTCGCGGCTGGCCGTTTTTAATGACGGCGGTCAGCCCCGTGAACCCCGTGGTTCTGGACCCGCAGTCGCCGAGGCGGCTCGGCGTCGCAGATCCTGGGGCTAACAACTAGATTTGTCAGCAGAGACTGAGACTGTCGAGGCACTTTCTCAATCATCCGCTGACAGGTCAGATGACCGTCCTCCCCGTGTGGAAGCCCGCGCTGCAGCTTCTTCCTCCGGGGTGGGCGGTCCGATGCTCATGCTCTCTGGTTCTGAGGAGCCAGGTGAGTTCGACATCGAGGCGGGGGATGAAGATATTGTGTCGCCACTTCATCTGCCCGTCAATGAGGAGTTAGTGGAGGTGTTGACCCGTGCTGTGGCCAAATTAAATATCGAGTGGCCACAAGAGAGGCAGGAGATCCAGCCACCGAGCAGGCTGGATGATCGCTTTCTCTCTCGCCGGGCTCCAACACCTCGCCGGGGCTTACCATTTTTCCCGGACCTGCACAACGAGTTGAGCAGGTCCTGGAACAAGCCATATTCCGCGCGTGTAGCCAATCCCCCGGTACTAGATGTACTAACGTGCTGGGGGTGCGTGAGGCTGGTTATGGGACGATGCCGCGGGTGGAAGATGCTCTTGCGAGCTATCTTTTGCCCAGAATCAGCATCGTCCCATTAAAGCCCCAGCACTGCCCACCAAGCCATGCCGTGATACATCTGCATTGGTGGGCAGGGCATATATGGCGGCTGGGCGGGCTGGTAGTTCCCTGCATACATTGTCAATCTTGCAGGCATACCAGGCCGACCTCCTCAAAGAATTAGACGAGGGAGAGGGACCCTCCCCGATATTTTAGAGCTCCGTAAAGCTGCCGACCTGTCTCTCCGCATCCCCAAGGAGACGGCCATCGGCCGCTCCATGGCATCAATGGTGACTGTAGGGAGACATTTATGGTTAAATCTATCGGGGATGAAGGAGAAGGATAAGACCTTTCTCCTGGATGCCCCGAATTCGCCTTCTGGTCTGTTCGGCGACGCCGTTAACAACGTCGTCGACAGATTTCAGGAGGCGAAAAAACAGTCGGCAGCTTTTCGGCAGTTTTTCCCTTGTCGTTCTAAGGGGAAGGCTGCCCAGAGCGGGCAGCCTCAGCCGTCCACTAGCTCCTCGCACCGGCAGGTGCAGAAAGAGAGCGTCGCTTTTCGAGCCCCTCCTCCAGGAGCCTGGCAACAAAGGCGGCGCTCTCAACAGCAGCAGCAGCAGCCTTCGAGGCCAAAGGGCGATCTGAGGAACGTCATTCTGGCTAAGAAGGCTGCTGCAAAGAGGTCCTAGCCTCGGCTGGACCTCTAAGAGCGGTCCCCCCCGTGCAGACGCAACCGAGGTTGTTTTCCGCGCGGCGCTCGTGGGAAAACGATGTGGTAATCCCGCCATCACTGACGCTTCGGGCCACATCGTTTTCCCAGGGGCAAGTGCTGTCCCAGTCGCCTGCACCACAAAGCGCATCAGTCACCTCGGGAAAACAGGAGAGAGTTCACTCGAGGACAAGTTCACGTACATCCACAGGCGAGTGAATACTGGCCTTGACAAGTATCCAGATGCCTGCGACAGGATCAGAGGAAGACTGAAGAGGGACAGCATAATGAGCCTCCGACTGGACTGGACAAACTGAATCGACGAGAATCTAGTAATCTCCTAACAGTATAGGCCGGAGCACCATCCACTAGATGGGGGGGGGGTGTCTTGGGGAAGAGACGGGAGGATTGTTCTGAGCAAAAATCACAGGTTTAACCCTGGAAGCTCCTTACGTGTGTCGGGTACTGGCCATTCGGTGACCACTTTAACTTTAGCGGGATCAGGACAAATCTCCCCCTCGGCTATTACGAAACCCAGAAACGAAACTGACTCCTTGTGGAACTCGCACTTCTCTGCCTTAACAAACAGCTGATTCTCTAACAGCCTTTGTAAAACCTGGTGAACATGCTGAGTGTGTATCTGCATAGAGGGAGAAAAGATGAGAATGTCATCCAGATACACAAAGACAAACTTGTTAATCATGTCACCCAGCACTTCATTGACCATGGTTTGGAAGACAGCCGGTGCGTTACAAAGACCGGACGGAAGAAATCAGTATTCCCAGTGCCCTGATGGTGTATTAAAGGCTGTCTTCCATTCAGCGCCCTCTTTAATACGTACCAAGTGATAAGCGTTGCGCAGATCTAACTTGGTAAACACGTGCGCTCCCTGTAACACTGGGAGATGCTGATGACATTAAAGGCAAGGGGTATTTATTCTTAACAGTAATGTCATTCAGCCCTCTATAGTCAATGCATGAAGAGACCCATCTTTCTTTTTGACAAAAAAAAATCCAGCGCCAGCTGGAGACGAGGAGCGGCGAATGAAACCGGGACTTAGAGATTCGTTAATGTACTTATCCATAGCCTCTCTCTCTGAGTTAGAAAGGGAACATATACGGTGCGGCTGGGTGGTCCTCTCCGCATACATTTGTGAGGTTCTATAATCTAGATGTGGCCTCTACCCCGGGGTCCCGGGTGTTTCTGGGTTAAATTCACACATACAAACATTTGGGACTCTGGCGGCGTGGGTATTGAGTTCCCCTAGCGCTTCGACGCAGCTCGAAGTTCCCTCGAGATAGGGAACGTCTCAGGTTACGTATGTAACCATGGTTCCCTGAGAGGAACCATGGTTACATACGTCGTTATGCCATACTCCCAGCATGCCTGTGATCGATTTGTTTGGCTTTTTCAGAAGCTAATGACTGTTTGGTCTGGGTGTGCTTTATAGCTTCCTGGTCGATGACGTCACCCGCCTATGACGTATCTTCCCGCTATTGGACTGATTTCACGAGTGCTTCATGATGCATCACGCAGAGGCGTTCCCCTAGCGTTTCGACACAGCGTCTCGTTCCCTCTCAGAGAACCATGGTTACATACGTAACCTGAGACGTTTTCAAAGGGTAGTTTAAATAAACCTTTGTAAAACAGCGCCATCTAGTGGAGTGGAATTATTAACTTTAGATAAGACATAATAGCCCATACGAATAATGATTGTGGCATGTTGAATTAATCTTATAAATAAATTGCTTTCATGATTAAATATTTAAAATTACAGGGACTCTTATGACTGTGAAGTGATGTAGAAGTTACTGGAATCCCTGCCAGTGTAAATCTTTATATTTAATAATCTGTCTTTGTGCAGTAAGTTGCTGTCACAAGGGGCTGGGTGGATATACAAAAGCAAGTTTAATTTCACCTTTCACATGTTTACATGCAAAGGTCAAAGTTTATTGACTTTATATTTGGGTTATCAATCAATCAATCAATCAATCAATCAATCAACTTTATTTATATAGCACTTTTACAATCACGATTGTGTCAAAGCAGCTTCACCTTGTCAAACAGGACAATATTGCAACAAAATTAGATTCAGCTGCACAGTCGTTCTGGAGAAAATAGTGATGTTATCAGCTTATTTTAATTTATTATATAGCTACAATGTTGGCAGATCAGTATTATAGTTTATAGAATTGAATACAATCGAATTCATACATTTTAATGTATATTTAGTTGAATAACTTTGATCATAATTTTAGTGTCCCCAACTGAGCAAGCCAAGCCAAAGGCGACAGTGGCAAGGAACCAAAACTCCATCAGGGCATGATGGAGAAAAATAAACCTTGGGAGAAACCAGAGTCAGTCGGGGTGCCAGTTCTCCTCTGGCGAATTAACAAATCGTGTATGATTATTATCATGGTTAATGTTCCTGCTAGCAGACAAAAAAGCAGTGTGATAACTGTCACAGGCTAGAAGCATAGAAGAGTTCAGAATATTTTTTAGCAAACAATTGTTACAAACTCAGGCTTGGTGTCTGTTTTAAAGCAGTAAATACATATCAAATCAACGGCCAAAGAGATACAGGGATAGATACAGACAGATACAAGAGATAGATACAGATAGATACAGAGATAGGTTCAGTAAGGTTTTCTCGTCCCCTTAATCTGGATGCAGAGCAGTCAGGATGAGCTTGATGGAAATCGTGGAGGGATCTAGAATGTCCCTAGCAACTAAACAGGATCTCTCGTCTGTTTAGTATCCTCAAATATTGCATCTGACTACTTCTTCTTCTTGAATCTTGAAGGTGAGTAAATCTTTTGAATTGTTTTACAATTGAATGATTGAAAACAACATAAAAAAATCCAAACAGTTGTCATTGCTTCGTTTTATTATTATTTATGGGTGACCTGTTGAAATACAGTAATTGGCCCTTTTTACAGTAAATTAGTGGACAATGAATTACAGTAAATTAATCAAATTGTTGTATGTTTTACAGTAAAAATACTATACTGTAACATTTTTTTACTGTTTTTTAACAGTGTACAGTTTTTTTTTTTCATTGTGCTTTAATAATACATTTTAATTTGATTTGATTTAATCTGATTATGGATTATGGAGCCAGCCTGGTTCCATCCTTGTGCGGGACATAATTGCAGCCTTTTACCAACATGATGCATAAGTTGTATGAATGGCCTGCAATAATTGTAGTTCCTTCTCCAAATATCTAAAAGGTTCCAAACACTTTTTTCTGTGAATTAGTTCATTGGGTGTATTTTTTTTTCCTTTAGCAAATCAGTCAACAGATGGAATTTAACCTTTTCTCATGGACTGCTGAGAATACTCTTCAATTAGTGGGCTTGTTACAGGAGGCGCTAACCTTTTCATAAATTCACATTCTAGATCTGCACTCATGTTCTCCGGGACTAACTGCATAACTGCAGGGACTAATGGAGTAATGTCTGAGAATAAATGAGAAAATCAGTGTGTAATGTGAATGAATGTATCACATATGTATGGACACTGCATGTAAACAAAAGAAAAATTACTGCAAAAGACCAATAAAACATACTGCTAAGGACTGTATGGAAAAATGTAATTAAATATTGTAATCTGAACCTGAGAAGAATGTGGGTGTATTCCCGACTAAGGATTTAAACATTTGAATCAGAATTGTCGAATCTTTCTATAGTCGACTGATAGTTGAATCATCTATGTGTGTGTGAATGGGTTGGCAGGGGCACGACCCTAGTCAGCAGGAGGGTAAAACTATTTTTATTTTAACTTACACACTGCACACAGCAACATATTTTAGTAAAGCGATCAAAACTGCCTGCCAACTGACAGACAAACTGACAATGGCTTTCTTATTTAAGTTTAAATAAAATATAATGATGTAGATAAACATTCGTAAAACATTTTATAATTGTCAGACACAGACGAGGACACAGATGGATTAGTGAAAGTGCAAAGTTTTATTTTCAGAAGTAACGGACACAGGTGATACTTAGAAGGATGGTGACACTCAGACGAAGGACGATGATGGTGAAGACGATGATGAAGGTGAAGACGAAGATGACAGAGACGAAGATGAAGGTAGGTGAGGGCTTCAATGAAGGACAGGTAGTTGAGGTTAGATCGGTGCAAGACCAGACAGTAGCTGTGTCCTAAAGTGAAGTGTGCGCATTTGAAGTGCGATTACGTCACACCGGCACTACGAAGGCTGTCCCAAAGTGAAAGCTGCACCTCTGAAGGCCGCATTTGAAGTGCGATTGTGTCACAGCGGTGCGACGAAGGCTGCCACAATTCATGAGCGACTTCAAAATGCGCCCTTCGGTTCTCAGGCAAAGGAAGGGTACAGCAGATGGAACCTTCCCACAACTTCGCAGCCTTCCCTATCCCATAATTCATAGCTGGTGGTCCGCATTCCCGCGGCACTCGATCAGATTTCCCAGTTAAAGACGGTAGCCTAGCAGTCGGTAACTCAAGTGTAGCCTGGATACTATTGAACAGAATAGCGCAAGCGCTTGAAGTAAATAAAACGTTTAACGTTAGTGCATTCGCACAGTTCCCAGTTCCCTGCCCTGAGCAACCAAGATAAACTTTATTTTCCCAATTTTAAATGCTATTTTTCAACCATTCTGTCAAGAAGAGGAATCAGTCACCATTTTTGCTGTTTCTTTCTTTTTTTCATACACTTTCTTTAATAGCCTTCAAAATATAATCTGCACGGGCTGTATTTTCGTCCCGCTCCCGCTATGAATAGTGTTGTTCTATAGCCTATTGTTTATTTTTGTAATGCATGTTATAATTTTAGCTAAATTAAACACATTTAGCCTATAGGCCTATATGTTTATACATATATTTTCTTGTCATGTAATTTAAAATGTGTAGCTAAATGAAAATAAATTGGTCTATACATTAGCCTACCTAAGCTTTTTACAGCTATAGCCTATTTATAGACCAATAATATAACTTAAGTTTAACATCAAAAACAACTGAAATTTGTAGCTATTATCAGCCAAACCAGAAGAAAAAACTTTTCAACACTTTCATTGCACTGAGCGGGAGAAGCTGGAGCTGGACCGGGATGGGGAATAATACACAATAGAGACTCTGGTAAGGCCTGAGCGGCACATCATCTTCTGGGATGAGTGCATATTTCCACTGTCCGCAGCTTTGCGGGGCTGAATCGGTCGACGGCTGGCATGCCATAAAAAGTAGACAATGCATCTGAGATAATGAGTTGAATAAAAATAAGTAGGCCTACATAAAAAAAACTTAGACGTGTATATACAGGCTAAATGTTTAAAATATATTGTAACAGTTAGATTTAACATAAGAAATAAACTGTTTTCTAATAGCCTATTTGCAATTTGACAATATCTAACCGGCTAGATTTACATGCTATGGTCCGGTCTCCCATCGTCGCAGGCTTTGAAGCATGTCAAAATCCTGTCAGTTGTCACAGCCTAGGCCATTAACGACGCTTTGGTTCATTGTTGCCAAGTCTGGAATGGGATTGCATTTAGGCTACTGTTGCTTTGGGGTGTTTGTAGCTTATAGTCCACAGGTTAAATTGTCTTTACTTAAGCAATATTTCTACCGCCCGCGCCCCGCATCTTGGGATATATTTTGGCCCATTCTGGCCGTGATTCCAATACTTTTGAATAACAATTGGAGGGGTTTTATTGTTCAGACCTGGCAACCCTGTCCTGCGGTTCGCCCTTCGTACCGCTTCGTGCACTTCGTGCACTTTGAAGGCGTGGCCTGGCCTGGCCTGGCCTTCAAAGTGTGCACCCTTCACTTTGGGACACAGCTAGTGAGTGTGAAGGTGAGCCAGGTTGATATAGGGTGACTGGTGCCCAGGTGTTCAGAATGCCGGTGATGGTGAATGAGTGGGCGTGGCAGTGTCTGATGGCTGTGAGAAAATTGACAATCATAACATTTTAAAGCCGTGATTGAAATACAGAACATCACACAAATATATAAAAGAACATTTTGATAAATAACACTGAGTGCGTTACATGCACCTTCTTAAACCGATTATGTCTAAAGTGGGTCACACACTGGAAGCGAAGCTCAGCACTTACAGCATTCAACTGTAAGCATATCTCACACCGGACGCGCACATTATATACGTGCAAGCTCAATTTTGAATCGACTTCTGACAGAACAGCTGCACGATGGGTGTATCACAGCGGGAAATCAGTATGTACATTGAGGATTGGAGGGAAATATAATATACATTTATTATAAAGCCTTTAAATGGTGCTCTGTGGCACAGCAGGATCAACAGTCACTCTTAAAGGTGCCGCACAACGGACGCAAAGCTCAACGCCGCGTCTTTAAAATATTGAGCACCCCCATATTTACAAAATGGTATGATCCTCATTTCATTCCCGCGAAGATTGGTGCATCAAATCTTTGACTATTCGGGGTCACCCCTACTTTATATAAAAACAAAGACAGGAAAAACAAATTCAAAAATAAAGTAATTATTATTAAGTCTAACCCAAACCACAGCCCTTCCTGCTACCTGAATGGTACATTTAATTTAAAATCTAAAATTAAACCTCGGAGAAGGTTTGTTTGTTAGTGGTCTGCCAAACATTTATTGAAAATACAAATGTTTGACGATTGTTTGAGATTATTTAACTTGGGATTGCTTATTCTAAAGCAAACTTTATATTGCTAATATTTCTATTTAACCCTATATTTTTAATTTTATAAAACACTCGTCCATGAAGAAAATGTTCAAGTTGAAGCATTGTGTCCTGGGTCACTTAAGTAAGACTGTGGCAAGGGGGCGTGGTTCAGCGAGGTCTGCAGCGGGAGAGAGAGCCACGGGACGAGCGGTAAGTAAGTGGGTTGGACGCAGATTGATAACACCTGTTTCTGATTCCAGTAATGGGTGTGGAGAGAGCTTAAAACGCTGGCAGAATCGGAAGCATGAGAGAGAGAGACGGACTGCTGACGTTCCCCACAGAGACATTGAGCTTGCCGGAACCCGGAAGTGGAACGACCCGGAAGCGAAACCGAAACTGAGCAAAGGAAAAGTCACACGCTGAAGTGTGCACGTTGTTGATTTTGAGTGATTAAATAAAAGAGACGTCAGCAGTCCAAGCCGACCCCTTGTCCTCTTCCTTCCTTATCTACGAACTCTTTACACTGGTGCCGAAACCCGGGAAGGAAGCAGGACCAAGCCGCCGCCATGCAAACACCGTCCTCCACCCCACTTGCGGAGATCATCTCATCCCTCGCGGACCTACACCGCAAGCAACATCAGGCCCTGCTGGACCTTAGGATGGATGAAGAACGAAGATTCGCAGCGATCGTCCAAGGCCAGCAGGAGGACCGCGAGAGGTTCCGGAGCTGGCTCGACCGGGAGGCTCGCGCCGAGGCCGCCGGGCAGACCGGCGCACCGGTTCACGTGCCAATGTACAAGATGGGGCCACAGGACGATCCCGAGGCCTTCCTGGATCTATTCCAATGAACGGCGGAGGCCTGCGGGTGGCCCCGTACACAGTGGCCGGTGCGCCTCATCCCCCTTCTATCTGGAGAAGCCCAGGCGGCCGCCCAACAACTACCGGTGGCGAACCTCCTGGTCTATGAAGATCTGAAGAGGGCCATTATCCAGCGGGTCGGCCGGTCTCCCGAACAACATCGTCAACGTTTCCGTTCCCCGGACTGGGGCGAGGCCGGCCGGCCCTTCGCAATGGCCCAGCAGCTCCGGGACTCCTGCCGCAATTGGCTATTGGCCGGCGGAAGCGACGTGGACCATGTTATCGATCGGGTGGTGCTGGAGCAGTTCATCACTCGGCTCCCCAAGCGAACCGCCGAGTGGGTCCAGTGCCACCGGCCCACGTCGCTGGAGACGGCCATCAACCTGGCGGAGGACCACATGGTGGCGTGCCCCGGGGTCGGCGAACCCCCTCTAACATCTACCTCTCTCTCTCCCACCTCTACTTCTATCTCTCTCCCATCTGTCTCTCTCTCTCTCCCTCTCCCTAGGTCCCGCCCACCGGGCCCCCCTCGTATTCCCCCCCGAGGCCGGGGCGGGATGGGCCCGGGGCAGTTCGGGAATTCGAGGGCCCCGCCCAGGGGGGCGGGGCTGATAGGGGCGGGAGGGAATCATGCTTCCGGTTCCTCCCTCTCTCCACGCCCATTGTCCAACCCACTCCCCGCCACTGGGGCGGCAGGTAGGCCTGGGCTGGCCTGTTGGCGTTGCGGGGACCCGGATCATTTTGTGGACCGATGTCCCATGATGGACGTCGGGATAATGATCCGGGTTCCGGACGTCCCGCAGGCCACCCCCGATCAGGCAGGTGAGTACCAAATACCCGTGAGTATCAAGGGGGGTACATATCAGGCCTTGGTGGATTCAGGATGTAACCAAACCTCTATCCATCAAAGCCTGATGCAGCTGGGGGCATTGGATACAAGCCGCGTGGTTAAGGTGCGGTGTGTGCACGGGGATGTGGTGGAGTATCCGGTCGTCCCAATCACGATTCAGTTTAGGGGAGAAAAGCATAGCGTAGAGGTGGCGGTTAGTCCTCACCTCCGGCATCCGCTAATTTTGGGGACAAATTGGCCCGCCTTTTCGGCTTTATAGGGGTCGTTATGTGCGGATGCCGCTTGGGGGAAGAAGGCTCGGATAGGGGCGGCGCAAGTACAGGTTGGGGAGACTGAACCGGGACCACTGGAGACGGCTCCAGAGGAACTGAGCGGGATCGAGAGACTGATTCTCTCGGACCGCGATGACTTTCCTCTGGAGCAGTCACAGGATGAGACCCTTAAGCACGCCTTCCAACAGATTCGATCCATCGACGGTCAGTCTCTCCAGCCCGCCTTGCCCGTCACCTATCCCTATTTTGCCATATTAAAAGACCGGTTGTATCGAGTGACTCAAGACACTCAGACAAAGGTAGATACAACCCAGTTATTAGTACCAAAGAGCCGCCGGGAAATGCTTTTCCAGGCGGCTCACTCTAACCCGATGGCGGGCCACCTGGGACAGGCGGCCACACTGAATCGCTTTATGACCCGATTTTTTTGGCCAGGCATTCATGACAACGTGCGCAGGTGGTGCGCGTCTTGTCCGGAATGTCAGTTGGTGAATCCACTGGCCTCCCCAAAAGCGCCCTTGCGCCCACTTCCATTAATGCAGGTCCCCTTCGAAAGAATTGCGATGGACCTCATCGGGCCATTAGAGCGATCCGCACGCGGCCATCGTTTTGCGCTAGTTATCGTGGACTACGCAACACGATATCCGGAAGCAGTGGCCCTCCGCAACATCTCAGCGAAGAGTGTTGCGGACGCACTGTTTCGACTAATCTCCTGGTTGGGGATTCCGAAAGAGATCCTCACTGATCAAGGCACGGCGGTTATGTCACGTACATTAAGCGAACTATACGGGTTATTGGCAGAGGTGGGTAGTAACGAATTACATTTACTTCGTTACATTTACTTGAGTACATTTTTTGGGTAACTTGTACTTTTAGAGTATATTTAAAATGGGTACTTTTACTTTTACTCAAGTACATTTCTTGTGAAAAAACTGTACTTTTACTTCGTTACATTCGGTGGCGTTCCTCCGCTACTTTCAATGATGATAGTTAATTATATATTTAAAATAAGTTATGAATTGTTCGCAAGTCTCGCGAAACGTTGGAGAGGCTGCTTCGCGAGAGGTGGATACGCATCACCCGCATAAAATTAGCGCGCGTTTAGTCAGAAGATGATGGCCGAAGCAGAGGGAAATGTGTGAGCTACGGCAGATCACCCGTACGTGGCTTCAAGTTCAGCCTGTTTTTCAGTCAAAGATGTCAAAAAGAACAGTTTCATAATGTAATGCATGCTGTGTGCACCAATATGAACGGACATCTCAGCATACATTAATTCCAGCTCCAACCTGAGAAAACAGCGGTAAGTGTAACAATGATGCCTATATTTTAACACTATTAATGGTAAATTGGTAACTATGGGCACTTTTCCTTTATTGAAATACTATTTCACACACTGTCCGAGTGTTTTCCTCATATGCTCTCTTGTGCAAGCATTGACAAATCGTTTGAATCCTCCGAACACACGTCCACAAACAAACGTTCACATCTGCACATTTACATATCTTTTTTTTTCTCATAAAACGAGCAACCTCATTGGCAAAATGTACGTTACCTGTGACATTTTTGCAAACCACAAAAAACGTACCAATACACTGCAGTTTCCAACAGAAATGAACACTATCAGAAAAACTGCATTTTTTAGTCTATATGGTTTGTAAACTAAAGCATTTTGAATTTTGCGTCACAGCTCCATGTTCTGCTTTTCTGATTCACCAGATTTGCTCGATAGCTCAGCTGATACAGATTTGTATTTGCAATGCCAAAAGCTTGAGAGCGAACCCGGTGAAGAACGAGTCATGATAAGAGCTCAAAGACGAGTTCTAAACACAAGCTAAAAATACATGGACACAATTTTATTTTTGTCACATTTGCTTTTGTTACCACTTTCGGGTAGGTTTGGTGTGGGTGTACGTTAAAAACACAACGTAACAAAACATGTCAGATTCACGCAAATCTGTTTTGGTAAAAAATAAGCTTTTAGCGCCACCCAGTGGACATTTCACTTTGAAACTGTCGCAATATGTACGTATTGGTACATATTTTGTGGTTTGCAAAAACGTTGCCATAGGTACTGATGAGATCAGGCTAAAAACGAAACAAATTGAATAGCCTAATGTAACATCTTGCATTTATACACATATCCGGACAGACAACAGTCTGCAGTGTATATATACATTTAAAAATGGGACTGTATTTTTAAGAATGCATATACTTATAAAAGTATAAGAGCAAAGTATGTTTTAAAAAGAGCTGTGGTTAGCCCAGCACACCATTAATTTACACTGTTTAACCATTAAACACACACACACACACACACACACACACACACACACACACACACACACACACACACACACACACACACACACACATATATATATATATATAGCTCTCTAAGTCTAAAATTCAGGGTTTTTGGATCTTATCAATCAGATCGAAAGTAACTAGTAACTAAGTACTTGAGTAGTTTTTTCATCTAATACTTTTTTACTCTTACTCAAGTAACTATTACGATTGTTACTTTTACTTTTACTTGAGTAAATATTTCCGTAAGTACTTGTACTTTTACTTGAGTAAAGATTTTGGCTACTCTACCCACCTCTGGTTATTGGGCATTAAGTCCATTCGAACAAGCGTCTATCACCCACAAACGGACGGCTTGGTCGAACGGTTTAATCGCACACTTAAATCCATGATCCGTAAGTTCGTACAGGAAGACGCCAAAAATTGGGATAAGTGGTTAGAACCCCTTTTATTCGCCGTGCGGGAGGTTCCGCAAGCCTCCACGGGGTTTTCCCCCTTCGAGCTTCTCTACGGACGCCAGCCTCGGGGGGTGCTGGATGTCCTACGAGAGACTTGGGAGGAGGGACCTTCTTTGGCGAAAAACGAAATTCAGTATGTGCTGGACTTGCGAACAAAACTCCACACACTGGGGCGGCTATCCAGAGAGAATTTGTTGCAAGCCCAGGACCGCCAGAGCCGGTCGTATAACAGGGGTACTAAACTACGCAAATTCACACCGGGAGAGAAAGTGCTTGTATTACTCCCTACGTCAAGCTCCAAGTTAATGTCAAAGTGGCAGGGGCCGTTTGAGGTCGCACGACAAATTGGGGATCTCGATTATGAGGTGATACGGTCCGATAGGAACGGGGCTCGTCAAATATATCACCTCAATCTCCTTAAAAAATGGAATGAGGTGGAATCAGTGTTGTTGACAACGGTGATCGGGGGAGAGGATGATCTCGGGCCAGAGGCGAGCATCAAAGCACAATCAGTCGCGCTGGCCCCTGGTGGAGATCACCTCTCACCGTACCAACTCGCTGATTTATCTAAATTACAGGCGGAGTTTGCCGACGTGTTCTCGCCCCTACCGGGACGTACCGACCTGATTCAGCACCATATCGAGACCGAGCCGGGCGTGGTAGTTCGTAGCCGGCCGTATAGATTGCCTGAACACAAGAAAAAAGTGGTTCAGGAAGAATTGGGTGCCATGCTTGATATGGGAGTAATAGAAGAGTCCAACAGTGACTGGGCGAGCCCGATAGTTTTGGTTCCTAAAACCGACGGCTCGGTCAGGTTCTGCATGGACTATCGCAAGGTGAATGCTGTGTCGAAATTCGACGCCTATCCAATGCCGCGGGTTGACGAGTTGCTTGATCGGCTGGGCACGGCTCGATTTTATTCGACATTGGACTTAACGAAGGGCTATTGGCAGATCCCCTTGTCTCCACTGTCCAAAGAAAAAACAGCTTTCACCACGCCGTTTGGATTGCAACAATTTGTCACACTTCCATTCGGGTTGTTCGGGGCTCCCGCCACCTTTCAGCGACTCATGGACAGGATTTTGCGTCCCCATGCCGCATATGCTGCTGCTTATCTGGATGATATCGTGATTTACAGTCACGATTGGCAGCGGCATATGCGGCATGTCAGGGCGGTCCTGAGGTCGCTGAGAGGAGCGGGGCTCATGGCCAACCCGAAGAAGTGTGCAATTGGGCGGGTGGAAGTAAGGTATCTGGGCTTCCACTTGGGCCATGGACAGGTGCGTCCCCAAATTGACAAGACCGCAGCAATTGCGACCTGCCCGAGGCCCAAGACCAAAAAGGAGGTGAGGCAGTTCCTAGGGCTGGCGGGATATTATAGGCGGTTTATACCCAATTATTCGGACCTCACCAGCCCTCTGACTGACCTCACTAGAAAGGGGCTACCAGATACGGTCCAGTGGACGGAGCCGTGCCAGCAGGCCTTCACCCAGGTTAAGGCTGCTCTGTGTGGCGGGCCGCTTTTACACTCCCCTGACTTCTCTCTCCCTTTTGTGTTGCAGACTGACGCGTCGGACAGAGGGTTGGGCGCAGTACTGACCCAGGAGGTGGAGGGGGGAGAGCGGCCGGTGCTGTACATTAGCTGCAAGCTCTCCAAGAGAGAGGCTAAGTACAGCACCATAGAAAAAGAATGCCTTGCCATCAGGTGGGCCGTTCTCACCCTCCGCTACTACCTCCTGGGGAGGGAGTTCACCCTTTGTTCGGACCACGCTCCTCTCCAATGGCTCCACCGCATGAAAGATACCAACGCGCAGATCACCCGTTGGTATCTAGCTTTACAGCCTTTTAAATTCAAGGTGGTCCACAGGCCGGGTGCTCAGATGGCTGTGGCCGACTTCCTCTCCAGAAATGGGGGGGGGGGGGGGGGGGGGCTGCAGGCCGGACGGCTCCCCGGCCTGAGTCGGGCGGTGGGGGTATGTGGCAAGGGGGGCGTGGTTCATTGAGGTCTGCAGCGGGAGAGAGAGCCGCGGGACGAGCGGTAAGTGAGTGGGTTGGACGCAGATTGATAACACCTGTTTCTGATTCCAGTAATGGGTGTGGAGAGAGCTTACAACGCTGGCAGAATCGGAAGCATGAGAGAGAGAGACGGACTGCTGACGTTCCCCACAGAGACATTGAGCTTGCCGGAACCCGGAAGTGGAACGACCCGGAAGCGAAACCGAAACTGAGCAAAGGAAAAGTCACACGCTGAAGTGTGCACGTTGTTGATTTTGAGTGATTAAATAAAAGAGACGTCAGCAGTCCAAGCCGACCCCTTGTCCTCTTCCTTCCTTATCTACGAACTCTTTACAAAGACTAAATAGATTTAAATTGATTTGAAATGGCTTACATTTTTCAGGCCTGCCTGGATGTGAAGACTTTGCTCAAAACCAGTGTAGAAAATTGTAATGATGTTTTTGAATGTAAAATCCATTTGAACGTCATAAATTGACCTCAGACAACAATATTTAAAATTTAAATTTAAATGTAAAATTTAAAAGACAGTTTACCTTTCACATTTACATATTACATTTTATAATTTATCCAAAGCGACTTACAAAAAGGGGAGAGCAATAGAAGCAACAAAACAAACTAGGCCAACAACCTGCAAGGGCTGTAAGAATTTAACCTGTTAAATTCTTTAACAGACTGATCAGTAAAAGACTGATCAGAGATGCAGCCAAGAGGCCCATGATCACTCTGAATGAACTGCAGAGATCTACAGCTATTTAACCTGTTAAATCGAGCACAGTACAGAAACTTTTTTTTTTTTTTTGACAAACCCAAAATTGTGAAAATCTATATAATACATAATAATATATAATACCGTGCCTTGCGAAAGTATTCGGCCCCTTGAACTTTGCGAGCTTTTGCCCCATTCACTCTAAAAAATAATTCAGTGGCTTAGTAAATATCACAGTAATAATTAACTTTATTAACTTAATAAAATCTCTCAATATCATTTACTTGATGGTTTTAGTTAAACATACCAAAATAATTGACTAAAAATCCAACAGTTAATTTTGTCTAAAATGTATAGTTATATTTAAGTTTTTTTCACTAAAATAATTTAGTATTCAAATAACCAATTATTTATTTTAAATATACTTAATACATTTGTGAAATTTATTTCAAAATATTTGAGAATGGATAATTAAATCGATCTGTTTCAAGAACCACACATATTACTTAATTAAAATCAAGATTATTAATATTTAACACACACTGAAGAAATTGAGTAAGTTTACTCGATTAAAACAATGCACCCCTCCCCCACCCTCTGACGCAACGACAGCTCGACGGTTGAGTGAGTGTGGATATTTGAATTCTCCTCAGTCACCAGAGCAGTTTCTTCTTCTCAGCGTCGCAGAATTGGGGCATTTCCTCAGTGAAATTCAGGTTTGTATGTTTTGTTTTATCTATATAAACATTACTGTGCTAAAAGGCATTTTATTTAATTCAAAACAACATACAGGGACAGTGTGAGTCACCTTAAGTTAACGTGTGGCGTTGGTCTTTGAAACGCCTGCTGTGTTGCTCAAAACACACAACTTTATTCGTAAAGATAATGAATATAATGAATTTGGATGATACAATCTTATTAAAACTGGGCACTGTTTGTTTATTGTCAGGTTATGGAGTCTGGCGCCTCGCAGCATCTTTCAGCTAACGTTACAAATGAAACGCAGGACAGCGGTCTCAAGTTCAAAGTCCACCCGCAGACCGTTAAGTTAGTCCATCTCAGGCTCGAGAAACAGCGCTGATACGTTGGAAATGGGATAACAGACCGGTTGTTTTCACTTGAATTACTTTTAAATGTTTAATTTTTACTTCTAAAATGTTTGTTACATGAGTTTAAATGTTGTAAAATAACTGTTATTCTTTATATGTCAAAATATTAATATATGTTGTAACGTTATTGCTGTAACGTTACTCGTCGACAATAAAGGCCATGTCATGAATAAGTGTGTTTGTGTGGACTGTGGAGTATTTTACAAAGGTTTGGAGGAAATTAAAGTTATACTATACAAGTTAGTAATACTCATAAATAAAAACATTTCATATTAGTCATAAATATTGTTTTTTTAAATGCATTTTACCCAATTATTTCTACTCAATTGAATTTGTTAATGTAACAAATGCAGTTACTCAGATCTACTTAATTTTTTTACTTACATTTACTCAGTTCTTATGGTGTCTATAATTGATTTCACTGCTTTAAAATTTACTCAATTTTTTTAGTGTAAAAATGTTTCACCAAAAAAATTGAGTAAATCATAGTATTAGTTTTTAGAGTGTTTCAGGCTTCAAACATAAAGATATAAATCTGTATTGTTTTGTGAAGAAACAACAACAAGTGGGACACAATCATGAAGTGGAGTGAAATGTATTGGATATTTCAATTTTTTTAAACAAATCAAAAACTGGGCCTGCAAAATTATCTAGCCCCCTTACTTTCAGTGCAGCAAACTCTCTCCAGAAGTTCAGTGAGGATCTCTGAATTATCCAATGTTGACCTAAATGACTAATGATGATAAATAGAATCCACCTGTGTGTATTCAAGTCTCTGTATAAATGCACCTGCACTGTGATAGTCTCAGAGGTCTGTTTAAAGTGCAGAGAGCATCATGAAGATCAAGGAACACACCAGGCAGGTCCAAGATACTGTTGTGGAGAAGTTTAAAGCCGGATTTGGATACAAACAGATTTCCCAAGCTTTAAACATCCCAAGGAGCACTGTGCAAGCGATACAATTGAAATGAAAGGAGTATCAGACCACTGTAAATCTACCAAGACCTGGCTGTCCCTCTAAACTTCCAGCTCATACAAGGGGAAGACTGATCAGAGATGCAGCCAAGAGGCCCATGATCACTCTGAATGAACTGCAGAGATCTACAGCTAAGGTGGGAGACTCTGCCCATAGGACAACAATCAGTCATATACTGCACAAATTTGAACTTTTTATGGAAGAGTGGCAAGAAGAAAGCCATTTCTTAAAGATATCCACAAAAAGTGTTGTTTAAAGTTTGCCACAAACCACCTGGGAGACACACCAAACATGTGGAAGAATGTGCTCTAGAGATGAAACCAAAATGGAACTTTTTGGCAACAATCTCTCAGATGAAACCAAATTTGAACTTTTTGGCAACAATGCAAAACGTTATGTTTGGCGTAAAAGCAACACAGCTCATCACCCTGAACACACCATTCCCACTGTCAAACATGGTGGTGGCATCATCATGAGTTGGGCCTGCTTTTCTTCAGCAGGGACAGGGAAGATGGTTAAAATTGATGGGAAGATGGATGGAGCTATATACAGGACCATTCTGGAAGAAAACCTGATGGAGTCTGCAAAAGACCTGAGACTGGGACAGAGACTTGTCTTCCAACAAGACAATGATCCAAAACATAAAGCAAAATCTACAATGGAATGGTTCAAAAATAAATATATCCAAGTGTTAGAATGGCCAAGTCAAAGTCCAGACCTGAATCCAATCGAGAATCTGTGGAAAGAACTGAAAACTGCTGTTCATAAACGCTCTCCATCCAATCTCACTGAGCGCAAGCTAATCTGCAAGGAGGAATGGGCAAAAATTTCAGTCTCTCGATGTGCAAAACGGATAGAAACATACCCCAAGCGACTTACAGCTGTAATCGCAGCAAAAGGTGGCGCTACAAAGTATTAGCTTAAGGGGGGCGAATAATTTTGCACGCCCAATTTTTCAGTATTTGATTTGTTAATTGATTTGATTTGTCAAAGTTTGAAATATCAAATAAATTTCATTCCACTTCATGATGTGTCCCACTTGCTGTTGATTCTTCACAAAAATTTACAGTTTTATATCTTTATGTTTGAAGCCTGAAATGTGGCAAAAGGTCGCAAAGTTTAAGGGGGCCGAATACTTTCACAAGGCACTGTATATATATATATATATATATATATATATATATATATATATATATATATATATATATATATATATATATATATTGCGAACAGGTGCAAACAGGTGTGCGTGCCAGAAGGGAGGGCGAGATTCAGTGAACTGCGAGTCAGTGAACTGCGAACAGGTGCGCGTGCCAGAAGGGAGCGCGAGATTCAGTGAACTGCGATTCAGTGAACTGCGAACAGGTGCGCGTACCAGAAGGGAGCGCGAGATTCAGTGAACTGCGAGTCAGTGAACTGTGAACAGGTGCACGTGCCAGGAGCGCGAGATTCAGTGAACTGTGAGTCAGTGAACTGCGAACAGGTGCGCGTGCCAGAAGGGAGCGTGAGATTCAGTGAACTGCAATTCAGTGAACTGCGCGTCAGTGAACTGCGAACAGGTGCGCGTGCCAGAAGGGAGCGCGAGATTCAGTGAACTGCGATTCAGTGAATTGCGAGTGCGAACTGTTATTCAGTGAAATGCGAGTGCGAACTGTGATTCAGTGAATTGAGAGTGTGAACTGCGAGTCAGTGAACTGCGAACAGGTGTGCGTGTGCATGCCAGAAGGGAGTGCGAGTCGCAGGTCCGGTCCACGGAATAGCGGCGCCAAAATGAGTGATTTTTCTGGTTTTATTACTGATACAATTTTATTAATATTCATTTGAAATATTGTCATAAAAACAAAAACAAAAAACTCGCCCAGTGAGTGCTTTAGTGCGTCAGACATAGATTGCGCGATCAGTTTACAATAGGGAATGTGTTGTGTCCCGTCACCTCTCGCACATCTAATGTAGAGAGGATTGCTTTAGTTTTTTATTGTGCTTGGTTGCTCGCACCAGACGGATGGCTGAATTCACCGTGTCAGAAAGACAGAAGCCAACTGATGCAGGGAAGATAAGGAATAAGGGGATAAAGACAGAGGTAAAGTGATGAATGAACAGTTCATCTAATTGCATAGTACAATACAAATGTTCGCTAATTAGTTCCAGTTATTTTTACCTTAAACTTTATGCAAGCATAAGCAGCTGTTCTGGGTACTGGCTACTGGGTGATTTTGTAAAATATCTTATTTAAAATAGCAACAAAAAAAGTAAAATGCACATTAAATATATAAATTTCTCAGTTTAATTAATGAGGAAAACATGAATGTGCATAGTTTTGAGGGATATTGTTGCCGTCTACTGGAAAACAAACACTTCAGCAATTTTTCAATAAATAGTTTATGCAATAATGTAAGATGCAATTACTCTTGGAATTTGTGTTTTGGCTGTAGTGTGGCGTAGGTGCTATTTTTGCATAGTTTAACTTTCATCAGCCTTTAAATTGTTGTAAACACACACACACACACACATTAATTAACACACCATTAATTTAATGACAGGCTGGGATGAAATTAAGTTAGTGCAAGTTCTTCCATTTACATTTACATTTACATTTATGCATTTAGCAGACGCTTTTATCCAAAGCGACTTACAACTCAGGAGAACAGGAAGCGATCCGTCAAGAAGAGGCAACGAAACACAAAAAGTGCCCTAAATACTAAGATTTGTACACTGCTCAGAGTAGCAAAGACCAGAAAAGGAAAGAAGAAAGGAGAAATAGAGGGGGAATTTTTTTTTTTTTTTTTTTTTTTTTTTTTATGTAAGATTAAGTGCTCATGGAAGAGATGAGTTTTTACCTGTCTTTTGAACGAAGTGAGTGATTCTGTTGTGCGTATGGAGGACGGAAGATCGTTCCACCAACCCGGAACAATGAAAGAAAAAGTTCGAGAGAGGGATTTCATGCCTCTCTGTGATGGTACCACAAGCCTTCGCTCATTAGCTGAGCGAAGGCTTCTGGTGGGTGTGTAGACGCGAAGGAGTGAGTCGAAGTATGCGGGTGCTGCGCTTGTGGAAGATCCATAAGCAAGAGTCAGGGCTTTGAATTTGATCCGGGCAGCGAGTGGTAGCCAATGCAGAGAGATGAATAGAGGTGTGACATGAGCCCTTTTGGGCTCATTGAATACAAGACGTGCTGCAGCGTTCTGGATCATTTGCAACGGTTTGATTGCACAAGATGGAAGTCCAGCCAGAAGCGCGTTGCAATAGTCAAGTCTAGAAATGACCAGGGCTTGGACAAGAAGCTGTGTTGCATGCTCCGTAAGGAACGGTCTGATTTTCCTGATGTTGTGCAATGCAAACCTGCATGACCGAGCCGTCTTCGAGATGTGGTCTTTGAAGGACAGCTGGTCATCAAAGATTACTCCAAGATTTCTGACCGACCCCGAAGGAGTAATCAGAGATGAACCTAGCTGGATGGTAAAATCGTGTTGTATGGTGGG
Source organism: Pseudorasbora parva (assembly GCF_024679245.1). Taxonomy (NCBI): domain Eukaryota; kingdom Metazoa; phylum Chordata; class Actinopteri; order Cypriniformes; family Gobionidae; genus Pseudorasbora; species Pseudorasbora parva. Next base: position 23,478,127 of record NC_090190.1, on the reverse strand, counting down.
GTTAGCAGGGAAGACAAGCAGCTCAGTCTTTGCTAGATTGAGCTGCAGGTGATGTTTTTTCATCCATGCCGAGATGTCCGCCAGACAGCTTGAGATTCGTGCAGCTACTGTGGGATCATCTGGTTGAAATGAGAGGTAGAGCTGTGTGTCATCAGCATAGCAATGATAAGAGAGACCATGTGCCTGAATGATGGGTCCCAGTGATGTAGTGTAAATGGAGAAGAGGAGAGGTCCAAGCACTGAGCCCTGAGGAACCCCCGTGGTCAGTTGATGTGTTTTGGATACCTCTCCTCTCCAGGCAACCTTAAAAGACCTACCTGTGAGATAGGACTCAAACCAGTGGAGTGGAGTCCCTGTGATGCCCAGTGATGAGAGGGTGGACAGAAGAATCTGATGATTCACAGTGTCAAAGGCAGCAGACAGATCAAGGAGGATGAGGACTGATGATTTGGATGCAGCTTTAGCCAGCCGCAGGGCTTCAGTAACTGACAGTAATGCCGTCTCAGTTGAGTGGCCCTTTTTGAAGCCTGACTGGTTTACGTCCAGTTGATTAGTCTGTGAGAGGAAAGATGAGACCTGGTTGAAAACAACTCTTTCAAGTGTTTTCGCAATGAATGGTAGGAGAGAAACAGGTCTGTAGTTCTCTACAAGCGATGTGTCTAATGTGGGTTTTTTAAGCAGTGGGGTTACTCGAGCCTGCTTGAATGTGGTAGGGAAGATGCCGGTGGAAAGAGATGTGTTGATGATGTGTGTGAGTGCTGGTAAGAGTGTAGGGGAGATGGCTTGTAGGAGATGTGAGGGGATGGGATCTAGAGGGCAGGTAGTGGGATGGCTGGAGAGGAGAAGTTTAGATACTTCGTCCTCAGTGAGTGTAGAGAAGGAGGAGAGAAGATGTTTGGTTGTGGATGTGGCTGATTCAAAAGTGTGTGTGTTTGGAGGTGTGAACTGACTGCTGATGAGTGTGGTTTTCTTTGTGAAAAAATTGGCAAGATCGTCTGCAGAAAGAGAGGTGGTGGGAGGTGGTGGAGGGGGACAGAGGAGAGAGGTGAAAGTTCTGAAAAGTGTGCGTGAGTCTGAGGTGCTGTTGATTTTGTTGTGGAAATATGAGGATTTAGCTGTATGGACGTCCTGTGAGAAGGAAATGAGCAGAGATTGGTACTTACTCAGGTCAGATGGGTTGTTTGATTTGCGCCATTTTCTCTCTGCTGCCCTAAGTTTGGTCCGGTGTTCACGAAGAACATCAGATAACCAAGGGTTAGAGGGAGTAGCGCGAGCTGGCCTAGAAGACAGAGGGCAGATAGTATCTAGACAAGTGGTTAAAGTGGAACATAAAGTGTCTGTTGCAGTGTTGACATCCATAGAGGAGAATTGTGTGGGTGATGGAAGAGAGGATGATACAACGGAGGAGAGGTGTGAGGGAGAAAGAGAACGCAGGTTTCGTCTGAAACTAACTGGTAGAGGAGGTGGAAGCATAAGAGTAGTGAGATGTATATTAAATGTGATGAAGTAGTGATCCGAGAAGTGTAAGGGTTTGACCAAAGTGTTTTCTGTAGTGCAGTTGCGTATGTAGATGAGGTCAAGTTGGTTGCCAGATTTGTGTGTGTGTGAGGTAGTAAGAAGTTTGAGATCGAATGAGGATAGAAGGGAGTGAAAATCTGTAGCATACGGTTTGTCCAGGTGGATGTTGAAATCACCAAGGATTACAAGTGGGCTGCCATCCTCAGGGAATGAGGACAGCAGCACATCTAGTTCCCCAACAAAGGTGCCCAATTGACCTGGAGGGCGGTAGATGACTACAAGATGGATTTTAGCAGGAGCTGTAACTGTAATAGCATGGTATTCAAATGAGGTGTTATTACAGAGAGAGGTGTGGGTTGAGTATTTCCAATTGTTTGTGATAAGAAAACCTGTGCCTCCACCTCTGCCAGTGTGGCGAGGGGTGTGTGAGAAGGAGAAATTGTTAGAGAGAGCAGCAGGAGTTGCTGAGTCTTCTGGACGGATCCAGGTCTCAGTCAAGGCCAAGATATTCAGATTGGAATGAGTGGCGAAGGCTGGAATGAAGTCAGCTTTGTTTACAGCTGACTGACAATTCCATAGACCCAGAGAAAAGGAGGGAGGGATATTAGTAGAGGAAGGAATAAGACGCAGATTAGCAGTGTTGCGCTGCCGTCTGCATCTGATAGTGGAGCGAGGGGTAGAAATAGTGGGTATGTATTGAAAGCACATTGTGAAAAGAGAGAGAAGGAGAAAGAGGATAGGGAAATAAATAAATACTTAAGTGCGTTCTCGGTGTTCGGTCTACGGTGGAGTCGATCGTAGGTCGAGTCGAAAACGAATGTCTTTACACTTGTCGGTCTTCACACGAGGCGGCTGAACACGAGGGCTGAACGCTCCCGCTGTCACGCTTATTAAATACACACTGATCACTGCTTGAGGGATAGCAGGTGTGGACGCTTTTATAATTATCCCAAAGATTAATCAACGCAACGGTCTGCCAACGACTCAAATCGAAACCAAACTATCACTCACTACCTGTGCTAAAAGCCAACAATTATTATTTAATAACGGCTGGTGATTGCGTACAGCGCGCTTCAAACTGCCCTGGTTAAAGTGCAATTTGTGAGTAGCTCACGGAACAAAGTTATAAATAAAAGGAATAAGTGCAGAAACGAAAATGTATCTTCCTTCTAGTAATTAAAACACCAAGCAATACAGCAAATACAGAGTATTTCGGATAGACTTACTTGCGATTCGAGCTCCTTCTATGACCGACGCGCTTCTCCTAATGGCCGGCTACCTTGCTCGGCTTTAAATATACAGTCCGCCCTTATAATTATCCCAAAGATTAATCAACGCAACGGTCTGCCAACGACTCAAATCGAAACCAAACTATCACTCACTACCTGTGCTAAAAGCCAACAATTATTATTTAATAACGGCTGGTGATTGCGTACAGCGCGCTTCAAACTGCCCTGGTCTTCTCATCTATCCAATCACATCCTTTACCAGAGCATATAAAGGTTGTACTTACTCATGTTTGAGTTCGCAGATACTACCGCTTCAGCATGGTGCGCAGATGCTGACGCCGACAGTTAGTTGACGGTCTCGTCTTGTCATGGTCGATCAATGGGCCTAATATAAAGTAACAACTTGCAATACAGTAGCGTTATAGTCCTCGTCAGCAATCATTTCCTTGGGCTGTCGCGGCAATAGACGCTCGTTCCTTTCTAAGTAGAGCAACTTGCGTTCTGATTCAGACAATCACATTCACGGAAGTCTATCCGTGCATGTTATCTAAAGATACGTCTGCGGACTCTGCGCTCTTCATCACCATTCTGGCGTCCTACATCAGCATTCATCGCTGGGATATGGTTATGCATTTTTCAAAGACGATCTGGTGTAGTATCACTCTCTTTCTCATTGTTGCAAGCATGTATTTCAGACGCACACGCATAGGACGCAGCACCTGCTCGCACAACGCGATCAGTTGTGTTGTGGCTTGTTTGTGTGTAAACTGACCATATAATGCCTCTAAAACACTACACACAGTCTATCATTAATAATTGTTAGCTGAACAGAACAGATGGCACTGTATATCCCCTATCAGTCTCCCCACGAATGTGTGGTAATCTCACGGGGTTTAAAGTAACATGCACCTATTTTATCCGGGCTTCAGAACGAACTAAAGCAAGCCAAATCACGGATCGGCTCAGCATTACGAGATTGCTGAGGTAAATTAACACATTAATGTGCTCTGAGTAGTTCTTAAAAGTACAGCACCGACATCACTACATGGATATTCCATCTAACGTTACTTCGGTTCTCGCAAGCAGTAAGTGGCATACAACATACAATTTAAACTGATAAAATACTGTCAAGTTAATTTGGGCTGTCATCCTGGAGTTCATGAATCATGCAGACATGTTTTGCTCAAATTTTCAAGGGTGTTGAAAAAACGTCTTGCATCATTTACACTGCTTTCTTCTTATGAGGAAGAAACATAGCGAATGTGCTCCTCGAAGATGCTCTTCATTGCTTTATAAATGTACGCATCCATTAACCTCTTAAGGTCCGCGAGGATGTGGTCGTGCTGAAGCTCTCTTTGCTTGAATTAGCTCAAAATTACTAAGTTAAGTATTAATTAATTACCTTGACAAACTATACATCACTACAAAGATCTAAGACTAAAGTTTATTTTTAATTTCACCTCGGTTTTATTGTCAACTTATAGCGTTAATATGTGCCAGGAGTTATGACTGCGATGATCGGCGTCAATACCTCGTGACTTGTAATGCGCGTCATGGTCGTCATGAGGATCCCGACAAAACATCCCTCAGGGCTTCTAGTTCAAATGCGTGCAGATGTGGAGAAATATCACTAGATTCTCTTATGTCTGAGTCAATTCTTCACAGAGGAGTTATATTTATTCAATCTTATCCAAAATCTGTGCTTCACTCATTGAGTGATGTTGTACTATGTTTTCAGCTCATACTGGCAGCTGGAGGGTGCTGGCAAGCTGTACTACTGAACATTTAGTCATATATGACATATGAAGAACAGACAAACATGCGACATTCCAGGAACTCCCAGGCATAAACATACCTTGCAGAGATCGCTATGCAGACAGACACGTTCGAAGACAACAAACTCACAATCGCGACAATATATGGTTGGTCTGTTTTCTTTATGCCATGTTGGGCGTTTCAGTAATATATTATTTATAATGCAATGATATTCAAATAGCTTTCATCAGCTGCATCAGTACATTTTCTTTCAGATGCTAACGGACACAGTGCTTCAATTATAATAAAACGCATGCGTGTATTCTCGCTTGCATCTACAGCGCAAAAGCTGTTTAAAGGGGGGGTGAAATGCTGTTTCATGCATAGCTGAGCTTTTTACACTGCTAAAGACTTGGATTCCCATCCTAAACATAGACAAAGATTCAAAAACTAATGTTGGACGTTTGATGGAGTATTTCTGTGTTAAAAATACTTCTTCCGGTTTCTCACAAGTTTCGGAGAGTTTTTTTCGAGTACGGCTCGACTTGACGTTAATAGACTGGAAAGTCCTTGTATGGGCCGTACGGGCTCTTCTCCCGGTAGGGTGCGCGTACGCGTGACTAGAGCAAGAGAGGAAATGCACGGCCGTAAATACTCTCTCAGCTGCAGATCCAGTCGTCCGTGAACACTAATGGTTATAGTCCGCGCCGCGCTCCACTTCATTCCTCCACTTTGACATTAAGCGACTTCAACGCTTCAGCACAGCATTCCGGGAAGGCCGCGCTGCATTTGAACCGATTTGAACACAGAAATGCTTCAGTCGCATCGCAAAGTGGAGTACTACTCCAAGAAGTGTGTAATCTTACACGGTGTGTTAATAGGCCAGAGGAGAACTGGCACCCCGACTGAGTCTGGTTTCTCCCAAGGTTTATTTTTCTCCATCATGCCCCGATGGAGTTTTGGTTCCTTGCCACTGTCGCCTTTGGCTTGGCTTGCTCAGTTGGGGACACTAAAAATATGATTAAAGTTATTCAACTTATTATACAAATAAAATATATGAATTAGGTCTTATTTAATTCTATAAACTATAATACTGATCTGCCAACATTGTCGCTATATGATAAATTAAAATAAGCTGATAACATCACTGTTTTCTCCAGTACGGCTGTACAGCCAAATCTAATTTTGTCGCAATATTACCCTGTTTGACACTGTGAAGCTGCTTTGACACAATCGTGATTGTAAAAGCGCTATATAAATAAAGTTGATTGATTGATTGATTGATTTTTGACGGAGCTGTCCCAGCGATAAAGGTTCGGTCCTGCTTTGGAAGCAGCCGGTAAGTAAACCTGCTTCAAATGTCTGTGCTGTTGCTTATCGTCGCGTATGTAAACATCAGTAAACGACACGATCGCGTGCTTCGTCATTCAAATGCGCTAACGGACTTCATTGCTGTTCTATGTAAGTTATAACGTTACACTAGTCTGACGTGCAAAACCGTTCTGCTTGCTACTAAGGTTTGGTTGCATACAATAGTCCATAAACCGAATCATGTCCTCATAAACTGAGAGTAAATACAGTCCATACCACAGAGACGGACGTCCTGCTGTTGCTGTTTCTATTTCAGCCTCCGAATTAGATTCTGGATCATATCTATTAGCTGAGATCGATAGCATGGGTTTCTCCACGCTTGAGGACGTCACCGCTTTGTGCATTCGTCATTCTTTAGCTCCGCCCACACGATAAATAAATGTTATTGTTACAGCATTAATTCTTCCGAGTCTTTCTGGCAGAAATGAAGTTAGCGCAAGTTCTTCCAGGAAGACTCAATCGTTACGTCACTAATTACCTTCTCATCTATCCAATCACATCCTTTACCGGAGCATATAAAGGTTGTACTTATTAATGTTTGAGTTCGCAGATACTACCGCTTCAGCACCACCAACCTCCCCACCACCACCAAGATGGGACCTTTCCTCCATCCCCCCCCTACACAACCAGCCAGGCTTTCATATCATCCTCAACACCACCAGACGGGATCTCTTCTTTCTGGCAGAAGTGGCTTGCATAATACTTAGTAAGGAGGCTAAGATGTTAAAACACTTTTTTTTTTTTATATTTTGTGCTTATCTGTTAATTTTTTATTTTGTAGGATCAATACAGATTTGTTATTGGAGATCCAATGCAAGCTGTGTGGAATCATAGAGCCACACTGACGAGGTTAAGTTAATGTTAATTATGAATTTATCATGTCTTGTCACTGATCACACAAGCCAAAACATTGCTATCAAGTGTTTAGCTTTTAAATGCTTTACATCTTGTCCATTTGTAAGTAATACATTCCCACTTGTGCATGTGCAGATCCCCCTAATCATTATATATTTTACAGGTAACAAACCAAAGGAATGGAGCCACAGGACTGCTGTGCCAGGCATGGTAAATACAGGAACATTCTTAATGGAGATTGTGCGAGGTAAGCTGAAACTTGCAAGGCAAGATGAGGAAAAATTCAAGAATACTTTTCTCAATTTGCATGGCTCATGGGTTATTTAGCTATATTTAAGTTATGTTTAATTCCCTATAAAGTAGGATTAAAATCATTATTAAAATGTTCTCTATTTTTAAAGTCCAGTGTCAGTGAATAGGATGTGCGTAGTGAGATATGTTGTTTAAGGGAATGTGGCCAGGGGGCCTGAGGGCACCCCAGCCAGTCACTATTCGGAAAAACCTTTCCCGCACGTTTGAAACAGAGCCTCTGGAAAGTTGCCTTCTAGTGAGGCATCCAGACTGAAGGACTGTGAACTGGCAGTATCCTCCTCAGACCGGATCTTAGAGACGGGTATCCTAGAGAGCAGTACTCAGCGTAGCGCTTTCCTAACCCTTGCTAGCGAGGGGAGTTCACCTGCTCGATAGGATCTATGGAGCACTTATCTTACAGAAGTGCTCAGGAGGCCAGACAGGCCTATGGAATGATCTAACAGAGAGGCCACGCAAGGGGCCTGCGACCATCTGATCAAACTGAGGCGGCTGTGTGCTCATAGACGACCCTCAGAGAGGGGAGCACCTGAGCCTGCCTGGTGGGTAACCCCCAGCTGTAGGCCAAACTAACAAAGGTTTTATTCTACAAAGAACTGGTAAAGAAGACCTAATCTTAGGAACTTCGCCTTCAAGGAGGCCCAGAGAGGCCTACTACCTGATAGAAAGTTTCAAGGAGGCATAAGGGAGGCCTACCACTCGATAGCAATATTGCTGACTGCCAGAGCATTCAGACTTGCCTTTATGGAGGCCTAGTGAGGGCTAAAAGCCAGGCCTCAGGGAGGCCTACTACCTGGCAGCAATGTATGCTAACTTCCCAAACAGCCGAGTTTACCTTCCGGGAGGACTCATAAGGCCTACCGCCTGATAACCTGCCTCCAGGGAGGCCTGACCTGGTTCTCTTTATCTTTGGACAGCTCGGTTTGGCCAACCCTGTCTGTTTCCTGTCTGCCCCTGTCTGTTCCCTGTCTGTCCCTGTCTGAACCTTGCGTCCTGCTTCGCTACTGTTCAGACGCTCTTGCTTACTGCTCCGCTCTTTGCTCTATCGCTTCTATATTTTATCTCATAACTTCAACTTCAGCAAATCAATCACAGTGCTCAAACAACAAAGCTTGAGTTTAAAGATAAAACTTGAAACTCTGGAGACTGGATTACTACAAAAAAGCGAACATTATATCCGACCAGCCTCTTCCTGCCATCAGCTTACATTCCGGAAGGGAAAACACAGCTGCCTACTATCAAAAGGATAAGAAAATGCCTCTTTCAGTTTAAGAATCTACTTGCTGCACAAACTGCCACATACTTTCACAACGGATTGCAGTTCTTGAAACAAAGTTATTTGCGGAACTACCGAACCGGACGAACCACACAGCAGAGCTTCATCACGAACATCTTCTGTACACAGCTGGTGAGTGCCATAAATTTAGTGCTACTCAACAGATAGAGAAATAAGTAACTGATCAACACACTAATCGATGGCACAAACAGGGGGCAAGACATAAAGGCACTCGAGACATCAGATTGTCACAAGATTCATATATTGCTGCAGTAGCATGCTCTACCCCAGACACAAGGATTGCAAACACTAGTTTCTGACCACCATCGATACATCTTGAAAACAGATTTGAAGTATTAATGAATGAGGGTGATGAATCCCAAAACGTGATTAATGTGATCGAACACAGATTGCATCAGCCCACAGCTAACACTAATGCTAACAGGCGCTCAAGGTCGAGCAGACAGCGGCCCTCTGCTCAGAGCGCAGCCGAGCCAAGGACTCTGATAGTGGGTGACTCTACAGTCAGAAACATTAGCAGCAGAGATACAACTACATGCTGCCTTCCACAAGCAACCATTTCTGATGTAAACAGGGAAATTGAAAACATTCTAATGAAACATAAGACTGCAAATCAACTAATCATTCATGTGGGGAAGAACGATATTCAGAGAGAGCAGTCAGAACTCATTAAGAGGGATTTCAATTAACTCTTTGAAACACTTAGCAAACTGAAAGATCAGCCGTTCATCAGTGGACCACTGCCAGCAAGAGGAACAAATAGATTCTCACGGTTGCATGGGCTTAATACATGGCTGCAAAAAACCTGCATGATAAAGGGAGTGAATTTCATCGACAACTTTAATCTCTTCTGGAGTCAGAGACAATTGTTTACATCAAATGGCCACCACCCAAACAAACTTGGTGCAAGAGTGTTAAAGGACAATATTTATTTTTCCCTTCATCATCCTTCAGCTGTGTGTTTTAACCCACTCAACCTGATACAGAGTATGGACGACCACAGGACTTCTTTTCAGCAGCTGACACTTGCTGACACATCCCACAAGGACAATGATAAGACCACGCCAGCAAAACAACCATTGCCCACGGACACACTCCCAGCTGAGCCCTGCCCACAGAGCTCACCACAGACAGACTGTGAAGGATTAGAACTGCTCCAAGATTCAGCACCCAAGGATGATTTTCTGGAAAATGGACAGGGAAGCCAGGACAACATATTTCAGCTTCCGATAACACCAGAGCATCAGCCCCTCTCACCGGACATGTCATTCCTCTCTCCAGCATCCCCGCATCTGAACTTCTCTGAGAAAATGGAGGACTTAGTTCATGCTGGAATCAACTATCACACTCGATCGCTGTGAGCCCCCAAATATCGACCAAAAATCGTTGAGCCCCACAACCACCAAAGCCTATGGGCCCAGCTCGCCCTCGCCCTCCTCCTGTGAGATTTCTTCAATCACAACGCCAGGGCCCACACCTTCCTCCATCTGTTGTGGGTGAACCAAAAACAACTGATTCCAGCTCTCAGTGATGTGTTTGGGTCCCCGCTATGATAACAGTAACTTTATCAAATGTTTACAAAACAAGGGGGAACCCAGTGTGCATGCCTCTTTCTCTATCTCTGTTCTGTTACGTGAAAGAAAGTCTAAGGCCTTGTCAGGCCATTTAACAAACCAATATCATCTGCTGCCTGTTACCGGTCAAAATAGGATAAATGTGGAGGAAAAAATTAATACTGTTAAGTTAGCACTTTTAAACATCCGTTCACTTAAGAACAAATCATTTCTATTCAATGACTTAATAACCACTAACAACCTAGATTTTTTGCTCCTGGCTAGAAGAAAACTGTAGTGCAACAGTCCTCAATGAAGCAGCCCCTCCTAACTTTACTTTTATGAGTGTCTGCAGAACTGTTAGGAGAGGTGGAGGTGTTGCTGTTCTTTTTAAAGATTTCTATCAATGTAAGCAAGTATCATTTGGTGACTATTTGTCTCTAGAATATCTGGGTATTGTGTTAAAAGGTTCTCCACGCATCCTGCTTATCATTATTTACAGGCCTCCGAAATACTCTGCAGGCTTCCAGGATAAACAGAGAGACTAACATTAGCGTAGATGCCACTCTTTTTATGATGTAACGAGTACATCAGGTGTTATTGGAAGTGTTCCCGGTTCCGGCTGACCTAGTTAATGTAGCCTAACAATCAGTCAATTGATTTGAATAATGAAAGTTAAAAATGTTCTATACATGCCATTGTAAAGAAATGTGTTTTTAGTGTAGATTTAAACTGACAGTGTGTATGCTTCCTGAACAATACTAGGAAGACTATTCTAGAATTTAAGTGCTAAGTAGGAAAAGGATCGACCGCCTGCAGTTGATTTAGATTTATTCTAGGTATTATCAACTGGCCAGTGTTTTGAGACTGCAATAGACGTAATGGAGTTTCACGAGTTTGTGTGCCCATATAATCTTAGTGAAAGTGGTAAACAGATTTGGCTTGCTGTCTGCTATAGAAGGGCTCGGAGAGGATATTCTAGCCGAGCTCCGATTGCCCCCCTATAACAGGCAAATTGAATGAATAAAATAATGAATGAATGAGTCATTTATATAGCGCTTTCATATGTACTACTGTACACCCAAAGCGCTTTACACTCGTGTCAGGGAATTCTCCTCAACCAACATCAATGTGGTATACAAAATTGTACAAAAGGGAGGAGCAGGGGAGGAGGAGGGATGCTTCAGGATCTAAAAAGGGGAAGAGGTAAGCTGCTGGTTTTATACCTTGGTATTAATTGAAAGATTAGATGGGCGTACCGCTCTCGGAATTACGTTTATTAACTTCACTTCACGAGTTTGTGTGCCCATATAATCTTAGTGAAAGTGGTAAACAGATTTGGCTTGCTGTCTGCTATAGAGGGGCTCGGAGAGGATATTCTACCCAAGCTCCGATTGCCCCAAAAAACATAATGCAAGAATCATGGAAATTTGAACAGCTCATGATTACGGGAGGAGTCTGCATAATTATTCCAGAAGACCCCCCAAAATTGTTAAATAGACTGAATGGAAGATGGCACTGTAGCAGTATTGAGGTAGGTTACTGCTGTGGCAGTTTATGTAATAGGTGAGGTGTTGCAGCAGCAGTCAGGCATTGAACGGGGCACTGCAGCAGCATCAAGCAAAGCACTGCAGCAGCATTCTCGAATTGGAGGGGCACTGCAGCAGCACCAAGCAAAAGCACCAAGCAAAAGCACTGCAGCAACATTCTCAAATTGGCGGGGCACTGCAGCAGCAGTCTCAAAATGGCGGGGCACGGCAGCAGCATCAAGCAAAGCACTGCAGCAGCAGTTTCAAAATGGCAGGGCACTGCAGCAGCAGAGCAAACACTGCAACAGCCGTCTCAAATTGACAGGGCACTGCAGTGGCAGTCTCAAAATGGCGGGCACTGCAGCAGCAGAGCAAACACTGCAACAGCAGTCTCAAAATGGCAGGGCACTGCAGCAGCATTCTCAAACTCGCGTGGCACTGCAGCAGCATTCTCAAACTGGCGGGGAACTGCAGCAGCTTTCAGCATTCTCAAATTGGCAGGGCACTGCAGCGGCATTCTCAAACTCGCGTGGCACTGCAGCAGCATTCTCAAACTGGCGGGGAACTGCAGCAGCTTTCAGCATTCTCAAATTGGCAGGGCACTGCAGCGGCAGTCTCAAAAAGGCGGGGCAATGCAGCAGCATTGAGCAAAACACTGCAGCGGCAGTCTCAAAATGGCGGAGCACTGCAGCGGCAGTCTCAAGATGGCGGGGCACTGCAGCGGCAGTCTCAAGATGGCGGGCACTGCAGCGGCAGTCTCAAGATGGCAGGGCACTGCGGCAGCAGTCTCAAATTAGCGGGGCACTGCAGCGGCAGTATCAAGCAAAGAATTGCAGCGACAGTCATGAATTATCGAAACACTGCAGTGTCAGCATGTAATAGGAGAAGCACTGCAGCATCAAATTGGCGGAGTACTGCGGTGGCAGCATTAAAAGGAGAAGCACGTTGCATAAAATTAGTGCAGCACTGCAGTGGCAGAATCAAATTGCGGATCTCTGCAGCATCAAATTGCGAAGCACTGCAGCGGCTGCATCAAATGGTGGAGCACTGCAGCGGCAGCATCAAATAGGAGAAGCACTGCAGTGGCAGTATCAAATTGGAGGTGCACTGCAGCGGCAGCATTAAATAGGAGGTGCACTGCAGCGGCAACATCAAATTGGTGGAGCACTATAGCAGCAGCGTTAAATTGCGGAGCACTGCAGCGGCAGCATTGAAAAGGAGGAGCCCTGCAGTGGCAGCATTAAACTGGAGGAGCATTGTAGCGGCAGCATCAAATAGAAGGAGAACTGCATTGGCAGTATCAAATAGGAGGAACACTGCAGCGGCAGCATCAAATTGGAGGAGAACTGCAATGGCAGTGTCAAAATGGCGGAGCACTGCAGCGGCAGTATCAAAATGGCGGAGCACAGCAGCGGCAACATTAAATAGGAAGAGCACTGCAGCGGCAGCATCAAATTGGTGGAGCACTGCAGCAGTGTTAAATTGCGGAGCACTGCAGCGGTTGCATCAAAATGGCGGAGCACTGCAGTGGCAGCATCCAATAGGAGGAGCACTGCAGCGGCAGCATTAAAAAGGAGGAGCCCTGCAAGTGGCAGCATTAAACTGGAGGAGCACTATAGCGGCAGCATCAAATAGGAGGAGAACTGCAGTAGCAGTATCAAATAGGAGGAGCACTGCAGCGGCAGCATCAAATAGGAGGAGCACTGCAGCGGCAGTCTCAAGATGGCGGGGCACTGCAGCGGCAGTCTCAAGATGGCGGGCACTGCAGCGGCAGTCTCAAGATGGCAGGGCACTGCGGCAGCAGTCTCAAATTAGCGGGGCACTGCAGCGGCAGTATCAAGCAAAGAATTGCAGCGACAGTCATGAATTATCGAAACACTGCAGTGTCAGCATGTAATAGGAGAAGCACTGCAGCATCAAATTGGCGGAGTACTGCGGTGGCAGCATTAAAAGGAGAAGCACGTTGCATAAAATTAGTGCAGCACTGCAGTGGCAGAATCAAATTGCGGATCTCTGCAGCATCAAATTGCGAAGCACTGCAGCGGCTGCATCAAATGGTGGAGCACTGCAGCGGCAGCATCAAATAGGAGAAGCACTGCAGTGGCAGTATCAAATTGGAGGTGCACTGCAGCGGCAGCATTAAATAGGAGGTGCACTGCAGCGGCAACATCAAATTGGTGGAGCACTATAGCAGCAGCGTTAAATTGCGGAGCACTGCAGCGGCAGCATTGAAAAGGAGGAGCCCTGCAGTGGCAGCATTAAACTGGAGGAGCATTGTAGCGGCAGCATCAAATAGAAGGAGAACTGCATTGGCAGTATCAAATAGGAGGAACACTGCAGCGGCAGCATCAAATTGGAGGAGAACTGCAATGGCAGTGTCAAAATGGCGGAGCACTGCAGCGGCAGTATCAAAATGGCGGAGCACAGCAGCGGCAACATTAAATAGGAAGAGCACTGCAGCGGCAGCATCAAATTGGTGGAGCACTGCAGCAGTGTTAAATTGCGGAGCACTGCAGCGGTTGCATCAAAATGGCGGAGCACTGCAGTGGCAGCATCCAATAGGAGGAGCACTGCAGCGGCAGCATTAAAAAGGAGGAGCCCTGCAAGTGGCAGCATTAAACTGGAGGAGCACTATAGCGGCAGCATCAAATAGGAGGAGAACTGCAGTAGCAGTATCAAATAGGAGGAGCACTGCAGCGGCAGCATCAAATAGGAGGAGAACTGCAGCGGCAGTATCAAATAGGAGGAATAAACTGAAACTGAAACTGAATCTGAACACTGCAGTGGCAGCATCAAATAGGAGGAGAACTGCAATGGCAGTGTCAAAATGGCGGAGCACTGCAACGGCAGTATCAAAATGGCGGAGCACAGCAGCGGCAGCATTAAATAGGAAGAGCACTGCAGCGACAGCATTAAAAAGGAGGAGCCCTGCAAGTGGCAGCATTACACTGGAGGAGCACTATAGCGGCAGCATCAAATTGGTGGAGCACTGCAGCAGCAGCGTTAAATTGCGGAGCACTGCAGCGGTTGCGTCAAAATGGCGGAGCACTGCAGTGACAGCATCAAATAGGAGGAGCACTGCATCGGCAGCATTAAAAAGAAGGAGCCCTGCAAGTGGCAGCATTACACTGGAGGAGCACTATAGCGGCAGCATCAAATAGGAGGAGCACTGCAGCGGCAGTGTCAAAATGGCGGAGCACTGTAGCATCAAAATAGGAGGAGCACTGCAGCGGCAGCATCATATAGGAGGAGAACTGCAGTGGCAGCATCAAATAGGAGGAGCACTGCAGCGGCAGCATCAAACTGGAGGAGCACTGCAGCGGCAGCATCAAACTGGAGGAGCAATGCAGCGGCAGCGTCAAATAGGAGGAGCATTGCAGCGGCAGCATTAAATAGTAGGGGCACTGCAGTGGCAGCATCAAATAAGAGGAGCACTGCAGAGAAAGCATTAAATAGTAGGAGCACTGCAGTGGCAGCATCAAATAATAAGGGCACTGCAGTGGCAGCATTAAACTGAAGGAGCACTGTAGTGGCAAGCGAAGCCCTGGAGCATCAAGCAAGGGACAGTGGCATTAAGTGAAGGACTACAACGGTGACATTGCTTTTGATGAGGAAACGGATGGTGTTCTTGTTTAAAACTTAGAGATCATAGATGGTTGGATGGATGGTTGTAGATTAGAAATTGAAAGGAGCTGAGATAGACTTTGATGGTAGTAGATTGGGTGGACATCTCATATGACATCAAAAATGAAAAAAGAGGGAGAATTTGGGAAAACAAGTTGGTTGTAGGAATTGTTTGAAAGCTCTCCAAGTTGTCCAGTAGGATTGCAATGCTGGGGTTGGAACGGTGTCCACCTTCAGGCTAATGCTCTTAATATTTATGCCAAAATCTGGGAAATATAGAAATTAAGATAAAAACTCCACTTTTCTCCTGAAAAAGTCTGCTGGTTCCTCAGTGACAACTTTAATAGCGTCAAACAACTAACTAAGCTAAACTTATTTAAAACAAATACATGAAATAAAATTATGGTGATAAAACTGCCTTAAAAGACAGAAAACATCTTGGAAAATATAAAGTGTAATTTGATTGATTAGTTTAACTCGTAACCATTAGAAACCACAGAGGGGCGGGGATTATGAGCTATACTGGGACCAACCACCTGGGGCGATTGAGGTGCGGAGGCTTGGTGGAGACTGGTGATGGATCCATAGTAATGATGTAGTAGGAACTGTAAGAGCAATGCAGTTGAGAAGGAGGCAATGAACTGTAGAGGAAGCAGAAGCTGGATGGAATACGGTTGGAGAATAGAAAGCTTGGGGAGCAACCCCATGCTTGGATCGGCTCCAATGGCGGCGGAGAAAGGAAAGAGAGGGAGGGGCATGACCATCTGCGGAGGCAGCCTCACGCTTGGGTCTGCTCTGATAGTAGAGGCAAAAATTAGTGGGGGTGGGGTGGGGCAGGACCGTTTGCAGAGGCAGCCTTACTCTTGGGTCTACGCTGATAACAGAGGAGAAATTATAGGGGGTGGGGGGGGGCAGGACCGTTTGCAGAGGCAGCCTCACGCTTGGGTCTGCGCCTATAGCAGAGAAGAAATTATGGGGGGGGGGGGCAGGACCGTTTGCGGAGGCAGCCTCACGCTTTGGGTCTGCACCTATAACAGAGGAGAAATTAAGGGGGGGGGAGGGCAGGACCGTTTGCGGAGGCAGCCTCACACTTTGAGTCTGCACCTATACCAGAGGAGAAATTGGGGGGGGGGGGAGGGGGGCAGGACCGTTTGCGGAGGCAGCCTCAGCCTTTGGGTCTGCACATATAGCAGAGAAGAAATTAAGGGAGGGGGGGGCAGGACCGTTTGCGGAGGCAGCCTCAAGCTTTGGGTCTGCACCTATAGCAGAGGAGAAATTAAGGGGGGGGGCAGGACCGTTTGCGGAGGCAGCCTCACGCTTTGGGTCTGCACCTATATCAGAGAAGAAATTAAGGGAGGAGGGGGCAGGACCGTTTGCGGAGGCAGCCTCACGCTTTGGGCCTGCTCCAATAGCAGAGGAGAAATGTATTATATATAGCTTTTCTCGATTTAACAGAGAATAAAAGCCAGAAAGCACAGAAATATTGGAAGCGTGGAAAGAAGAACAGAAGAAGCTATACTTACCTGTGGGAAGGTGGAAGGTAACAGTCACTGTCAAAGAGGCCGTGGAACTATTGCGAGCAGACGCGGAACTAATGTCTGCGGCCGCGATAGTGCCGGCCGAATTAAGGGGCAGACGTGAAAGCGCCGGCAGCTGTGGCTGCCGGCTGAAACTGAAACGGACCGTATAGATCGTGCAGTTGTTTGTGTTGATGTTTGCGTGTTGCTGCAAGAACGCTGAATGCGGCGTGAGAGTGAGAGTTTTTGGTGAAAACACACGAGCAGATCGTGCAGATCAAGTTGCGCTTTTGAATTCTTCTGGGTGAAATGGAAAACCCGCGTTGGATAACGCTTGCCTGAGAGCGTTGACGGACCATTTCTCAGCAGGAGGTACGAGGCTTAACGTTACTGCTGAAGAGGATGATGTTGATGATGATGAAGGCCTCGATGCATCACGATGAGGATCGACCGAGCCCTGTGATGATTCTAGATGGAAGAAGAGAGAGGTTTTCTTGAGCGCGGTGTTATGTGGAGCGGAGAGACCGGCGATCTGGAGATCAACAGGTGAAATGAGCAGCGCAGCCAGTCAACCAGAGTTGGGCAGGCCAAATGCTTCAGGAACTAAAAAGGGGAAGAGGTAAGCTGCTGGTTTTATACCTTGGTATTAATTGAAAGATTAGATGGGCGTACTCCTCCCAAAATTACGTTTATTAACTTCACATAATGTTTTAAGTGCTCGCTTTATTACTGGGGAGCTAAACCATTTAGTGCTTTGTAAGTAATAAGCAAGATTTTAAAATGTATGCAATGTTTAATAGGGAGCCAGTGCAGTGTTGACAGAACTGGACTAATATGATCATACTTTCTGGTTCTAGTAAGAACTCAAGCTGCCGCGTTTTGGACCAGTTGGAGTTTGTTTATTAAGTGAGCAGGGCAACCACTCAGTAGAGCATTAAAATAATCTAGCCTTGAGCTCATGAAAGCATGTACTAACTGTTCAGCATTTTTTATTGTAAGCATGTGCCGTAATTTAGATATATTTTTAAGATGGTATAATGCAGTTTTACAGATGCTAGAAACGTGGCTTTCAAATGAGAGATTGGTATCAAAGAGCACACAAAGGTTCCTCACTGATAACGAGGGCTTGACAGAGCAGTTATCACGTGTTAGACAATATTCTAGGTTACTACTTTTGGAGCTTTTCTGTCCAATAATTAAAAATTCAGTTTTATCTGAATTAAGTTGCAGGAAATTACTATTCATCCAATTTTTATATCAGCTGTGCATTCCGTTAATCTTGTGAGTTGGTAAGTTTCGTCTGGGCGTGAAGAAATATAGAGCTGAGTATCGTCAGCATTACAATGAAAACTAATGCCATGCTTCCTAATGATATCTCCTAGTGGTAGCATATAAAGGGTGAAGAGCAGCGGTCCTAACACTGAGCCTTGCGGTACCCCATACTGAACATGTGATCGGTGTGACATGTCTTCATTTATTGCTACAAACTGATAATGGTCAGATAAGTACGATTTAAACCATGCCAATGCGATTCCACTAATGCCAACATCATTTTTAAAAGTCTATTCAAAAGAATATTGTGATCGATAGTATCGAATGCAGCGCTAAGATTGAGTAATACTAATAGAGAGATACAACCACGATCAGATGATAGGAGTAAATCATTTGTAACTCTAATGAGAGTAGTCTCAGTACTATGATACGGTCTAAATCCTGACTGGAAATCCTCACATATACCATTTCTTTCTAAAAAAGGAACATAATTGTGAAGACACAGCCGTTTCTAGTATTTTTGATAGAAACGGTAGATTCGAGATTGGCCTGTAATTGACTAATTATTTAGGATCAAGTTGCATTTTTTTAATAAGTGGTTTAATTATATAATTATATTACAAGTATGGTAGTGATTTTGTTTGATTGTCTTGAACATTTCGTTTTCCTCATGATAGAATGTGTTCAACATTTCTTTGAATCACTCAATAGCATGTATGTAATAAATTCATTCACTTTTTTTCTTGGTTAAAAACTCATTGCATAGCTGTGGTTAAGCCAAAGTCCATGGCAACCATATCTCAGTGTCTAGAGAAGACAGAATATCCTTTTGTGCTGTGAGCTTAAACAGACTGTACTGTGCAAGGTCTTTATTCTTTTTCTCTGTTCTAAATGCATAGGATGGAAATCAAACAGTATGACTGATTTCAGAATAGGTGCAAAGGTAATGTAGGCTTGCAAACACTCAGATGCTTAGTTAGACAACTACTTGTGTTTGTCTTCAATTTTGCACATGGTATACATTCCTCTAAAGAGTACATTTTGCATTAATGTGTAAAATATATCTGCCAATACAGGTCCTGGTCATATAATTAGAATATCATCAAAAAGTGTATCTATTTTACTAATTCCATTCAAAAAGTAAAACTTGTATATTATATTCATTCATTGCTCACAGACTGATATATTTCAAATGTTTATTCCTTTTAGTTTGTATGATTATAACTAAAAAACTAAGGAAAATCCCAAATTCAATATCTCAGAGAATTATAATATTACTTAAAACCAATACAAAGAAAGGATTTTCAGAAATCTTGGCCAAATGAAAAGTATTAACATGAAAAGTATGAGCATGTACAGCAATCAATACTCAGTTTGGGCTCCTTTCGCCTGAATTACTGCAACACTTCAGCATGGCATGTAGTTGATCAGTTATGAGAGCTTAGGTTGCTCTGAAAGTGGACTTGCCCTCCTTATGTAAGATGTCAATGGTCGTCTTTTGGACAACTGTCAAGTCAGCAGTCTTCCCCATGATTGTGTAGACTACAGAACTAGACTGAATTTGGGATTTCCCTTAGTTGTCCGTTATAATCATTACAATTAAAAGAAATAAACATTTGAAGAATATCGGTCTGTGTCTAATTAATTAATATAATTTACAATTTTTTACGCAATTTTTACAATTTTAGCATTTTACGCAGATACGTTTCCTGTCAAGTTAAAACTGACCACGTTGACTGGAAAGAATACCAAAGTGATGAGTGAAATGATTATTCTGCCTATTATATTGAACTCTCTCCTATCTATACTAAATATTGTATTCCAGTCAATCATGCACATTTTACCTTCATGGCTTAAATTTGGAACAATCTTTCTGTAATTACTGCAGAGATACCTTATTTGAAGGACTGTGAAGCCAGTCTTTGATTGGCTACAATTGTGCTAGAGCATTGGCACACAGAAAGGTGATTTTAGACGAAAATCATATACCTTTTGTTAGAGATGATCCAGGTTGGAGCATTGGTAGAAAGCCCTCAATCTGTGTTCTTTTATTATAAATACTCTCCTATGTGAGAAGAAACATAGTAAATTGTGTTATATTGAGAAGCAAGTGGTTAAAATATACACATAGGGTAGTATAGGGCCGGCGTTTGCTATAGGTGAGCTAGGTGGTTGCCTAGGGCGACAATTGTGTTGGGGGTGCGAGTGCGCTCTAGTGCCGCCCATTACTTCGCCTTAAAGCTACACTGTGTGATATTTTCCCCCATTTAGTGGTGAAAAGGTATATGACCATCCAGTGAATAATAGTTTCTGTTCCTCTCAATTTCGATTTCGTTTCAACTCCTACGGTGGCCGATTTAGTCATGGCTTCCAGTTCGACCTCTTCGGTGAGTGTTGCTTTTGAAAGTGATGAGGTTACTTTTGAAAACTATTATAATTTGCAGTTATGTAATTTGCCAAATGATCTATGATCAAATTAATCTATGTAAAATGAATAATAGTTTTACGTTTTCGTTATTGTTTACCATTTCATTGCTTACATCAGCTATCAGGTTCCCAGACAAATGCAAGCTAATCTTAGTAAAGTAACTTTTATCAGTTCTATCGTTATTCTGTATATTGTACGACATCACTAGCGTAAGGCAAACAAATTATAATGCAATTAAAATATTAATCTCATGTTATCCGTCATAGAACACGGATTTATGTTATAAGGTAAACAATACTTTTTCATCATTGACGCGAGGAAAACTATCCTAGACGTCGTTCTAGTGTTATGCACAGCACACCATAATATAATTAGCCAAGCAACAATAAAACTTCCAATATACAGATAGGCTGAATTAATATAACCTGTCGAGAAGAAAGCAGGCAACGTCGGCGTTCTTTTTAAAATCGTTGCTCCTCATGAGCTCTTTCCATCTTGGAAAGGCCACTCCAATATTTACTTTTGTCTTGTTGATTTGCCTGTTGCGTTGCCGTCTTAATTCTCTTTTCCGCTTCCTTGGCGACTCTGATACATATCCCGCAATGTTACTAGGTCTCCGACCCGGGTCGAATTCGGTAATCAATTCCGGGACGTGGTTGCTTTCACACAGAAGGCGACCCGGCAATGTTCCGGGAATATTGCGGGTCCGACGTGCAGTGTGAAAGGGGCTTAAAAAGTGATCCTCCATCGTCATATAGCAGCCTCAAGCAATCCTCCTCTTCACATTCGACACAGTGCCATCGAGTGTAAAAACGCGAAAAGGGAAGCTTGAATTTACGGGTATGTCCCTCTTTGGCAAATGTACTTTCAAGATGGAGGAGCAACATGGCGACCTCCATCCGAACACTCAACACGTATGTATTTTCAATGGTATATTATAAAATTACGAGAATTCATTATTACTTGAAAGAAGTAAATATACATTAATGAGCACATATATTTTTGAAAGAACTAAGTGATTTTAGCTAAGAATAAACTAAAAAAGTTACACAGTGTAGCTTTAAGCATAGAATCGGAACAAGCGAAATACAACATAATGTTTATTAAACATGATCATCATAGGGTGCCCCCTCAGCCACGCGTTTAATTACTTATTAACCTGATTATTAGATTGAATTGATGGTGAATATTGATTATTGGTTCAGGCGATAGGTCAGGCAATTGCTCATCCCTTGCGCGTTCATCAAAAATTAGGCATCTAAACCCACGGATACACAGGGACGGAAAAAGAGAAAGGAAGAAGATCAAAAGAAAGCCCAGTATAGAGGTCAAACTAAATAAATTCACTTAGTATTATCAATATTATCAACTAATATTAATTTTATAAATATTATTAATATTATAACTAAGCTACGTATTACTACGTATTACAAACATAAGTTTACTGACAATAATCTACAATAACCTACATGGATGTAATTTAAATATCAAAAGTCCAGTACATTATAAATGTAGATGGATAGCATAATATGCATGCTAGTTATGAAAAGTACAAATGCTCTCTACATGGGCGTCGGAAGCAAATAAAAAGTGGGTCTTCTCTGTATTTTTTTTAGTAATTTTTTTTTTACTGGAGTAACTATAGAGGCCATATTATTTACATTAAACACAAATATACTGTCGTTTACTAAATGATTGATTGGTCCAGACCATTATATATATTACACATAGGTCCTTCTCAAAAAAAATAGC
This sequence comes from Pseudorasbora parva, assembly GCF_024679245.1. Classification (NCBI taxonomy): domain Eukaryota; kingdom Metazoa; phylum Chordata; class Actinopteri; order Cypriniformes; family Gobionidae; genus Pseudorasbora; species Pseudorasbora parva. The sequence goes on along the minus strand of NC_090190.1, from coordinate 23,456,118 downwards.
ATATTGTGATAAAGTTCATTATGAGGAATTAAGGCAGTTCTGAAGAAGAAAGGAATATATATATATATATATATATATATATATATATATATATATATATATATATATATATATATATATATATATATATTCATATTCCTTTCTTCTTCAGAACTGCCTTAATTCCTTAATTCCATGTGGCATTGATTACTCAAAAGCATTCTTTAGACATGTTGGCCCATATTGATTGGATAGCATCTTGCAGTTGATGGAGATTTGTGGGATGCACATCCAGGGCACGAAGCTCCCGTTCCACCAGATCCCAAAGATGCTCTATTGGGTTAAGATCTGGTGACGGTGGGGGCCATTTTAGTACAGTGAACTCATTGTCATGTTCAAGAAACCAATTTGAAATGATTCGAGCTTTATGACATGGTGCATTATCCTGCTGGAAGTAGCCATCAGAGGATGGGTACATGGTGGTCATAAAGAAAACATCTCCCACACCATTACACCACTACAACCAGTCTACACAGTGGTAACAAGGCATGATGGATCCATGTTCTCATTCTGTTTACACAATTCTGACTCTACCATCTGAATGTCTCAACAGAAATCGAGACTCATCAGACCCGGCAACATTTTTCCAGTCTTCAACTGTCAAATTTTGGTGAGCTTGTGCAAATTGTAGCCTCTTTTTTCCTATTTGTAGTGGAGATAAGTTGTACCGGGTGGGGTCTTCTGCTGACATTCAGTTTGGAGTTCAGGATATTGTCTTGACCAGGACCACACCCCTAAATGAAGCAACTGCCATGTGACTGGTTGATTAGATAATTGCATTAATGAGACATTGAACAGGTGTTCCTAATAATCCTTTAAGGCAGAGAAATGCAGATGCACCTGCTTTTCTCGTGAAGTATGGAATGTACTGTCAAGATTGGTTCTTACCACCTTGAGAAAACAAACAAATTTATTTGTTCTTGCAGAGTATGTTCCAAGCTTAAAGTGATATGGAGAAAATTAACAAAAGAGACACAAATGCAAATTATTTCCATTCTATATTTAATTCTACAGTATACATAATTTTTATATGATTCTTATAGTTTTATTGTTTAGATTTATTTTTTCACTGCTGGTTATATATATAATTGTGTATGTGACAAATAAAAAAACTTGAAACTTGAAACAACTGAATGTGAAGCAAAGCTTTAAAAGCAATTGTTTGTACCTGAAAATGATTTATGGAATTGATTGTGCACTAAATAAATATATTAACAGAGGAGCTGTGAAAGAGCAGACTTGACTCTCTCTGTCTTCTCATTTTATCCTGTTTTTACAGTTATCTGTTTGACGGGTCTCCAGGGCAGGGCCTGCAACATAAGTGAGTTTAATCTATTTCAGTTTGTAATTATATTGTTTTTTTTATTCTGATGTTGGTTATTTTGTCGGAGTCATACAATGTTTGTTTTTTGTTTGTCTTTGCTGTAGCTCTTATAATGATAATGTCTACATGAGTGTCACGAATGAAACGCTAATGAAAAGATCACTTTAAAGAGTATTCAACCACCATTCTAGTGGGGTAGCAACATTATCACCTCTCTTCAGAGAATGGAAGATCTCCAAGCCCTTTCTATATCTCCTTCATGCCTGGAGTTTGCCCCAGCAGGAGTTAAATCCATCGTTCATCCTAGGCCTGGCAATATGCCTAAGGTGCCCTCCAATTTGGCAAGGTCATCAGTTCTGCAGACATTCCATTCTCCACCTCATGTGTCGGCAGAAAAGGGAAGGCTTCATTTGTCTTTGCAGTGGAAAAAGTCAAATCAGATATTGGTGTGTTTTGGGTCGCCGAAGAAAGGGCTCCATGATTCTAACCAAACAGTCAGTAACAGTCAGTGTGCTAGAAGACTGGGGCAGAGCCCGACAGATCTGTGTAGTTTTTAGGGTTTAAGGGCGCACTAGACACAAATTAATCTTCCAGATGTAAAACATAATTCATAATAGGGGGGGGTGAAACACTCAGTTTCAGTCAATCTTGAGTACCTATAGAGTAGTATTGCATCCTTAATATCTCTGAAAAGTCTTTAGTTTTGATATATTTATAAAAGAAATATAGGGTGTACCGAGTCTTTCCGAAAAAAAAAAAAAAACGAGCGCCTGGAGGCGTATCGAGTGGGCGGAGCTAAAGAATGACGAGCGTGCAGCTACAGCACGAGAGCTTCTGAAAGCTGACATCCTCAAGCGTGGAGAAGAAAACGTTACCCTGATAAATGGCTATCAATCAGATTCAACTAATACAGATATGATCCAGAATCAGATCCGGAGGCTAAAACAGGAGAAACAGCAACAGCAGGACATCCATATCTGTGGTATGTACTGTATTTAGTGCCCTGTCAACATTTGTGTGTGTTTACTCGCAGTTTATGAGGACATGATTCGGTTTATGGACTATTGTATGCGAATAAACCTTAGCAGTAGCAAGCAAAACGGTTTTGCACGTCAGACTAGTGTAACGTTATACATAAAACAACAATGGAGTAACAGTTAGCGCATTTGAATGACGAAGCCCGCTTTGTGAGAACGCTAGGTTTATGTTTGGGTGGTTTTACAATAAACAAACTGACACCTATATTGGTCAGCTAAACAAATGTATTTAAACACACACCATAGATCACATGCTCCATTGATAAATGAACTAACGTTATACACGATTGTGTTGTTTACTGATGTTTACTTACGCGACGATAGCCAACAACATAGACATTTGAAGCAGTTTTACTCACCGCACGCTTCCAAAGCAGGACCGAACCTTTATCGTTGGGACCGCTCCGTCAAAAATACACTTCTTTGGTAACTGTTGATTTCGTGAAGTCCTGACAGCAGTGACCGTGGAGATCCACTTTTGCGACACGACTGAAGCGATGTTGTGAAGCTTCCCGTCCTTTCTGCGTTCAAATCGGTTCAAATGCAGCGCTGCCTTCCCGGAATGCTATGCGGCCGCGTTAAAGTCTTTTGATGTCACCCATAGGAATAAAGTGGAGTGCGGCGTGACAGATGTGTTCACGGACCTGCAGCTGAGAGCAGTGTTTATGGGTATGCATTTGCTCTCTTGCCTCTGGTCACGCGCGCACCCTTCCGGGAGAAGAGCCCGTACCGCCCATACAAGGACCTTCCGCTCTGTTGATGTCAAGCGGACCCATACTCGAAAAAAACTCTCCGAAACTTGTGAGAAACCGGAAGGAGTATTTTTGACACAGAAATACTCCATCAAACGTCCAACATTAGTGTAACAAGTTCGTGAGTGTGAGGAAGGAAGAGGACACGGGGGTCGGCTGGACGGTTGATGCTTTCTTTATTTAGTATCTCAATACTCAGCGGCACACTCAGCGTGTGACTTCTATCAAACTCAAAACACAATGATCACTTCCGGGTCGGCACTTCCGGCTTCCGGTTTCTCAGTCTCAGGGTCTCTGGCATCAACCGTCCGACTCTCTCTCTTCCTGGTCTCCGGTTCCACTGGCGTTTTATCCCCTCTCCACGCCCATTACTAGAACAAGATACAGGTTAGGGATGCACCGAAATGAAATTCTTGGCCGAAGCCGAAACCGAATAATAATGAAATGCTTGGCCGAAGACCGAAGGCCGAATACCGAACGCGGTGTTTCGCATTTTTTCCATTTATTTGGCAATTTTTTTTTACCATTACAATAATTAAATAGTATAAATTTGCTTTTTACTATTTTGTGTTGCTTTTCAGAGAAATAAATCAAATAACAAAAATACAATTTCAAAATATTTATTTAACACTGAATTTTTTTTTAACATTCCAGCAGATATTATACAAACTAAGCACAACATAACTTAAAATAAATAATTAGTAAAATAAAAAATATATTTTTATTTGGCCATCTTAGAAGCCCCCCTTCTTGAATAGCCTATGTTAGGCCTATAACTGACTGCTGAAAGAATGTAACTCTGTATGTCTACAACAACAAATGTGCATTGAATAGTGCAAAAAATGTGGATGAACCCACAACAAATAAATAACTGTCCTAGACATAAGCCTACTTCTTCAGGAAAAGTGGCAGGTTCTTCTTTATGAAAAGTAGCTTCTCTGCTTTCTCACATGAAAGTCGGTTCCTCTTCTCATCGATGACATGAGATCCAGCACTAAACAGTGCTTCCACACTGCTGACATGTTTGCTGCATAAAGCACGCGGCTCTCACTCTACGTGGGTTACTTTTTGATCGCGTCATTAAAAACGTCATTGTTCGGCCAAAATTATTCGGCCTTTTTACTTATTCGGCCGAATGCCGAAAGTGCTTTTTTTGGCTATTTTCGGCCGAATAATTTCGGTTGCCGAACATTCGGTGCATCCCTAATACAGGTGTTATTAATCTGTGTCCAACCCACTCACTTACCGCTCGTCCCGCGGCTCTCTCTCCCGCTGCAGACCTCGCTGAACCACGCCCCCCTTGCCACAATTAGTTTTTGAAACTTTGTCTATGTTTAGGATGGGAATCCAAGTCTTTAACAGTGTAAAAAGCTCAGTATGGATGAAACAGCATTTCACCCCCCCTTTAAGTACTTTATTGCCTTGCAAGCTATGGTCCACACCAAGATAACAGCAGAGATTGGTTAACCCCCAAGAAGAGAGTTAAAATAGATCCCCTTTTGCTCAATGACCTTTGAAACTCACTGAAAAACCCATAAAACGATCACATATAAACTGGATTAGATAATTTAACCCTGCACCCTAAGAAATTGCATCAGACTAAAACCGTTCATGCAACCATTAATCCTTTGCACTAAAATTATAATGATGGTCTCATTTGAAAGCAGACACTTGGCAGTTTACTGTAAAGTCATTTTAATTATAAATATAATATAATTATAATTATTTTCATAATCAAAAATAGCTATAAGCTTCAAAGTTTTGTAAAGTTATTAGAAATGTATTTGTATGATATATCTTTATGAAAATAACATTGAAGTTGGCATTGTAACAATCCAGAAATGCACTACAGCTGAAGCCACAAGTCCAATCGTTATATTTCAAATCTGAAGATGATAATCTGAATTTTATGAAATGTTTTATAAGATCATGTCATGTGATTTTATTTTGAGATTTCCCTAAAATGTTAACTGGTGTTTATTGCCATCTCTTCTGAGCCTTCATTCAGTGTATTCCCTAGTGAAAAAAAGTATACTTTATTGTATTTCAAATATATTCTCTTTTCCGATAGTATATTAGAAATATACTTACAAAAAATTTACCATTTCTAAATATATAAAAAATATATTAGCATCATATTTCACAATACAACTTTTAACACACTTTAAAATAATTGTATTTTAGTATATTTTCTAAAAATATATTTTAGAAAAATATACTTTAAATGAAAGTTCAGTGTACTTTTGTAAAGTGTACTTATTTGAACATTACATTTTTTATATTTTAATATTATCAAAATTGTCATTGTTAACAATGCACTAAAAGCATATTTTAAAAATACATAATTAATATCATTAAGCTGTATAAAAAGTTATAAATACTGTTTAAGGTTATTTATTCATGCTTAACTGTTCAAGCTTATGCATTAATAAATAAGTGATAATAAATTATTATTATATAAATAAATTATTATTTGGACTAAAAGCCCATTTTTAAATATATGCAGTGTATGCTATAAGCCCTACTTTAGTTGTGATTTAAGTGTAAATATGTTTAATAAGTTTACACTGGCAAAGAAGAATCCAACAGCACACTTAAAATACAACGCAAGAAAATATGAGTTAAATAGTTGTTTCTTATTGGAATTCAAATGTCTCTTCATTGATCTGTGACCAATCAGATTGTGTTGCTCAATGCCTGCAGCCAATCAGACGCAGAGCTGCTGATGGTACTCGTCCTTATGACGCTCACTCACAGGAGGTTTGCAGCCTTGCAGGTGAAGTACAATGTTGCGTTACATTAATTATTTAATAAAACACTGAGAGAGGAAAGTACATTCCTCATTCTTCGGACCAGTTCAATTACGACACATCGCTGCCTGACCTTGATGGTGACGATAAACTGTTTTGGAATAAAATGGCCAAACGTTACGTGATCCCGAAAAGCACCGGAAAAAGTCCTTCTGTTTGGAGGTAAGTAATAGGCCTATGTAATGTCACTAAACGTGAATAAAAAGTTGAATGAACATGCACCTGACCTTATCTCGTATATTCTGTTAAAGGGGGGGTGAAACACTCAGTTTCAGTCAGTGTCATGTCAATCTTGAGTACCTATAGAGTAGCATGCATCCTGCATATCTCCGAAAAGTCTTTATTTTTTTTATAATTATATAAGAAAGATGCGCTGTTCCGAGTCCTTCCGAAAAAAGCCGAGCGGGTGGGGGCGTGTCGTGTGAGCGGAGCTAAATAATGACGTGTGCTCGCTGCTGCTATTGTGTTGAGTCGAGTGCGTCGTAAAGCTGTGTCATCCCTAACAGCGGGAAAAAAAACTTTATTCAAAATAAAAATATGGCTTTTAATCAGATACAGCCATACATCTATGATCCGGAATCAGACCCAGAGGCTGCAGTTGAACAGGAGCAGCAGCAAAAACGACTAGAGCAGGACGTCTCTATGTGGTACAAGTTATACACTAACTATATAATATGCTTAGCGGCTTGTGTTATTTACATATTTATACTTGAATTATATCGTCGTATTTTTGTCTTTGAAGGTGTACATGTGGGAAGTGCAGTTGTGCACGTGTGTTTGTGTGTTTACGCGTGGTTTGTGTAGACATTTGTAACGTTATTAAGCGGACTGGTTTTGCACGGCAGGCTAAGTTAGTGTTTACATAGAAAGACACGGAATAGTAGCGCATTTGAATGAAGAAGCGCGCTTATTTAGTTCAACATATTTCCCCCCTCTTTGTGTATTGTTGTTTGGAGTGCTTTTACAATACACAAACATAAAGTTACACATATAGTGGCCAGCTAAACAAATGTACACGCACTACACATCGCATGCTCCATTGATCAATTAACTATACGTGATCATGTTTGGGCTACTTGATGAGCATAGGCAGAAACACAGACATTTGAAGCAGTCTCACTCACCGCCTGTGGTTCTAACGTTGGGACTGCTCCATCATTCAGCATTAGGCGATCGGGAAAATCCGGCGTCGAGCTGGGCCTTGTTTATGAAACAGTCGGCACCGAAATGCAGCGAACAGATATAAACATTCGCGCAACTCAGTTGCTGATCCGGAAAAGCAAATTACATCCACTGTTGCCTTAACGCGGGGTTTTGGGGGAATCTGTGCAGGACTGTCTTGGTCTGGCAACCAAAAACGCACTTTTTTGGTGACATTGTTATGTGCACATCACCTGTCCAGCATCCTACAAGCCAGCGCTTTGATGGGCGTAGCCTGTTACTTTCGCTCTCTCCCTCACGCGCTTCCGGTAGAATTGTCTGTAAGGCCCATACAAGGAAATTCCGCCCCCATTAACGTCAAAGGGGACGCATGATCTCAAAAAACTTGCCGAAACTTATAACTAACCGGAAGTAGTAATTTTGACAAAGAAATACTCCCATCAAACGTCCACCTTAACTTTTGAAACTTTGTCTATGTTTAGTATGGGATTCCAAGTCTTTAACAGTGTAAAAAGATCAGCATGCATGAAACAGCATTTCACCCCCCCTTTAACAGATTGCGTTCTTCACGAGTGTTTGCTGTCAACTGTCCCTGTGTAAGCGGTCATCAGACACAAGTGTAATGAGCAGCTCACCAGAAAATTGAATATAATGTGTAATTTATATTTATGTATAGAGATGGTCAGTGGAATTAGTTCAATGATATGTTTTCCAACATCTTCCAGTGTTAATTTAATGAAAAACACAGTAAGTTAATTTTGTTTAGCTTTGCTGAAACCATGTGAAACCATTTATAAAAATCGTTGGGCTTGTTTAATGAAATGTCTCCTCAATAGTGTAACAACAACGAGTTTATGAGTTTAATGTCTCGGGGAATAATTAACTCAAAAGGGGTTCAATATTCAATATTCATGAATTTATGAATATAATTTGCCCGTCATTCATTACGTATTAAAAATTTCCCGATAGGGAAAATTGTTTAATTAAATACAAGTAACCCTTTATGAAATTGCTTGAAATTATCCTACTAAGTTCGTCCACCAAATTAGTAATAGACTTTTCAACTCAATTCTCCATAAGGGATCACTGCTTTACGAGCGCATAAGAAACATTAACTTTACTGATCAGGACAAGTTCAATATTTCAAATGGTCATACAGTTTACTTTACTAACATAGTAGCATAAGCAGTTAGGTAACTTAGATCGCAAGTTTCATTGACTTTGTGTATGTGGGAGAACAACAGACCCAACTCATTAAATGTCTTTCTGGAGGTTTAATAAACACAGACTAAAAATAACACTACGATTCACACAGAAAGTACACACTAAATATGCATCAAGAAAGTAGACATGTAGATATTAACGAAAGAATACATAAAAGAGAATAATGAATAGACTGAAATTAGAGAGAGATAAAAGAGAGAGATGGGAGAGAGAGAGAGATGAGAGAGAGAGATGGTACAAAGCATTTAGAGGTAAAAACACAACTTTCCTTCAGTTCAACAACTACGACCTTCACGGAGCTTGTCCCAACGGGACAATACACACCTTCTTTACAGCAGTTTAAATTTTATAAGAAGAAGAATACTTGCATTTCTTTTGGTTTCGTTTTGGCTTCTCGCTTGTGTGTGTGTGTATATGTTTCTGCGTCTCAGGTAATTCTCTCCGAGGTCGGGAGGTGACGTAGTTTTCCTTTAGCGGCGCTTCGGGTCTACCTCCTGAAGAAGCCTGTGGCTTAAGTTGATGGAACGAGGAACAAAGGATTGTTGAAGACCGGATTGTAGAAACGGAGTTTCTTGAAGAGGAGTTTCCAGAAGAGAAGAGTTCAGAGGAGAGTTTCAGAAGTCAAGCCGGGAAGAAGTTTCAGAAGCGAAGAGGGGAAGAAGAGGGTAGATTGTGGCCTCCACTGGTCTTTTAAGAGAATTAATCCACGCCCCCTTCTGGCTAATTCACCCAATCCAGAGGGTGAATTCGGTAGCGGGAAAAGTTCTCTTTGTCTCATTTTATGGCCTATTTTGCATGTTCCTGAGGTGTCGTAAAGGGGGTGTTGATTTTGTATGGTTTTACTCCCAAGTCTGCTAAACATATTAATGATACATTTCACAATCCCATTTTGTGCATCATTGAGTGAGTCAAAGAAATAGGAATATTTAGGTATCAAACACCTTATGGCTGGGAGATATTAAAACAGAGATACAATTTTACACAGGAATACAAGCATTTAAAATGAGCTTACATTGTTTCTATGCCATGACTGAGTAGGCCTGAGTCAAGGAGCATGCATATACACACCAAGCTACCTCGTATACAGTCTAGAATAGTCTTAATTAAAGCTTCATAAGGAATGTGTGTGTGTGCTCGTGAGTCCTTGTGTATTGACAGGAGCCTTGGCGCCTTTCGGTCTGGGGAATGAAAAGGGGGGGGAAACAGGGTTCGAGTCGTGTGACCCGATCAGGGCCTGTGTTATTTTGACGGGGTCGTAAAACTGCCGAAGTTGTCACTTCCCCCAGACTCTGTGGCGTGGCTCTTAATTTACATGCGGCTAAAAGCTATCCCCCCTTTTTACAATCAACATTGGGTTCCTCTTTGATCCTCATTGTAAGAGACCACAGACGCTACAGTTCCCCCTTTTCATCTGACGAAGTCCGTATGACATCGTCGGATGACAGTTATCGTTTTGGTCGGATGACAGGTGGATCATGAGGGTCAAGTGGCTAGTGGTTTCTTAATTGTTGTTTTTCTTCAGCCTTCGGTTCCTGAGGTTATTCTCGGACAGCCTCCCATCACGATGGATGGATGGTAGGTGAGTCGGGCAGTCGGGAGCAGGTGTTTGTTACGGCTGGGGCGCCAGCTCGATGAGGTCCGTCTCTGCTCCGGGCGTTGTAATTTCCCTCCGGGGTTTCCATCGGAGACCCCCGGACACGGCCGTTGTGAGCTTGGCTGTGGAGGTTCTCATCTGGTTGAATTTTCTGTACAGGAGGAAAGCGATGCCCAGGGTTAGGGTATTGCCGAAGATCATAGAGACACATAGCGCAGTGTCAGCTGCGGTCCAGGTTTGGACCACAGGAGAGTTATTCAGGATGGGTATTCGGGACAATGCTTGGAGGGCTGTATCAAGGGGAGCAATGTCAATGAGCTGGGGCCCCCCCTTTCTCAATCCACAATTCTAACTCGGGAGCGAGGGTGAAGTTGTGGTCCTTGAAGAAGGCGGGGATTTCCAGTTCCGACTGGTATTCTTCGCTCGGGAGGTGGTACAAGGCCAAGTCGTCCAGGTGGAGGATGGCTCCTCGTGGTACTTGGACCCACATGCTCTGATCCAGCAGGTTGATACGAGTCGCAGTGTCGTGTTGGTCGTAGATCAGTGTGGCGGTGCGCACGGGAGTGTTGACGAGCCACCTGTCACCTACGATCTCTGCTTGCGTCTCGGTGACTAGGGTACGAGGCGTTGCGTCGGTGGGGCAGCGGATATTGCTGAGCATAGGTTGCAACCCGCAGATTCCCTCCGTGTTGTCTCGGAGGAAAGGTTTGCTTGGGCAGAGATAATGAATGTCTTTGGTCAGGGTGCACATGTGTAGGTTTGGGGCTAGGTACAGCTGTGTGTCGCTGTCATGGTACGCGACTACCTGAGGAGTGCGCACCTTGAGGTGGGTGTTACCTTTCCAAAAGCCTACATTAATAATGTCTTTGAGTCGGTAGATTCGGCTCGACTCGATGATGGGTAAATTAAGGAGGAAACCCATTTCTTTCTGCTCGGGATCCACATACAGGGGAATGGCGCTTCCCAAGGAGTAGGCCAGGTGTATCTGCAGCGGGTCAGTGGGTGCGTTGATCGCAGATGCCAACACGTTTTGCACCAGGCTTAAGGGTATCAGGTACGGTGGGATTCTACCCATGGCTAAGCTGTCGATGGACGAGCTTATTTCCCGTAACATGTCCGTCATTAAGGCGGTAACTAGCTGTGTTTGGGCAAAGTCATTTTGGAAGACGGTGAATAACTGTTTCATGGAGTTCACGGTCTGGTTCAACAGGACACTGTGGGTGTTTAGAATTACCACAGTTCCTCTCAACGTCTTGCCGATAGTCTGTAGAGCGGCACTCTGTGTGGTGAGTTGCTCTTTGAGCTGTGGAAGTTCAGTTTGGATTTCAGCCACATGTCGTCTTACTGTGGCGATGTTCACTGCGTTGACACTGGACATACCAATGTTAAACAGAGTTCCGACGGCGGCAGCGGCTCCGAGCAGCGCTCCCAGGAACCGTTTGGGGCGGCGGTTGTGTCCACCTAATTCTGCCTGGGTGACGGTCATCTTCTCTAGTTGTTTTAGCATGTGCGTGACATCAGCATCGGCGTGGCGGAGAGAGTCCTCTGTCCAGCGAGCACCGGCCCAGCTGTACTGGGCTACTGCACGGGGGTAGTGTGCGTTGTAGACGTTGCGGGGGTCAAGTCGGACATACACCTTCTGAGTGTGGGTTCGGCAGTTGGTGATCAGAAGTCCAGGTTGCTCTCTCAGTACGATGCCCGAGGCTGGACCCGGTGTGATGATGTCTGGTGGTGGCTGGCCTCTGATTGTCTGGAGGCACAGGAGCAGGATCCACAGTGGCATCCTGTTACAGGCAAGAGAGAGAGAGAGAGAGAGAGAGAGGGAGAAAGAGAGAGTGTGTGTCAGTGAGATTTGTCCCAGGTGGGTGGGACAGTCTTCTCGTTTCGGGGACGGCGGTTGTGTTCAGCTTGCATTGGCCCCTAACTGTCTTTCTCTGTTAGTGGCCACATGTCTCTTGATCTGGTTCCTGTGAACCCATTTGAGAACTGGTTCTCTTTGTCCCTGGTTTAGCTGAATCTGGTATGCGACGGGAGAGAGTTTGTTCATAATCTCATGGGGTCCCGTCCAGTGGGGCAGAAATTTCTTTGACAATCGTCGGGAGCCTGTCAAAGGTGGCGGGTTGAAGTTGTAATACCAGACCTTGTTGCCCACCTCCAGTTCTTGGTGTGAGGCTTTGCGGTCGTAGTAGGCTTTCTGACCTTCAGCGCTCTTTTGCAAGTGTTGCTGAGCAAAGGCAAAAGTTGTTTTTAAATGTCTATGGAGCTCATCGAGGTACTGGAATGTGGTGTACGCGGTGACCAGGTTGGAGTCGCCGGGTTGGTACAGCAGGTGTAGTGGCAGAGTCATCTGCCGCCCAGTCATGAGTTCAAAAGGGGATACCCGTGTTGATTCCTGCGGGGTGGCTCTGAGGGCCATCAGCACGAGGGGGAGTTTCATATCCCAGTCTTTTTGGTTAGCAGACACGTACTTTCTCAGCATGGCGACTACTGTGCGATTCGATCGTTCAACTTGCCCTGATGCGATTGGATGGTAACTGACGTGCAGTCTAGCCTGTATCCCCAGGCATTTCCAGATTTGTTGCATGATCTCGGCAGTGAAATGGGTGCCTCTGTCTGAGTTGACTTTCAGTGGCAATCCGAACCGTGAGAAAACGTGGTTTAACAGGAGGTATGCTGTGGTCTGGGCGGTGTCGTTGGGTGCTGGTAGACACTCCACCCACTTGGTAAACTGGCACACCACTGTAAGAAAGTACTTGTTGCCTCTTGTGGACCTGGGCAGGGGTCCTACCCAGTCGATTTGTAGGTCTGACCACGGAAATGTGATTCCTCTGCGTTGCAGTGGGGCTCTGTGGTTCGGGTTTGCCGGTTGGAACTGACAGCAAACCAGACACTCTCTGACATACTCCGCAACATCTTGCTGCATGCCGGGCCAATATGCCACCTGTTTCAGTGTGTCATACGTGGCTCTGGTGCCGTGGTGTCCCGCACATGGTGTGTCGTGGGCGTACATTAGCATCACCCCCCTTTGCGATCGTGGCACCACAAGCCGTGGCGTTGTGCTGCCATCGGGTGCAAACCACAGAATGTCGTCCTGTATACGCATCATGTGTTTGGAGTTGTATAGTTGCTTGAGGCTTGAATCCTCAGAGAGGTCAGAGTCAGAGATAGGGTGGTCGGAGGGGTCAGAGAGGTGGTCGAAAATTGTCTTAATTGCCGTGTCAGAGGCTTGCATGTCCGCGATGTCGTTGTGTGAAATCTGCGGCGTGAGCGCTAGTGACTGTGCGGCGGCCATCGTGGCAGGTGCTGGTCGCTTGCTGCGGGTTAGCACTGCCACGGCGGGGCTGGGTGTGGGGTTTGGAGGTTCCCACATCTCGCCGTGTAGTGCGCCCATCTTTGCGAGGGCATCGGTCTGGTCATTTAAGTCTTTGTCGGGGCCGGGTAGTTTCGAATGGCCTTTGACCTTTTTCCAGTACACCGTCAGTTCATGTGTACTTGTGATGTTGTCACATTCCTGGAACAGGTGTTGGTGCTTGACTGGCTTGTTGTTAGCGGTCTTGAAACCATTTTGTTTCCAGGTTGGAAGGTGGCAAATGAAACTGAGCCTGGCGTAGTTAGAGTCTGAACAGATGAGTAGTTCTTTGAAGTTATGGGCTGACGCGATCTGACAGGCTATGAGAATGGCTGCTATTTCTGCATATTGCGATGACTGGGGGCCCAGCATGAAGTGTCGTGGTGGGCACGGCTGATCGTTCACCCATAGCACACCTGCACCTGCTTTGAGGGTGCCGTCGTGGTTGTAGGAGCACCCATCGACGTAGGCCGTGGGCATGTCTTGGCACGCGTTCAGTTCAAAGTACCTGTGACAGGTGAGTTGTTGTTGTTGGGGTTCTTGTTCATCAGCGGCAGCTGTAGGCGTGTCATCAGAGCAGTTCTGGCATGCAGCCAGGCCATTACCCAGCGCAGACTTGTGGTTCTGTGCATATCGTGCCTCAACGTTGCGGCCTTGGAGGGCCATCAGCCATGTGGCGTTACGTGAATTAGTGACTACGCCATCTCGGATGCGTTGGCTATTGAGGAACATTACGGGCTGGTGGCAAGTCTCTATGATAACCTTCTGCGCCCCAATGTAGTTGGAGAACCGCTGTATGGCCCACACCGTGCAGAACAGAGCTTTTTCACAGTCCGAGAACTTGCACTCCGGTGGGAGAAGCGTTTTGCTGGCATATGCGACCACCTTTTTGTCTTGGTCATGTCGTTGATAAAGGCCAGCACTAAGACAGTGGTCGGAAAACCCGGCTTCCAGGTAGAATTCCTTCTGTGGATCTGGGTAAGCAAGGCATGGGGCTGTGCATAAATGTCTTTTTAGTGCTGCCATGGCGTGTTCCTGAGCTTCGGTCCAGACAAACGGTGAGTCTTTCTTTAGCAGGGCTGTGAGCGGTCTGGCAATGTCTGAATAGTTCTCGATGAATTGTCGGGAGTAATTGCATACCCCAAGAAAACTGCGTAGCTTAGAAACAGTAGTAGGGGGCTTGATGTTTTGAATGGCATGAATTCGGTTAGATTGAGGTTCAATGCCTTGGGATCCGATGAGCAGGCCAACGTAGTTGACCTTGGTTCGGCACCATTGTCCCTTGTGGAGGGCAATCTTGGCACCGGCTGCGGATAATTGGTTCAAAACATAGTCTATTTCTTTCAGGTGGTCGTCCACCGTGGCGCTCTTCATGAGAACGTCGTCTACGTAGATTAAGTTGCCTCTTACTCTGGCATCCGGGCAGGCTTTGTTAAGGAAGATGTTGAACTCAGCTGGTGAGTTAGCATATCCGAACGGGCACCTGTTGAAGGTGAATTGTCGGTTGCCAAATGTGAAGGCCAGCTTGTGTTGATCTTCTGGATGCACTGGGATGGTCCAGAATCCAGAGGCCACATCAAGTGTAGAGAAGATTGTGGCCCCCCTTATTCGGGGTATTTCTTGTTCCAACTGAGTCATTGGCCACCTTGACAGCGGCACCTGTTGATTCAATCTCCGATAGTCTATTGTTGGGCGCCAAGTGCCGTTGGGTTTGAGCACGGGCCAAATTGGGGCGGAGTAGGTGCTGTTACATGGACGGATGACACCTTTGTCGAGCATGGACTCGATAATCTTCTGCACTGGTTCGTATGAAGCGATTGGAATCTTGTACTGCTTGACAAACGTGGGAGGCGCACCGGGTTGTGTTGGGATGCGCACCGTGTGGAGGTTTGTGAGACCGCAGTCTAATGAGTCTTTGGCAAAGGAGTCTTTAAACTTATAGAGGACTCGTCTGAGTCCCTGACGTTCTGTCTCATTTTGGAGCGCGTTAGCGTCTCGTAGAATTTGTTGCACTTGAGACTCAAAACCGGGGTACGGTTCCTCCCCCTGGGTGTCATCAGTCAGTTTGGTATGGAGGGGTGCAGCTAGTTCATCCGTTTCCATGACAGGCTGTTGGGAGACTGTGTATATTACAAGGTGACTGTCCTCTGTCAGCTCTGTTCGGCAGACCTGGTCTTTGGCCGCCGGCATGACAGATGTTATGGCGATGAACTTGAAGGGTACAGTGAACAGGGTGTTGTCTGTACATTCTGCTGGTATCAGTGCAGGCGGAATGGGCCCAATGATGGGTAACACAAGTTCAAAGTCATGAAAGTCATTGCTGATTAGCCATCCCAGTCGAAAGGCTTTTGGGATGTTGATGTCCATTGATGTGCAGTTGTTGAACAGGATGTAAACAATACGAGATGACACTTCAGTGAGGGGTGTGGCTTCAAGTGTGAGTCCGAGTTCCACACACTCGGGTGAGGGTTGGAAGAAACTCAGTGTGTGGTTTAAGGTTTGACCACATCGCATGTTGAGCCGCACAGCGACCCCTTTGGTGTATGCTGGTATTGCAGTTCCTTGTTCACTGACAAGCGTGCAGACTTCAGGGATGGTCTGTCCCGACATGAGATTGTCAAGACTGATGGAAAAGGGTGGCTGTGACGTTAATGGAGCCCATACCATTTCGTTACATACGTCCACATGAGCCTGGAGGCGAATCAGAATGTCTGCTCCGATGTAAACATCGTGGGGCGGGTCCGGCAGGACCAGAAAATAATGGGTAAGGCACCTGTGGTTCCATTTCAGGTGTAACGCACAGACTCCTTTGGCGGACACCATAGAGGAGGGGTATGAGTTCAAAGGAAAGCGGGTGCGCTTGCTGGCGTAAAGAGTGTGTGGTGCCTTTTCACTGAGTGACTTGAACAGTGAGAGACTAATGGCTGAGTTATCGGCCCATAGTGCGAGAATAATGTTTGTGGTGGTGATGTCATTCAGCTGTAGGTCATTCATGACCCGGGGGCAGAAGGCATCAGAGTCTTTGGTTAGCTGAAATGTGCAGAGTAGCGAACTTGCACTTGGCTTTGGGGCTGAGGCTGGGTTGTCACAGTGTGCTGCAGGGGGTCCCGTGACCTTTGTGACCTGGCAGTCTGGCTCTGCGGGAGTTCCCGTGACCTCTGTGACTTGACAGTCTTGCTCAGACGATGTGTGTGTCTGAAGGGGCAGAGGGTCACGCACTTGAGCCCAGACTTTCAGCTGTTTGAAGTCCAGTACGGGTTCGAAGCAGTCCAGCAGGTCTTTTCCGATGAGGAAAGGATAAGCGTTCATAGGGGAGACATAGACGGGATGTATCAGGCTCATTGGTCCAATTGTCAGGTGGATGGAAGCTACGTGCTTGAGCTGGATGTCGTTTTGGCTATACGACTGCACATTTAGCTTACAAGTGTGAAGGTTAAGGGTGCGATTTTGCCTCTGTGCTTCAAATCTGAGTCTTTCAAACAGTTGGGCGGATATAAGCGTGAGGTCGGAGCCAGTGTCAACTAGGGCTTCGAGCTTAAATTCCCTTTCCATAGTGATAGTCAGATAGAGTTTTCGAGCCATCCCCTTCTCGATTAGGTTTCCCAGAAGTCTTGGTGTGGGGACCTGTGTGTTGCTTAATAAGCCGTCTGGATATGTGTCAAGTGTCTCATTATGCGTGCAAATAATCAAAACAGCGCTTTCTGGTACGCTGGGCTGCCCCATGATACTGTCTTGATTAGAGGCTGTTGCTGTCAGCTGTCGTGTGGGTGTGCTGCTGACGTGTGGGGGTGCAAAAGTTAGTTCATTAGTCTGTGGTTGGGGAACAGTGTTCAGGGTGGATGATTCAGTTGCAGGAGGGTCAGGCAGGTTGATTTCAGGTATCATGTCTAGTCATGCTGTGCCTGGTCCGTCCTTCTTGTCTTCCTTGTGAGGTTTCTGTCGGAGGAACTCTTTCAGGGTTTTTAAGAGCTCTGTAACCTCAGAAGCAGCTGCACTTTCTTTGCCAGACGTGGGTTCAGGTCTGGGCCTGCCATTGTCCCGTCGAGGGTGGCCTCGTCGCTGGCTTTCTGGGCTGGGTGGACCCGGAGGTTCGTTTCGGCTCCGTCTGGGTTGTCGGCCGGCTTCCCAGGTGCCCACCCCCTTTTGGTTGTGAAAGGGGCGAGGCGGTTCCCAGGATCTTTCAGAGCGATCGCTCTGGTACCGTGGCCGGTCGCCATTATGACCACGCTGCCCTCTGCTGGCGTGGAGTGGTTTGGACTCTCTGTTGACGGGTCGGTAACTGTGGCTCTGTTGGGCGCCCTCTAGGGTTAGCTCTGGGTGGTGCTCAGAGACAGGGCAGATGGTGGGCTGTTTTACAGTCTTTTCAGAAATGGTTTTCTGTTTGACATAAGCTTTGTGAGCCAAGTCTCTTAACTGTTGCATGTCCATGCTGCGCGGGCACGCCAGCACCCCCAGGTGGTGACTGATGGTGGGGTGCAGGTTTCGGAGGAAAAGAGTTTTGAAGTTGATGTCCTCCTCCATGCCTGGGTCGTTACGTGCCCCGAAGTAAGCACGTCGCAGTCTGTTATAAAAGTTCTGTGAGGTCTCGAGTCGGGCTTGCTTGAGTTCCATGGCAGTGATGAGCCCCTGGTCTGACTCGGGATCGGAGTACTCACGAATTAGAGCTTGTCGTAGATGCCAGTAGTCCGCTTTGATGGCCTCTGGTTGTCGATCCAGAAAGCTGCGTACGTCCCGATTAGATGTGGCCCTGAGCAGGTACAGTCTGTCCCAGTTGTTCGCGTGAGCGACAGTTTGCAAGTAAAAGTCTATGTCTTTTAAGTATGCGTGGACGTCGTGTCCTCCTGCCGGGTCTGGGCTGAAGGTAGGAATATTTCTGGCCAGCTTGTCAAGGTTCTTTGAGGCTTTGTGGCTGTCGACCTTGACTTCCTGGAAGGGCGTCCTTTCCTCTGCTGCTGACGGGGATTCGTGGAGACTGGCAGGTGATCTTTTACACAGGGGGCTGTCATCCCCCTTCGTAGTTCTTGCTTCTTGGTGCAAAGGTGCGGAGTAATCGGTCAGGGGAAACTCTGTGTTGTGTGTTTCCCCCTTCCGGTCACGTTGCACTTTATATGATTGTCTCAGTTCTCTGTGCACCATGTCAAGTTCATCTTTGAGCTCGTGTCTTTGCTGGATGAGCTCGTCGATCTCGGCTTGTGCCGACTGCAAATGTTTTGCACAGACTTTAGCGTTAATGTCTCTGTCTTTAAGTTCATCATGGGCTCTCTCCAGGAGGGCTTCGCCACGCCGAAGCTTTTCGTCGAGGTTTTTTCTGGCGTCTTTCTCTGACTGTATTCGTCGGTCGGTGTCACGACGGAGCTCCTCCAGGGTCTCTTGAAGTCTTTCTATTTCTTTTCTTTGTTCTTTGTCTGTTTCGTCATCTTTCTCTGTGTCCAGAAGCTGATCTAGACGAAGCTGGGTGAGGGCTTGGTCTCTCCGGGCCTCCTCGGCTTGAAGCTTTAGCGTTGCTGCCTCCTGTTCCAGGTTGGCGTAGCTCCCTTCGCTTAGCCGTGCCTGTGCGATGAGGACGTGGGCGAGGCTTCCGAGGATCTTGGCCACTTCCTTGTTGGAGTAGCTCTGCGTGGGGTCGTGTGTCATCAGCTGGTCTAGCTCTGTGTCCAGTTGTCCCTGGTTCAGCTGCCCCAGACTTCCTTGACTGGTGGCCGTTAGCGCTTCCAGCCATGTCGTTAGGCGGTCCCACGGGACGGCAGGGCTGGGGGCACGGGACATTACTGCGAACGAGAGAAACACAGCACACACACACACACACACAGAGAGAGAGCCAATGCAAGCTTGTTCTAAGCTAACGAGCTATCGTACGGATAGCTGGGAATTTTGGCTAACTGATGTAGACAGTTAGATAATTAGACAATTCAGACAATTAGGTGGGCGGTAGCCCTGGTTGTCACTTGGTGAACTGCTGCTCGGTCGTCCCGGGACTATCTAATTCTCCTTGGGGTCTCTTGGTGAACTGAAAGAAACACAAACGTGATAGTCCAACAGTGAGGATAGGAAAGAGCACAGTGGAAACAAACACAAGATGAATTGGTCTGTAATGAAAGGAATGTCAGCGTGCGCGCCGGGAGTGTTAGGGAAAATTACTAGGCTTAATGCTCAAGATATACTAAAATTCGGCTTGTACTATGGGTTGTCCCATTTAGCTCATCCGGGGTGAATTGAGGTCGCTCAAGTGGAAACCCAGCGGTGTGGTTGGCCTTTCAAACGCTTCCAAACACCCACTGCCGTGTCCCCGGTCCCCTGCCACTCTGTGTCGCGTTGCGCCCACTCAAACAGCTTATGACTTTAAACACAACCCGACACACCAGTCCATCAACCGCCAGCCCGCGCAGCAAAATCGGAACGTCCCCAGAACCCTCTTTTTCAAGAGTGGCCCCGCTCAGGCCCCGGTTTAGGGATTAGTCCCAGAGATTGCCTTGCGTGCGTGAGCTGGACTGGTTGACTTCTTTGGAGTGTCGAATTGCTGATGTCGCCACTGCGTGCCGCAGCCGCGGACAGAGATACAAGAAACCGAGACTCACACACAGCCGGTGTCGGTTATGTCGGTCGGGCCACCCCCCCCCCCCTCCGGAGACCAGCCTGTGACGATTCTCAATGCACCTCGGACGCGTGAGCCCTACAATGGATACACAAAGAGGGTAAACAGGTGGAATTAAAATGAATTAAAAGCTCCCCTGTTCACCGGATCAAAGGCCTTTTGATTGTAGGTGAGAAGGAAGTGGAAGTTTAAATATCAAGAGCAATTTAGCAAAAAGGCAAAAGTTTCTGTCAAGTAGTGATAAAACAAAAAGCACCTTTGATACTGTTTGTAATTACCAGACTGAGCTTTGTTCCCGATGGGAGGGGAAAAGAAAACTTTTGCAGAGAGAGGAAAAAAAAAAAAAAAAAAAAAAAAAAAAAATAATAATAATAATAAAAAAAAAAAATAAAAAAAAAAAATTAATAATAATAATTTTTAATTAAAAAATTAATTAAAATTAAAAATTAAGATTAAAAATTGAAAATTAAAAATTAAAATAAAATTATAAATAAAAAAAAAAATAAAAAAATGAGATAAAAATAAAAATTAGAAGCTCAACTTAATTCAAATTAAATTCAAAGCAAGTTTAAATGAAATTTAACTAAGCCTGTAAGGAAAATCAAATAAAAGAAGGCCAATCAAAAATCCTACCCTATAACGATTAATCTCTAAATGGGAGTTATCCAAATAAAAGAATTAATCAGGAAGGGCGTAGGGATTTAGTGTTGCGCTGACTTAACAGGGTATAGCCACACGGTGGCGTCCTTCCTTCCAATTGGACTGTCTGTGACTTAAACCTAATTTCACTTTGGGTTAGAGGAAGTTATGTTTCTTTTTAAACTTCAAATTCGAATAAGGGTGTTTAATCAGCGAGAAAGGAGATTTGGTTGTTGCTAGAAAAATTGTATAAATGAAACTGTGTACAACAGTAAGCAATAAACAATTTATAGGCTCAAACTTATTTTGTTAAGGCGGAATCAAATAACGGAGAGTGAAACTATCCGAATTTATCCACACGATGGCGCTATTGCGCCCGCCCTAGACTAGAGTTAGTTAGGCGGAAATGCTCACCAGATGGCTTTGTCTGGTTCTAGAGTCGCCCTCTGGCGGTTTGCAAGCGGCGTTGCAATTTCTGAGTCGCCTTCGCGTTTTGCAAGCGGCGTTGCAATTCTTGAGTCGCCCTCTGGCGGTTTGCAAGCGGCGTTGCAATTTCTGGGTCGCCCTGGCGTTCTTCGCTTTACTGGCTCTTGCAAATCATTTACAAATGACTGGTGCTCTAGATGCACGCGTAACAAGACGGGTGAATGCAGGAATTTTCCGTCTGCCTATTCACGCATTTTACATGGACTCCAATAGACATTTATCAATATGGCTGACGGTTTTCAGCATCTCTGATTCAAATGTTTTAGGTCTCAAGTCTTTGGTTAGCTAAGCCAGACTTAAACCAGGAGTTATCGTTTATCTTAACGATATAATAATTATTCTGAGGCCCCTTATATTGTACAGGAGAGTCTCGTCCTGTCCCAATCTTCCGCACAGATAGAAACTTTTGTAGTTCAGATCAAGCGGGATAACGCAACGTACGTGTCTACAGACATCATCAAAATCTCATTATTTTGATGGAACACATAATATATTGCTCGAGTCAAATGTATGGATTTTCTACAATACATTCGTTTGGAAATCACGCGGATAACCCTATTGCGCCCACGGCTGCAGTTTTTCGTTTCAAAATTGGATTTTTGTACCGTTCATATTTTCATTAACATAATCCGGCTACTTCAACATTTCTCAGCATCTGTTTATGCTTGGGTTCGCCTTGCGCGTACCGTTCAATTAACAAAACAACACCAAAACAAAACGAAACAAAAACGCGCGTGCAGGTTATTAATACTCCAAAAATACACAATGAATAGAATATGAATATCACTCACACATACACAAACGTTTGAAACTTGCTCGCATTTTTCTCCACCATAAAATATGTAACAACAACGAGTTTATGAGTTTAATGTCTCGGGGAATAATTAACTCAAAAGGGGTTCAATATTCAATATTCATGAATTTATGAATATAATTTGCCCGTCATTCATTACGTATTAAAAATTTCCCGATAGGGAAAATTGTTTAATTAAATACAAGTAACCCTTTATGAAATTGCTTGAAATTATCCTACTAAGTTCGTCCACCAAATTAGTAATAGACTTTTCAACTCAATTCTCCATAAGGGATCACTGCTTTACGAGCGCATAAGAAACATTAACTTTACTGATCAGGACAAGTTCAATATTTCAAATGGTCATACAGTTTACTTTACTAACATAGTAGCATAAGCAGTTAGGTAACTTAGATCGCAAGTTTCATTGACTTTGTGTATGTGGGAGAACAACAGACCCAACTCATTAAATGTCTTTCTGGAGGTTTAATAAACACAGACTAAAAATAACACTACGATTCACACAGAAAGTACACACTAAATATGCATCAAGAAAGTAGACATGTAGATATTAACGAAAGAATACATAAAAGAGAATAATGAATAGACTGAAATTAGAGAGAGATAAAAGAGAGAGATGGGAGAGAGAGAGAGATGAGAGAGAGAGATGGTACAAAGCATTTAGAGGTAAAAACACAACTTTCCTTCAGTTCAACAACTACGACCTTCACGGAGCTTGTCCCAACGGGACAATACACACCTTCTTTACAGCAGTTTAAATTTTATAAGAAGAAGAATACTTGCATTTCTTTTGGTTTCGTTTTGGCTTCTCGCTTGTGTGTGTGTGTATATGTTTCTGCGTCTCAGGTAATTCTCTCCGAGGTCGGGAGGTGACGTAGTTTTCCTTTAGCGGCGCTTCGGGTCTACCTCCTGAAGAAGCCTGTGGCTTAAGTTGATGGAACGAGGAACAAAGGATTGTTGAAGACCGGATTGTAGAAACGGAGTTTCTTGAAGAGGAGTTTCCAGAAGAGAAGAGTTCAGAGGAGAGTTTCAGAAGTCAAGCCGGGAAGAAGTTTCAGAAGCGAAGAGGGGAAGAAGAGGGTAGATTGTGGCCTCCACTGGTCTTTTAAGAGAATTAATCCACGCCCCCTTCTGGCTAATTCACCCAATCCAGAGGGTGAATTCGGTAGCGGGAAAAGTTCTCTTTGTCTCATTTTATGGCCTATTTTGCATGTTCCTGAGGTGTCGTAAAGGGGGTGTTGATTTTGTATGGTTTTACTCCCAAGTCGGCTAAACATATTAATGATACATTTCACAATCCCATTTTGTGCATCATTGAGTGAGTCAAAGAAATAGGAATATTTAGGTATCAAACACCTTATGGCTGGGAGATATTAAAACAGAGATACAATTTTACACAGGAATACAAGCATTTAAAATGAGCTTACATTGTTTCTATGCCATGACTGAGTAGGCCTGAGTCAAGGAGCATGCATATACACACCAAGCTACCTCGTATACAGTCTAGAATAGTCTTAATTAAAGCTTCATAAGGAATGTGTGTGTGTGCTCGTGAGTCCTTGTGTATTGACAGGAGCCTTGGCGCCTTTCGGTCTGGGGAATGAAAAGGGGGGGGAAACAGGGTTCGAGTCGTGTGACCCGATCAGGGCCTGTGTTATTTTGACGGGGTCGTAAAACTGCCGAAGTTGTCACTTCCCCCAGACTCAGGGTGCGAACTACGGGGGAGCTAGGGGGAGCTCGGCTCCCCTAAATAAGACGTGGGCTCCCCTGAAAACGTGATTTGAGAAATTTTGGGGGGTCTCAAAAATATTGACACCGTGTTATTTTGAGGTGCAATTTCAGTTTTCTGTAATGTGATCATCGTGGATTATTATATGTAAAATTGCTAAAAATATATAATTAATTCATGCATGACGGCAATTTAAATCTAATTCACTTCCATAAAGATAACTATACATGCTGTTCTTGTCATGACCATCAAGGTGTGGTGGCGCTGCGGTGCAAATTCCACTCATGTTTAGTACATGTCAACGCAAAGATTCGCAGAAAAAACTAAAACGAATATCCACTTCTTGATCTTGGATTTCTGGAAGAACAGCAAAGGAAGCTGACCCCAGGCCTCTGTGGTCGATTCTGTGATAAGGCATGTTATTCCCAATTATGTGTTGTGGCTGGGTTGATATAGGTCTGCGCGACTATCGATGTCCTAATAAGACTAACGTTAATTAAATGGAGGAATTATGGTATTCTTCTGTATGACGAGTAACTTCAACCGTTGTTCATGTGAACTCAAAGACAGCCGGATGCTTTGTTTATAGATTTGTGGACTTTTTGACCTATCAATTCTTGTTCTTTCTTCCTTCATTAAAATCAAAGATGTTCTTTAATGATTGTAAATTGTATATTAAGAGTCTCCGCAATGCATTAAGCAATAGATTGACCCGTTCACCAGTGTGTGAAGGAATATACACGTCTTCTCTTCCACGCGCACAACCCCCCCCCCCCCCCCCCCCACACACACACACCCGAAAAGTGGGCTCCCCCAAAGGCCACGATATAGTTCGAACACTGCCCAGACTCTGTGGCGTGGCTCTTAATTTACATGCGGCTAAAAGCTATCCCCCCTTTTTACAATCAACATTGGGTTCCTCTTTGATCCTCATTGTAAGAGACCACAGACGCTACAATAGTTATGTGTGTTAGATTTGATTAATTTATTGTAATGTCCTTGAAAACAAATGCATTCAACATTGTGAAAGTAAGTCAGTAAGTAATTCATTAAAATGTAAGGTAGCACATTAAAATACTGTATTGTGTGACATTATGTAATTCAAAGTATATAGTACAATGTATTGCTAAGTAATAACACATTGTATTGTTATTGACTACAAAGTGTATATTTTTAGTCATTTGAATGAGTCAAGCTAAATAAAATATATATTATATTCATAGTATATTGTTTGTGTGTTCTGAATATATTGGTAATTAATTTGTAATTTATTAAAACACAAATAAAGTATGCTAGAACACAAAGTGTACTTCTAATACAAATAAAGTTGTAATGAGGACTCAGGTGGATTGGGATCCATGTGCAGTTTATTGGAAACACACAAACTCACAGTAGTAACAGGCAAAGGTCGGTAGCCAAGAATTAACAGTAGTATCACAGGCAAGGCGTAAATCTTAATCATACCAGGCAAGGGTCAGGGCAGGCAGCAAACAGTCGAATAACCAGAGTCCAGGCAAACACAGGTCAAAATGGCAGGCAGCAAGAATCAGAGTCGATAAACAGGCAGGGTCGTAAACAGGCAGATCAGAAACAACAATGGGTAAATGCTCAGAAATGTCTCCGGGGCAGAACAAGACTTCGCAGTGTGTGTGAGTGTGCTCAGAGAATATATAGGCCAGCTGATGGGGAACAGGTGGATGGTAATCAGTCCCGGCATGTGGGATTATGGGAAATGAAGTCCATGAGTGAGTTAGTACTCTGGTGAGCGCGACCTCTGATGGCCGACGGTGGGATCTTCACCAGCGGTTGTGACAAAAGTGTACTATAACACGAATAAAGTATACTTATAATACAAATAAAATATACTTAACACAAATAAAATATACTTATAATACAAATAAAGCACATTTAATATCACTAAAGCATGTAATTAGTCATTATACTTAAAGTGTACTAAATATACTTAAAGTTGTTCCAATTTAGCACACAAAAGTATACTAAATACACTTAAAGTTGTGCTTTAACACAATTTAATTACAACTAAAATATACTTAGTACAAAATTAGTTGTGTCAAAATAGCACACTTCAAGTTAACTAGTCATTAACACACTTCAAGTATACTGAAAATGAGTCTGGCCGCAAGTATACTTAGTATACTTTTTTTTCACTAGGGTTGCCTCTATTGTTTCATGGTGCAAACTGCCCCATTCAGTTTCAGTCTCCCCAACAGACATTCACATCTGCTGCCAGATTATGGCTCTAAATATTATTATTTTGTCTTCATTGTAATTACTAACGACTCTCTATTCAAACTGTTCTATTTAAATCAAACTTCTCACTTCACCTTCCCTGGAACTCTATCAAATCCCTTTCTTGAAAATAGAAACATTTCAGTAGTTTCACATTTCAAACATTTTCATAAAAATAAAGTATTTGCTCAGGTGCATCTTAGTGCAAGCTAGCATTTTACCTTAACACACCATCAAAACGCAATTCAAATCTCAAAAACAATTTATGAGATTAAAATCATGTTTTTACTCCAAAAATACTTTATATTACTTTACACTTCATAGTTGAGAGTCAGTTGAGTGTTTTAAATAACCTTCTGTGATCTCTTTTGGATTCGGGAATATATAATATTTCAACCTTGGGGTCAGGTCTACCCTTGTGCATGTCTATGTGCCTGGGCTTGATGCACCTGGAGCATTTATGGGTAGATCTTGCATCTCATCAAGGCCGAGGTCAGGGATCTTTGGCTTGAAAAGGTGACCACTGGTCTAGAGTGTCCATGCAGTGTCCATATACTTGCACCTAGTTTATTTTTGATAAATCCTGATAGGCTATGTGCATTGAAAATTGTGTACAAACATTTTGTACATACGCAACTTTTATACATCAGGCCCCTGGTGATATAGAGAGTGGGATTAGACAAATCCAAAGACTGCGATTTCCTAAACCGTCTACTTCATTGTAAGCTTTCTCTTTGAGGAAGCCTTTGATTGGGTGAGGAAGACTTGCTAATATATGCAGTATACTTCTAGCGCTTCATTCCACATTAGAACGTGCTGATAGATATATATATAACAACTGAGCTGCACTGCATCCAAATGAAGGGCTTTTATATGGCTTGTTTTTCAGTGCAGGTGACAAGGTCAGGTGATTGCAAAGCAGAGACTTTAAAGTACCCCTGATACCCGAGGTGGATCAATCACAGTAATTTGAGTGCGGAGAGGTGTGATAATGTTTGAGGAAACCATTATGAGTGAAAGATTAAAGAACATCCTTATTCACCACCACCTCCTGCTTCTAATGCACTTGAGCTTCTCTATTGGCTCTCTGGAGACAGACCACAGATAGAGAACTATTACCTTAAACATGGGAAAATGAGGAGAATGGATGAGACACTGTGAGAAATGTAATGATAATAACCAAGAGATGAATGTCAGCACATAAATAAGGTAAAGATTTAATGTCTGACACCAGAATCCGAGAGGTTCCATTCTAAACTGAAATTGGATATTTTATATTACACCTTAAGAATCCAATTTAGTGGTTATGCACATTAACGGTATAAATGGCTTTGCTAAGCAGCACTAGATAGACTCACCCTCTGTAGAGATGTATCCCCTTCATTTGAAATCGTATAGCAAGCACACAATGGCTCATACTGTTGGCTGGTGTTTTGTGTATCAGGCTTGGCAGGTGGCTTATGTTTGATAAGCTTTTGCTATTCGAATACAAATGGGCAGATTTAAGGGGCCAGGGAAGTTGATCTTGGACTGTGACTGTGAAAAGCTTGATGCATTTGTCCCCTGATTTACTGGTTCATGTTTAAAAAGACCTTATGTCACAGATTTTATTTCTATGTGCATGAATTTAAACGCAACAATAAAAATCTATCATCTTTTTTTTTCCAGAACCTTGTTTTGTTATTCAAAATCACGCTTTTCCACTTCACTTTGTCTCACACTTTTAGTCAGGGCCACACTGTTAAACATACATTGTTGATAAATCAACCAGACATGAGTCAAATTCTTTAGCAAGTCTTAAAGGAATAGTTAAACAATTCGTCTTTTACTCACCCTCATGCAATTTCGCAACCCTCAAGCTAGCATGAACAAAACATGACAATCTATTTGATCCTGTATGATTTGAGAATGTTACAAAAGCATCTGACTTTAATTGATCAGGGGCCTGCATTGCATAAGCACAAAAAAGCATGGAAATGTCCATACACAATTTCCCACACACAAAATATATAAAAATAAACTAGGTGTAAATATGTGCTCACCGTACACACTCTTTACTGGAGTGAGCGAAGAAATTAACTAAACAGAAATAAATTACATCAGATATACATGTGTAGATTAAATATTTCACTCTCATTAATAGAGTTCAGCACTGAAATTTCATAATTATCCAGAAGGTACAACATTTTTATAATGATTTAAATATTTACTATTTAAATATATAAATATTTTATAACAAAAATGTAAATATTTGTAGTGGATGCAACTCTTTTCCTGTGGCATATTGGCCCTCATTTATCAATCTTGCGTAGAAACGGGCGTATATGTTGGCATAAGATTATGCTTACACTCCTCTCACCGCCTGATTTATTAAGCCTCTGCAATCCAGGTTTACGCATTAAGTGCCCTTGATAAATGCTGCGGCGATCGTCATTATAATAACACGTCCCTATATATTCAAGTCTCTGCCTCCCCCACGCCTTCATTTTACGCCATGGACACACGGAAGATGACAAAGAAGCGAAACTTCTCTGACGTGGAGATCGAGACCATCACCAGGTGGAAAAAAATGAAATTGTTTTATTTGGGAGTTTAAGCCTTTAACTCTCACCCCTAGAAGGAGCCAATGAAAAAAAATATTTTTCTTAAAATTCTTATTATTGAACATGAAAAAATGACCTCAGGCTGGGGCGTTTTTGTTTATGGTAAATCTTATTTTACATTAACACTAGTTTATGATGTTTTTTGAATGTTGAATGAAACTCATAACAATGTTGAATGAAACTTGTAACAATGTTAGTACAGTATATATTTATTGTACTATATATACAACCAATCAGGCATAAAATTATGACCACCTTCCTATATTAAGTTGGTCCCCATTTTGCTGCCAAAACAGCCCTGACCTCTCATACCATGGACTCCACTAGACCCCGGTCCTCCCCGCTCCCACAGGTACTGTCCCAGTACGCTCCAGCCTGTACTATTCCCTGACCGAGGGCACGCTCAGCACGGATGCACTGGTGCACAACTGGCCGCAGGGCCTACGCAAGTATGCATTCCCCCCAGTGAGCCTTCTTGAACAGCTTCTGTGCAAGGTAAGGGAGGACAAGGAGCAGGTCATCTTGGTCACCCCGTACTGGCACGGCCGGACCTGGTTCCCAGAACTAGTACTCCTTGTGACAGCCCTTCCCTGGCTGATTCCTCTGAGACAGGATCTCCTCTCTCAGAGACGGGGCACCCTGTGGCACCCGCGTCCCGATCTCTGGAACCTCCACGTGTGGCTCCTGGATGGGACACGGCAGGTTTGAGTACCCTACCACCTCTGGTGGTGGCTATAAACACTTCCACTAGGGCCGAGTCCACGAGACAGGCCTATGCATTGAAGTGGAACCTCTTCGTCAGTTGGTGCTCTTCTCGCCAAGAAGACCCCTGAAAATGCCCGATCGGGTCAGTGCTGTCATTTCTCCAAGAAGGGTTGGATCGAAGGCTGTCTCCATCCACCTTGAAGGTTTATGTAGCTGCTGTTGCCGCCTACCATGACCGCGGTAAGCCGGTAACTAAGCACGACCTGGTCATCAGGTTCCTGAGGGGTGCGAGGAGACTACATCCTCCTTGTGCTCCTCTCGTACCATCTTGGGACCTCTCAGTAGTTTTAAGTGCAAAGGGCCCCATTTGAGCCGTTGCGTTCAGTAGATGTTAAGTTCTTGTCTATGAAGATAGCGCTCCTGACTGCACTGGCCTCCATCAAGAGGGTAGGGGACCTGCAGGCATTTTCGGTTGACGAAGCATGCCTGGAATTCAGGCCGGGTGACTCTAATGTGATCCTGAGACCCCGGCCTGGATATGTGCGCAAGGTTCCCACCACTCCGTTCAGAGACCGGGTGGTGAACCTGCAAGCGCTTGGAGGAGGCAGACCCAGCCTTGGCACTGCTCTATCCAGTATGCACTCTCCACGCTTACGTAGACATGACGCAGTGTTTCAGGACCTCAGTCCAGCTCTTTGTCTGTTATGGTGGGAAGCTGAAAGGGAAGGCTCTCTCAAAGCAAAGGTTGTCTCACTGGATAGTGGACACCATTGTTTTGGCATACCAGCAGCAGGGGTGCCCATTTCCCCTTGGGGTCAGGGCACAGTCCACTCGGAGTGTGGCCTCCTCTTGGGCTTTAGTGCATGGCGCTCCGCTAACAGACGTCTGCAGAGCTGCAGGCTGGGCGACACCGAACACATTCGCCAGATTTTACAATCTGAGGCTCCACAAATAGTGGAGCCTGTATCCGACTATGTACTCACCTTTACAAGTGGCCGGTAATGGTGACCCCCACATATGTATTTCATCTAATTTCGGACAGACTGCTAAGGCAGTGTAACAGTTTAATGATCTACAGCAAAATAGAGAGCTTTGGTGAGAACTAAACACATATTTAATCACTACAGTAGTGATTTCTCGCTAGAAATGACATCAGAAGTGTAATATATTGGCTAGGTAACGTGGGGGAGAGGACGCTGGCGTTGTCTGTTCACCGCTTCTCCACCCACAACAAATCATGTTAATGTACTATTAGATTTACATTTTATTTTATGTCCTTATGTTTGTGACTAGTCTAACAGTCAGAGCTACAATTGGGACTGTTGCTGATTGCTGGCAGCCACTGAGAGGTCGTTGAGAGGTCGTTGTTCGTCGTTTCGCCGTTTCACCGTTTTCAACCGCTTCTCTAATGTTTACGTTTGAATTGCTGCGGTTGGTTTCTGGTTTGGAGGACATTTGATGTTTCTCGCCGCGGGTGCTCACTGGTGGTCTCCCTTGGGCTTGGGCTGCATGGTGGCTGAAGTTTGCACCGGGCTAGCGTCATCCGGGCTCTCGTCGTCGGTGTCCGGCATGATGTTGGGATGTTCTGCTTCTCGGCTGCGCCGCTGTTCCGTCCTGCATTGCGACCGTGGAGCGGCTTGGACATCTGCGCCGGCCCCGGTGTGTCCACAGAAGTGCCCGGAGGAATGTTCTGCCTCCTGCATGGTGCTGCAGCGATCCCCATCATTTGAATCATCATGAAGAAGACCCATCATCTGGTCTTCAGCTGTCGTGCCTCGGCGATGTCATCGGGACACTGCCGCTGGGAGAAATCTGAAACATGGAGTGGACCACAGTGTGCTACGGAGCTAACAGTGTGCTGCGGAGCTAACAGAGACTTCCACCATCAGCTGTTTTCTGTCCACCATCAGCTCTGTTTCTGTTCATCATCAGCTCTGTTTCTGTTCACCATCAGCTCTGTTTCTGTTCACCATCAGCTCTGTTTCTGTTCTGTTTTCTGTGTTGGTTGATTGTTTGTAGTATTCTATATTTTTACTTGTTATTCATTTTTTGTTGTTACCCCCCCCCCCCCCCCCCTTTGTTGCACTTTGAGATTCTTCGGAATGAAAAGTGCATTATAAATAAAATCTATTATTATTATTATTATATTCATAAAAATCGTACATTTACACACAAACTGACCCGCAAACGCAACTTCTGGACGCCATCTTTTTTTCCCTAGCTCAGCTGTCACTAAATGGAAAGCAGAGGATTGTGGGATATCAAAGGCAGTGAAGGACACATGTACGCTGCCTTCAAAAAACGATCAGATGAAGATGTCTCAGGAGACAGGAAGTGAAGCAAACATTAGATTCGGACGCAGCTTGATGCCTTCCTGCCTTCAAATGTGTCCTCCGAAGGCAGCATTTTCCAGGTTTTGGACACAGCCCCTGTGTTGAGTTTAGTCGCATGTTCCTTTGTTCTTAGTTTCCTGCAACTGTTTAGTCCCCTCGTTAGTTTAGTGCTGTCAGCTGTGTCTTGTTATCTTTGCCACCTGTCCCTCTCATTAGTCTAGTCTTCTGTGTGTGTATTTAGTTCCCTCGGGTTCATTCCTCCCTTGTCCGGTCTTGATGTTAGGTTAGTGATGTTCAAGTAATATCCCAGTGTTAGATGTTTTGTTTGAAATTTGTTCTGAATAAAACCTATTGTGTTTGGACATCTTGGATCTTCTCTTCTCTGCCACATCTGACACACGTAACAGAAGACCGGACCTCCCAGACATCCAGGATGAAGATAGGGATTCTTCTGGTCCCCATGTCTCCCGAGTCTCCATCCACATATACTGCCGCGGTGGATCGACTGTGGGGCCTCAGGCAGGGTGGACGGCCACTGGTGGGGTATGTGGAGGAATTTACAGAGTTTTCCTATCTGGTGAACTGGCCCCATGCCCCGCTTAATGCAGTGTTTCTGATGGGTCTGGATGAGGACACATTCGGTTTCTGGAACCTGCTGTTCCTATTCCCTGGTCGAGACAATCAATCTGATTTTGTTCCTAAATTGTCCTGAGTTCGAGATTGAAGAGAAACAAGAGAATGTGTGTCTTCCTTATCCAGTCCCATCAGCAACACTCAAGGCCGTGACCGTTCGCCAGCAGCCGGGTTCCTCCACCTATCCCTCCAGGGGGCCATCCGGTGCAGCCCTGCCTGCCCCAAGGCCCAAGAGGCGGAGGAGGGCCGCCAAGAAGCCCTCGCCTCCAGCCAAGATGGCCATGCCCGCACCAGAGCCACATGAGCGGTGGCTAATTAGTTTTGGGGACTCTCCTCCGGACTCCTCCGTGCCTACTGGACTCCACTCCAACCCAGAGCCCGCCCCCAGGCTCCCACAAACCCTCTCCAGGCTTCCTCATGCGCTCCGCTCCAGCCGTGGTCTATTTAGTTCCCTCGTGTTCATTCCTCCCTTGTCCGGTCTTGATGTTAGTTTAGTGATGTTCAAGTTATATCCCAGTGTTAGATGTTTTGTTTGACGTTTGTTCTGAATAAAACCCATTGTTTTTGACCGTCTTGGATCTTCCTTTCTCTGACACACGTAACAGATGCCTTGTTCTACAATATTTCTATCACTGACAGAGATTCATTCTCCATCAGCCAAACACTGTGTGTATACTTATTAAGCGTGATGACATCATCCATAGGAATGGAGAACTCCGCCCTTACTCTTAGCTTAAGACTTCTCTCTAGTCCTTAGAAAAGTTGGTCTCATTAGCTTTGTAAATCGCTTTTAAGAAAAAAAAATCTTAGCTAAGAACTTGTACTGCTATGTAGGAGAACTCTTAGTGGTAAGATCAAATGTTTTGTGAATACAGCCCCAGATTTCCAGTGTGATTTTATACTTCCACAATTTACTTTAGAGGCTTTAATTTAAGATGACACACTACATAAGATGTGAAGAAAAGAATATATAAAAGGATGTATCTGATTTTATTGTTTTAAATTTTAGCATCATCTTTTTTAAAATATTCTGGATAATGATTCTTTTTTCTACTTTTTTTTTAAACAGATGATTCAAAACAAACGTAACAAATGACTAGATAAATGAAGCAGAGAATCATAGTTGTGGATAGATTTTTCACAATCACTCGTATGAGAAAATAATCAATGTGTTGATAAATTACAACTATAATTCTGTTCTGATGTAAGATATGTCTTGAAGAAACAAACTGGTCTCACTGGTAATCATTCCAAAAGCTAAGTAATTAAACAATCAGATCTATGTATATGATTATAAATATATTTATATTATCATAGTAGTTTTTTTCTAATATATTTGACATCTCTTCATTATGAAGGAGCATTATGTTTGTTTTTACCTCTTCATTCACAGCACAAAACGCAAAAGAAATTAAAAATATTACAAATACAGCACATTTATTTAATGAAACCCCAGACAGAGATAATCCGTAAGGTTACCTGTACAGCAGTTTCACATGACATGCTTTGCTCATGTTTGCCCTAGCAAGTTTTTCAGAAGCACGCTCTCCTTTATTCCATTTATTCCGAGCTCTCTGAGATGAAGCGGAGGGGCTGGAAGATGCAGGATGGTGAACAGCGTGCTGTCAGTAGCCCCCCTAGGCTGTTGGTTGGCACATCAAACCAATGAATGCAGGAAGGAAAAGTGTAAAATGTGCACATCCTCACTAGAAAATAAACAGTAGAGGACAGCTGAGTGGGTGTGCGCTGGGGGTGGTGAGGAACATTCCTCCACAGGCTAATTCATATTGGTCACTGTAAGCGTTCACTTCCATTTTACACAGTCTTTTGATGGGCTGGCACACTGCTTTAGCCTCCCCAAAACTGCCGCTACACTTCCTGAGAGATGTGCTAATATGACTATATTATGTGACAACCGGTAACAGTGTCCCACATGCATCCATATATTTAAGAAAAACAGAATAGGGTGACGTTCAAACTGTTGTATAATCTATAACATTCCATCTCACAGTTTTAACTGGTTTTGAGTATAACAGGTTAGTTTAATTAAAAAAAAAAAAAAAAAAAAAAAAAAAAAATCAATGAATGGAATTAATGTATGTCTTGGAAATTTATATTAAAGCAATTAGGGAAAGAAAAATCATAAAAAAATATATATATTTGAATCTTTCTCCAAGACAGTATGAAATAAAATGGATAACAAACTAGTGATGGCTCTCAGGAGTTATTAAGTAGAGAAACACACAAGACATGAGTAGCAAACTTCATCTATTTTCTTTACTATCTCTATCTCACTTCTGTTCACACATTAATGTGTTCTTGCAGACCAATTTGAAGTTTAACAGTGACACCATTATGACGCAGTTGCTTTCTTGTATCCTAGAAATCTAGATGCACACTAGCGGCAGCAAATCTTATTTGTCGCAAATGTAGTCTAGCAACTCTCAATAAACTTTTGAGCTGGAAAAAAACTCTGGTCAGGCCAATCACATTGTGTATAGAATCGGTGGGCGAGCTTAACATAGTGATGACAGAGTTGCGTGGTACTTCTAAACAAAGAAGTTGGCGAACGGTGGTCTTTCGAAATGCCTTTGGCCATGACTCTGGACAACTTTGAATTAAGCTTTTCTTTGAAAAAAGAACAAAGAACGGCACTGAAATCATTCTTAAGAAGGGAAGATGTGTTCTGAGTTTTGCCGACTAGATACAGTGAAATTTTAATCGATCAACTACGTAGCTCCGCTTCATGTTGCTCTGGTTGGTTGTAGCGCTTTCCAATTGCGTGCAGAGGGAGTTTGAAAGACAACCGTTTATCCCACCCCTCGGATTGAGCCCTGTCAATGGTGAGTTCCCAGACCCAACATCTTGATGGGGGTCTGGCTTGTCAAAATGACTTTGCAAAAATGAAAATACTCAATTTATATTAAATGTATAACGCTTACTGATAAGAAAATACAATACCAAAACACACCTCTCAATTGCGAAAGCAATGATAAAATGGTAGAGATAGTAAAATGTTTTATACTGACATATTTATTGTTTTCTAACACACTTGGACAATAATTAGGACAACGACACTATATGTGACACGTTTTCAGTAAAATAAAAAAAATGTAGTTTGACAAAAATGTGTTACTGTTATAACTGTATTATTAATAGTTAAAATGTTATAATGGTGTAGGATTTGTTGGATTCAAACAAAAAATACTGAGCTACACCTGTTTGAATTTGATAGAGTCAGCAAAGTCAAATTTGAGAATGTTTTCTTAAGGTTCCAAAAGATTGTACACTGTCTAAAGCATCTTTGTGTGCACACTACGGATGTGTCATTCAGTGTGAGTAAGATTGTTATGTTTACATCAGTGCGGGTTTGAAACATTTCATTGCTTCAGACTTATGCCATCAATAATTTGCTGTGTATATTCACAAAGTTAGAATACTGGACTTTTAAAACAATACCAAATTTGTGCTGAGGAGAAGCGCCAGTCATTAAGAAGCAAGCTGAGAAAAATGAGGGACAAAGGAAAGATACTCCTCTCAGAAGGGTTGCCTGGAGCTTGTAATTAGTCTGTGCAGATTCCGAATAATTCTGCCAGTATGTGCAGTATATACCGTATCTATATATGTATTTGTGGGCTATCTGTAAAAATGTTCTGTAAAAATCTGAAACTGAATCTACCCATTTTAAATGTAAGTCTGTTCCCTGCATATTTTTTATTTAACATTGGCGACTTTTGAAGTTACGTTGTAGTGGTGGGCAAAGAACACTTAACCTATATTAAGGTTAGTAGACTAGACTGTTGAGTAGCATGACTCTCTGAACAGTGAGTTTTTCTTGCTTATGCTCTGAACATTCATGTGGATATAGATCTTGCACAGTATGTGCACTGGCTGTGGAGTCACCAAAAGTCACCCATGATTGTTTGTATTATGAAGCACTGTTTTTTTCACAATATAATGCCTTAATTTACCCAGCCCATGCTTCACTTCCTTGTCTGCATACATTGCATTATACTATTTTGTTTGCTCTGTTGATCCTGTTGTCTGTAATAAAGCCACAGAGTCCATCTTCTGTGTTTACTCCTTCAATCAGTGTGACAATACTAAATGTGACCATTTATTCTGGACTTTTAAAGTCTTGCATGATGGAATTGGTGTTCATGCAGTTTAGCAGCTAACATCCATTTTTGAAAGCCAGCTAACATCCATTTTTGAAAGCCATAAAACTGCAAAAGTGAATGTTTTATTTTTCTGAAAAAAGAAGAACAAAAGATTGAATATGTATCTGTTACACTGAACACCCTGACAGCTAAAATTGATATAAAGAAGACAATATTTTCAGAGACAATTAATCAATAAATCTTAAAAATCAATGGCATTTTCAAACTGAGGAAATCTTAGACCTTGTAGCGGGGCCAGGCAGTTGAAAGGTTTTGTTCGGGCGCCAGACAGTTTATATTACTGTCGAAAAACTACACATCGAATGCCTCTCGCAAAGTTCAGAAATTAAGTATTATTATTTTAGTTCAAAACATCTCAATGACATGAACTCGTTCAAAGAATTTTCTATACAAAACTTACATGGTCATGATATTCAAAATCACATTTTTCATAAGTCAAACAAAATAAATAATGTAAATAACCAAAACCCTCGAAATAAAACAAACTACTCCAACCAAAAAATATTCAATTTAAAGTTCTATATTCGTTATTCGTTAGAGTTCGTTTTTCCAACGGGGAAATGGCCAAAAGAAAAAAATCTACCAAGGGTCTAACTTTTTTAAGAGAATGAGAGATCGCAAGAAGTTTAAAAGCATGGAAACAGTCTGTTTTGCGCTCTCCTATCTTAAGAGTCAAGGGGAAAAAAGTTTCTTCAAGAATAATTAGCTTCTGCCAACAGTCAAGTTATAAGAGGAGAATCAAAATCCCTCAAACCCGTTCGGCGTTGACGGAGGCCTTTTCCTTTCTGATTGCCACAATTCTTCCCTTTGCAGAGGACATCCGAAGATTCCAGCGGTCTTCCTGGTGTACCCACAAAGTTTTCGATTCAATCGAGAGTAGGTAAACTCCAACAACAACTAATTATTCTCAGCAACCGCTCAACAGCCCCATTCCGCCATTTCCACCCGGCTCTCACTTCCGCGTCTCGTCTTCGCTTCCCTTTCCTTCACGCATGTCCCTTCTTTTTCTCCGTTAGCGGACCACACCCTTTTCTTTCTCATTATTTTTATTTTTTCGTTCAGATAAATAATGAAGATAATTATCATAATGATTTGGTTAAATTTTTTTGCATTAGCTTGGATTATTCGTTGTTTGACAGTGATGTATGAAAACACTGAGTTCGCATTTTCATGTAATGCTCCATTACACACTCTTCCCCCCTTGGGAAGTCAACCCATGGTTGGCATCAAATCCAGGGAAATCATCCTCATCTGAGGATTCCAGAAAGAGATCTAAAAGGTTCTGTTTTTCTTTTCTTTCCAGATCTTCAGCTGTAGGGTAGCAAGGTTTGAGATTACACACATGAACATTTCTGACATCTTCCCCAGTGCTTTCGATCACTACCTGATAGTTCACAGGTCCCAATTTACGTACGATTCGGTAAGGTCCTTTCCACTTCTTGGCTAATTTAGCAGTAAAATGATGTAATGCACTTGACTGCGGAAAGTTCCTTACCCAGACTCGATCTTGAAATTTGTAAGACACTTCCCTTCGATTTTTATTATAGTTTCTAAGCTGACGAAGGCGTGCTTTCTTAGAGCATATTTCCGCATTTTCTTGAAACCGTTTCAGTCGATGGACAGTCTCATAGGGAACAGTGTCGGGATGAACAGTAATATCTGCCTGAAGAATTTTATCCATAGGGCTCTGAAGTTTCCTCCCAATGTGCAGTTCTGCAGGTGTTAGTCCGATGGTTTCTTGTACCGCAGAGTTTAATGCAAACCTGAATTCTGGGAGGTAGAGATCCCACTTTTTGTGATTTTCTTCGACATAAGATGCCATCATGCATTTTAAGGTGCGATTCACCCGTTCAGTCATATTAGTCTGTGGGTGATACGCAGTGGTGAGTTTTTGAGTGATCGCCCACTGTCTACAGAGTTCTTGAAATACAGCCGAAATAAACTGAGAACCACGGTCCGAAAGGATGTATGTTGGGACTCCCCATCGTGTAAAGATTTCTGCTCTGAGGATACGTGCAATGGTTTGAGATGTTGCTGCACGCATGGGAAAGATCTCTACCCATCGGGTATGATAGTCCACAGTCACCAACACATACTCATTCTGTTGAGAGCTTCGGGGAAAGGGACCCATGATGTCCACTCCTAACATCTCATTAGGATTGTTAACAATGTTTTGCTGCATTTTCCCTGCAGGCTTTTTGTTGTCGTATTTCAGGACCTCGCACTTTTCACAACTTTTGGTGAGCTTTTTCACATCCGACCACATCCCTGGCCAGAACGCAACAGCATGAAGTCTCTTATATGTCTTAAAGATTCCCAGGTGGCCACTGAGAGGATTCTTGTGGTAAGCTTCAAACATCTGGAAAGTAAGTGAGGATGGAATGTATATGCGGTAGTGATTTTGTGTACCATTTACTTGTTTCTTTCTGTACAACTTATCCTCCAAGACCGTATATTTCTCCTCAGCTTCTTTTTCTCCCTCTGCTACTGCCTTAAACAATTTCTCAATCTCAGGGTCCTTGTGTTGTTCTTCCCAAATGAGGTCGGCAGTGAGAGGAAGGTCATCCTTCTCTTTTTCCGAAGAAAACAGGACACATCCAGTGGTGGTAGGAATCCGAAATCAAATTTCTGTAACCTCAGAGCCCATCTTAAAAGACGATTTGTGGTTTTCTGGGAAGTAAGGACCCATTGCAGGGCAGAATGATCAGTAATTACTGTGAACAATTTTTGCTCTAAATAGTGTTGCCACTTTTCAAGGGCCCACACAACCGCCAGGCACTCTTTTTCTGTAGCGGAATAGTTTGTTTCTGCCTTATTTAATGTTCTGCTAGCATATGCTATTACTTGTCCCGTGTCTGGGCCTGTTTTCTGTGCAAGAACAGCCCCAAGACCGGTCTCGCTCGCATCCGTATAGACAGTAAACGGAAGGTTTGGCTTTGGATGGCCAAGTACCAGATGTGAAATCAAACATGCTTTAAGTTGATCAAAAGCCTGTTGGCATTCAGAAGACCAGATGAAAGGATGCCCCTTCTTCTTCAAGTCATTCAAAGGTTCTGCAATCTTAGAGAACCCTGGAACAAAACGATGGTACCACCCCGACAACCCAAGAAACCTTTGCACCTCTTTGAGGTTTTTTGGGACTGGATACGATTGAATGCTCTGCACTTTTCCAGGGTCTGCAGTGACACCTTTGATACTCACAATGTGTCCCAAAAACTTGATTTCTTCCAAGCAGAATTTACTTTTCTTCATGTTGATAGTGAGACCTGCTTGACGTAGTTGGTTAAACACCTTTTGAATGTCTAAGAAATGTTGGGACACAGACGAGGAATAGATGATGATATCATCTAAATAGACAAGACAACAATGTCCCCGTAAATTTCCCAAGACCAACTCCATTAGCCGCTGGAAAGTAGCTGGAGCATTTTTTAACCCAAAAGGCATTACATTGAAGTGATAGAGTCCTGAGGGGGTTATAAAAGCAGTCTTGAACTTGCTTTCGGGGGCCATTGATACTTGCCAATATCCACTGTTTAAGTCAATGGTGGTAAAAATTACTGAACCAGCAAGGGACTCTAGAATTTCTGCAATTGAAGGAAGAGGGTAAGCATCATTTTCAGTAAATGAGTTAAGTTTCCTATAGTCCACGCAGAATCTATGACCACCATCCTTTTTAGGGACCAACACTACAGGCGAAGACCAGCCCGAATGTGATGGTTCAATAATTCCAGAGGACAACATCTCCTTAAGCTGTTCTTTGACTATGGCCTGTTTTGTTGGGGACATCCGATAGGGTTTTTGTTTTATGGGAACATTAACTGTGGAATATATTTGATGCTGTAGTACCGTTGTTTTGCCAGTTGTGTGGGTACAAACCTCAGGGTTTGATTGCAGAAGTTCCCGTAGATGTGGCTTTACAACCTCAGGTAGTTGGGCGGAGGAAACAGCCTGCTCTATATAATCTTGCATATTGAGTTGGACTTCTTCTAAAGCACACATAGGTGGTGGAATGGAGCTAATGAGGCCGAGCTGATGTTTTTGTTCGTAACATCTTTTGTTGTTCTTCTTTCCAAACCCTTTCCATCCAGCCACAGATGCATTACCAGGTTGGAAGGGATGGACAACAGAGGGTGTATTTTTGAACCCATATACTTGATCTGCTACATTTATCTGAAGTTTGCTACACGAGATGAAATCGAGACCTAGGACAATTCCATATGCAAGAGCTTTTGCTGGAAGCACAGCTGCAGAGATGTTAATAATATTGCCATGTAGCCCAATCTCTAAAGCAGTCCAACCAAGAGGTGACTCTGATTCACCATTGGCTAAATACAAAGGTCCATGGGTCCAAGGCCTAAGACCTTCTTTTGAACTATTTAGTTCAGCCCAGAGATCTTCATGTAGTAATGTATAGCTGGCTCCTGTATCAAGAATAGCCTTTCCATACCAAGACTTAATATGTATTGGTACAAGAAGTTGTGGTGGAACAGCCATTGAAAAAGAAGAAAAGTCTTTATGATCTGGCTTGGAGGTCGTCATTGACGACAGGTTTTACCGGAGTGTCTACTGCTTTGCGAATTATCAGATTTTTGCTTGTTTTGATTGGCAAACTGAGAAGAGGCAGAAGTATAATGCGGACATGAGCCAGGAGGATGTGAACCTTTGCAGCGCCAACACATAGGTGTTTTTTCTCCTTGCTGACTTCCAGGATACAATCCTTTCTGCATTGACGTTACCTTTCTCCCATGAAAGTTACGTTCATACTCAAGCTGCTGATCATGGTCTCTTTCCAATTGATGACCAAGACGCACAAGCTCGTCCACATCATTCACTCTTCCACGGAGTTGACTAGCCAGATAAGGTTTTATGTGTTTCACAATCAGCTTCACAATGTCTAACTCTGTGAGTTCAGGGTTCCATCTTGTACAGAGAGCTCTATACGAATATGCGAAATCTCTGATGGATTCATTTTCCCCCTGTTTTTTAGTTCGAACACGTTCAGCGAGTTCGTCCTTATAGTCTTCAGCCAGAAATGCTGACACGAAAGAGGTCTTGAATTCTTCCCAAGATGTTACTTTGGTGCGAGTTATCTCCCACCAATCTCGTGCCGTACCATGGAAAACTGTTCTGAAAGTAGCCAAAATATCTGTGTCTGATAAGGGATGTAATGCAAGGAAATCATCACACTTGGATAGATAAAGTAATGGATCAGGATCATCTCCTGGCCTACCATAGGTAGGAAAGGTTAGTCTGATGTGATCAGTTTTGGAAACTGGAGTAAAACCAGAAACAGCGGGTATTACTGTTGCACTGCTTTGTTGAAAAGATAATGCTGGCTGAGTTATTTGCTTAATTTTGTCATGTATACCTTCTATTTCCCTCTTGTGAGTTGCAGCAATTGAATTTACTTTCTCACTTACATCATCCACTTTTGTAGACAGGATTTTTAACATTGAGGTACAGTCACCCACGCATTTGATCAATTCAAAATTCTTTTTGTCAAACATTTTCTGTGTAACTTGTAGCTCATCTTGAAATTCAATTTGCATCTGCTTAATCATAAATCCAAGATCAGACACAATTGTAGCTTTGGCTTGATCCACTTCACTTGAAATCACGGTTTTATTGGCTTTCATGATGGTGTCCATTTCATGGTCAAACTTTTCTTTACTGGCTGATACAAATGTGTGGAGGTTCCGAAGACTTTGCTCGGTTTGTCCAGTGAGTTTGTT
Organism: Pseudorasbora parva; assembly: GCF_024679245.1. Lineage (NCBI taxonomy): Eukaryota > Metazoa > Chordata > Actinopteri > Cypriniformes > Gobionidae > Pseudorasbora > Pseudorasbora parva. The sequence goes on along the minus strand of NC_090190.1, from coordinate 23,414,131 downwards.
CAATTTTGATTCCAGATGGAATCGACTACGTTGAACTTGTTTGGCCAACTCATTTAGAACTTTTTCCTGTTTCTGTTGAAATTTGTCCAGGTGGTCATGGGCTTGGTCAGTAAGCCTACCCAATTCCCTTCCAGGGGTAGGAAGTACCAATGGGAGTTCACACTGAACAGCATCAATAGAAACACCTTCTCGTGTGGAGAGCCCCTCAAGAGGTTCCTTTTGGTCTTCCCAACTTGATTTACTTGATTTTTCCAATACAGGGGACACCAGATCCATGTCCAAAGACTGTGGCAAGGAAGAAGCTTGGGACTGATCATGTGTATGGGGCATTTGACTTCTAGTACGGGATGGAACCAAGTTGGGCACATATACAGGGGTAGAAATGTCAGGGGGAACATGTTCCAAGTCTAAGGAGGCAGAGAGAGCTGGGTGACGTATAGGAGTAGCCATGGCAATGGAAGAAAAAAAAATTAATACAATACAGGGATTTCTGACACAAAAATAGACTTAATTATCGTCAATCAGCATGTAGGCAAGGATACAAACATGTAAAACAGGGTTGTTCTCAAAAACACATTTTGTATATGACACTTTTAAGTTCAGGCAAGTTTTTTTTTTTTTTTTTTTTTTTTTTTTTTTAACCTGTTATTTCAGTTCCAGTGTTTATGAAATAAATCATCAACCAAAAGTCATGTCCAGTTTCATTTTAAGTTCACGTCCTGAGGGGGAAAAAAAATTCATTTTAAGTTCAAGTTCAAAGTCCAAGTCCTTGTTCGGGCGCCACTCTGTAGCGGGGCCAGGCAGTTGAAAGGTTTTGTTCGGGCGCCAGACAGTTTATATTACTGTCGAAAAACTACACATCGAATGCCTCTCGCAAAGTTCAGAAATTAAGTATTATTATTTTAGTTCAAAACATCTCAATGACATGAACTCGTTCAAAGAATTTTCTATACAAAACTTACATGGTCATGATATTCAAAATCACATTTTTCATAAGTCAAACAAAATAAATAAAGTAAATAACCAAAACCCTCGAAATAAAACAAACTACTCCAACCAAAAAATATTCAATTTAAAGTTCTATATTCGTTATTCGTTAGAGTTCGTTTTTCCAACGGGCAAATGGCCAAATGAAAAAAATCTACCAAGGGTCTAACTTTTTTAAGAGAATGAGAGATCGCAAGAAGTTTAAAAGCATGGAAACAGTCTGTTTTGCGCTCTCCTATCTTAAGAGTCAAAGGGAAAAAAGTTTCTTCAAGAATAATTAGCTTCTGCCAACAGTCAAGTTATAAGAGGAGAATCAAAATCCCTCAAACCCGTTCGGCGTTGACGGAGGCCTTTTCCTTTCTGATTGCCACAATTCTTCCCTTTGCAGAGGACATCCGAAGATTCCAGCGGTCTTCCTGGTGTACCCACAAAGTTCCCTTTCGTTCAGTCACTCCGACGTAACGTCAGTGACTGACGAATGGGGGTTTCGCTTAGAAGCCTGTCATCTCCGAGACTAGAAAGCGCCCAATGGCAGTGCCAATGCCATGGGCATGCGAGATTTGCATGCGTAACTCCGCCTACCCACGTGGGTATATAAGGAAGTAGCTGGCATCATCGCATTATGTTTTAATGCTTCGGAGCCAAGGGTTACATACCTTTCACTCCTACAAGCCTTCTGAGTTAAGTCAGTTCTTCGAGACGATCAGGATCTTCCAGTCGGTGTTGGTGTTCGGCGCGTTCCAGCGGTCACATACTTCCTGCCTGCTGGTCAGACGATTGGTTTCCAGTTGGTGTGTGGTCCCCTGGGCGCTTCGGCATCGACTGCGAGGTTAATCCTCTCACAAAAGAGCTCACACGTGGCACGTCCTTTTCAGGATGTCTCGCCCGTGTGCTTCTGGGTGTGGCCGGTCTCTACACTCTTCTGATGGGCACTCGCACTGTCTGGCATGCTTGGGCTTCCAGCATGCTCAGGCGGCGCTTGTGGATGAGTCATGTTCTCACTGCGGGAACATGGCCATCTCCGTGATCTCAATGATCTCCGTGCGGCCGCCGGAGTGAGAGTCCCCTCCGTCACCCCCCGATCTGACGTGTCCGCGGCCTCGGTCTCATCCGGTCCGCGGGGCGTCTCTTCGGCTGGTGGCCAGGGTGACCTGAGGGTGATGGTGTGGAATACAGCTCCGACGCTCACGCCTCGGCCCACACCCCCCTCTGTTGCACCGGTACCCACGAGCGTTGTGATGGAGCGGTCTCGGCCGGTCCGCGGGTTTCGTTCGGCGCTCCAGAGGAGGACGAGATGTCGGTGACCGCATCGCAAGGTGGGCTAGAGTCCTCCGAGGATGAGGATTCGGCTGTGCTGCCGCCTCCGGGCGCGCCAGCATTGTCCGAGTCGGACCCGGAGTTGACAGCCATGCTTGCCCGGGCTGCCGCGGCGCTCGGTCTGGAGTGGAACCCTCCACCCCGGCCGGAGCGTTCGCGGTTAGATGATTGGTTTTTGGGTGCGCCACGACAGGACAGCCGTCCTGCCGTGCCCCCAATTCCTTTCTTCCCGGAAGTGCATGAGGAGGTTGCGCACTCGTGGAGGGCCCCCGTGTCTTCTCGCGAGCGTTTGGCAACCTCTTCCGCCTTCTCCGCCCTCGATGGGGCGGCGGCTAGAGGGTACACTGGGGTCCCCCCGGTGGAGCGTTCTGTGGCGATGCAACTGTGTCCCCAGAGTGCCTCCTCCTGGCGTGGCGACCCTAAGCACCCCTCCAAGGCCTGTAGATTCACATCTTCAATGGTGTCGAAGACCTACAGAGCTGCGGGGCAGGCCGCCGCTTCTCTGCATGCCATGGCAACCCTCCAGGCCTACCAGGCCAAGTTGCTGTGCGACATGCACGAGGGTGGAGCCGACCCAGGGCTCAGAGATGAGCTGCGTGCCGTGACCGACCTCGCTCTCCGGGCGACGAAGGTTACCGCACGCTCCCTGGGCCGGGGGATGTCCACATGCGTGGTCCAGGAGAGACATCTATGGCTCAACCTGGCCGATATGCGGGATGCCGAGCGGACTCGTTTCCTCGACGCCCCCATATCCCAGGCTGGGCTATTCGGCGGTGCGGTCGAGAGCTTCGCCCAACAGTTCTCGGCCGCCCAGAAGCAGACTGAGGCTATTAAGCATATACTGCCCCGGCGGCCCGCTGCTGCACCCCAAGCGCCGCCGGCACAGTCGCCTCAGCTGCCTCGCCGCCGAGGGCGGCCTCCTGCGGTCCCCCCCGCTCCCGCGCAGCCACAGCAGCAGCCTTCACCCGGGCCGCGTCGCTAAACGCCAGGCCAAGCGGCGCTCCTGACGCGGACAGCTCAGAGATGGGCAGTTCTTTCCAGGAGACGGCAGCAGGGCCGCTCCTTCCCCCGGTGGAGGGCCGGGGGAGAATCTTTCGTTCCGCTGCCGCCCCCCGGGGTGGCAGCACCCTAATGTGGTTAAAGAAAGAACTGACATACCCATCTCTGAGCACACAGAGACCGGTGACGGCAGTGTGCGCCGCCCCCGGGCCACGCCGCTCTCGTCCCTCTCTGTCGCCAGCCCCCTCTCAGAGCAGACCCCAGTGGAACGCGAGTCCTTCCCTGGTCTCCTCTGTCAGGGCGCAGCTGTTACCGCCGCCCCGACACCGGGCCGCTACGCCACCCGAGTCCGGGCCGGTAACGCTGCCTCGCTGCCCCACCGAGGGTACGCCGGTGCTCCGCATGACCCCGTTGGTACACTCCCTGGGAGCGTGGCTACAGCTGCCGGGACTGTCCCGCTGGGTCGCACGGACCATCCGGCTCGGCTACGCGATTCAGTTCGCGCGAGCTCCTCCCCGCTTCCGGGGTGTCCGGTACACCGTGGTGGGGTCCAACGCCCCAGTCATGCGTGCGGAGATCGCAACCCTACTGGCGAAGGGTGCGGTCGAGCTCGTCCCTCCAGCCGAGATGAAGTCCGGCTTCTACAGCCCTTACTTCATTGTACCGAAGAAATCCGGTGGGTTACGACCGATCCTGGACCTTCGCGTCCTGAACCGATCCCTTTACAGGCTTCCGTTCAGGATGTTGACTGCGAAACGCCTTTTCGAATGCGTTCGTCCATGCGATTGGTTTGCAGCGATCGACCTGAAGGACGCGTACTTCCATGTGTCCATCCTTCCGCGACACAGACCGTTCCTACGGTTTGCGTTCGAAGGGCGGGCATATCAGTATGCTGTACTACCATTCGGGCTAGCTCTGTCCCCTCGCGTCTTCACGAAGATTGTCGAGGCAGCCCTTGCGCCACTCCGGCAACAAGGGGTTCGCATCCTGAACTATCTCGACGACTGGCTCATACTGGGCCACTCTCGGGACCGGGTGTGCGAACACAGAGACCTGGTTCTCCACCACTTAGCTCGTTTGGGCCTTCGGGTCAACTGGGAGAAGAGCAAACTCTGCCCCGTGCAGAGGATCTCTTTTCTCGGTATGGAGATAGACTCGGTCGCCATGTGCGCGCAGCTTACCGGCTTGCGCGCGCAGTCGCTGCTGACTTGCCTCAGGCAGATAGAGAGCAAGCGTGCGGTTCCACTGAAACTGTTTCAGAGGCTCCTGGGGCATATGGCATCTGCAGCCGCGGTAACGCCGCTCGGATTGCTTCATATGAGACCGCTTCAGCACTGGCTTCGCGATCGAGTCCCGAGATGGGCATGGCGGTCTGGCACGCTCCGGGTCCCAGTGACTCAGGCCTGCAGACAGACACTCACCCAGTGGTCGAACCTCAGTTTTCTACGGGCAGGAGTGCCCTTAGAACGAGTTTCCCGGCATGTTGTTGTGTCAACAGATGCGTCCACCACGGGTTGGGGTGCCATGTGCAATGGACATGCAGCCGCCGGCTCTTGGTCAGAGAGCCAGAGCCGCCTGCATATCAATTGCCTCGAGTTGCTGGCAGTACGGTTCGCCCTGCACCGCTTCCGAGCGTTGCTGAAGGGTCAACACGTACTAGTCAGATCAGACAACACGGCCGTAGTAGCGTACATCAACCACCAGGGCGGTCTACGCTCCCGCCGCATGTCTCAACTCGCCCGCCATCTCGTTTTATGGAGTCAGAAGCGCCTGAGGTCCCTTCGTGCTGTCCATATCCCGGGGATCCTGAACCGTGCAGCCGACGAGCTCTCACGGGTTCAGCCAATCCCTGGGGAGTGGAGACTCCATCCCCATGCGGTCCAGCTGATTTGGGATCAGATCGGGGACGCACAGGTAGATCTGTTTGCCTCCCACGACTCGTCCCACTGCAGCCTGTACTATTCCCTGACCGAGGGCACGCTCGGCACAGATGCACTGGCGCACAGCTGGCCGCGGGGCCTACGCAAGTATGCGTTTCCCCCAGTGAGCCTTCTTGCACGTGTTCTGTGCAAGGTCAGGGAGGACAAGGAGCAGGTCATTTTGGTCGCCCCGTACTGGCACGGCCGGACCTGGTTCCCAGAACTAGTGCTCCTTGCGACAGCCCCTCCCTGGCCAATTCCTCTGAGACAAGACCTACTCTCTCAGAGACGGGGCACCCTGTGGCACCCGCGTCCCGATCTTTGGAACCTCCACGTGTGGCTCCTGGACGGGACGCGGCAGGTTTGAGTACCCTACCACCTCCGGTGGTGGCTACCATCACTTCCGCTCGGGCCGAGTCCACGAGACAGGCCTATGCGTTGAAGTGGAACCTCTTCGTCAATTGGTGCTCTTCTTGCCAAGAAGACCCCTGGAAATGCCCGATCGGGTCTGTGCTCTCTTTCCTCCAGGAAGGGTTGGATCGAAGGCTGTCTCCATCCACCCTGAAGGTTTATGTGGCCGCTATCGCCGCCTACCATGACCTCCTGGACGGGAAAACGGTAAGTAAGCACGACCTGGTCATCAGGTTCCTGAGGGGTGCGAGGAGACTACTTCCTCCTCGTGCTCCTCTCGTACCCTCTTGGGACCTCTCAGTAGTTCTAAGTGCTCTGCAGAGGGCCCCATTTGAGCCTTTGCGGTCAGTAGATGTTAAGTTCTTGTCTATGAAGACAGCGCTCCTGATTGCACTGGCCTCCATCAAGAGGGTAGGGGACCTGCAGGCATTTTCGGTTGACGAAGCGTGCCTGGAATTCGGGCCGGCCGACTCTCACGTGATCCTGAGACCCCGGTCTGGATATGTGCCCAAGGTTCCCACCACTCCGTTCAGAGACCAGGTGGTGAACCTGCAAGCGCTGCCTTTGGAGGAGGCAGACCCAGCCTTGGCACTGCTCTGTCCAGTACGCGCCCTTCGCGCTTACGTAGACAGGACGCAGTGTTTCAGGACCTCAGACCAGCTCTTTGTCTGTTATGGTGGGAAGCTGAAAGGGAAGGCTCTCTCAAAGCAAAGGCTGTCTCACTGGATAGTGGACACCATTGTTTTGGCTTACCAGCAGCAGGGACGCCCATGTCCCCTTGGGGTCAGGGCCCATTCCACCCGGAGTGTGGCCTCCTCTTGGGCTTTAGCACATGGCGCTCCGCTGACAGACATCTGCAGAGCTGCAGGCTGGGCGACACCAAACACATTCGCCAGGTTTTATAACCTCCGAGTGGAGCCTGTATCCGACTATGTACTCGCCTCTACAAGTGGCCGGTAATGGATTGGCTCAGGTGTCTTCGCTTGCTCGCCATTCCACTCCACGGACTGGATACGTGCGATATTTTTCTCAGGTGAGTTCCCCGAGAGCCCTGAGCTCCTCCAGCACTGACGACGCCGACGCCAGTAAGTCTGCCCTTAGCCCAGACACTCGTGTCCGGCCAGGTGCCCCATGTGCATGGTTCCCCTCCGGCGACCCCCACATGTGTATTCCACCTTAAGCCTCCCTGAGCGGGTGTATTCCCTTGGCAACCTTGCCACCTCCTGGGGTTAAAAATCCACCTTCGGCTGGTACCCCAGTGATCTTCCGTATGCAGCCCCCCGGGGTCATACGTGTATCCCTAAGTCCTCCCTACGGGTAGGCATCTTGGCGCATATCTCCTCCTGGAATATGCCTCCCAGTGTATCTTGGTATTCCTGCGTTAAGTAGAGGCCTTTGACCGTCCTAACTTGCATCAGGGTTCTCACGCTTGCGCAGGGCACTGGAAGACAGCTGAGTGGCGTTATTGCATTGGGACCCCCATTCATCAGTCACTGACGTTACGTCGGAGTGACTGAACGAAAGGGAACGTCTCGGTTACGTATGTAACCCTCGTTCTCTGAGGAGGGAACGGAGACGTAACGTCCCGTTCCACATCCGCTGTACCGCTGGAACGGAGTTCAACTTGGCTCCTCAGCAGGTAAAACATAATGCGATGATGCCAGCTACTTCCTTATATACCCACGTGGGTAGGCGGAGTTACGCATGCAAATCTCGCATGCCCATGGCATTGGCACTGCCATTGGGCGCTTTCTAGTCTCGGAGATGACAGGCTTCTAAGCGAAACCCCCATTCGTCAGTCACTGACGTTACGTCTCCGTTCCCTCCTCAGGGAACGAGGGTTACATACGTAACCGAGACGTTTTCGATTCAATCGAGAGTAGGTAAACTCCAACAACAACTAATTATTCTCAGCAACCGCTCAACAGCCCCATTCCGCCATTTCCACCCGGCTCTCACTTCCGCGTCTCGTCTTCGCTTCCCTTTCCTTCACGCATGTCCCTTCTTTTTCTCCGTTAGCGGACCACACCCTTTTCTTTCTCATTATTTTTATTTTTTCGTTCAGATAAATAATGAAGATAATTATCATAATGATTTGGTTAAAATTTTTTGCATTAGCTTGGATTATTCGTTGTTTGACAGTGATGTATGAAAACACTGAGTTCGCATTTTCATGTAATGCTCCATTACAACCTACAAATGTCAACATCATCTCTCCTCCAATGGATTACCAAGGCAGAAATTTAATAATACATGCATTTGTAATGGAAGCAAACTAAGAGCTGTGCGTGTAAACTCAATTTAGTGCCCTTGTTAGTGCGCACGCCTCTCATGATTGCATTGGTTTGAATCAAGTAGGGTTGGTTACAGATGTATCTTCAACACTGCATAGATTCATATTGAGTCCAGAGAAAGACAGTCCATTATTTCTGTGAATCAATATGATTATGTCACTCCACACATTATGAGACTATGCATACTGACTTACATTAAAATCATTCTCATTTGCATTTTTGTATCTGATAGCATGAGATCATTGTCCTGGATTACCTATAAACCCATTTTAGCATTCATTTAATGAACGTCTACTTTGTGGTGTATTAGGTTTTCTTTGACTCATGAAACATGGACAAAATAAACCTACCTTCCAATAATTGGTGAAAAACTGTTTTACGATGTGCAGCTTTTATGTTCAAACTGAAGAGGACAAAGAGTGGTTAAAAGAGAGAAGAAATGGAGCTGCTCTTGAGCAACAGTAACACAGATAACAGAACAAAGAATAAAAACGGATCAATTCAAAAAGGGTCCTCACAACATTGGTGTTCGTTGTTAGAGGTGAATGGGGGAAATAATCAGATATATCCATGGAAAAAGTAATTAATATATAAATTAATTAATATATTACATTTCAGTAGAAAATCTCTAACTTAAATTATTTTACTGGGCTACTATGTAACATTAAGTACAGTACTGAAGTAAAAAGAGAGAGAGAGAGAGAGAGAGAGAGAGAGAGAGAGAGAGAGAGAGAGAGAGAGAGAGAGAGAGGGATAGTTAACCCAAAAATGAAAATTCTGTCATCATGTATTTACCCTCATGTACCCTCAACCTGCACTTTCTTCAATAAACCCAGTTATATCATTATTTGGGGTAATTTCACCGAGATTAATATCGGAAAAACTGTTTAATCAGCTATTTTCTGTTCCAGCTCACGTTTAAGTGCTGCCATGTCAAATAGCCTAGATAACTTAATTCATGAATCCAGTGTTTCCGGACCTTTTTTCAGTCATGGTGCCCTTTGAAAATGTTCTAAATTTTGTGACACCTCCTCGCATATATTACACTAGGGGTGTAATGGTACAGATTTCTCATGATTCGGTTTGTCTCGCGATTTTAGGTTCACAGATTTAGGAGTCGCAATTCACCAGTGTGAGTGCCTGTGATCACCACCAGAGGAAACTCCACCCAGGACTGTCACTCCATCACAAACTACATTACCCATAATCCTTTTCCCGGACTTATTAGCACTCAATGTTTACACCTGTGTCTCATCACCTCATTACCTCTGCCTATATAAATCTGGTTATCTCTGTCATTCATTGCGAAGTCTTGTTTAGTGTCACAACTGGATTTCTGAGTGTTTCCCTGGTTTCATGTATCTTGGTCTTTGATTTCTTGCCTTCTCTGTGGATTACCCTTTTGCCTGTTCCTTCTGTTTTGTTTGCCTTTTCAGACTGCTTGCCTGTGTATGACCTTTTATGTGTTTTATGGACTACGACTTTGGATTACCCTTAAATAAATACTGCGTTTGGATCTCCAACCTTTCTTTCTCAGAACAGCTTGCTACAGAAGACTTAGCCATTCACAGATCCAGCATCCAAGTGAACGTCCGTCCAAAAAGAAGTCCAGCCGCACAAATAATGTGTCTCCATCAGGGAGACAGATCGATTGAGGACTATGTGCAAGACTGTGCAAGAGGATTATATGAACCACTCAGTTCAGTTATGCCACTGCACGATCCTTCTTGGACTTTTGAATTTTATATTGACTTGGCACTGCAACTGAGTGGTTCCGCATTCACAGTGGGTGTCATGGAGGAGGATCATGACATTTCCACTACATCTGCCACGCATGTGTCCTGTGACAAGATGGCCGCTGAGCCTGTGTCCTGTGACAAGTAGTGATGGCCAAATTAAGCGTTTCAAAGCATTATTGCTTTCTGATACAATTGTGTCGAAAATGGTTCGTTACTCGAAGCTTCATTCAGATAGAAATTGCAGCACCATCTCCTGGTGAAGTAAATGTAATGCAACAAAGCTGACAACCATAAAATGCAAGTAGGCTTATGTTCACGCCCCGTTTATTACGTGATTACCGAGGCGATCGAAGCTGAAACAGTGTTAGTGCTGTGAAACTCATTTATGTAGGTACATTTTACAGATACTGAGGAATTTCATGTGTTCACCTTGATAATAAAACATTAATGATGTGTGCGTGTGTAATTATTTCTTTAGACAAGGACAGAAGATCAGACCAGCTTTAAAAAGCTGGAAACCATCACAGAAATTCTATTGGTTTCTATTAAAATACCAATAGAAACCATTGGCTTTTACAATTTAAACCACTACAGAATTTTTTTTTCTTTGTGTGTGGGACATATTCCATTAGGATGTGATGCCCCTACCAATAGAACCCAGCACATATCAAAAGAGACCCGCAGATACCACAATAATTCCCATTACAACCAATAAAATTCCCATGAAAACCATTAAATGCAATATAATTTCAGTACAAGTGTTTTTTATTTATTTATTTTTTGTTTTATTTATTTAGCATGGCAGTATCATGTGTGAAAGCACATAAGAAATACACTGGCAGGTTTCAAACCTGTCAACACTGATTGGGCTGTAAAAGCAGTCAGGTGGTTTACTACAGGAGTGAAGCAGTTTGTTTGCTTCAGAAGGCATTTTCACATGACTAGTGACGTAATGATACAAGCTCAGAAGCAGTGGTTCACTGCAAGGACCGTTCGAGTTTGAAGCAAGCTTCGGAGCATCGGTGTCAGACGTAACATCACTAGTGACAAGATGGCTGCTGAGCCTGTGTCCTCGGACAAGATGGCCACTGAGCCTGCAGACCTTCCAGAGTCGCACGTCGTCTTAGCAGACCTTCCAGAGCCGTGTGTCCTCTCAGCAGACCTTCCAGAGCCGTGTGTCGTCATAGCAGACCTTCCAGAGCCTCGTGCCGTCTCAGCAGACCTTCCAGAGCGTCGTGCCGTCTCAGCAGGCCTTCCAGAGCCTCGTGGCATCTCAGCAGGCCTTCCAGAGCTTCATGTCATCTCAGCAGACCTTCCAGAGCCTTGTGTCATCTCAGCAGACCTTCCAGAGTCTCGTGTCGTCTCAGCAGACAGATCTTCCACAGCCTGGAGTCATCTCAGCACACCTTCTAGAGCCTGGTGTCGTCTCAGCAGACCTTCCAGAGCCTGGTGTCATCTCTACAGATCTTCCAGAACCTCCAGCCACTGACCAGAGTCCGCGCCAGATGTGCGCCAAGTCCGGAGAGGGCTCCGGCACGTGCGCCAAGTCCGGAGAGGGCTCCGGCACGTGCGCCAAGTCCGGAGAGGGCTCCGGCCAGTGCCCCGAGTCCGGAGAGGGCTCCGGCCCGTGCCCCAAATTTGGAGAGGGCTCCGGCCGATGCTCGAGAGGACTCCGGCCCGTGCCCCGAGTCCGGAGAGGACTCTGGCTGGACCACCTGCTCTGCCGTGGGGGTCTTCAACCTCACCTGCACTGCTGTGGTGGTCGTCTGCGCCGCCGTGGGGTTCAACCTCACCTGCACTGCTTTGGTGGTTGTCTGCACCACCATGGGAGTCTGGAAGCTGCTGGAAGCCGCTCCTTTGAGGGGGGGCTATGTCACAATTCACCAGTGTGAGTGCCCGTGATCACCACCAGAGGGCACTCCACCCCGGACTGTCACTCCATCACAAACTACATTACCCATAATCCTTTCCCCGGACTCATTAGCACTCAATGTTTACACCTGACCATTTACTCACCCTAATGTAATTCCAAACCTAAATTAATTTATTTCTTTGTAACATGAAGTTTTTTATAATTTAAGCCTGTTTTTTTTTTTGTCCATACAATATTGAATGTTAACCTAAACAAAATGGCTTGGTTGCCCACAGTTTTCAAAATATCTTCTTTTGTGTTTCAGGGAAAAGAGAAAGTCATACAGGTCATGCATGTCCTAGTTTTAATTATTTGCTTGAATTTAAGGCCCTAAATCAAGCAAAAACATTCACGGGAAACTCATGGGACACTTGCGCTGGGTTTGCCATTGTGAGGGCAGAATATCACACGTCAGCAAACACATAGCATTTGTATCTCACTATGCTAACGTTATCCTGCCAGTACATACATAGATAGATCAAAGTGACATTACATTAACCAACCATTCAGAAACATCCTGTTCGAGCCTAAATTGTCGAATTTCATTGGGGCTGTCATCTTCTGGTTCAAATTGATACTATTGCATAGATGTGTCCTCAGATACTCCCATTGACATTTGTTCTCCAAAATATACCCCTCCACTGTTGTCAAGGCAACGTGTAAAACCACCCCACAGAACAGAGGGGCAGGGTGAGTCAAGCTTATTATCATTAAAGACGCATGCACTGAGATGGCTTGCTGAACACAGAGCTGTTTTTGACCAGGTAAAATTCTTACAATCCTAATGAGAATTTTTAATTAAAGTTTTTTACAAAGTTTTCATTTAGACACTAAAGAACCATATTAATTTGTACAAAAATGTCATTATATAATGTCACGTAACACACAAAGGAAAACTGGTGCGAGGACTCAAGTGCCAAGGAGTGTATTTATTATGACAAAAAGAAACATAAACACTAGGGATGGCTGATGCGAACCTGACGTTTCGACGCTGTGTCGAGATCCCGAAGCACAGATGTTTTGAAACACTGCTCTGAGCTGTGATTCGACACACCCATGTAACGTGACTACAGCTAAACAAAGCACTGAAGTGTTTCATTAGGTGCGCCTGTCGGAACTGCTTTGATTAAAAGGGGCGGGAACAAACCACACAGTCACACATCTGAATGAACCTCATTCCCCACATTTTAAAAGTGAAGTTAATCCATCTTCACCTCATGGGTTTTGTGAGAGAAGATACATTTTGTGATATAAGTGAGATTTATAGTGTGCTCTGCTTAGTTATATTTAGGCTAGATTTAAATGAGATATATTGACTGATAGGTATAGACAGCGACACATAGTTAGGATAGATATAGGCTAGTGACACATTCATATAGGCCATGTTAGAATTATAGATATATAAATATAGAATATATTCTTAAGTGATACAGATAGATATGGAGGCTCCACATAAGAAATGTAACATAACAGACACTACATCTGGTGTGGGAGCGTTTTTACATTAACTTAATTTTCAGTAATTTCCCTCATTTGTATACATGTACTTGCTAAAAATGATTTGTGCATGCCAGCAACAAGTGTCCCACCTTGTGAGATAGTTTTTTCAAAGGCTGGATATATATATATATATATGTGTGTATGTATGTATGTATGTATGTATAAGTCGCCTAAGTCTTTCAACAGCAGAGCAATTCATATTTTTGAATAAAATTTTTGCTGTATTTCTTTTTTTCTTTTAATAATCTTATTTTTTCTTGACAAAAAAAACAAAAACAAAAGACTAAAGTTATTTACAATGAGGAGGCTAAAGGTTACAAAACCAAGTAGTTGTCAGCCACATGTTAAAAACGTGTTTTTTGTTTTGTTACAGTAGTAGATCACTGTCAAGGTTATTTCAGATCAATACATGCAAGTGTCCACTAGATGGCATCATGGAGACAGGTGTCAGGTGTTGTTTCGAAGCTTCGGCACATTTGCTTCAACTGTTTTAGTGATGGGCAGACCGAGGCTTCGTGAAGCACTAAAAGAGTTGAAGCAAATGTGCCGAAGCTTCGAAACAACACCTGACACCTGTCTCCATGATGCCATCTAGTGGACACTTTGTGTTTTGCCCCATTGTGGGTTTTTGTTTTGTGTTTATTAAACGCATGATTTGATGCGATGATCAAATTAACTGACTCGTAGCGTCTGCAATATCTCATACTGAGCTTTTTACACTGTTAAAGACTTGGATTCCCATCCTAAACAAAGACAAAATTTCAAAAACTAATTTTGGACATTTGATGGAGTATTTCTGTGTCAAAAATACTCCTTCCGGTTTCTCACAAGTTTCGGAGAGTTTTTTTCGAGTATGGGTCCGCTTGACATCAACAGAGCGGAAGGTCCTTGTATGGGCCGTACGGCTCTTCTCCCAGAAGGGTGCGCGCATGTGTTACTAGAGGCGAGAGAGCAAATGCACGCCCCTAAACACTCTCTCAGCTGCAGATCCACTCGTCCGTGAACACTTATGTCGTTATAGTCCGTGCCGCGCTCCACTTTATTCCTATGGGTGACGTCAAGCTTCAGCACAGCATTCCGGGAAGGCAGCGCTGCATTTGAACCGATTTGAAAACAGAAATGACGGGAAGCTTCACAACATCGCGGATCTCCACGGTCACTCCTGTCACAGGACTTCACCAAATCATACCAAAGAAGTGTGTTTTTGATGGAGCGGTCCCAGCGATAAAGGTTCAGTCCTGCTTTGGAAGCAGGCGGTGAGTAAAATTGCTTAAAATGTCTATGTTGTTGGCTATCGTCGCGTAAGTAAACATCAGTAAACGACACGATCGTGTATAGTTAATTTATAAATGGAGCATGCGATCTATGGTGTGTGATTAAATACATGTGTTTAGCTGACCACTATAGGTGTCAGTTTGTTTATTGTAAAACCACCCAAACATAAACCTAGCGTTCTCACAAAGCGTGCTTCGTCATTCGTTTACTCCATTGTTGTTCTATGTATAACGTTACACTAGTCTGATGTGCAAAACCGTTTTGCTTGCTACTGCTAAGGTTTAGTCGCATACAATAGTCCATAAACCAAATCATGTCCTCATAAACTGCGAGTAAACACACACAAATGTTGACAGGCCATTAAATACAGTACATACCACAGAGACGGACGTCCTGATGTTGTTGCAATTTATTTCAGCCTCCAGATCTGATTCTGGATCATATATGTATTAGTTGAATCTGATTTTGGGTAGCGTTTTCTTCTCCACGCTTGAGTACGTCACTGCTTTGTGCGCAATGGTCATTCTTTAGCTCCGCCAACACAATACGCCTCCAGCCGCTCTGTTTTTTTCTGGAAAGACTCGGTACAGCCCATATTTCTTTTATAAATATAATAAAACTAAAGACTTTTCGGAGACATGAAGGATGCAATACTACTCTATAGGTATTCAAGATTGACATGAGATTGACTGAAACTGAGTGCCCCCCCCCCCCTAACTAATGCACAGATAATCATGAGTTAATGTGTTACTAATGGTGAACTAACCCGTTTATTAATGATTACCGCATCATCAACTAATGAAGATTATCTTCATGATTAATAAATTAAGTAATCATTAAATTGTTACTAGTTAAATGTGTCATAATGTATTAATTATTTAATAATATATTAATTAATAATGTAAATTAATGTGTTAATTACCACAAGGGGTCAACGCCACACATTTCAACTTACAGTTATCTGCTTTAATTAATCATTAGCTAATTATTTATAAAGTTATCATTATGTTGTGACTTTACTTGTTGGGGCACTGACTATTAACTAATTTAAAATTAATTCAAAACTAATTCAAAACCCATAACCACAATTACATATTACTTAATCAATTAGTTAATAATCATGTACCCCAAAAAGTAAAGTCGTAACATAAGGACAACTTTATAAATCATTAGCTAATGATTAATTAAAGCAGACAACTGTAAGTTGAAATGCATGGCTTTGACCTGTTATGGTAATTAACACATTAATTTAAATTATTAGTTAAAATAAAAAATGATATTAAGGAACTAAAACATTATGACATATTTAAATAATAACAATTTAATAATTACTTTATTAATCATGTATAATCTTCATTAGTTGCTGATGCAGTAATCATTAATAAATGGGTTGGCTCACCATTAGTAATACATTAAGTAATGCATTAGTTAAAGGTAGGATAGGTAGGAATTGGTTAAAAAAAAAAAAATTCCCCAAATTTGTTTAAACTTTCTTTATATATCAATACATAAATAAAATGTAAGTACTCTGAAAAAGAAAGTATAAAAAATGAGTGTCTATAGACCTCGAACGACTTTTTTTAAATACAGCTCATTATTTCCATTCACTCCACCTTCTCCCTTCTGGGCTCTTTCCAAAGCCACGCCCCCAAAATACATGAACACACCTCACCGACCGCTCAGCTGGAAGACGCATTATTTACCTGAGAGGAGCGGTGTGCATGTAGTGACATCATGTCAGAATCACATGTAATAAAACATCTAAATTTATCAGTATGAATATAAACAAATAAGATGTATTTTAGTACTCACTGTCAAGCTAGAATACCGGTACTGGTAAAGTTTAAAATATATTTTTGTTTGATTTGGTAATGAGCTAGTTATATTTATAAGGCAAAGAAAATAGGTAGCATCATGTTTTTCCAATAACATCAGTTATACTGTAATGAAGATGAATTTCGTGTAAGATTCATAACATAAACTGTGTTTTGCATGTAAGAGTTTCCATGATGAAAGCATTGCTGATTAGTAGTAGCTAAAGCTAACTTAGCTCTAAAAAAAGAAAAAAAGTTCTTGGATGCAGTGGACTAGCTTTTACACATGCATTTTGTTATCTAAAGTTACATTTTGCGAAATTCAACACAACAGCGATCAACTTGAGCTAAGCGAGTATTTATCATTGTATATAACATTGTAACTTTATGCTAAGTAATGTTATGTTAGCTATATCAGGCAGCTTCATGTGCTCTTGATACATTCTTCATGAAAACAAACCAAACAAATTTATAATCAAAATGAAAGATTACCTGTCCAGCAGAAATACAGCCAGCAATGAGTCGTTTTTCAGGTCCCTCAGTTCTCACCATCGTTGAAAAGCCATGCAGATATTTACTCCCGTTTGATTTCTTTATTTATCCGAAAACTTTGTGCATTGCTTTCTCGTACAGTCTTCCTTTTTTGCATTGTTTGTCTTCGCTGACTGTAAAACCCTGCACTGAATTTTGAGTGCTCTTTCCATGCCATTATTTTGCCTAGGTTTCTTGCCTCTTGAACTGCCCAAATCAAACGCATGTGGGCAGATCCTGTAGCGAAAGCAGTGGTCGCCATGGTAGCGAGAGAGAGTGACAGTCGCCCGAGCCAATCATTTGTTTCGTCTCGAACGAAAATAATGAGCGGTGTTTATTGCAGATTAAAAAGTCTAGAGTCACTCAATTTTTATACTCTCCTTTTTAGAGTACTTACATTTTAATTATGTATTGACATCTAAAAGTTTAAACAAATTTGGACAAAAGTGTTTTAGATCAGTCCTAGCTATCCCACCTTTAAGCATGAATTAATGCATATAAGTGCACCTGTATTGTGTTACCGGATACTCTTATATTACCATGACCTTTTATATATCAAAGGCTCAAGGGAAATTTGATTTCTCAGTATATCACCCCTTTAAGTTATGAAGTGAATAAATCTGTTTTTTTTTTATACATGTTTTGTTCCTTATCTCAAGAATCAGTTGCACAAATAGTATGACAAAAGTACCTATTTGGACTGCAATAATCTTCTGAAGATCTTTTTATTTATTATAAGATACAGACATTTAAGTTGTTATATGCACCCATATTTAAAGTTGGTTTCGAGACATGAGTGAACCAATGGCATTTTGTCAAACTGACCATCTGTGCTTGATAGTCTGAAAATACATGTATTTTCTGTCAGGATCCCGGGAACAGGAGTAGTGTGAGAACTGAAAAAAAAAAAAAAAAAAAAAAAAAAAAAAAAAAAAAAAAAAGTCAAAAAGAGGTGAACCCAAATGCAGAAAGCCAGATGACAATCCTCAGGGGAATGTTAGTGAATCTTTATTTTGACGAAAAGGCAAGTCCAAAACATTCCAAAAAATATAGCCTCCAAAAAGTCCCAATTAGGCATACAAAAAGTTCTCAGGAGGGGAAAAAAAAAAAAAATGCAAAAAGTAAAGAGCAATGTCAATAGTTCCAAAAGTTAAATCCCAAAAGTTCACAATGCACATCCAGAAGGCATTCCAAAAAGTTAACAAAAAGATCATTGAGCAATTGCCAAAGTTTCAAAGAAAAATTGTAAATCAACATAAAGCAGAAGAACCATACCAGATACAAAATGTAGTTTCTTCAGATCATCGAGAAAGCACAGCAAGAAAGTGACCTAGACTTGGTCATTACACAGGAAACACTGAGCAGAGTACTCAAGACCAAGGTGACTTAAATAGACAAACAGGAAACAAGGCACAGGTGAAAACAATCTGACATAATGACAGTGACTGAACAACAATAAGAGATGCAATGGTGGCCTCTAGTGGCCGAAAATGTCCATAACCCTGACATTTTCAATGATTAATAATATAAAACCCCTTCCGTTTTGGTTCTTCTAAAAAAAAAAAGTGTATGCATTGTTTCAGAAGACTAAAAACACAAGTTACATATTGCTTTATTTTACTATTTTATTTAGCTTTTTTGCCCTTTTTAGAACTTTAAAGCACTTGGTCAGGCATGTTTGGAGTTTCATCAGGGTGAATACATGATTTATTCATTTAAAATGTAGGGATTGTAGACGAGACCAAGAAACACACTATAATGTTTACGAAAAACATTCAGATATTTGTTTATTATAAAATATTAACTGTTATTCTTTTTCATACATCTTGTTTTCTGCCTGATGTGGTGGTCATCAGTTCATAGCTGTGTGCATCAGAATGGGTAATTTTGTAGCTCTAAGTGGCCGATGAGCACAATAACACCTTCTAATACAACAAATGTATTAACCATATTATGCAGCTTCCCTTCATAATGGCCTCCCTAAAACCTGGAAATATCAGGCTTATAGCAATAATAACCAAAATTGTCCATCTGATGGCAACTATTTGTGGGATAAATGATCCCATATTGTGCTCCATTGGCTAACAAGTTATGATGAGAAAACCAGTGAAACATCCAAATGTGTGTGGGCTGTAAGTTGTTTTTGTATCAGTCTAGCTGTTTACCATGGTATACATTACTTATATGGGTATTACTGTTCGAGTGCCTCTGACCTGTTAGCTATACTAATTTCAAAGTTTACAAGAACATGCTTTTGCAAATTAATTATTTGGTTTTATAAATGGTACATGATGGAATAAGCAGGCAAACATCTTAAAGGAAAATGCTCCTTAATAGGCTTAAAGCTCCAGGAAAATGAAAGTAAATTTTGACAGACCAACGCTGTATCGAAACAAATTTGTACATATTTTTCAAGCTGGCTAATTCATACGAATTTGTACGACCTCACTCATACGACTTTGTATGGTTTTTCTAAACCCCAGTGATAGGTAGGTTTACAGGCAGGGTTAGGGTGTAGGTCATTCATACAATTCATACAAACTGTTCAACTCGTAAAATACCTTGTAAAATACATACAATTTGGCAAAAATCATACAAATTTGTACAGGTTGTAGTTTGTACAGAATCGTAGAAATTAGCTCCCTCATAAAATATGTACAAATTGTCGCGAGCTTGACTGGGTCGAACTGACAGTCAATGGTGCATCCATAGCTGTTGAGATGTGAGTGGTTGGGTAACACTTTAGAATACTGTTCCATCATTAATTACTTGACAGGAAAAAAAAATGTGTAATGCATTATTAGCATTCTAGTAACTGCCATTAACAAACAAACTCTGATTAACAAATTAATAAGGAATAACACTCAGTTAAATGTGGTAGTTCACCATTAGCTGATCAAAAACTAAAAAAATAAATAAAAAAAAAAACCCAAGAGGACTACTAAAAATTACAATAGAGGTGCTGGTCATATAATTAGAATATCATCAAAAAGTAATTTCACTAATTTCATTCCAAAAGTTAAACTTGTATATGATATTAATTAATTACACACAGGCCGGTATTCTTCAAATGTTTATTTCTTTTAATTTTGATGATTATAACTGACAACTAAGGAAAATCCTAAATTCAGTATCTCAGAAAATTAGAATTCCCTATCTCGAGGGAACTTCGAGCTGCGTCGAAACGCTAGGGGACGCCTCTGCGTGCCATGTCATGAAGCACTTGTGTAATCAGTCCAATAGCGGGACGATACGTCACGGGCGGGTGACGTCATCGACCAGGAAGCTATAAAGCATGCCCGGACCAAACAGTCACTAGCTTCTGTGTCTTCACAAGCGCTCTGTGTGAATTGTATGTCCATTTATTGTGTTTGTGTTCAAAAAAGAAAGAAAGAAAGAAATATGGCAAGTCAGTATAGGTGTTGTGTTCCTCCCTGTGGGGATACACACGTCCTAATGTGTGATGTGTTTGGGGCTCGAGCATGCCCAGTCAGCTCTCGAGGGGGTCGGCTGCGAGCATTGCGAGAGACTCCCAATGCGCATATTAAGATCACGCCGGGCACTCTTCGAGGAGAGTGCTTTGGCTCGCGGTCCTCAGGGCTCGGGTCCCGCTGTTGCCGAGGCGCAGCGAAGGCTCGCGTCCTGGGGATCGCAGTTGGATCTAGTGGCGGGGTTAGAGACGGGTGATCCCCTATCTCTGCCTTTACCCGCTGGATCTCATGCCTCAGTTAGCGAGCTGGAAGCACGCTCTGCGGTTTTCTTCCGCTCGCGCTGAGGCACAAGCGCAGCAGCACTCCAGCTCCGAGGAACTGGATGTTGTTAGCGCTGATGATGATCTGCCAAAAGAAAACGACACACACACACTCATAAAAAGAGGTGCTATTGGTGTAACTCGCGCTGTGTCCAGGTTAAGTTTAGACTGGCCGGCCGAGTGTCAAGAAGTTCGCCAAAAAATAAATAAATATATAAATAAAATAAGAAAGAGAAAGAGAAAGAACAATATAATGGCGAGCAGACAGTATGTTTGAGATTACGAGGGGCTGAATCTAGTGGCTCGGATCTCGCGTTTGCCGAGGCAGCGTGAAGATCACGGGTCTACAATATAGATTCTATGACTCGATCGCGGATCTCGCGCTTGCCGAGGCAGCGTGTAGATTACGGGGTTGAGTTTAGTGGCTCAGATCGCGTGTTTGCCGAGGCATCGCGTAGATTATGGGTCTGCATCTATCATTCAGAAAGGGCGACGATGTCTCGCGGGGAAGAGACGCTTGCGAGCTATCTCTCCCCCGAGTCCACATCGTCACACAGCCCCACAGCTGCCCACAACAAGCCGGTAAAAAAAAATAAAAAAAAAAAAAAAAAAAAAAGTCGGCTTTGGGGGTAGGGCATATTCGGCAGCAGATCAGGCGGCCGCCGGTTTGTATACGGCGGTTGCCCTGCAAGCATATAAAACAAGCAGACCTGCTGGGGGATATTGATATTGAGATGTGAAATATAAAAATATATATATATATATAATAAATAAATAAATAAATAAATCAAAATGTCCCTTTGGGGCTGTCGGGCGGGGCAGCCTCAGCCGAGTACATCCTTTCTCAAACCTACACCGAGCAAAACAAATCAATCAATCAATCAATCAATCAACTTTATTTATATAGCGCTTTTACAATCACGATTGTGTCAAAGCAGCTTCACAGTGTCAAACAGGGTAATATTGCGACAAAATTAGATTTGGCTGTACAGCCGTACTGGAGAAAACAGTGATGTTATCAGCTTATTTTAATTTATCATATAGCGACAATGTTGGCAGATCAGTATTATAGTTTATAGAATTAAATAAGACCTAATTCATATATTTTATTTGTATAATAAGTTGAATAACTTTAATCATATTTTTAGTGTCCCCAAAGAGAGAGCGTGGCCGCTCGGGGCCCCCCCCCCGCAGAGAGATCGGGGGTCCGGGCGACGCGCTCAGCCGGGACCTTCCCGTGGTAGGGCGGATCTGAGGGCCGTCCTTACTGCTAGGAAGGCCTCGGCTAAGAAGTCCTGACGTCAGAGGCTCGTTCTGGTGCCATCGGGGGGGGCCGGTCTGCCAACCCTGCCACCGTTGGTTTTTCAGTGCGCGGCGGTCCCCGGCGAACATATATCTCCTTGTCCGCCCGGAAACGTAGCGGCTTGGGGATGTTTGCGCCCTCTCGTGAGGGCCCCGTGGCGGTCAGTTCGGTTGCTACCTGCCGGTTATCCGTTACAGGACACCGGGCTGACCACCCAGGAAAATCCAGAGACCAGCCTCGAGAGGCTGGTTCCCTTAGTAGATTTTCTGGCAGCGTGGAAACTTCTGCCGAATATCTCAGAATGGGTCCTGCTCACATTATAAAAAGGGTTCGGGTCACACCCACCCGTGTTCAGCAGGGTTACTCCTACGGTAGTAACCCCCGAGCAGCCTCTGGTCATGTAACGAGAGGTACAGACTCTTCTGCGAATAGAGGCTATACACGGGTCCCTCCCCTCTGCAGAGAGTCGGGCTTTTACAGCCGGTACTTCATAGTTCCAAAGAAGGATGGAGGGTTAAGGCCTATTTTTAGATCTGCATCAGCTAAACAAAATGCTCACGATAAAACAGATCGTGTGTCACGTCAGGTCCGAGGACTGGTGTGTCACAATAGACCTAAAAAAAAAAAAAAAAAAAAAAAAAAAATGTATACTTCCACATCTCCATCCTTCCGCAGCACAGACAGGTCTTCAGGTTTGCTTTCGGGGGCGAAGCTTACCAGTATTGAGTGCTGCCATTCGGCCTAGCTTAATCACCCCACACTTTCACCAAGTGCGTGAATGCAGCTCTGGCTCAGGTGCGACCCCAGGGCATTCGCGTGCTCAACTATATCGACGATTGGCTGGTGTTAGCATAGTCGAAACAGTGGGCGTTCAGCATCGAGATGCTGGTCTCGCCCATATGAGAGTGTTGGGGCTAAGGTTGAACGGAAAGAAATGTGTGCTGGCACCTATAAGCAGCAGAGCACTACTTTTCTGGCGGTAGTCTGGGACACGAAAATAATGTCGGCTCGGCTATCCCCTCCCAGGATAAAAACGATCCTGGATACCGTGAACCAGATAAAGCTAGGTCAGTCACTCACTGTGAAACACTTTCAGAGAGTGTTAGGGCTGATGACAGCAGCGTCCAACGGGGTACCTTTTGGCCTGCGGTACATGAGACCCTTACAGTGGTGGCTCAGGACCAAGGGGTTCTCCCTGAGGGGAAACCCTTTTTCGCTTGATCAAGGTCACGCGGCGCTGCCTACGTGCCTTAGTGAAGTGAAAAGATCCTTGGTTCCTGTCCCAAGGTCCAGTTCTGGGGGCTCCTTGTCGTCGCGTAACGCTAACGACGGATGCCTCCCTAACTGGCTGGGGAGCGGTCATGGGTGGCCGCTCGGCCCAAGGTCTGGGCGGCCGTCAGCTCTCCTGGCACATAAACCAGCTGGAGCTGATGGCTGTGTTTCAATCATATAAAATCAAACACTTCCTCCCAGACCTGCGGGGCCGCCATGTGTTAGTTCGGTCAGACAACACTTCGGTGGTCTCGTATATAAATCACCAGGGGGGGTTGAGATCGCGTCGGGTGTGGAAGCTGACGCATCATATGCTAACATGGGCCCAAGGCAGGATGCTCTCGCTCAGGGCGATGTACATCCCGGGGGTCCTGAATGTAGCGGCAGACTCCCTGTCGAGGCAGGGAGTGATGCCGGGAGAATGGAGACTCCACCCGAGGTGGTGGAGGAGCTGTGGATCTGCTTTGGGCGAGCCCAGGTGGATCTGTTTGCGTCTCGAGAGACGACACACTGTCCAGCATATTTCTCCCTCACGCATCCAGCCCTGCTGGGGCTGGACGCAATGGTACAGACGTGGCCGAGGCTGCGTCTGTACGCCTTCCCCCCTCTGGCATTGCTCCCAGGAGTGCTGGAGAGCGTCCGCCGGGACGGGGTTCAGCTTTTATTGGTAGCCCCGCTCTGGCCGGGCCAAGTATGGCTCACCGACATTATGTCTCTCCTAGAAGGTCCTCCCTGGAAAATCCCAGTCAGGAGAGATCTTCTTTCGCAGGCCGGGGGGGTCAGTACTGCACCCGCGCCCGGAACTGTGGAAACGGTGGGCTTGGCCCCTGAGGGGGCCCAGTTCATAAACACGGGTCTATCTACTGAGGTGATAGAGACCATGTTGCACTCCAGAGCACCATCCACAAGGAGACTTTACGCACTCAAATGGAGAGTTTTTGTCGCCTGGTGTACGCACCAGGCTTTGGACCCTGTTAACTGCCCGTTCGGTTCAGTTCTTGAGTTCCTACAAGAAAAATTCTCCGCAGGGTTATCTCCGTCAACACTGAAAGTATATGTGTCGGCGATATCTGCTTATCATATTCCATTAGATAATGCATCATTGGGGAAACACCCTTGGGTCATGCGTTTCCTTCATGGTACTTTGAGGCACAGACCTGCGGCACGCTCGAGGGTGCCTACTTAGGCAGTGGCACCCTTTTGTCTGGAGTTTGCACCAGGAATGGTAAAAGCATTTCTCTTCCCGAGGGAAGGATATGCTCCCAAGGTCCCGACTAATGTGCCGGGACCAGTAATGCTGCAGGCTTTCTGTCCGCCTCCGTTCACTAGTCAAGACCAAGAGAAGCTAAATCTGCTATGTACGGTCAGGGCCCTAGATGCATATGTCCACAGGGCTTCCCTGTGGCGAAACTCAGAACAGTTGTTTGTGTGTTTTTGGGTCCCCGAGCAAGGGAAAACCGGCTTCAAAGCAGATGCTTAGCAAGTGGATAGTCGAGGCTATTTCGCTCGCTTATGAGTCGGCCGGACATCCTTCACCAATGAGGGTCCGCGCCCACTCCACTAGGAGTATGGCTGCCTCTATGGCTCTTATTTCGGGAGTTTCATTGTCAGAGGTATGTGATGCGGCTGGGTGGTCCTCTCCGCATACATTTGTGAGGTTTTACAATCTAGATGTAGCCTCTACACCGGGGTCCCGGGTGTTTCTGGGTTGATTCACACATACAGACATTTGGGACTCTGGCGGCGTGGGTATTGAGGTCCCCTAGCGTTTCGACACAGCTCGAAGTTCCCTCGAGATAGGGAACGTCTCAGGTTACGTATGTAACCATGGTTCCCTGAGAGGGAACGAGACGCTGCGTCGAGATGCCATACTCCCGGCATGCCTGTGATCGATTTGTTCGACTTTTCCAGAAGCTAGTGACTGTTTGGTCCGGGCATGCTTTATAGCTTCCTGGTCGATGACGTCACCCGCCCGTGACGTATCGTCCCGCTATTGGACTGATTACACAAGTGCTTCATGACATGGCACGCAGAGGCGTCCCCTAGCGTTTCGACGCAGCCTCGTTCCCTCTCAGGGAACCATGGTTACATACGTAACCTGAGACGTTAGAACTACTGTGACTTACATGGGTCAAAAACATCTCGGTTAGGGGTGCACCGAAATTTCGGACGGCGAAAATGTTAGGTCGAAAATAGCATTTATTGCCTTAGACCAGCCGAGGACATTGGATTTCCTGTTGTTGAGGACATTACTGAAATTTAAATTTGGATGTGGATTTCGAGATTTTGTATTTTCCATACAACATGTATGGCACAAATGCTTTAGTTGGCTGTGAATGAGAGAGTGCTGA
The DNA here is from genome assembly GCF_024679245.1 of Pseudorasbora parva. Lineage (NCBI taxonomy): Eukaryota > Metazoa > Chordata > Actinopteri > Cypriniformes > Gobionidae > Pseudorasbora > Pseudorasbora parva. The sequence continues at coordinate 23,388,756 of NC_090190.1, read as the reverse complement.
GTCAGTGCAGCATTTTATAACTAACAGCAATCGGGAGAAAAATTGTGGAACATTTTCAGCTTACTTATTTGCAATTTAAATGATGTAAATGATGGAGCAGATTTGCAAATACAGTTTGGGATGCCACCCAAATGACTCCAGCAAGATGTAGCTACTTGCTAGAACAGTATAGCCTAGAAATCTAGACACACCCTAGTGGCAGCAAATTTAATCTGCCCGCAAGTGTCATCTAGGAACTCTCAATACCCTTCTGAGCTGAATTCCTCACAATCTGGACGGGCCAATCACATCGTGTATAGAGTCGGCGGGCAGGGCCATAATGACGACGGCCGAGTTGCGTTTGCGTGCTTCTGTTGTCCAGTAAACACAGAAACTGGCGAACGGCGGCGGTCTTTCGAATCAGCATTGACTGCGATTCTGGAAGACTTGGAGTTAAGCTTTTCTCTGAGAAAAGAACAAAGAACGGCACTGAAGTCATTCTTAAAAAGGGAAGATGCGTTCGGAGTTTAGCCAACCGGATACGGTGAATGTTTAATCTATCAACAAGCTCTGTTTCACCTTCGTTGCTCTGGGTTGTGTAGCACTATCCTATCGTGTGCAGAGGGAGTTTGAAGACCAAACCGTTTATCCCGCCCCTCGGATTAAGCCATGTCTATGGTGGGTTTCCAGACCAAACATCTTGATGTGGGTCTGGCTTGTCAGGCTAAGAACAGTATGCACTATATGTTGCAGTCTTGAGCAGAAGCGAGTCATAACTGCCTATATGACCGATTACGATCTGCCCACTACTTTGAGTGCATATTAGTGGATGCTAATGGAAACATAGTGTAACACAGTGTCTCTTCTCACCCCATTCAAAAGATGACCAAGGAAATAAACTCGGCTAAAGTGTCGGTTGTAGAGGTTATTCCTTTGATAACAGCACTGAAGCGTCTGCTTGAAAAAGAGGTGGAAACATATCACGGTGTAAATACAGCTAAAAAGACTATTGGAGGCTGTTAACAAGCACTTTCAAGACACTGAGTACAACCCTTTCTACTGTATTGCAACTATAGTAGAACCATACTTTAAAGAACATTACTTTGACAAAGAGAAAAAGCAGCAAGTGCTTGAAATTAAAAAAATAGCTGACGGAGACTGAAACATCTGGGGAAGGAAGAGACTTGACAGGGAGCACACCGCAAACAGTGCCTGAGAAACGGTAACATACAAGTGAGGAAGCGTGCTCTCCCTCACTTTCTGAGATGTTTGACGAAATTTTATAGGAAAGCACCCCGATTCGTAACGGTGTTGGAACAGGTGCAGCCACACAACAAATATAGATGTATCTAGCTGAACTATAGAGCTAGACTTCATAGCTAATATAGCTTTAACATTGCCAGAAGCATCAATCCTCTTGACTACTGGCACATGAAAAAAGCTGCTTTCCATTGCTTGTGCAGATTGCATGCAGGTATTTATCTGCCCCAAGCACCAGCACAGACACTGTTCAGTGCAGTATCTCATGTCCATAATGAGAAAAGGGAACCGTCTATAGGAATTGTGGGCACAGACACAAATTAATCTTCCAAATGATTAGTTTGAATATAATTCCACACATAAAAATAGATCTAAATTTCAGACCAACAGTTTGTAGCAATTAACTGTCACGGTTGGTAAATCCGCTGTCTCATTCTAGTCTTGTGTGTGTGTATGTGGTGCAGGTGTATGTTGTGTGGGTGTGTCTCGTTACGTTGTTTGTTCTGAGGGGCGTGGTCACTGGTTAGCCTGATCAGCGGCAGCTGTTCATGATCATCACAGCCTACTTAATGTCTTCTCTCCCTCTCCATGTTGTCAGATCGTTGTTTGAGTTCCCCGTGTCGCGTGCCTGTTCCATGTTCCTCGTGTTTCCTGTGCACCGGACTCTGGACTCTTCTATTGTCGATCTCACCAACTCACCACGGACTTATCCTCACTTTGCACACAGTCATCAGGATCCCATCTCAGTCCCTGCGTCACGATCTCCTGCTGTCTGTGTTCCCGCTCTACGGCTTCATCACAGAAGGATCTGTGCAACGATCTTCCATCACTTTACTGAGTATCTGTTCAATAAACATTGTCTTTTGCATTGCAATTGCTTCCGTCCTGTTTATCATTACAGAACGATCTGACCAATCATGGAAGCAGCAAGTGCATCTGCCTTGAAGGATTTCGTGGAGCATAGCATTGCCAGGATGGATCAGCAGCAGGAGAGCATTTCTTCCACCGGACGCGCTGTCCAAGCGCTCGTGACGCAGGTGTCCGGGCTCACCCAGCAGATCCAACGCCTGAGCGCTCCCACTGTGCCACCCACACCGGCCGTTTCCCCCGTCATACCAGAGAGGAGCCATCATCCTGAACCACGCCTACCCGTTCCTGACAGTTACTCTGGTGAGCCTGAGTTTTGTAGAGCGTTTCTAACCAAATGTTCTATGAATTTTTCGCTACAGCCTATGACATTCGAGAGAGAGGAGTCTAAAGTGGCATTCGTCCTGACTTTACTTAAGGGTAAAGCGGCTCTGTGGGGAACGGCGGTGTGGGAGAATAAGGATGCTGCGCCTCGTTCCATGCACTAGCCGCCAAAATGAAGAGAGTGTTCGACCGGAAGGTAGCGGGCAAAGAAGCGACGAGAAGACTCGCCGACCTTAAACAGGGAAGCTCCTCAGTGGCCGACTACTCTATCGAGTTTCGCACTCTGGCGGCTGAGTGCAAATGGAACGAGGAGGCACAGTGGGATATGTTCCTGCATGGGCTGGCCGACCGTGTTCAACAAGAGATTTACATGCTGGATCTGCCTCCTCAACTCAACGACCTCATCGATCTGGCACTGCGGGTGGACGCTCGCATTAGCCGACTGGGCCGACACGTTCAATCGACCCACGACTACGGAGGCGCCAGAGGTCGCGGCAGCTTGGAGGAGAACACGGTCGGTCCCATCGATCACGAGCCCATGCAGGTAGGGAGAGCCCGGCTTTCCCGGGAGGAGAGAGAGAGGCGGCGGTCCCAAGGACTATGTTTGTACTGTGCAGGCCGGGGACATTTTCTACACTCATGCCCGGTAAAAGATCAAGCCCGGTAGTAAAGTTGAGGCTACTATCGGGTGGGATCTCCGCCGGGAAGACCTCACCATCCACTCTCCTTCCGGTAAGACTGAGATGGGGGAACAACAAGACTCACGACGCACGGGCACTGGTGGATTCCGGAGCTGAGGGCAACTTTTTGGACATTCGACTGGCGCACGAGTTACATCTTCCCATCTCATCTCTTCCTCACCAGATCTCGGTCAGTGCACTCAACGGCCAACCACTTCCCAACATCTCCCTTTCCACTGGACCCATAACCCTCATCACCTCTGGCAACCATACTGAGACCATCTCCTTCCTCCTCATGCACTCACCCGTCGCACCCATTGTGTTAGGACACCCCTGGCTGGTTAAGCACAATCCCCGGGTGGACTGGGGCTCCGATTCTGTGTCCATGTGGAGCGAGTCCTGCCACGGCTCTTGTCTTGTCTCTGCTTGTTCTTCTGTTTCTGTTTCTGTGTTTCAGGAGAAGGCGACGGATTTGTCAAACGTGCCCGCGGAGTACCGGGACCTGAAGGAGGTGTTCAGTAAGTCTCGAGCTGCTTCTCTTCCTCCGCATCGTCCCTATGACTGTGCTATAGACTTAGTGCCAGGTAAATCTCCGCCTAAGGGCAAACTTTACTCTCTTTCTGTTCCTGAGAGGGAGGCCATGGAGAAATATATTTCTGATTCTCTAGCGGCCGGGTTCATCCAACCTTCCTCTTCTCCAGCGGGGGCGGGGTTCTTTTTTGTGGGTAAGAAGGATGGTTCTCTGCGACCTTGTATTGATTACCGAGAGCTGAACAACATCACGGTAAAGAATACATATCCTTTGCCGCTGATGTCTTCAGCTTTTGAGAGGTTACAGGGAGCATCCATATTCACAAAATTGGATTTACGCAATGCATATCATTTGGTTCGCATCAGGAAGGGGGATGAATGGAAGACCGCGTTTAACACCCCCAGGGGGCACTTTGAATACTTGGTCATGCCTTTCGGCCTTTCCAACTCCCCAGCGGTCTTCCAGGCACTCGTCAATGACGTGTTGAGAGACATGGTTGACCAGTTCATGTATGTTTACCAGGATGACATATTGATTTTTTCTTCGTCTCTCCAGGAACATGTGCAACATGTCAGACAAGTGCTTCAGAGGCTGTTACAGAATGGGCTTTTTGTCAAGGCGGAGAAATGCGATTTTCATTCACAGTCTGTTTCCTTCCTAGGTTACATCGTCTCTTCCGAGGGAGTGCGCATGGACCCTGACAAAGTGAAGGCTGTGATAGATTGGCCAAGTCCAGATTCCCGTAAGGCCCTACAGCGGTTTCTGGGATTCGCCAACTTCTATCGGCGTTTCATTCGCAACTTCAGCCAACTAGCCGCACCTCTTGACTGCCTTGACCTCCCCCAGAACGACGTTCAGGTGGTCGAATACAGCTGAGGCTGTATTCTCCAACCTCAAAAGCCGCTTCGTTTCGGCTCCCATCTTAGTCGCCCCTGATCCCACACGTCAGTTCGTGGTGGAGGTCGACGCGTCAGAGGTGGGGGTAGGTGCAGTTCTCTCCCAGCGCGCTTCCTCGGATGACAAGATGCACCCCTGCGCGTTTTTTTCCCATCGTTTATCACCCGCCGAACGTAACTATGACATTGGTAACAGAGTTGTTGGCCGTCAAATTAGCGTTGGAGGAGTGGCGTCATTGGTTAGAAAGGTCGGGGGTACCTTTTATCGTCTGGACCGATCATAAGAACCTTGAATATATTAGATCTGCCAAAAGACTCAACTCCAGGCAGGCTCGGTGGGCACTTTTTTTCGGACGTTTTGACTTTACTCTCTCGTACCGCCCGGGTTCCAAGAACATCAAACCCGATGCTTTATCTCGTATTTTTGATCCATCCGAGCGCCCGGTTACTCCCGAGTGTATTTTACCGGAGAAAGTAGTTATCTCCACACTCGTATGGGAGGTCGAATCGAGGGTCAAGACGGCCCTAGAAGGGGTAACGCCTCCGCCCGGTTGCCCACCGAACCGTTTGTTTGTTCCGGAGGGGTTACGGTCCGACGTTATCCGATGGGGTCATTGCTCCAACGTGGCCTGTCATCCAGGGATAAGTCGCACTAAGCACTTAGTAAAGCAACGGTTTTGGTGGCCATTAATGGCTCGCGATGTCCATGATTTTGTTTTGGCTTGCTCTGTTTGCGCGGTTGGTAAGACGTCTAACCGACCTCCAGATGGGTTACTCCAACCGCTGTCAGTCCCTTCGAGACCCTGGTCCCACATTGCGCTAGATTTTGTCACCGCCCTCCCACCCTCTAAGGGTATGACGGTTGTTTTGACTGTTGTGGACCGATTCTCGAAGGCGGCTCATTTCATCCCCTTGCCCAAATTACCTTCAGCCAAGGAGACAGCGGTCACCGTCATTGATCACGTCTTTCGGTTACATGGCCTCCCGATGGACGTGGTTTCTGACAGAGGTCCCCAGTTTGTCCAAATTTTGGACTGAGTTTTGTAGATTATTAGGAGCTACAGTCAGTCTGTCTTCGGGTTACCATCCCCAGACCAACGGTCAGTCTGAGCGAGCCAACCAAGATCTTGAAAGGGTGTTGCGATGTTTGGTTTCCAAGAACCCTTCTTCCTGGAGTCAACAACTTTCTATGGTTGAGTACGCTCATAACTCGTTACCAGTGTCATCTACGGGCCTTTCCCCGTTTAAGTGTAGTTTAGGGTACCAACCACCAATTTTTCCTAGCCTGGAATCCGAGGTCGCGGTCTCCTCCGCTCACGCCTTCGTCCAGAGGTGTCGCCGCACATGGACTAGAGCCCGCGAGACTCTACTCCAAGTGGGGGCGCGCACCAAGGCTAAAGCCGACCGCCACCGGTCTAAGCCACCCGTATACGTCGTGGGTCAAAAAGTGTGGCTTTCTACCAAGAACATTCCACTCCGCTCCGTCTCTAATAAACTTGCTCCCAAATTTATTGGCCCATTCACTGTTACCAAGATCATTAGTCCGGTGACAGTCCGCCTCAACCTTCCTCCGGCGTACAGGAGAATTCATTCCGCCTTTCATGTTTCCAAGATCAAGCCCGTGTTTCATTCACATCTTAATCCGCCTGTCCCGGTTCCCCCACCGCCGCGACTCGTAGATGGGGAACCTACTTATTCGGTACATCGTATTCTGGACTCGAGACGGAGGGGACGCGGATTCCAGTATTTGGTGGATTGGGAGGGTTACGGTCCAGAGGAGAGGAGTTGGGTGCCTGCTCGAGACATACTGGATCACTCCCTTATCGATGATTACCGTCGGCAGGTAGGGTCGTCTGGGAACGCCAGGAGGCGTTCCTAGGGGAGAGGGTACTGTCACGGTTGGTAAATCCGCTGTCTCATTCTAGTCTTGTGTGTGTGTATGTGGTGCAGGTGTATGTTGTGTGGGTGTGTCTCGTTACGTTGTTTGTTCTGAGGGGCGTGGTCACTGATTAGCCTGATCAGCGGCAGCTGTTCATGATCATCACAGCCTACTTAATGTCTTCTCTCCCTCTCCATGTTGTCAGATTGTTGTTTGAGTTCCCCGTGTCGCGTGCCTGTTCCATGTTCCTCGTGTTTCCTGTGCACCGGACTCTGGACTCTTCTATTGTCGATCTCACCAACTCACCACGGACTTATCCTCACTTTGCACACAGTCATCAGGATCCCATCTCAGTCCCTGCGTCACGATCTCCTGCTGTCTGTGTTCCCGCTCTACGGCTTCATCACAGAAGGATCTGTGCAACGATCTTCCATCACTTTACTGAGTATCTGTTCAATAAACATTGTCTTTTGCATTGCAATTGCTTCCGTCCTGTTTATCATTACATTAACAACATGGGTGTGGTGAGGGGGACGTGGTTTAGTGAAATCTACATTTAAAAAAAAAAAATCACATTTCTACTAATGACCCAATTTAAATACAGATTCCTCTTCCTAGAACTGAAGTACCCCTTTAATAGATTAAATGAACTAATTGAATAATTGATGATATTTATATCAGAACTGAATCAACACTGAACTAACCTCAGCCAAACAATAACACTATTTTCTTTTAGAGCTGCTAAAAGCCGAAATGAACTCTGTTTGCAACATTTAATCATTTTCTTGTTATCATTGTAAATCTGCTTTGAAACAATCTTTATTGTGTAAAAAGCTATATAAATAGAGGTGACTTGACTTGACTAGTGTTTTGGACCTCGTTTATATCAGCCTGTTGTGAGTTGAAGTCAAAAAAGATCATTTAAAAAGGCAAAAACAAGAAAATGCTTGCTAGTTGCAGAATAAGCCATGATTTTTCCATAAAGCCTCGTAGGAGAAAAGAGCCCAATAGCTGCTCCTCGGGACTAAGAGTTTCCAATTGGGCAAAGGTCAAATCCTTAATTTTACCTTCAGAACCCTACAGAAATGGGGTCACATGCGTTGTTTGGACCCTCGTATCATAGTGGGGGCGAGTACTCCTATGCCATTTAACTTTTCTTGATTAAGATTTGTGGTAAAAAGAGAAATGAACAGAGAAGAAAGACACTTTCATTAGTATTCTGCTTAAGAGAGGCCACTAAGTCCTTGGTAGAGTTTGCTCTGATGTGAATGACAAACTGAAATCAAAAAGCATAGACAGACAAAGGAGCCCTTACTTCTGCCTGAAATAACTAACCGTAGAAGAGAGGACAAGAATGACAGAGAAAGAGGAGAATAAAAGGATAATAAGGAAAGAGAGCAATCACAAGGTTGTACATCGCTAACTTCTAAATTTATCCTGATACTGGTTTCTAGATATTATCTGAGTGGATCACCTAAAAACGAAACATTCTTCCATCAAGTCATTCCGATTCAGAACAGGTTGTTATTATGTTGTTATTTTATTTTGTTATGTTGTTATTATGTTTCTATTACTCTCTTTATAATTAAGATGAAGCACATGGCATCTTTGGAAAGCACTGCCTAGTCAGGGTCTGCTTGTAACTGTCCCAGAGGTGTATGCAGTGAACACAACCTTTTTCACTTTTTTCATATTTTGTTTAAACTGTGCACAGAGGAATCTATATCTTTCTAAATCGTTAAATATCACATTGTGTTTGACTAGGTTTTTCCCATTCAATCATGGACTTCACTATGTGATGTTAAAGGTCCTTTTACACTGGATGCGATTTTGATGGACAAATGATTTGCACAATGGTTTTAATTTTTATTAGCTCTTTGTGTAATGAGTGCTTCCACACCAAATGTGAATGTGCTGTTTCGATGTTGATTTGTTTTTACTCTAGCGGTAACAGAAGCGGATTCAACCAATCACATACAAGGAAACAAAGGTGCCGAAATATCCAGTGGATGTCACAAACTATATTCAAACAACATTAACCTTTGACAGCATTTCTCAGGAGATTACAGCAATAGTTCTAGTTAAAATTGTACACCTGCAGCTGCATACCCACTGTATGCTACAGACAGCAATAACTTAACCTTTTAAGTTATAAATTGTTGATTTTTTTTTCTAAACATTGTGTCCATGACTATAGAAAGTGCACGTGTTGCCATCAGTATGTCATAAATGTTTACATTGTAACTCAACTGCAGCGATTGGTCCCTGAAGTATGTGTGTTTCTCTCATCAGATGCTAACGTTACTGTCTCTGGAAGAGCTCCTCAAATTGTCCCACAGACATTTGAATATAAATCCAGAACCGGCCATGATAAGCTCCTGTACAAGATTAGGATACTCCCCTTCATACTCTCTGGTTGCACACAAAACCTTCTTTTGAAGTAAAATGAAAAGAAGCTCGTCTTCGTTGAATAAGGAATAGTCCATGTTTTCTCAGCTGTTGCCATGAATGTTTTGGAATGTGGAGCTCTGAACCGCCAAAGACGTTGCAAATTCGTGTTGTGGCTGATGTAAATGGTTTTGACGCAAAATATTCACTTTTTCGTCACGCGTCAAGTGTGAAAGGGCCTTAAAGGTGCAGTGTAGTGTTGCACGATATACTAGTACTAGAAAAGCATTGTGATACCCTACTATTACAAATGGTACGATATGGAATTTTTATTAGTACTTTAAGAAGGACAGCGCTAATATGAGCTGTATTTCTCAAATTGCGTCGATGTGTGACAGCTGGTGTCAGGATGTGTGTGCAGAGCTCTGCTTCCACTGTTCACTAACAATTGGAAGTAGAAGAGTTAAATTTATGTGACCCCGTCTGTGAAACCCCGGCTAAAGTCGCACAATTTAATTATGAGATTTTGATCGTCAAAGTGCCATAGCCATAAAAATGATGAAAATAGGTAATTTGTGTTTATTGCTGTAAATGATAAATTATACCAAGGGGTTTGAGATACAATACTCAATTTTTAATTCATAACATTATAAATACTGAAATGAGTGATTTTATTGACACTACACTTTATAGTCGCTTTTGTCGCTTTTAATCATCACAGGGGGTTTTCATCACAACAACACCAGCTTATTCGTATGTTATTCGGTTCAGGAATTAATTTTTTTTTTACCATTAGGAAGAGAAAGACATTAATATCAATCGGCACGAGCGGCAATCAGGTCATTGCGACTTAAGCCGGGTTCAGATGTCTGGCGAGATATTTTCTTTTCATCGCCAATATTTTAATATTTTCTTCTTTGTTTTGTAGCTCAACATTGTGCCAATAATAACCATCTTAATTTAAATTCATATTAGGCCTGCTGTCTGTCTATTTAAAACATGTTGTGGTTGGTGGTGCGTCAGATTAATGGAGTGTTTCCCAACCGGGGTGCGTGTGGTGCCGCGTAAAAGGTTTCAGCACACACTTGCATTGCGGTTCATCTCACATCTGTTGACACATCTTTAATATAGGTTGTAACTTGAAAATAATGCTTTATGTATGTTTCTGTCAATGGATACACGTGCTGGCTCCTCAGTTATACATTACAACAAGAGCAATAATAAAAGAAAAACGTGGGCCAACGGTCTCTCTTAGTAAACTTTGTTCAATGCATGTGTGTGCTGCCGTATCTTCGAATATGAATACGGGTGTAGAGCCAGAAGACACGATTGAGAACTCACGTGCGATTGCGATGTGAGAAGATTTGTCTCTGTGCGGTCATCCGAAAGCGCGCACATGCACTTCTCAGCGCGCAACTATTGAGTTCTCTTTCAAGTCTTGCGCTTTAACGGACAAACTCACACAAGAAGTAGCCTATGTCAACATGTTCATCTTGATGAGTATCCAAGCAGACATAGTATGAATATGCCTTAAGTGTACATACAGTCGAGAAAGCGACACCCCTGTTTCTTAAAGGGGTAGTAGCCTTTACTGCTGTCTGTTTAATGTCAAAGAAGATAAGGAATCACTCACTGCTCTTGATTGAATAGCTTTTGTAAGTTTAATAAGGATTAATATTTAATTTAAACAGTTAAATAAGTCATTTTTCATTTTATTACTTTATTCAATTTATTTACCTAAAACTAAGGTTAGACCTACCTGAAAAGAAAAGAAAAAAACATTATTTTATTATCTTTGCTCAATAGTAATTATTTGTGCTGCTGTTTGTATTTAAGTTATTTGTTCTTTTCTTTATTTTTATTTGATAGTAGTCCTTTTTTCCATAAACATAGCAAATACCGAACCATACAGAAACCGTGAACCTGAAACTGTGAACCTAAACCTAAAACCGAATCGTGAGTAATCTGTACCGTTACACCCCTAGCGTAACGTATGTGAGGGGGTGCCACAAAATTTAGAACATTTTCAAAGGGCGCCATGACTGAAAAAAGATTGGAAATTACTGGATTAGTGAATTAAGTTATCTAGACTATTTGACATGGCAGCACTTAAACGCGAGCAGGGACAGAAAATAGCTGATTGCTTAAACAGATTTTCCGATATTAATCTCGATGGAATTACCCCGAATAATGATATAACTGGGTTTATTGAAGAAAGTGCAGGTTGAGGGTACATGAGGGTAAATAAATGATGACAGAATTTTCATTTTTGGGTGAACAATCCCTCTCTTTATTTTCACTCCGGTTGTACTTAATGTAGCCCAGTAAAATAATATAATTTAGAGATGTTCTACTGAAATGTAATATATTCATTAATTTATATATTAAGGACTTTTTCCATGGATATTTAATTTTATTAATAAATTTATACAAATAATTTTAATTAATTGACTTGGTAATTGTTGCTACAATCAAGCTCTTGTACCCCCAATTTGTTGAATGTTTTTGTGCTTTTTGGACATACGCATCATAATAAATAGGCCTGTTTTACAAACCTTTAAGAATTTTCCCATAAATGTGTCATATCAATGAAAATGGGAGATTTTCAGCTTTAATGTGGTATATGGCTCATATGCAGGATAATTATGCATCAAATGTGTTGCAGTTTTAAAAATAAGCTTGTGTTTACATTGGAATTTCTCAAAAACAGGATTTTCTGAGCCCGAAATTCAGCAAATCTTTAACATAGCCATACCCAGTTAATATAAGAGATATCAATGTTATATTTTAACAGAATGTTCTTCACATTATGTAGGATGATTTTATATAAAAAACAGTGAATCACAAAAAAAAAGACTTTAGGAGGGTTTTCACAGACAGGGTCACATATATGCACAGTGAAAAAGAAAGCTACAGAAATGCGCGCATGAGAAAATAAAAACACGGCACGGAACATGCTCGTGCTGCCGGACTAACCTGAAGTTTTCAGACAACATATGATCGCGATTCAGTTCTTTTGTGGATTGTTGTTTAGGTTTGAATGGTCAAAAATATGTAAACATGCACAGCCTGGTGAGTATTCAGGTAACCACAGTTGGGTATGTCTTTAGTAAACATATACCATTGAGGTAATTAGATCTGTGCAGGTCTTAAAGGTGCACTATGTAGTATTTTTGCAGTAAAATATCCAAAAACCACTATTAATTATATATTTTATTCAGTTGAGTACTGTGGTGTCTGGTGGTGATGCATATAATAAATACAAGATGAGATCAGATGACTATGGACTCAGGTCATGTTTTATTGAACATGGAGGAGGGAGCGAGAGCAACCAGGCTTGACCAAACAACCCAGAGTTAACATTCACCAACAGACCTTAATAGTAGAGCAAAGATGCCTGCTCTGCTATGCAGATATACAACATTTCCCTCCACCCTAAAATCAGAAGTCAATCAATCAATCAATCAACTTTATTTATATAGCGCTTTTACAATCACGATTGTGTCAAAGCAGCTTCACAGTGTCAAACAGGATAATATTGCGACAAAATTAGATTTGGCTGTACAGTCGTACTGGAGAAAACAGTGATGTTATCAGCTTATTTTAATTTATCATATAGCGACAATGTTGGCAGATCAGTATTATAGTTTATAGAATTAAATAAGACCTAATTCATATATTTTATTTGTATAATAAGTTGAATAACTTTAATCATATTTTTAGTGTCCCCAACTGAGCAAGCCAAGCCAAAGGCGACAGTGGCAAGGAACCAAAACTCCATCGGGGCATGATGGAGAAAAATAAACCTTGGGAGAAACCAGACTCAGTCGGGGTGCCAGTTCTCCTCTGGCCTATTAACACACCGTGTAAGATTATTATTCTGGCAACCTTACAGGTCGGAAATCATATTAGATCGGATTATTCAAAATTTTCAGGGTATCACGGAAGAGACAGATTTATTTAGGATGGGGCGTCAATTACACAAGAGTATGAATACATGAAAGATCGGAATTATTGCGCCGAAGACGGGTTTTGAGCATGTCGTGCCAGTGAGGCAAATTCGGAGGAGACACCATTTGGCACGGCTCAGCAGACACTCCAGGATGCGTTGGTCATGTCCAGGCAGGTCCACCATCCGATCCGGACAGGGCCCAGATCCGGGATAAACCTCGGGATAAACAGAGAGACTAACATTAGTGTAGATGTCACTCTTTTTATGATGTAACGAGTACATCAGGTGTTATGGGAAGTGTTCCCGGTTCCGGCTGACCTAGTTAATGCAGCCTAACAATCAGTCAATTGAATTGAATAATGAAAGTTAAAAATGTTCTATGTGTATGCCATAGTAAAGAGATGTGTTTTTAGTCTAGATTTAAACTGACAGAGTGTGTCTGCTTCCCGAACAATGCTAGGAAGACTATTCCACAATTTAGGAGCTAAATAGGAAAATGATCGACCGCCTGCAGTTGATTTAGATATTCTAGGTATTATCAACTGGCCAGAGTTTTGAGACCGCAATCGACGTGATGGGGTATAATGCGTTAAGAGCTCGCTTAAGTACCGGGGAGCTAAACTATTTAGTGCTTTGTAAGTAATAAGCAAGATTTTAAAATGTGTGCGATGTTTAATAGGGAGCCAGTGCAGTGTTGACAGAACTGGACTAATATGATCATACTTCCTGGTTCTAGTAAGAACTCTAGCTGCTGCATTTTGGACTAGCTGGAGTTTGTTTATTAAGCGAGCAGGGCAACCACCCAGTAGAGCATTACAATAATCTAGCCTTGAGCTCATGAACGCATGTACTAACTGTTCAGCATTTTGCATTGAAAGCATGTGCCGTAATTTAGATATATTTTTAAGATGATAGAATGCGGTTTTACAGATGCTAGAAACGTGGCTTTCAAATGAAAGATTGGTATCAAAGAGCACACCCAGGTTCCTCACTGACGGCGAGGGCTTGACAGAGCAGTCATCAAGTGTTAGACAGTATTCTGGGTTACTACTTGTGGAGCTTTTCTGTCCAATAATTAAAAATTCAGTTTTATCTGAATTAAGTTGCAGAAAATTACTATTCATCCAATTTTTTTATATCAGCTATGCATTCTGTTAATCTTGTGAATTGGTAGGTTTCATCAGGGCGTGAGGAAATATAGAGCTGAGTATCGTCAGCATAACAATGAAAACTAACGCCATGCTTCTTAATGATATCTCCCAGTGGTAGCATATACAGGGTGAAAAGCAACGGTCCTAACACTGAGCCTTGCGGTACCCCAGACTGAACTTGTGATCGGTGTGACATCTCTTCATTTACTTCTACAAACTGATAACGGTCAGATAAGTACGATTTAAACCATGCCAAAGCAGTTCCACTAACGCCAACATAATTTTCGATTCTATTCAGAAGAATATAGTGATCGATAGTATCAAATGCAGTATGACCAATTTCGTGGTCACATGACGAATAGGAGATCTTGATTATGAGGTAGTTCGATCGGATAGGAATGGAGCACATCAAATATACCACCTCAACCTCCTTAAAAAATGGAGCGAGGTGGAGTCAGTGATGCTGGCAACAGCGGTGAGTGGAGAGGAGGATCTCGGGCCAGAGGTGAACACAAAAAGTACATCTCTCACTCTGGGCCCAGGAGGAGATCACCTCTCGCGGTTGCAGCTCACTGACATAGCCCAGTTGCAAGAGGTTTTTTCAGATGTGTTCTCACCCTACCCGGTCGAACGAACCTCATTCAGCACCATATCGAGACAGTCCGCAGAGGTAGTCCGCAGTCGGGCCGTATAGATTACCTGAACACAAAAAAAAGTGGTCCGAAAGTTTTAGTCCCTAAACTGGACGGCTCGGTCCGGTTCTGTGTGGATTATCGCAAGGTGAACGCTGTGTCGAAATTCAACGCATATCCAATGCCAAGGGTTGACGAGTTGCTCGATCGGCTGGGTGCAGCTCGTTTTTATTCGACACTGGATTTAACAAAGGGATATTGGCAGATCCCCTTAACGCCTTTATCTAAAGAAAAAACAGCCTTTACGATGTCTTTTGGATTACACCAATTTGTTACGCTTCCATTCGGGTTGTTCGGAGCTCCGGCCACGTTTCAGCGCCTCATGGATAAAATTCTTCGGCCGCACACTGCATATGCCGCTGCTTACTTAGATGATATTATCATCTTTAGCAATGACTGGCAGTGGCATATGGAGCATGTGCGCGCTGTCCTGAGGTCGCTGAGGGTGGCCGGGCTGACGCAAACCCCAAGAAGTGTGTGATTGGGCGCGTGGAGGTCAGGTATCTGGCCAATGCATCCTCGCTGTCAGTGTCTGGTGCATCATCAATTTTATACATGTTTCTATTGCCACTGCGATATCTCCTGTCTTTCTCAGTCCCTTTTGCCTTGCCATTGCGACAAACTCGCTGAATGTGCCCAGTTTTGTGACATTTGTTTTCTCTTCATTTTTAAATCTGCATTGTGAGGGGAGATGAGAAAAATATTCTGCACTGAAAACAGGGAGTCTGGTTTGTTCTGCTTATTGTTGACATTTTATTAACACTTCCAAAAAGTATTTTCTGCAGTTCTCTGGGGGGCAGTCAAACTACGCAAGAGACTGTAGGCTTTACCACCCGTGGCACTAAGGAGTACAGTGTCATGTTTCTCTTCAGTTATATCATTTGAAGTACTGTTGCAGTCTTTCAATGTAAATATTCCAGTCTTCCGTGGAACTATCAAATGCATCAACTTTGCCTATGTAAGCCATGTTTGTCGCTCACCGTACTCACGCTGACTGCTCTTTCTGATTGCCAAACCAGTCGTCCTTTCTATGTTTCTCTTTCATACAAACTTTGCGCACTGCAGGGCATTGTCACTCACAGCAGATCCCATCCTCACTGCCACTGTGGTGTCTGGTGGTGACAGAGGTGGAAAGTAACAAATTACATTTACTCGCGTTACTGTAAATGAGTAGTTTTTCTGTGTACTTCTACTTTTTTAAGTAGTTTTAAAAATATGTAATTTTACTTTTACTTAAGTACATTTTAATTGAAGTATTGTACTTCGCTATATTTTAAACCACATCCATTACTGAGTAAAAATAAATCATTAATGCAAAGATGAATGCATTAAAAATGCATTAATGAAAAAAAAACGTGATCTGGAAACAACTATATTGAATAGAGGGCGCGGGGCGCGGGAGAGAACAAGCGCGCAAATATCAGATGGAGACGAACAAGACAGACATCAGTGACGCAGACCTAGGTTAAAGTAAAACGCTGTCGTGAACCCCTGGCTATAATATGGAAATGCTTTGGATATCGAAAAAAAATAACGTGGTGTTGTCCTGGAGGATATCAAATTTGCACAAAATGTGGATGCAAATGAAGAAACACATAGAATATGTTCGGGAACACATCGCTCTGTGCAAATAAAGGTATGTTTAACTTAAGGCCGAATTATTTCTGTGACACAGAGGGAATCCCGATATCCAGTCATGAACATTAACTTTACATTATAACGTAGAATTCTTGTAATACACGCAAACTGATGGATGAACGAAAAACTCGAAATTAGAGCTGTAGGCCTAGAATAAATAAAATCGCGACATGGTCTGTGAATATTAAAGCACAAAACATTTCTATATGAATATATGATCTGCTTGTTCTGTCTCTGTGAATGCTCTGCTCCGTCTACTACATACAGGACTATTATACTTAAACATTAACAAATTAATGATAAAAATAAGTTGTTAATCTAATTCATAATCATTTATTGAATTTAGTTTATTAGACATGTTTTATTGAAATTTAAATAAACATAACAAACAAATGGTTTTAAGTTTGTTATAATAAAGCATTTGTTCAACCAAAAACAAAAAAAAGACCAACCATCTTCATTCATTTAACATAATTTTAACTAGTGATAATAACCATCATATAATAATAGGTACAATAATTGTTTAATACCGTGATGTTTTCTGAGATAGTTGTCATATCGTGAAAATCTCTTTCTATCACAACCCTACAGGGGAGAGTCCCCCCCCCCCTGTTAAAAAAGTAACTAAGTAACTTTTAAATGTACATTTTAAATGAGCTACTTTTTACTTTTACTTGAGTACATTTTTAGACCAGTAATTTTACTTGTACTTAAGTAAAATTTAAATGAAGTAACAGCACTTTTACTTGAGTAGAATATTTTGTTACTCTTTCCACCTCTGGGTGGTGATGCATATAATAAATACAAGATGAGATCAGATGGCTATGGACTCATGTTTTATTGAAGGTCATGTTTTATTGAACATGGAGGAGGGAGCGAGAGCAACCAGGCTGTTTTAGAAAAAGGACTCGGGCCGAGTGGAATAACAAACGTGTAGCCAATCAGCAGGTAAGGGGCGTGTCTACTATTGATGGTGAGAAGAGCGCTCGCTCTCGCTCTGTGCACGTCATTATTCAAAACCGAATCTACTATCTACTATCGAGTTGTTAATGAGAAGGGTTTGTGTTTTTGTGATGGAAGGGATGACTTTTTCATTGAATATTCGACCTGGATTAGTTACAAAGATTCTGACATAGTCGTTGCCTGGGTTACGTATGTGTGGGGGGGAGCTATCAAAATAGGGCTGAAACCCTTTTGGAGGTAGGGGCATGTTTGTTTTGGTGATTTTAAATATAAACAACGGTTACCAGAAAGCACTTACCCCACCTTTAATAGTAGAACAAAGATGCCTGCTCTGCTAGGCAGATATACAAAAAGTACCTACAATATCCCAAATGTTTCCAACTATTTGTAAATTGTGAGAAAATTGCTATTTTAACTAAGTACCGGGACGTTTCAGCATAGCGTCTGAGGAAGTCGCCTGTCAATTGAGTTTTTATCAGCGCTACCCTCGGTTTCAGGTTTTATTTGGCAGAAGCGCTTTACTCTTAGCAATGTGAACAAGTGAACGCACGGAGTAACGTCATAATATCATTTTTAACACACTTAAATGTATCTAATATGATAAACAGAGCTGCATTAACTCATTATCTCATAATCACTCATAATCATAACCGGAAGAGCGGAAATAGTGCAGGCGCCCGACAAATGTGTCCTGATAAAAGTCCCGGTGCTCGCGAGGCGGGTATTTGTTTAACAATCGCTCCAGCAGCCATGCTCAGCTCCATAACACTCTGTCCTGCTCTGCTTCACACTACAGTAACGTTAATAACCGCATGCATGAACGTGATTTCTGCTCGAGTCCTATTTTCCACCGGCTGTGAGGTGAAGACCACATGTCCCAAGATGCTGCGCTCAAACTTTGCTTCATCAAACTACACATTTGTTTTGAACAGGCGACCTCTAGTGAACTGAAAGTTGCATAGTGCACCTTTAAGCCAGACCTAATATTCTGTGTGATTAATGGTAATCAAACAACAGTAAAAAATAAAAAACCACCACACGCTTGGCTAAATTACTGAAATATATTGATTAAGAATCAATGAATAGTTCAATTATAGAGTGAAGACCAAGCAGTTTTATATTAGATTATTTAATTTCTTTCTTGACCTGCTACTGTTAAATAGATCTAATGTAGCTGAAAAATAAAGCACTGTTTTTGTCATATAGTTTGTAATTTGCATGTTTTTAAAAAACAAAACAAAGATCCAATTAAAAATCTATATTATTATTATAAAATTACATTAAAAAAAATCAATTACTTGTATCGTGAAATAAGATTTTGGTCATCCCAACCTTTTTAGAAGCGAAATGTTAGTGAATGATTACATTAGTGATAATGTGATGTCTGTAAGGATGTTTATACTGGCATGCAGTTATTATGGTTAACATGCTAACCAAGTGAATTTTTAGTAATAAATAAATAAAACTGAATAATAAATTCTGTTTTCATATTATTTAATTACAATTTTTTTTGACTGTGGTATTGATTTAGTATCGGTATCGAGGTATTTTAATCTGGTATTGTATCAAAGCCATAATTTTGGTATTGTGACAACACTAGTGTATAGTACTTATGAAGATCTATTGACAGAAATATAATATACAGTCCATAACTATGTTTTCATTGGTGTTTAAAGACCTTACATAATTATTATCTTAGAATGAGCCATTTGTATCTACCGCGGGTCCCCTTACAGTGTAGTCACCGTATTGCATCGGCATGTTTCTATAGTAGCCTAAAACAGACAAACTGCTCTACAGAACACTAGCTACTCTGCTGTCAGTAGACAGTAACATCTTTGTCCTTTGTCAGCCACCTTAGCATCTCTACGTGCTTCGAAAGAGAGGGGTGAGCAATTCCCAAAATCACTACTATGTTGTTAAAATCAGCATAGGGCAGGGGTTGGTCCTGGATGGCCACTGTCCTGGGCTGCGTTTCCCAAAAGCATCGTAGGCCTAAGTTGATCCTAAAAACGATTGTACGAGTGATCTTAATATTAAGGTCTGTTTCACAAAAGCATCGTAACTTAAGTTGCACTTGAAAAGTTAATAGCAATATCCTCACAGATTTTTGTTTATTGGTATGCCTGCCATTAAACCTGCTGAAAATTATGTTTGTTTAGCTCCACCTGTAAAATAACAAACCAGTTTCTCACATTTCTAAGCAAAATCAGTTTTTGGTTCCTTTTTGCCGATATCAGCTCCTCTTCATGCAAGACTGAGACCTCCCATTATAAAGATAATGTTCCATTAAATACGAGATGTGTGTAAAAAAAAAAGAAAAGAAAAAACAGCTGATTTAGCCAAGTAGTTTGCACCTGCCTGATCTGGCTTTTAGCTGTACAGCCTCTCTTTGAGTGTCAGTCTCTAATCAGTGACCATAATTTACATGTTCACATGAGAATTAATTGGAATCAGTTATTACAGTGGTAATAAAAAAGTATGCATGAGGGCTTGTCCTTTACGAATAAAAAGACAGGAAGTGGATGTCAGAAGCTCTAGGGTCACTGGATATTCAGGGCTTAGCCCAGGGGACCGTTCTTTGTACCTCGCTTTATACATCTAAAATGATTTGACAGATGGTAGATCTTCTAATTGTGATTTCTGAACTCTGGCTAATTTAGTTCTTAAAACTAATCTGTGGATTGGATTAAAATATCTGGATTAAATTGTCTGAGATTATTGTGCATTTTTGTGTTCCTTTAAGAGGGCAGATACATCAGTACTCAGAATCACAATCAGCAATGCAGCGATTGGCTGGCGTCAAGACAGCAACGTGGTGACATCCTATAATAAAAAAAGAACATTACACATGATGAAAAACTTGAAACATTTCTGGACCGTTATAAGGAAACAGCCAAGCAACCTAAATTACATAAAAGTTAGTTCAATTAAATGTGCAATTTTTTTTTTTTTTACTATTTACATGATTCCTAAACATTTATATTAAAGGTCCCGTTCTTCGCGTGTTTTCGAAGCTTTTATTATGTTTACAGTGTGCAATATAACATGAGTTAGTGTTTCGCGTGTAAAAAAACTGTATTTTTCACACAATTTACTTATCTGTACACCGCTGTTTTCTCTGTCCTAAAAACGGCCTGATGATTTCCTTGTTCTATGAAGTCCCTCCTTCAGAAATACGTAACGAGTTCTGATTGGGCCAGTGCTTCCCGTGTTGTGATTGGACAGCAGCTTAGTGCACTTTGCCCAGAAAGGTCCCACCTCTTACCATAACGGGGAGATGCAAGCGCTGAATGCGCGCTCTTCTCCACGCAACAAGACCACGCCCCTATTTTGCGTGTACTTGTGGGTGGAAGGTTAGTCGACAAAAGGTTCTAGTGACGTCATTCATGCAAAGAAGTGCAGGGGAGTAGTCCAAACCGGCCGTTCGCTGTAGGCTTTGAAAGGGAACATTTGTTAAATAAAATTCTCGCTTGGCATTGAACTTTGAGCTTTATAATTTTACATGTATTATTTAACGGGACCTTTAACATAGTTGTATTTTTCTATCTAGTATTTTTATGCTATAATCTAGTATTTGTACAGCCTTTATATTTTTATTTCAATGTTGTAATTAGCAATTCATTTCATTTTTACATTTGAAGGAGATTTGTTATGTGACAGCAAAACGTTAGAATCTACTAAAGTTTCTTAAGGGTCAAGATCAATTTATCTGCATCTCATGCACAGCATCAAGCCACTCCTATAATATCTGTCACCACCACTGACTGATCGATATAATTATTATTTTGAAATTAGTTTTTATATCATTGTTTACAATTATTATTGCCCCCGCTTCAGTAAGGAACACTTGTAACAAAGTAGCAGTGTTTGGGACAGATTTTAAGAATCAATGCTACTTAAAAAGTCTTAATGCAGTCTAATCCCTTTTTACATTAAATAAGCCTGCTCCTGAAAAGGTTTAAGCTTACCGTAATAATTGCATGTAAAATTGTCTGTGTGTGTGTGTGTGTGTACTTGTTTATTTTACATTGTTTGGACCAAACGTCACCACAATTTAATTGTGGCAGGCAGCGAGGCAAGGGACCGTAGCTGTGTCTCATTTCGTTAAATTCCGAAGGCTGCGCCCTCCGGAGGACACGTCCTGTGTAGGATGCAGTATACGAAGTGTCCTCAATCAGAATTAAACGAGACGTCCTTTATAGGACACACAGGCAGGAAGTATCACGTTGCTATGCCAACATATTCAGCCTCTTTGCGGTCTCACGCCAGATTATATGAATGAAAATTATTTATAACTTGAAAATGACTATGAAATGTTTCTTCTCTTGAAAGCAATGTACTGTTCTAAACGTTTAAAAAGCACTAAAGCGTTGTAATCCTGTTAACAACAACTACCTGTTTGAGGTTATCAAGCTTAAAAATAAAAACACTTGAACTTACATTTTAAACACCACACCTACGCTCGCATATGTGCAGTGGTGCAGTTTTTTCATATAATATAAAAATATATATATGACGGTTGTTAACGGTGACGCAAAGAATTATGGGTTATCTCCAACTGCGAAGTCTACACCTCATGCAAACTCCTCATGTGCATTCGGAGGTCGCATTTGAAGTGTCCTACTCGCTTTTTTGAAATGAGATGGCCTTATGACATATGCAACCTTCAAATGCGACCTCTGGAGGACGCAGCCTTCTGAAATGAGACACAGCTCATGAGAGCAGGCCAGTGACGAGTGTTAATGAGGGCCAGCTGCGCACCAGGAGTGAGTGCCGGGAGAAAAAAAGGAGGAGCGATTACAGTGCAAGACGAGAGGACCAGGAATTTACGTTGAGTTTTGTTTGAGGTTCATTATGTGTGTGAACGCATTACTTTCGTTACTTTCGTTTTGTTTGTTTTATTTGATTAAAGTACTTTGTTGAACATTTGCCGGTTCCTGCCTCTTTTCTTCCCATATTTATGAACTTCATTACAGTAATATAAACCTGAGATCACCTACATTGTGTAAATGTATTTACATGTAAATGCATTTATAAACATACTAAATTATGTTTTTTTGAAAATTTAAAAATGCTGAATGTTTCTTGTGATGTGTAGGTTTAGGGGTAGGGGCAGTGTAGGGGGATAGAATGTACAGTTTGTACAGTGTCAATTACAATCCATTACACCTATGGAAAGTTCCCACAATTCACAAAAACACAATGGCCCTTATTTATCAATCTTGCGTAGAAACAGGCGTACATGTTGGCGTAAGATTAGACTTACACTCCTCTCACCGCCTGATTTATGAAGCTGAAGAGCCTCTGAAATCCAGGTGTGCGCAATACTTGTCCTTGATAAATGCCGCGGCTGAAATCACCATCACCAGGAAAGTAGAAAAAAACTAAATTGTTTTATTTGGGAGTTTAAAGAGTGGATTTAAAGGTGCCCACAAAAACAAAACATGGACCCAAATTACGATTACTGTTAAGATGCTTTTACTAAAGTAGAAACATGACATAAGATAAATAAAAATAATAGAATTTTTGCTTAAAACAAGCTAAATTATCTGCCAATGAGGTAAGAAACATAATCTTGTTTCTGTTTGGAACCTTGTTTTTTTGTACTTGTAGTTTCTTTGGGCACCCCCATCTCTTAGGACCTGAAGTGGGACATTCACATTGCCTCCATTGCGAAAAAGACCCAACAGAGGTTATATTTCCTCTGACAACTGAGGAAGTTAAATCTACCTCAGGAAATGCTGAAACAGTACTACTCTGCCATAATTGAATCAGTCCTATGCACTTCAGTCACCGTCTGGTTCAGCTCAGCTACCAAATCTGACTCCAGAAGACTAGAGGGTAGTCCGGTCTGCTGAGCGAATCATTGTACAACCCTCCCCCCTCTCCAAGATCTGTACTTATCCAGAGTACACAAAAGGGCTGGCAAAAATAATCTGGATCCCTCTCATCTAGCACACTCCCTCTTTAAACTGTTGCTGTTTAGTCAACGCTACAAAGCCCTGAGCACCACAACCAAGCACAGGAACAGTTTCTTCCGTCAGGCAATCCATCTCATGAACACTTGACAATAAATGACACACACACACACACACACACACACACACACACACACACACACACACACAAACACACACACACACACACAAAATAAAATACTGACAAAATAATAAAAATGACATTCTTTTTTTTAAATAAAAATAAAATAAATAAATAATAACAACATGCTTCTTCTAAATAACAATAAGCGTCATTAATATTAAAAATCACAACAATAATAATAATAATAATAATAAGAAGAAGAAGAAGAAGAAGAAGAAGAAGAAGAATCTTACAAATTTTCATGCAATTATTAATATGAATGAATGGTACTCTACATTAGAACACATAGGTTGCGGGAGCGCGCGGTCCTGGTCATAAATTCAGCAGGAGCGGGCGGGTTAGGGTTTAAAAAAACAGTCCCAAGCAGGGCTCTACTCCACATCACATTATCATTACTATTTTACACCCCAATACATTTGACGTGATACGAAATAAATACTAATCGTTTCAAAACACGTGCTGTAAAATAATGAATTGTTTGTTGCTGTAAAATAATGCATTGTGCACCCCCACACTATAAGATTTAAGAAATGGAAAACCATTTTTTGCAGTGTATTTGAGGTAGTGACGTACAAAGAACAGACCCCAGAGCCCTATTGGATGCAGGGGTCTGGGCTATTGGAAGCAGCAGTTATCATCTCAGAAATTAACAGAAATTGATTAAAAATGGTTAAAGCACTTGAAATATTGTGGATAACACAAAATACTTTTTGTGAACAAACTCTGCCCACCATGATTACCTTATCAAATACAATTTGTTAAGAAAATATGAATTTAATGTAATTTAATTTCATCCACAAACGGGGCAGCCTGGACCACAAAATGCAGTTTGTTCTGAACAAGATTTAGTTTTTTTGTGCATTTTGTAAAATAAATATACAACAAAATAAAAATGTGAAATCATCTCAGGTTATGACTATAACCATGCGTCTTGGAAATGGAAATGGACTATGGAAATGCCCTCTAGTGTAGCGCATCTGAAGCATAAATTAAATCTATCTCCAACCCTGATTGGTACTGCGTCATGACAAAGTATGTGACAGCATACACGGAAGCTACAAAAAGAACGCTGGCACATAGTACAGACAGTTCCCTTATCGAGGGAACTTCCCACTGCGTCGAAACGCTTTGGGGATGCTCCCTAAGCATCAGCGAATCTGAAGCCTGAATAAACACTAGTCCAATCCGATTGGTCGTGCGTGATGACGTCATTGTGACGGCGTACCCGGAAGTATAAAAGGGGAGCCGGCGCATAATGGCGGCAGTTATTGCTCTTCAGCATAGCGCTCTCTGTTTGGTCTGTCTATTTACTGTTGTCTGTCCAGTTGCGAGTGTGTGTGTGAGTGAAAACTTTATAGTAAAAGTATGGAAGGAAAGAGCGGATTTAGACAGTGTGTGCATCCGTGTCCCCGCTTCATCTCGGGATCGGATACACACCTGTTATGTGTGCAGTGTCTGGGTGTGCAGCACGCTCGGGCGGCTCTCGAGGGAGCCGCCTGTGAGCACTGTGAGCGGCTGACACTCAGGCTGCTCCGCTCTAGGCTGGCCGTGTTCGATGAGACCGGCCAGCCTCGTGAGCCCCATGGTTCTGGACCCGCGGTCGCTGAGGCGTCACGGCGTCGCAGATCATGGGGCTCACAGCGGGATCTGTCCGAGGGCTTTGGGACTGCTGCGGCACTTTCCCAATCCTCCTCGGACAGTTCCGATGATCTTCCTCCCCGTGTGGAAGCCCGCTTTGCGGCTTCTTCCCCCGGGGCGGAGGGTCCGATGCTCGTTCTCTCCGGTTCCGAGGAGCCGGAGGGCGCGGGCATCGGGGCGGGGGATGAGGTTTTTCCATCGCCTCATCCGCCCGCCCAGGAGGAATTGGTCGAGGTGTTGACCCGGGCTGTGGCTAAACTCAACATTGAGTGGCCACAGGAGGAACAGGAAGTTCGGCCACCCAGTAGGCTGGATGACCGGTTCCTCGCACACCGGGTCCAAACACCGCGCCGGGGTTTGCCTTTTTTCCCCGATCTGCACACCGAGGTGTGTAGATCGTGGAGGAAGCCCTATTCCTCGCGTGTCTCTAATCCCCCACTGTTGGACTATTCCAACGTTCTGGGGGCACGCGAGGCGGGCTATGGGGCGATGCCGCGGGTGGAGGATGCTCTCGCGAGCTATCTTTCGCCCGAATCGGCATCGTCCCTTAAAACCCCGGTGCTGCCCACCAAACCCTGTCGGGACACCTCAGGGCTGGTGGGCAAGGCTTATATGGCGGCTGGGCGGGCTGGTAGTGCGCTGCACACTCTGTCGATCTTGCAGGCCTACCAGGCTGACCTTCTAAAAGAGCTGGATGAGGGCGAGGGTCCCTCTCCGGAGGATGTACTGGAACTCAGGAAGGTCGCAGATTTGTCTCTCCGTGTTACCAAGGAGACGGCCCGTGCCATCGGCCGCTCCATGGCAGCTATGGTGACAACGGAGAGACATCTCTGGCTGAATCTGTCGGGGATAAAGGAGAAGGACAGATCCTTCCTCCTGGACTCCCCGATCTCGCCTTCTGGTCTGTTTGGGGACGCGGTTAACTCCGTCGTCTCCAGACACCAGGAGGCGAAGAGACAGTCAGCGGCCTTCCAGCAGTACCTCCCTCGCCGCTCTAAGCCCGGGAAGGCTGGCCCTAGCGGGCAGCCTCAGCCGCCGACCAGCTCCTCCTCGCATCGTCAGATGCAAAAAGAGAGCGTCGCCTCTAGAGCCCCTCCTCCGGGAGCTTGGCAACAGAGGCGGCGCGCTCAACAGCAGCCTTCCGCTCCGAAGGGCGATCTGAGGAACGTCCTTCAGGCGCGAAAGGCTGCCGCAAAGAAGTCCTAGCCTCGGCAGGACTTCTCAGGGCGGTCCCTCCCGCGAGGGGGCAACCGAGGTTGCTTCCTTCGCGGCGCCCTGGGGAAATCGATGTGGTAATCCCGCCGTCTACGACGCTTCGGGCCACATCGATTTCCCGCGAACGCACGCTGCTCCAGCCGCCTCTGGAAAGACCTGCGGCTGGGCAGCTGGCGCGTCCGCACACAGAGACTCGTCCCCAACCACTTCCTGCCGGGCAACCGCTTCAGGGGGTCGGGGACGAGGCTCGTGTAACACCCGACGCCAGCCTCGAGAGGCTGGTTCCCTTAGTAGATTATCTCGGCGCATGGAAATGCCTTCCGAGTGTATCCACATGGGTCCTGCGCATTGTAGAAAATGGGTACAGACTGCAGTTCGGTCGGCCTCCCCCTGGGTTCAGGGGGGTGACCTGGACTACAGTGGTACCAGAGCGGGGTCGGGTAATGGAACTAGAAGTAAAGACCTTACTGGCAAAGGGGGCCATAGAACATGTTCCTCCGCCAGAGAGGGAGTCCGGCTTCTACAGCCGGTACTTTATAGTTCCCAAAAAGGATGGAGGGTTGCGTCCGATTATAGATCTAAGGGATTTGAATCGGTCTCTAAGGAGGTTCAGATTCAAAATGCTCACTATCCCCATGATCGTGAGTCAGATCCAGTCCCAGGACTGGTTCGTCACGATAGATCTGAAGGACGCATACTTTCATATCTCCATCCTTCCATGTCACAGGAAGTTCCTGAGGTTCGCTTTCGGGGGCGAAGCGTACCAATATCGAGTTCTTCCCTTCGGCCTAGCCCTCTCCCCACGCACATTCACAAAGTGCATGGATGCAGCCCTGGCTCCTATGAGGCTTCAGGGCATCCGTGTACTGAATTATATCGACGACTGGCTCATACTGGCCCAGTCGTACGAGATGGCGGTTCGGCATCGAGATGTCGTTCTAGCCCACATAAAGTGCTTGGGGCTGAGACTCAACACGAACAAGAGTGTGTTGACGCCGTCCCAGAGGACTACGTTCCTAGGGGTAGTATGGGATTCGACGACGATGCGGGCACAATTGTCTCCCGCGCGCGTCGAGACCATACTGGCGATGGTCTCAGGAATAAGGCTAGGCCACACCATCACTGTGAAGCACTTTCAGAGAGTGCTGGGGCACATGGCAGCAGCGTCCAACGTGATACCGTTCGGCCTGCTACACATGAGACCCCTCCAGTGGTGGTTGAAAACCAAGGGGTTTTCCCCCAGAGGGAATCCTTTTCGTATGATCAGGGTAACGCGCAGATGCCTTCGTTCCCTAGTCATATGGAAGAAACCTTGGTTTCTGTCCCAGGGACCAGTGTTGGGAGCGTCCTGTTGCCGGAAATCCGTTTCAACAGACGCCTCCCTCACTGGTTGGGGCGCGGTCATGGACGGCCGCTTTGCGAGGGGCCCATGGGAGGGCCGTCATTCCTCCTGGCACATAAATTGCCTGGAGATGATGGCGGTCTACAAAGCTCTCAGGAGCTTTTTCCCGGACCTCCGCGGCCAACATGTCCTGGTGCGGACAGACAATACGGCTGTCGTAGCGTACCTCAATCGCCAGGGAGGGGTAAGATCGCGCCCTCTGTGCAGATTGGCGCATCTAATCCTCCTGTGGTCCCAGGGGAAACTGTTGTCCATCAGGGCAATGTATGTCCCGGGGGTTCAAAATCAGGGAGCAGACATCCTGTCGAGGCAGGGGCTGAGGCCCGGGGAGTGGCGGCTCCACCCCGAAGTGGTGGAGGCCATATGCGAGAGGTTCGGCCCAGTGGAAGTGGATCTGTTTGCGTCTCAAGAGACGTCCCACTGTCCACTGTGGTTCTCCCTCACGCATCCAGCCCCGTTGGGGTTGGATGCCATGGTGCAGACGTGGCCGAGGCTGCGTCTGTACGCATTTCCCCCGATTGCTCTGCTCCCGGGAGTCCTGGAGAGGGTCCGTCGGCAGGGGGTCAGTCTACTTCTGGTAGCACCCCGTTGGCCGACGCGAGTTTGGTTCTCGGATATCATAGCCCTGCTGGCAGGTCATCCATGGCAGATTCCTCTGAGGAGGGATCTCCTGTCTCAGGCGGCGGGGTCGATTTTCCACCCCCGGCCGGAGATATGGAACCTTTGGGTTTGGCCCCTGAGGGGGCCAGGTACCTAGAGGCTGGCCTGTCGGCAGAGGTGGTAGAGACCTTACTCAGCTCCAGGGCTCCGTCCACAAGGAGACTGTACAGCCTCAAGTGGAATGTATTTTCCACTTGGTGCAGGAGGCGTGAGGAGGACCCAGTTAACTGCCCAGTGGCTTCAGTGCTGGAGTTCCTCCAAGATCGCTTCTCTGCGGGCCTAACCCCGTCCACACTCAAGGTGTACGTGGCTGCCATTGCGGCTTTCCACACTCCTCTGGGTGATGGGCCTTTGGGTAGGCACCAGCTGGTTGTACAGTTCCTCCGTGGGGCTCGGAGGATGAGGCCTGTGGCTCAGTCCAGAGTTCCAACCTGGGACCTGGCAGTGGTTCTCGAGGGATTGGCTGAGGCCCCCTTCGAGCCACTAGAGTCAGCAGAACCTAAGAATCTGACCCTTAAGGTGGCCTTTCTACTCGCCATTACCTCTCTAAGGAGAGTAGGGGATCTCCAGGCCTTGGCAGTAACGCCGACTTGCCTGGAGTTTGCCCCGGGTGGAGTAAAGGCCATCTTGCACCCTAGGCCGGGCTATGTGCCCAAGGTCCCATCAAGGGTGGTCAGGTCTTTGGTTCTGCAGGCATTTCATCCTCCGCCTCACGTGACGGCGGAAGAGGGGAGGCTTCACCTACTCTGCCCGGTCAGGGCACTCAGGGTGTATCTGGCGAAGTCCGCACAGTGGAGGAGATCGCAACAATTGTTGGTGTGTTTTGGCTCACCCAAGAAGGGGTTGCCTGCGTCTACCCAGACTATCAGTAACTGGATAGTCCAGGCAATAACCATGGCTTACCAGGTGCGCAGTTTGCCTTCACCTGTAGCCGTGAGGGCACATTCCACCAGAGGCATGGCCTCTTCGGTGGCCCTCCTTTCTGGGGTCCCCCTGCAGGATATCTGCGAGGCGGCGGGGTGGGCTACTCCACACACTTTTATCAGGTTTTATAGCCTGGATCTCCCTGCGACGCCTGGCGCGAGGGTGCTCCAACCCTAGTTGTGCCCGGTTTCCGGCTTCACACTAGGACAGGCGCTACCCTCGGTGTGGCCTAGTGGGTACTCGTTCCCCAAAGCGTTTCGACGCAGTGGGAAGTTCCCTCGATAAGGGAACGGCTCGGGTTATGTATATAACCCTTGTTCCCTGAGAGGGAACGAGCACTGCGTCGTACCGCCACACCTCGGCACGCCTGGAGCGCATGCTTCAGAGCAAGAACTGCCGCCATTATGCGCCGGCTCCCCTTTTATACTTCCGGGTACGCCGTCACAATGACGTCATCACGCACGACCAATCGGATTGGACTAGTGTTTATTCAGGCTTCAGATTCGCTGATGCTTAGGGAGCATCCCCAAAGCGTTTCGACGCAGTGCTCGTTCCCTCTCAGGGAACAAGGGTTATATACATAACCCGAGCCGTTTTTCCAATGAAGCAGGCACTCTCAGCATGATGATGGGTGGCGACGAGACGCAATGTCTCATTCCCTTCTCAGGGAACAAGGGTTATAGTCATGAACAGAGACATTCCCTTTTGAGGGAACTCGAACTTAAGGGAGTTTTGACGACACTATGCAAACAAATACCAACAAGCTCACACCGTGAAATACTATATATAAGAAATAAAAATAACAATCATATTTTACTAAAGGCTAAAATTCTATTCCTGACTAAATTTGGGGCTCCCCTGTCTGAACAGAACAGTCAGAGATTGCTGGTTTGCGTGACACTAATAGCAGCCCAGCTTTCCTGTGACCTCCTGGCCTTCAATAAGGAAGAGTTTTTTGACACCTTCTGCATCTGATGGCTTCCAGTGTCCCTCCAACCCCTTAGTGGAGTGGAGTTATCACTAACCATTTGCCCCTTAAGGCTTTCGGCAATACATCAGCCGAAATACATCAACCAAGGACCTGGTGTACTGATTGACCTTTTATTATCCCGAAGGAAATTTGTCTTGGACACATACAAAAACACTGTCTGCTGTATAAAAAAATAAATAATAATAAATACGTAAATAAATAAATGCATGAATGTCACTTGTACACACGCACTTTACACACACGCACACAATATCTGCAATACATATACAAACTACAATCAAACAACCAACTGCACATTGCCCTTTAAACTACAGTTCTAAAATTTAAAATACATCTCAGAGGTAACCTTAATGCTTATTTAAGGCTATAATAGACAGGGGTACAAAGGAGTTCTTAAAGCGGTTGAGTCTGCACTTAGGGACTCTAAAGCGTCTTCCCGAGGGAAGTAGCTGGTACTCATGATGAAGGATATGAGTGGGGTCAGATATAATTTTTTGGGCCTGTCTGATAACTGTTTCATCATAGACGGCCTGAAGTGTGTGATGCTGCTCAACTCCCATGATTTTCATGGCTCTCAGTGTTAGCCGTGTAATCTGGGCTTTCAACTGTACACTGAGGTTGCCAAACCAAGCTGCGATGCCATATCTCATAATGCTCTCAATTACAGCATGGTAAAAAAGAAACAACACTTTCTGCTGAACACCAAAAACCCTGAGCCTACGAAGAAAATGTAATCGTTGTTGGACCCTAGTACAGATACTTTCTATATGGACACTCCATGTCAGTTTACTGTCAATGAATATGCCCAAATATCTGTAAGAATCAACTTGGACTATATTCTGATCATTGATGACCATTAGTGAATGGTCACCAATGGATTTGGGGTCGAACACCATCTCCATTGTTTTCTTAATATTGATTGTAAGAGAGTGTTTGTCACACCACTGAACAAAATTCTGGATCTCATGTTTGTATGCTCACACTCACCACACTCACTTCTGAGTGTGTGCATAAACTCATGGTCTCACTTTCCAATTTTCTCAACTGTTCCGATCAGACAGCCTTAACCAAAAATAAATAAAATCCTAACCAAGAAATAAAAACAAGGATAATTAAAACATATATATATATATACTAAAACAATGATATATAGATCAATAGATGCATAAGATGAACTACTTGATTAACTAAAAAAAAAATGTCTCAGTTTCATATGTAACCCTAGTTCCCTGAGGGGAACGAGACGCTGTGTCGAAGCGCTGTGAGAACGCCTCTGCGTGATTGCGTCGTGAAGCGCGTGTAGAGCCAGTCCAATCAGGAGATCGAACGTCATAGGCGGGTGACGTCATCGACCGGAAACTATAAAGCATCCGCGAACACAAACAGAAACTAGCTTCTGAAACAGCCTGAAGTAATTGATCACGGGCATGCCGGGAGTATGGCCGGGCGACGCAGCGTCTCGTTCCCCTCAGGGAACTAGGGTTACATACGTAACCGAGACGTTCCCTATCTGGGAACTCGAGCTGTGTCGAAATGCTGTGAGAATGCTTATACCCACATCGCCATAGGACCAAGTGCTCGTATGTGTGAAACCGTAGCGCACACGACTACGACAACACCTGTGCCCCAACTGTAGATGCCACATCAATTTCGTAGAATCTTACGAAAGTCAGCGCTGTGTCGCTAAATACTAAATCAAGTACTAAATCAGGATGTCTGCTTCCTGATTTAGGACCCCGGGGATGTAGACTGCCCTGATGGAGCGCAGTTTCCCTTGGGCCCACAGGAGGATCTGACGTGCCAGCTTGTATAAGGGGCGGGACCTCAGACCGCCCTGATGGTTTATATAGGCGACCACCGATGTGTTGTCTGATCTGACCAACACATGGTGGCCCCTGAGGTCGGGCAGGAATTGTTTCAATGCCAGAAACACAGCCAGCATCTCTAGCCGATTTATGTGCCATAGCCGCTGATGATCCTGCCATAGACCTTGGGACGAGTGACCACTCATGGTCGCCCCCCATCCCGTGAGGGAAGCATCTGTCGTTAGCGTGATGCGACGAACATGAGCCCCCAACACAGGTCCCTGGGTCAGAAACCCATAATCTTTCCACATGACCAGAGCACGAAGGCAACGCCGCGTGATTTTGATCGTGCGGAGTGGATTTCCCCTCAGGGAGAACCCCTTGGTTCTGAGCCACCACTGCAATGGCCTCATGTTCAGCAGGCCAAAAGGTATCACGTTGTATGCAGCCACTATGAGGCCTAACAGTTTCTGGAACTGCTTTACAGTGACAGCACGGTCTAGCTTCAGTTCTTTCACTGCTAACAGGATCGATGCTATGCGTGTTGGCGATAATTGTGCCCGCATAATTACCGAATCCCAATTCACGCCTAGAAAAGTGGTCCTCTGAGCCGGAGAAAGCACACTTTTCTTTGCGTTTAATCTCAACCCCAACCTCGACGTGTGTGAGAACAGCATCTCGATGCTAAACCGCCATCTGCTCGGAGTGAGCTAAGATCAACCAATCGTCGATATAATTGAGTATGCGGATGCCCTGCAGAGCTGCGCCAGAGCTGCATCCACACACTTGGTGAAGGTGCGGGGTGACAGTGCTAGACCGAAAGGAAGTACTGGATATTGGTATGCCTCTCCCCCGAAGGCAAACCTCAGAAACTTCCTGTGATGTGGAAGAATGGAGACATGGAAATATGCGTCTTTGAGGTCTATGGTCACAAACCAATCCTCGGATCTGATCTGTGACACGATCTGTCTGAGTGTAAGCATCTTGAACTTGAGCTTCGTCACCGAGCGATTTAGTAGACAAAGATCTAATATCGGGCGCAACCCCCATACTTCTTTGGCACAATGAAGTAACGGCTGTAAAACCCTGACTCCCGGCCGGGAGGAGGAACCCTTTCTATAGCCCCCTTTCGCAGCAGTGTCTCTACCTCTTGTGCTATAACCAGAGCCTGCTCCGGGCCCACCTCTGTGGGTAGGACACCGCTGAAAGGAGGTGGACGCCTTCTGAACTGAATCGCGTACCCCCTTTCTACTATCTGAAGGACCCAACGAGATATATTCGAAAGACGTTTCCACTCGTCTAGAAAATCTACTAAGGGAACCAGCCTCTCGAGGCTGGCCTCTGGTGTACTTTGAGCAACAAGTGCAGTCCCCTGAAACGGCGAACCGGCAGGGAACACCATACTTGACTGCTCGGAAGCCCCCCAAAGAGGGCGCGGACCACCCTCGGGTGGCCCGTGGGGACCGTCTGCTCCCCGGCATTGCTCTCCCCGGTTGGCAGCGTGGCCCCCACGCAGGAAGACGGGTACCGTGTGCTGAGGTAATAATAATAATAATAATAATAATAATAATAATAATAATAATAATAATAATAGATTTTATTTATAATGCACTTTTCATTCCGAAGAATCTCAAAGTGCAACAAAGGGGAAACAAACAAACAAAAAAAATGAATAACAAGTAAAAAATATAGAATACTACAAACAATCAACCAACACAGAAAACAAAACAGAAACAGAGCTAATGGTGAACAGAAACAGAGCTGATGGTGAACAGAAAACAGAGCTGATGGTGGAAGTCTCTGTTAGCTCCGCAGCACACTGTGGTCCACTCCATAATTTAAATTTCTCCCAGCGGCAGTGTCCTGATGACATCATCGAAGCATGACAGCTAAAGACCAGATGATGGGTCTTCATGACGATTCAAACGATGGGATCGCCGCAGCACCATGCAGGAGGCAGAACATTTTTCCGGGCACTTCTGTGGACACACCGGGGTCAGCGCAGAAGTCCAAGCCGCTCCACGGCCGCAATGCAAGACGGAACAGCGGCGCAGCCGAGAAGCGGAACATCCCAACATCATGCCGGACGCCGATGACGATGGCCCGGATGATGCTAGCCTGGTGCAAACTTCAGCCACCATGCAGCTTAAGCCTGAGGGAGACCACCAGTGAGCAGCCGCGGCGAGAAACATCAAATGTCCTTCAAACCAGAACCAACCGTGGCAATTCAGACATAAACATCAGAGAAGCGGTGGAAAACGGTGAAACGACAAACAACGTCCTCTCAGTGGCTGCCAGCAGTCAGCAACAGTCCCAATTGTAGCTCTGACTGTTAGACTAGTCACAAACATAAGGAAATAAAATAAAATCTAAATCTAATAGTACATTAACATGATTTGTGGGTGGAGAAGTGGCGAACAGACAACGCCAGCGTCCTCTCCCCCACGTTGCCTCGTTAATCAAAGGTAAGCACCGTCTTCCTGCGGAGGGGATGACCCTCAGCGTCCTGACCCTTCTGGCGTCAGGAACGCTTTGATGAGTCCTTCTTGGCGGTAAGGACTGTCCTCAGATCAGCCCTACCCCTCGAAGGCCTCGTCTGAGAGCGCCGCCCTGCCTCCCATTCTCTCTGGGGAGGAGTGCAGGTGGCGATGCTCTGCTTTTGTTGCACCCTATGTGAGGAGCTCATACCCGGCCTCTCTTTGTGCTGCTGAGCTGCAGCAGCCCCTGGGACTTGGATCCGGAGAGGGAGAAATTGCTTCAGCGCCACTGCCTGCTTTTTTGACTCCTGGAACCTCTCGGTGACCGATTGTACCGCATCACTGAAGAGGCCCGCAGGGGACAGCGGCGCATCGAACAGAAAGCTCTTCTCCATCTCCTTGATCTCGGTGGGATTCAACGATAAGTGCCTATCCAAGGCCACGAAGGCTGCCATAGAGCGGCCCACACATCTGGACGTCTCCTTGGTGGCCCGGAGAGCAAGATCTGCAGAGTGCCTTAACTCATTGACTACGTCTCCCTCCACCTCATCTCTACCATCCAAGTCCCTAAGCAGGTCGGCCTGGAATGCCTGCATTATAGCCATTGTATGCAGGCACGCCGCGGCCTGACCTGTCGCCGATTATGCTTTACCCACCAACGCTGATGTTGTCTTGAGTGGTTTGGTGGGTAAAGTCGGGGCCTTGAGGGACGACGCCGATGAAGGCGAGAGATGGCTCGCAAGCGTCTCTTCGACCTTCGGCATCGCCCCATATCCATACTGTTTTAGCCCTATGATGTTACTGTATGTGAATGTTTGAGGGCTAAACACTGAAGCCGGCTTCCTCCACGACCTAGACACCTCGGTGTACAGGTCGGGGAAGAACCACACTAACTAGTTCGTCGGCTGTTTGCAAGGTATGCAAAGTCAATGTATCGAGGGGAGGTAGTAATACTGCAAAGTACAATGCTACTAATTTAATAAACCACATACAGAAACACCATGCTAAGGAGCACGCTGAATTCCTGCAGCTCAGCAAAACGAAAGGAGTGGACAATACAGCTCAGCATCAAACTTTGCAAGATGCATTTCAACGACGTGAAAAGTTTCCGATGGAAAGCTTGAAAGCAACGGCAATTGCACAGAAAGTAGTATAATTCATTGTTTTAGATGCTCAACCAATGTCCGTTGTTGAAGATGAGGGCTTCCGTCGCCTACTGGAACACTTAGAGCCGAGGAACTCTCTTCTATCACGCAAGTACACAAGCATCACTGCCAGAACTGTACAAAAAAGTTTGCGAACACGTCTAGCAAGAGATTAACGATGTAAAAGCTATGAGCTTTACAACAGATATGTGGAGCTCTGCTGTGAGTCCAATGTCGCTTTTAAGTTTAACAGTCCACTGGTTGGACACGAGCTGTACACCACACGGTGAAATGCTTCAAGCTAAAAACTTTCATGGTTCACACACCAGCGATACCATTTCGGCTGCAATTAAGGATATACTTGACCACTGGCACATTCCTTTGAATAAAGTGCATGTCATACTCCGAGACAATGCAATCAACATAAAAATGGCCATGGACAACATGGGGGTGCGGAGCTTAGGCTGCTTTGCTCACAGCTTGCAGCTTGTAGTCAATGAGGGACTACTGTCACAACGGAGTGTGAGCGATGCCATTGCAATCAGTAGACAAATTGTGGGGCATTTTAAATATTCTCCACTTGCGTATTCAAGGCTCCAAGATATCCAGCTCCAGATGCAAAAACGCCTGCAACAAGACATGAAAACAAGTTGGAATTCTACATACTTGATGATACAGAGTTTTCTGGAAGAAGCAAGTCCTTTGTGCTTACATTGCTGACCATGACATGCCCAGTACACTGATCGCTAACCAGTGGGCTTTGCTAGAAAAAACGAGCATTGACCCGAGATATAAAGACAGGTAAGATTGTGTAACCTAACTAATTACATTAGGTCTA
This sequence comes from Pseudorasbora parva, assembly GCF_024679245.1. NCBI lineage: Eukaryota > Metazoa > Chordata > Actinopteri > Cypriniformes > Gobionidae > Pseudorasbora > Pseudorasbora parva. The sequence goes on along the minus strand of NC_090190.1, from coordinate 23,352,355 downwards.
TAGTATATATTTTTTACTCTCCACAATAATACTTCTACTGTATTTCTGAGATGCCATGCTGTAAATTTAAACATTAAAGGGGGGGTGAAATGCTGTTTCATACATACTGATCTTTTTACACTGTTAAAGACATGGAATCCCATACTAAACATGGACAAAGTTTCAAAAGTTAAGGTGGACGTTTGATGGGAGTATTTCTTTGTCAAAAATACTACTTCCGGTTAGTCATAAGTTTCGGCAAGTTTTTTGCGATCATGCATCCACTTGACGTTAATGGGGACGGAATTTCCTTGTATGGGCCGTACGGACAATTCTACCAGAAGAGTGTGAGAGAGAGAGAGGGAGAGAGCGAAAGCAACAGCCTACGCCCATCAAAGCGCTGGCTTGTAGGATATGCGCTGCACAGGTGATGTGCACAACTAACAATGTCACCAAAAAAGTGCGTTTTTGGTTGCCAGACCAAGAATGTCCTGCACAGATTCCCAAAAAACCCAGCGTTAAGGCAACAGTGGATGGAATTTGCTTTTCCGGATCAGCAACTGAGTTGCGCAAAGGTTTATATCTGTTCGCTGCATTTCGGTGCCGACTGTTTCATAAACAAGGCCCAGTTCGACGCCGGATTTTCCAATCGCCTAATGCTAAAGGATGGAGCAGTCCCAACGATAAAGGTCCCAACGTTAGAACTGCAGGCGGTGAGTTAGACTGCTTCAAATGTCTGTGTTTTTGCCTATGCTCATCAAGTAGCCCAAACATGATCACGTATAGTTAATTGATCAATGGAGCATGCGATGTGTAGTGCGTGTACATTTGTTTAGCTGGCCACTATATGTGTAACTTTATGTTTGTGTATTGTAAAAGCACTCCAAACAACAATACACAAAGAGTGGGGAAATATGTTGAACTAAATAAGCACGCTTCTTCATTCAAATGCGCTACTATTCCGTGTCTTTCTATGTAAACACTAACTTAGCCTGCCGTGCAAAACCAGTCCGCTTAATAACGTTACAATTGTCTACACAAACCACGCGTAAACACACATACACACGTGCACAACTGCACTTCCCACATGTACACCTTCAAAGACAAAAATACAACGATATAATTAAAGTATAAATATGTAAATAACACAAGCCGCTAAGCATATTATATAGTTAGTGTATAACTTGTACCACATAGAGACGTCCTGCTGTAGTCGTTTTTGCTGCTGCTCCTGTTCAACTGCAGCCTCTGGGTCTGATTCCGGATCATAGATGTATGGCTGTATCTGATTAAAAGCCATATTTTTATTTTGAATAAAGTTTTTTCCCGCTGTTAGGGATGACACAGCTTTACGACGCACTCAACCCAATAACAGCGACGCGCACACGTCATTCTTTAGCTCCGCTCACACGATACGCCCCCATCCGCTCGGCTTTTTTCGGAAAGACTCGGAACAGCGCATCTTTCTTATATAATTATTAAAAAAATAAAGACTTTTCGGAGATATGCAGGATGCAATGCTACTCTATAGGTACTCAAGATTGACATGACACTGACTGAAACTGAGTGTTTCACCCCCCCTTTAACATAAATTATATAGGCTTACATTCTTTAAATAATGTATACAAATGTGTGTGTGTGTGTGTGTGTGTGTGTGTGTGTGTGTGAGTGTGTGTATATATATATATATATAAAAAACTTTATTTTTTTTAGTGTCTTTCATTTAGCCTAACCTGTTTTATTTCTGTTTCAGATTTACAAGTGCACAATCTGCAAAGCATGCAAAAGATGCACTGACAGGGGACCTAGAGGAAGACCTGAGGAGGAGCACAGCTGGAGTATCACAGGCCGCAGGACCACAGGAAAAGTTCCCTCGGGGGTGGAAGCAGCAGCACAGAGCAGCACAGAGCAGCACAGAGCAGCACAGAGCAGCTTTATGCAAGAGTTTGACCAAATTGTGGAGGAGTGTGAAGATCCCGGTGCAGCAAGCAGCTCAAGCCCTGCAGTCCAACTCAAGCCATGCAGTCCAACTTTTCTCTCCAAGATGGATATCTCGCTTCCTCAGGCAACCCATACCAGTACTGGGGATTCAGCAAAGAAAGATTCTCTTGTCTTGCTGCCACTGCCACAAAATACCTCTGTGCCCCCTGCACTAGTGTAGAACGTGAGACAGTGTTCAGCAATGTTTCCAACTTTGTGGATAAAAAGAGAAGTAGGCTTACAGCAGAGAGAGCAAAGAATTTGCCATTGCTGATTAAGTGAGCATTCACAGGTCATGTTTGTGATGGTGGTGTGACACTGCACTACATGTTTACAATGTTTGGTTATTATTATTTGCATGTGTGATCAAGTTGTTGTTCAACCAACTTTTTTATTTGTTTATTCAGCATTTTTTTTTATTACTCAGGTTCAGCTGCTATGTTACATTTTAAATTCCTGTTTGCAGGACTTTGCACTTTATATTTTTGTTTAAGAGTTTGATTATGTTGTATTTAAGATTTGAATGCACAATTGTTATATAACAAATTTATAAGAATTCAAATATGTTTTTTTAATACATTTTTACAATGTTTGGTAACTGTCAGATTACTATTGTATTTTTGACCAATACAGGGGTTTTTGTTTCCACTGCTACATTTTATGTTTGATTACATTCTATTTTAGATTTGCATGCACAATTGTTTTTTAAATAAATAAGAATTCAGCACTTTATATGCATATGTTATTTTGTCTTAGTTATCTTTAGTTAGTATAGTCTGGAGCTTTTAGTCTTTTCATGGAAGGTATCAGTTTATTATTAATTCAACAATAGTATCGGATCGGTATCGGGTATCGACAGATACACAAAGCCCAGGCATCGGTATGGGTATTGGGACTGAAAAAGTCGGATTGGTGCACCCCTATGCCAGGGCCCACACCCACCTCCATCTGCTGTAAATGAACCAAAAACAACTGATACCAGCTCTCAGTGAGGTGTGTTGGGTCCCCGCTATGATAACAATAACTTTCTAGTCAATGACTTAATAACCACAAACTAGATTTTAGGCTTCTACTGTAAATTAAACGTGGCTAGAAGGCAGCTGCAGTGCAACAGTCCTTAATGAAACAGCCCCTCCTAACTTGACTTTTATGAGTGTCTGCAGAGCGGTTAGTAAAGATGAATGTGTTGCTGCTTTTTGTTTAATGTGAGCTGCTTTCTGCTTTTGTAAATTTTGTTTTAAAGGTTTTGTTTTGTACATATTAAACATATCATTATTTACAGGCCTCCAAAATACTCTCCAGCCTTTATTGAGGACATCTCAGAGCTGTTGTCAACAATTTCCTCAGAGTTTGACAGTTTTGCTATTGATGGGGATTTTAATACTCTGGAGTGGGGGGCCACATACAACAGGCATGCAGTTGGGGGTCTGTGGATGGGATCCCAATTGCATTGGCATATCAATTACCTCGAGTTACTGGCAGTATATTTGGCACTGCTCCGCCTCAAGGGGCCACTACGTGGCAAACATGTACTGGTCTGTACGGACAACATGGCGGCTGTTGCGTACATCAACCGACAGGGTGGTCTACACTCCCGTAGCATGTTCCAACTCGCCCGCCACCTGCTCCTGTGGAGTCAGAAGCAGCTGAGGTCGCTTCCGGCCATTCATGTCCCAGGTGCGCTCAACCGGACAGCTGACGAGCTCTCTCGGCAGCCAGCACATTCGGGAGAGTGTCGACTCCACCCCTCCTTCAGCCCCTCCTTGGCCCTTTCCCCTGAGGAAGGATCTTCTTTCTCAGGGAGGGGGCACTCTATGGCACCCGTATCCAGACCTCTGGAATCTTCATGTCTGGTCCCTGGACAGGACGCGGAGGTTCTAGATGGACTACCACAAGCAGTCGTAGATACTATCTCTTCAGCTAGAGCCCCCTCTACGAGGTGCCTTTATGCGCTGAAGTGGAACCTGTTTGTTGAGTGGTGGTCTTCCCGCCGGGAAGACCCCCGAAGGTGTTCGATTAGCGTTGTGCTTTTCTTCCTGCAAGATGGGTTGTGGCGAAGGCTTTCTCCCTCCACCCTCAAAGTGTACGTCGCCACTATAGTGGCGTACCACGACACAGTTGAAGGTAAGTCCGTGGGAAAGCACAACCTAGTCGTCAGGTTCCTCAGAGGTGCGAGGAGACAAAATCCTCCTCGCCCAAACTCGTTATCCTCTTGGGACTTAGCTCTAGTGCTCAGGTTACTTAGCGCTACTGCTTATTATATCACAAAATAAGATGCTTTGTCTACAAACCCTTGCAGAGGGGTTTGAGATGGGCCCAGCCTTATCTCAGCCCTCACCTGCACCGTCCAGTGCCTCGTCTCGGGGTTTGGAAGCCCGCCCTGCGTTTTCTTCCTCCCCGGGTGGGGCACCGTCTGCTCCAACTATCCAGCTCCGAGGAGGTTGACCTTGAGAGCATCGCGACTGAAGACTCGCCACTTCAGTCATAGTGAGGAGCTTATTGAGGTGCTCACGGGAGCTGTGGCCAGATTAAACATCGACTGGCCGGCAAAAAGATCAGAATCCCATCAAAAACAGAAAAGTAAATTAGATGAGCGATTCCTGCCCTCTCGTGCAGTGGAGCCAGAAACTGTTCCTTGTTCCGTTCTGCAAATGTTGCTGATCATGGATTCACCCACTATCAGAGTTATTGGCTCAGCTGTGCTCTGAGCTGAGTGCCAGACAGCTCGACCTTGCGTGCCTGTTAGCATCAGTGGGTGGGTTTACATGCACACCAGTAAGCTGATAACTAAAAAAATCAGCTTACTGAAATAATCAGTTTTCCCCGTTTACATGCAAACCAGTAAACTGACAATGCAAGTAGGGTTGCCACCCGTCCCGTGAAATACGGAATCGTCCCGTATTTTCAGGAAAAATGACGCGTCCCGTAGCAAAGCAATACGGGGCACGATTTGTCCCGTATTTTACATAGGTCCACCCGCATTGTGTGAAGACACGTCCTATTCTGCCCCTAATTGGGTCGCTGCCGTCGTTGGTTTGTTTGATTGGTTTGTTTCAGGTTTATGAATGTTTATCCACCACATTACCTTTTAGGCTATTTAAACCTAAATAAGAAAGCCATTGTCAGTTCGTCTGTCAGTTGGCAGGCAGTTTTGGTCGCTTTATTAAAAGTTGTTGCTGTGTGCAGTGTGTAAAGGAAAATAAAAATAGTTTTACCCTTCTGCTGACAGTGTCGTGCCCCTCCCAACCCATTCACACACGTAGATGATTCGACTATCAGTCGACTATAGAGAGATTCGAACATTCTGATTCGATTGTCTAAATCCTTAGTCGAGGAAAGCCCTAGATTGTAGATATTATATCATTTACAGTTATTTAGGTGTGGTTTCACTGTTTGGATGGTGTTACTGCAAACAATGACACATATTTTAGTCAAAATCTTTGTTCACAACACTATAAAATTACTCGAGTTAAAGGGGGGGGGGGGTGAAACACTCAGTTTCAGTCAATCTCATGTCAATCTTGAGTACCTATAGAGTAGTATTGCACCCTTCATATCTCCGAAAAGTCTTTAGTTTTATTATATTTATAAAAGAAATATGGACTGTACCGAGTCTTTCCGGAAAAAAAACGAGCGCCTGGAGGCGTATTGAGTGGGCAGAGCTAAATAATGACAAGCGCGCAAAGCGGTGACGTCCTCAAGCGTGGAGAAACTCATGGCTATCGATCTCAGCTAATACAGATAATGATCCAGAATCAGATTCGGAGGCTGAAGTAAATTGAACAGAAGAAACGGCAACAGCAGGACGTCCGTCTCTGTGGTATGTACTGTATTTAGTGGGCTGTCAACATTTGTGTGCAGTTTATGAGGACATGATTCGGTTTATGGACTATTGTATGCGATTAAACCCTAGCAGTAGCACGCAAAACGGTTTTGCAGGTCAGACTAGTGTACATAGAACAACAATAGAGTCCCTTAGCGACGAAGCACGCGATCATGTCGTTTACTGATGTTTACTCACGCGACGAGCCAACAGCATAGACATTTGAAGTAGTTTTACTCACCGGCTGCTTCCAAAGCAGGACCGAACCTTTATCGCTGGGACCGCTCCGTCAAAAACACACTTCTTTGGTATGATTTGGTGAAGTCCTGACTGCAATGAATGGTGGAGATCCACTTTTGCGACGCGACTGAAGCGATGTTTTGTGAAGCTTCCTGTCATTTCTGCGTTCAAATCGGGTCAAATGCCGCGCTGCCATTCCGGAATGTTGTGCTGAAGCGTTGAAGTCGCTCAACGTCACCCATAGGAATAAAGTGGAGCGCGGCGCCTGGATCGACTGGATCTGCACCTGAGTGTTTACAGGCGTGCATTTGCTCTCTTGCTCTAGTCACGCGCGCGCACCCTACCGGGAGAAGAGCCCGTACGGCCCATACAAGGACCTTCCGATCTATTAACGTCAAGTCGAGCCATACTCGAAAAAATCTCTCCGAAACTTGTGAGAAACTGGAAGGAGTATTTTTGACACAGAAATACTCCATCAAACGTCCAACATTAGTTTTTGAAACTGTGTCTATGTTTAGGATGGGAATCCAAGTCTTTAACAGTGTAAAAAGCTCAGTATGCATGAAACAGCATTTCACCCCCCCTTTAATTAGCAATTTCTTATCCTACTCCCCTCTAGGTTACAGCAGCTGAGTTTTTCATTGTCATAGCTGTGTATTATACTGAGTGCATCTGTTCACACTGATTTCAATAGCAGGTATCCTATTATAATGTCCATTGGTATCAATCTTAATATATATACAAATTATGAAAACATGTTTTAAGTTATGATATACGACCACTGCACTGGCACACCATCGGGACTGTGGTCATCGTGGCCCCGAGGGGTGTGGCCACCGCTGCGGCAGGCGTCCCTTATTTTTCTGTATTGAATGTGGCAACCCTAAATGCAAGTAAACCATGTTTACATGACTTTATTAATAACCAGGTTATTTCCATGTACATGTAGTGACGTTAAAAATAATGTCCATATCTGACTTTGAGTTTTACAAATGTTACGCCAGTTGTGATTTCAAATAAAGCTTGCACCGTATCAGCGGAAGATGGCTCATATTATCCCTCATGAAGTTACAGATGCAGCGTTTTGACTGAACCTCTTCTACTGCATGAGAAGGGAACACATCTTTACCATTTTCTGGGTCTTTAAAGAGTCTGCCTTTGTCATATATGTCCTTATTTCATGTAAATGCTAGCTCGCTCTGTCTGGATGCATTTAAATCTGCTCTAAGTTTGCGTTTTTGACACCTACCGCACATGCGCACTTCAATAAGCTGACAGAGAGCAGGTTAATGCATTTACATGCATTGCGAAATCGAGGTAAGAGGCAAAATCTACCTGTGTTGACCGGTTTATTCTTACGCCATTTAAGACCTTACTCCGATAAAAGAAAACGTCTTGGGTTATGTATATAACCCTTGTTCCCTGAGAGGGAACGAGCACTGCGTCAAAACAACGAATTGGGGATGCTCCCTAAGCATCAACGCATCTGAAGTATGAATGAAACTACTCCAATCCTGATTGGTGTTACGTCATGACGTAGATGTGACGGAATACCTGGAAACTATAAAGGGGAGGCCAGCACATAGTAGCGTCAATTATTGCGATGAAGCAAAACGCTCTCAGGCGATACGCGGTGTGGCGACGAGACAGGGGGCCTCAGCCAATCCTTCAATTACCACTGCCAGATCCCTGGTTGGAACTCTGACAGGAGCCGCAGGCCTCATCTTCCGAGCCCCACGGAGGAACCGTACAACCAGATGGTGCCTACCCAAAGGCCCATCACTCACAGGAGCGTGGAAAGCTCTAATGGCAGCCATGTACACCTTGAGTGTGGACGGGGTAAGAACCGCAGAGAAACACTCTTGGAGGAACTCCAGTGCTAAAGCCACTGGGCAGTTAACTGGGTCCACCTCACGCTCTCTACGCCAAGTAGAAAAAAACACATTCCACTTAAGGCTGTACAGTCTCCTTGAAGACGGAGCCCTCTCAATCACATCTGCAGGCAGGCCAGCCTCTAGATACCTGGCCCCCTCAGGGGCCAGACGCAAGGCTCCAAATTCCCAGCCGAGGGTAATATTGTGCCCCCCGCCTGAGATGGGAGATCCCTCCTCAGAGGGAGCTGCCACGCAGAGGATCCACTTCCACTGGCCTGAACCTCTCTCACATGGCCTCCACCAACTACGGCTTCGTTGTCGGATCGTATTGGGACATGGTGGCCAAGGAGGTCCAGGAAAAAGCTCCTCAGAGCTTAGTAGACCGCCAGCATCTCGAGGCAATAGATGTGCCAGGAAGAATGCCAGGCTTCCCACAGACTTCCCTTAAAGCGGCCGTCCATGATTGCGCCCCAACCAGTGAGGGAGGCGTCTGTTGAAACGGTTTCCGGCAACATGACGCTCCAAGCACTGGACCTTGGGACAGAAACCAGGATTTCTTTCATATAACTAGGGAACGAAGGCATCTGCGCGTTACCCTGATCATACGGAATGGATTTCCCCTCGGGGAGAACCTCCTGGTCTACAGCAACCACTGTAGGGGTCTTGTGCAATAGACCAAAGGGTTTTCACTTTGGATGCTGCTGCCATGAACCCCAGCAGTCTCTGAAACTGCTCCACAGTGAGGCTGCTGCTGCCTAGTTTTTCTCTGGAGACCATCGCCTGTATGGACTCGATACCGACATCGTACTCGAGCTCCATACACCTCGGCAACGCGCGATCGAGCCTGCCTTATGAAGTGGCGAGCTCGCATTTACTTCACTCCTTCGATGCTGAATTCCTCAGAATCAAAGTACTCAAGCATCTGGTTCTCCCCCCGGGGGAAGAAACCGCAGAGCGGGCTTCCGCACGGGGACGGAGAACACCGAGTCACTACAGGCAGCCCCCTCGAGAACTGCCCGAGCGCCCTTATTTTATGAATGAAGTATCGTGTTTGGTGCTTAACTTCACCCGCCTCGATGCTGTGCATGTCAGACGGCTCAAGCATCGGGTTCTCCAACCCGGGGGAAGAGGCCGCATAGCGGGCTTCCACTCGGGAAAAGAGAACATCTGAACTGTCAGCGAGGACTGAGATGGTGCCTCAGCAGTCCCAATACCCGCTGATAAGTTCATTAGCGATGTAGTGAACAGCACATTCCAGGGCCCAGTTTATAGCCAGGCCCCTCTTTGCCCGTAACAGTGGACAAAGGTTTGCTACATTTTGATTGGATCTTGTTGGACTAGCACAAACAAAATGTCCAACGGCATCAGATAAAGATGCTTGGACAACATCCAGACACCTCTTTGAGGGCAAGTAGAAGACCTCTAGTTCCAAGCCCAGGAAGGACAGGACTTCTCATTGGTCCACATGCAGTTTCTGCCCTTCACCCATCTAGAGATGGATCCCTAATGACCTGATTTGTGACGGCCATAAACATTCCTCAGGACCTCAGCAGTAGTGGGTGAAACAAAGAAAGACCTAAACTGATCCATCCAAATCCATTCACAACTATGTTTGGAAACCTTAAGACTGGTGTAAACTACACACATCTATTTCATACTTATTCAGAGAAATAAGTATTCTCACTGACAGCTATTTGTAATGCAACATCTTCCACAAATTCAGCTGTTAATGAACAAATGAATGAACACATGACAGTTCAATCTTTTTCCAGCATGTTTGGTGTCTATTTGTTTAGTATATTGCCAATGGTATTCTGATGGTGGTTTGGAAAGTGAGAAATGCATTGATGAACTTTAAAGACACTTTAAAGACTTCTAATTGTGTACAGTATGCAAATGAGTTCCACAGGGGAAAGAAGGGTGGGCCACACTGTGTGCCCTCTCAGATGCCAGCAGCCAATAGCAACACTGGAATGGAGAAGCGCCAAATTGCAATCTCCTCCTGTTTGGAAAAGGATAAAGGTACCCTTTCAATAGACACTCCTTGTTCTGAGTCTGTCTGCCGAGGATTAGACTGTGACAGAGCAACCAGGTTCTGAGACTCCTCCATGCGAGAGACGAACAGTTCACCAAGTTCTGAGTCTGTCCGCTGAGGATTAGACTGTGACAGAGCAATCAGGTTCTGAGTCTCCATGCGAGAGAGACAAACAGTTTATCAGGTTCTGAGTCTCCATGCGAGAGACAAACAGTTCACCAAGTTCTGAGTCTGTCTGCCGAGGATGAGACTGTGACAGAGCAACCAGGTTCTGAGTCTCCTCCACGCGAGAGACAAACAGTTCACCAAGTTCTGAGCCTCTGGTTTAACCAGAGAGACAACACAAGATCCGAGGATCTGAATCTGCAGCTTGTGAGGCAGCAACAGATACGTTCTGAGCCTCCAGCTTGTAAGGAAAGAGACATTAACCAACACTACTTTCAGAGTTTTAGTCCAGCGAGACGACTACAGCACGTCCAGAGTCTCCATGCTAACCCAGATAGCATAGTGACATTGATTCAATGTTGAAATTCCATCAGAATCATCATTTTGGTTGAGGTTGAAATTTCAATGCTAAGTAAAATTGGATCAATGTTGAAAATTCAATGCTAACACCATACTGGACCAATGTTGAAAATTCAGTGCTAAAAAATATTGGATCAATGTTGATAATTCCATGCTTTTCAGTGTTGAAAAGACAAACATTGAATCAATGCTGATGTTTGGTCAGCTTAATTCTCCACCGGTGAGGCTTACGGTCAATCTATCTGTCACATTATTCAACATGTTAAGGCAAGTCCAAATCAATTGGGTACATTTGTGTGAATTTGAGCACATTTATTATCCTCAAAGGATACGACGAGTACGCCAACGAGTATGTGGATTAACAAAGAATACATAAATGTAAATTTTGTAATTGTAAGCCTTTCTTTAAATTTTTCTGGAAGAGTTTAAATTGTATGCGTGTTTGATTTCTGACTCTTCCAATAAGAAAGCTGTAAAAACGTCTCAGGTTACGTATGTAACCCTAGTTCCCTGAGGGAACGAGACGCTGCGTCGAAACGCTGTGAGAACGCCTCTGCGTTAATGCGTCGTGAAGCGCCTGTAGAACCATTCCATCGGAAAAAAGATCGATCGTCGGCGTGATGACGTCATCGACCGGAAGCTATAAAACGTCCGTGAAAACAAACAGGAACTAACTTCTGATAAAGCCTGAAGTAAGTGATCACGGACACGCCGGGAGTATGGCAAAGCGACGCAGCGTCTCGTTCCCTCAGGGAACTAGGGTTACATACGTAACCTGAGACGTTCCCTTTCGGGGAACTCGAGCTGCGTCGAAACGCTGTGAGAACGCTTATACCCACATCGCCATAGGACCAAGTGTCTCGTATGTGTGAAGCCGAAGCGCACACGGTTACGAGAGTACCTGTGCCCCTACTGTAGATGCCAGGTCTAGTTCGTAGAACCTGACGAAGGTAGAAGGAGACGACCATCCGGCCGCGTTGCAGATATCGTGGAGGGAAGCCCCCGACAAGAGTGCTTTAGAAGCAGCCATACCCCTGGTTGAGTGCGCCCGGACAGCCAGTGGAGATGGCTGCCCGGTAGCTTCATAAGCAAGTGAGATGGCCTCGACCACCCACTTGCTCATCCTCTGCTTGGATACTGGAGCCCCCTTCTTAGGGGGTCCAAAGCAAACAAACAATTGTTCCGATTTTCTCCACAGGGCAGCTCTGTGGACATAAGTATCCAGTGCCCTCACAGGGCACAGCAGATTTAACCTTTCCTGGTCTGACGTCATAAATGGAGGAGGACAGAAGGCTTGTAGAGTGATGGGGCCCCGTGGGCTCGTAGGAACCTTGGGGACATAACCCGGCCTGGGATGCAGAAATGCTTTCACCATCCCTGGCGCAAACTCTAGACATGAGGGCCCTACTGACAGGGACTGAATATCTCCTATCCTTTTAAGAGATGAAATGGCCAAAAGGAAGATAGTTTTTAAGGTGAGGAACTTATCCGAAACCTCCTCCAGAGGTTCGAACGGAGGTCCGGACAAGCCCCTCAAAACAATGGCCAAGTCCCATGCTGGGACCCTCGAGTGCATAACTGGCCTCAACCTTAATGTGCCACGAAGGAAGCGTGTAATTAGAGGGTGTCTTCCCAAAGACACTCCACTGCAAGGGACGTGGAAGGCACCCAAGGCCGCCACGTACACCTTAAGTGTGGAGGGGGTCAACCCTGCAGAGAACCTCTCCTGCAGGAACTCCAGCACTGTACCAACCGGGCAGTTAACTGGGTCCCACTGGCGTTCTCTGCACCATGCTGAGAAAAGTCTCCATTTCAAAGCGTACAGCTTCCTTGTGGACGGAGCTCTGGAGTGTAGGATGGTCTCCACGACCTCGGCCGAGAGACCTTCCTCTATGAGCCTAGCCCCCTCAGAGGCCAGGCCCACAGTTTCCACATCTCCGGGCGTGGGTGCAGGAATCTCCCGCCCGCCTGAGAGAGTAGATCCCTCCTGATCGGAATCTCCATCGGAGAGCCTTCCAGGAGAGATATTAGGTCCGAAAACCATACTCGGGTCGGCCAGTACGGAGCCACTAGAAGTACCTGGGCCCCGTCCCGGCGTACCCTCTCCAGAACTCCTGGAAGCAAGACAATCGGGGGGAAGGCGTACAGAGGCAGCCTCGGCCACTCCTGTACCATGGCATCCAGCCCCAGCGGGGCCGGATGGGTCAGAGAAAACCACTGCGGGCAGTGAGAATTCTCCGCCGAAGCGAACAGGTCTATCTCCGCTTTCCCATAAACCTTCCAAAGGAGCTCCACCACCTCTGGGTGGAGTCTCCAATCCCCGGGCCTCGGCCCCTGTCTCGACAGGCTGTCTGCTTCCTGATTCAGGGCCCCCGGGATATATACTGCCCTGATTGACAGCAATTTCCCTTGGGCCCACAGGAGGATCCGATGTGCCAATTTGTCCAACGGATGAGACCTCAGACCCCCCTGGTGATTTATATAGGCCACCACGGACGTGTTGTCTGTTCTGACTAGTACATGGTGGCCCCTGAGGTCGGGCAGGAACTGTTTCAATGCAAGAAACACTGCGAGCATCTCTAGCCGATTTATGTGCCAGTGCCGCTGATGTTCCTGCCATAGACCCTGGGATGAACGACCACTCATGGTCGCCCCCCAGCCCGTGAGAGAGGCGTCTGTCGTTAGCGTTACGCGACGAACATGAGCCCCCAACACGGGACCCTGAGATAAAAACCCCGGGTTTTTCCACATGACCAGAGCACGTAGGCATCGCCGCGTGACTTTGATCGTGCGGAGCGGATTTCCCCTCGGGGAGAACCCTTTTGTTTTGAGCCACCACTGCAGTGGCCTCATGTACAGTAGGCCAAAAGGTATCACGTTGGACGCTGCTGCCATGAGACCTAACAGTTTCTGGAACCGTTTCACAGTGACGGCTCGGCCTAGCTTCTGTTGGCGTGTTGGCGATAATTGCGCCCGCATAATTACCGAGTCCCAGTTCACACCTAGAAAAGTGGTTCTCTGAGCCGGAGAAAGCACACTCTTCTTGGCGTTCAGCCTCAACCCCAGCTTCGACATATGGGCGAGAACAGCATCTCGATGCTGAACCGCCATCTGCTCTGTATTCGCTAGAATCAGCCAGTCGTCGATATAGTTCAGTATGCGGATGCCCTGTAGACGCAGCGGCGCCAGAGCTGCATCCACACACTTGGTGAACGTGCGGGGTGACAGTGCTAGACCGAAGGGAAGTACACGATATTGGTATGCCTCTCCCCCGAAGGCAAACCTCAGGAACTTCCTGTGATGTGGAAGATGGAGACATGAAAATACGCATCTTTGAGGTCTATGGTGACAAACCAATCCTCCGATCTGACCTGCGCTACAATCTGTCTGAGTGTAAGCATCTTGAATTTGAGCTTGGCCACCGAGCGATTCAATAGCCGCAGATCTAATATCGGGCGTAAGCCCCCATCCTTCTTCGGCACGATGAAGTAACGGCTGTAAAAGCCAGACTCCCTGCTGGGAGGGGGAACCCTCTCTATAGCCCCTTTTTGCAGGAGTGTCTCTACTTCCTGTGCCATTACCAGAGCCTGCTCCGGGCCCACCTCTGTAGGTAGGACACCGCAGAAAGGAGGTGGCCGACTCTTGAATTGAATGGCGTACCCCCTTTCTACTATCTGCAGGACCCAACGAGATATATTTGATAGACGTTTCCATTCGTCTAGAAAATCTACTAAGGGAACCAGCCTCTCAAGGCTGGCCTCTGGTGTATTTTGAGCAACAAATGCAGTGCCCTGAAGCGGCGGACCGGCAGGGAACGACTGACTTGACAGCTCGGGGACCCCCCGGAGGGGGTGCGGACCACCCTCGGGTGGCCCGCGGAGACCGACTGCGCCCCGGCATTGCGGCGGGGTTGGCAGCGCGGCCCCCCGAGGGTGCCGTAGGGAAGCGGGTACCGTTAGCAGGGCTAAACACCGCTTCCCTATGGGGGGAACCACCCTCAGCGTCCTGACGCTTCTGGCGTCAGGAACGCTTCGACGAGGCCTTCTTGGCGATCAGGACTGTCCGCAGATCAGCCCTGCCCCTCGAAGGCCTCGCCTGAGAGCGCCGCCCCTCGTCCCCGCGCTGAGGGGGAGCTCGAGCGGCGACACTCTGTTTTTGTTGCGCCCTGTGAGCGGAGCTCGTACTCGGCTTAGGCTGCCTGATGTCAGCGGCAGCCCCAGGGACCTGGACCCGGAGAGGGAGAAACTGCTTTAGCGCCGCAGCTTGTTTCTTTGACTCCTGGAACCTCTCGGTGACAGTGTGTACTGCGTCACCGAAGAGGCCACCAGGAGACAGCGGCGCGTCGAGCAGGAAGCTTTTCTCCCTCTCCTTGATTTCAGTGGGGTTGAGCCATAAATGTCTCTCCGTAGCCACCAATGCTGCCATAGAGCGGCCAACACATCTGGCCGTCTCTTTGGTGGCCCGGAGAGTCAGATCAGCTGCTGTTCTTAGCTCATTTATGACATCACCCCCCACTTCATCACGTCCATCTAAGTCCCTGAGCAGGTCAGCCTGATAAGCCTGCATTATAGCCATGGTATGCAGGCATGCAGCAGCCTGACCTGCCGCCGAGTACGCTTTGCCCACCAGTGCCGACGTTGTTTTCAATGGTCTGGTGGGCAAAGTCGGGGCCTTTAGGGACGATGCCGAGGAAGGCGAGAGATGGCTCGCGAGCGTCTCTTCTACCCTTGGCATCGCCCCATAACCGTAGTGCTTCAGCCCCATGATGTTGCTGTAGACCGAAGTCTGAGGGCTGAACACACGGTATGATGCCGGTCTCCTCCATGATGTTGCCACCTCAGTGTGCAAATCATGGAAGAATGGCAGGCCCCGCCGCTGAGGTTCTGAAGCGCGAGCGGGCAGGAATCTTTCATCTAATTTGCTAGATCTTTTCCTTCCTGCCTCAGATCTCTCTACGGGCCAGTCAATATTTAATCTGGCCACAGCTCGCGTTAGAACCTCAACGAGCTCCTCACTCGCAGGGGACTGAAGTGGCGAATCTTCAGTCGCGATGCTCTCAACGTCCACCTCCTCGGAGCTGGATAGTTGGAGCACCGGCGGCTCTCTCGGGGGGGAAGAAACCGCAATGCGTGCTTCCAAGCCCCGAGAAGAACCGCTGGATGGAGCAGGTGAGGGCAGAGATAAGGCAGCGCCCGTCTCAAACCCCTCTGCAACATCCAATTGTGAACCCCACGACTGCAGCCTCCGCTCTGCCTCGGCAGCAGCGGGACCAGAGCCGCGGGGAACACGAGCCGAGGCACCCTCCTCGAAGAGTGCCCGGCGGGAGCGCAGCGTTCTCAGTGGCATACGCTCACAGTGCTCACAAGCAGCCCCCTCGAGGGCTGCCTGGGCATGCTGCGCTCCCAAGCAGGCAACACAAAGAGAGTGTGTATCCCCACTCGTGATGTAGCGTGGGCAGGGATGTACACACCTCTTGAACTGACTGCTTTCACTCGCCATTTCTCTATCTATTTATTTTCTCTTTTTTGTAAATATAAGGAATATTTAACAAAGGGTGGAAAAACTCTTTCAATAGACAGACAAAAACACCAAATAGACAGACAGGTTCACACAGATTGCTTGCTGAAGGCTCAGAAGCTAGTTCCTGTTTGTTTTCACGGACGTTTTATAGCTTCCGGTCGATGACGTCATCACGCCGACGATCGATCTTTTTTCCGATGGAATGGTTCTACAGGCGCTTCACGACGCATTAACGCAGAGGCGTTCTCACAGCGTTTCGACGCAGCTCGAGTTCCCCGAAAGGGAACTATGAATCTTTTTAAAAGGTATATTATTTTCCTGCTTACTGGCATGTAATGTTGTCATTCTGTGTTTCATGTTATTATAATAAAAAATGTAAAAAACAAATAAAAAAAACAAAGAACTTCTACCATAAATTTAGTCTATCAGTTTTAAATAAATAAAAATGTAGCCTATTATTATTATTTAAATCATGTAGAATGTAAATCCATTTCATTATTTATCTAACGAATACAGAGTTAATAAAGAATTTAGAATATGTGTCCCTATCGAATGCGCCACAATCCAATCCAGTAGGTGGCGGTAATGCACCTTCAAGACATCCACCAATCAACCAAAGCAAGCGCAGCTGAACAGACTTCAATCGCGAAAAAGAGACACAGGACAACAACCGTGTTTTTTAGAGGTAAGTGGCCTACAAAAATATAATTATAAAATTCATCTCAATTTTAATTTAGTGTATTTATTCATCTTTATGTTTTACCACTTGTGTGCTTCTCCTGAGTGAGTCAGAGTGAACTGCAATGTTAATAATAGTCACATGAACGCCCTCGTAAGTTACACAACCAATGGCCAGGATAATCTTAATACATTGAGTTTCAGTTTGTTTTTCACCAAATCATATCATTTGTATTAATTTTTTTTCTTTAGATTGGCATATACACCGTGAATTACGTCCGAATTCTGACTCGTGCAATTTTTTATTTTTTTTGTCGTGCGTCGTTTGTTGTGAGGTGTTCATCTATTTTATGAGATTAATCTGTGCGTGCAACGAGTAAAATGTGCATTTGTGGAAACGGTGCTGCATATGCATTCATTGACTTGTGAGTCGATCCTATTTGATTCATTTGGATTTTGAGACCATATAGGATCGACTCACAAGTCAATGAATGCGCGGCGTGGATCCACAAACGTATCTTACTCATTGCACACACAGATGAATCCTTTTGAATCATCCTATATTCGTCCAGTGTATAAACGAGAGGCGATCAAGAAGGTTAGATGAATTTCTGGCTTGTCAGTAATTGTGTTCGCCACTCGTGAGAGTATCTCGCAGCTGAAGCAGAACTAGAACTGATTGACCTGTTAGCGTGGTGAGGGGAAATACAATCAGTTCAGCTCTGCTTCAGCTGTGAGATATCATCACGAGAGCAGATCACAATTACATCAATACAGTTTAATCTTTAATGCAGCAAGAAAAAAGAAAAGAGTGAGATCTTTAAGTTCTGTAGGCAGCTATATCAAACTACAGAAATTTAGTAACAGTTAACAGTTGTGCCTCCAGTTCGTGTTGTAAATGGAAAAAAAAATCTCTTCCAAACCACCATGTAGCCTATACAGCTCCTCTTTTATTTTCTTAATTTAGCTATTTGCTCATTCATTTACTTGTTTCATTTTCACGCTTTATTTATTTACAATTAAATACAATAATATTATTAGCTAAAGCACCGGATATAGTCACTTTGCTTTTTCATTCATTGTGTGTCTTCAGGTCCTTTAAAGTCGATTCTAAAATGCATTAAATAGTCCTGAATTTAATGTTACCGTTTTAACTGGGATATCAAGATTTTGATCAAATTTCAAGTTTCACTTCATTTTGTAGTAGGCTATATTTGCAATGTATAATTAATCACATTTCCAAATATTTACTAACTTCTTGTTGTTTTAGATGCCGTGAATGCTGATAAAAAGGAGGCATCAGAGTTTATCTTTGCTGGGACGGTGCAAAACTGTCTCCATTACAACCTGAAAGGCTTCGGGACATTGCTCATGGTGGAATCCCCTGAGTTTGGAGTATTTCATTCTTTCTTCTACCTTCTTTCTTTCAATAGAACTGTGTCATTTCTGTATTTATTGGCAAGTTTACATTTGTATTTACTTCCATTTTGCAGATGCACGTTGTCATGTTTTTCCAGGCTCTTCTCATTTGTGTCATAAATTCAGATGTAATTGTTTTAAGTCAATGTGAGATTTCCATTTGTAACTGTGGGGGCATAAATAAATACATTTGCATCTAAACTGAAGGATGTTGTTTACTTTGAGTGACTTTTTGATGCAAAATCATATCGACTGCAGCCATACATGGTCTCTGATTAAAATGAATAAAAAATAAAGAGACAAATTAACTGGCATAGAATCCTGCTGTACATAAAGCAAGATTGATCTATTTTTCATTGTTGAAATAACATTATTTCACGGTGCAAACCTGATGAAAAATCAATGTTATATTTCAATACTGATTCAATGATATTTTGATTGATGCATTAACATTGATTCAACATTGATTCACTTAAATAAGTGGTTTAATTTTAGTTGGAAAACTATTGATTTTAAGCCCATCTTGATCTATTTTTCATCGTTGAAATAACATTATTTCAGGGTGCAAACCTGATGAAAAATCAACATTCTCAACATTGACATTTCAACATTGATTCAATGATATTTTAGTTGATGCATTAACATTGATTCAACGCTGATTCACTGTTTGTCTGCTATCTGGGAAAGAGACCAGAGCAGATTGACCAACTTCCGAGTGTCTGGTCCAAAGAGGCAGAAGACACAGAAACATTTGCAACAAGGTTAAGCTCAGGAGAGCAAACCTTCACTTCAAGGTTCCTTCGTCTGCTTGTTCCAGGTTAAGGACCTTCTGCACCTACTTCAGGGCCTCATCTGCGTGTTCCAGATTTTAGGACCCTTTGGTGCCCCAGGAGATCAGCATCCCACAGATCTTCGTGTTCAAGGCTGTTGAAACGGATTCCAGCTCCTTTCTTCACTGCATTGTCTCCCAGCAAAACCATTGGAAGAAGTCATCATCATCGGACTGCTTACTCAACCACGTGGAACGTAAATATCACTTAACCAAACCTCTTTCTAGAGACCTTGGCATTGTTGTATATTATCAGTATATGATTTTGTAATTTACATTACAAGTAATATAACTGATGCTAGTTAATAACAAATAATCTTTCGTTTATTTATTTAATGCATAATAAGTTTCTTCACCTTAGTTTCAGAGAAACGACAGTTTATCTTTCCATAAAATAACGTAACTCTTCTATAGCCACACTTAACTTACTCACATGTATTTTATGCATTTTACGCACTTTATTCCTTTATCATTCATTGTATTCATTTAGTAGTTGTGTTAATTGTTCTGTTTATCTTTTGTTAATAAAATCTATTTTATTGCAATTGTGTCTTCCTTGTGCTGATAAAGCAGGCTAGGAGCGTCAGGACGCTGAGGGTAGTCCCCTCCGAAGGGAAACAGTGTTTACCTCTGCCTACGGTACCCGTTGCGTGCAGTGCCCTCTGGGGGCCGCGCTGCCAACCCTGCCGCAATGCCGGGGTGCAGACGGTCCCCGCGGGCCACTCGAGGGTGGTCCGCTCCCCCTTCGGGGGGAGAAAAAAAAAAAAAAGCCTGAGGCCAGCCTCGAGAGGCTGGTTCCCTTAGTAGATTTTCTAGACGAATGGAAACGTCTATCAAATATATCTCGTTGGGTCCTGCAGATAATCGAAAGGGGGTATGCCATTCAATTTAAAAGGTGGCCACCCCCTTTCAGTGGTGTCCTACCTACAGAGGTGGGCCCGGAGCAGGCTCTGGTGAGGGCACAGGGAGTAGAGACACTCCTGCGAAAGGGGGCTATAGAAAGGGTTCCTCCTCCCGGCAGGGAGTCTGGGTTTTACAGCCGTTACTTCATCGTGCCAAAGAAGGATGGGGGCTTACGCCCGATATTAGATCTGCGTCTCTTAAATCGCTCAATGGCCAAGCTCAAGTTCAAGATGCTCACACTCAGACAGATTGTGTCGCAGATCAAATCGGAGGATTGGTTTGTCACCATAGACCTCAAAGATGCGTATTTTCATGTCTCCATCCTTCCACATCACAGGAAGTTCCTGAGGTTTGCCTTCGGGGGAGAGGCATACCAATATGGAGTACTTCCTTTCGGTCTAGCTCTGTCACCCCGCACATTCACCAAAGTGTGTGGATGCAGCTGGCGCCGTTGCGTCTGCAGGGCATCCGCATACTGAATTATATCGACGACTGGCTGATTCTAGCGAATACAGAACAGATTGCGGTTCAGCATCGAGATGCTGTTCTCGCACACATGTCGAAATTGGGGTTGAGGCTGAACGCCAAGAAGAGTGTGCTTTCTCCGGCTCAGAGAACCACTTTTTTAGGCGTGAACTGGGATTCGGTAATTATGCGGGCGCAATTATCGCCAACACGCATAGCATTGATCCTGGCAGCAGTCAAAGAGCTAGACCGGGCCGTCACTGTGAAGCAGTTCCAGAAACTGTTAGGTCTCATGGCAGCAGCGTCCAACGTAATACCTCTTGGCCTACTGTACATGAGGCCACTGTAGTGGTGGCTCAAAACAAAAGGGTTCTCCCCGAGGGGAAATCCGCTCTGCACGATCAAAGTCACGCGGCGATGCCTACGTGCTCTGGTCATGTGGAAAAACCCGGGGTTTTTATCTCAGGGTCCCGTGTTGGGGGCTCATGTTCGTCGCGTAACGCTAACGACAGATACCTCTCTCACGGGCTGGGGGGCGACCATGAGTGGTCACTCATCCCAGGGTCTATGGCAGGAACATCAGCGGCACTGGCACATAAATGGGCTAGAGATGCTCGCAGTGTTTCTTGCATTGAAACAGTTTCTGCCCGACCTCAGGGGCCACCATGTGTTAGTCAGGACAGACAACACATCGGTGGTCACCTATATAAATCATCAGGGGGGTCTGAGGTCCCGTCCGTTGGACAAATTGGCACGTCGGATCCTCCTGTGGGCCCAAGGGAAATTGCTGTCAGTCAGAGCAGTATATATCCCGGGGGTCCTGAATCAGGAAGCAGACAGCCTGTCGAGGCAGGGGCCGAGGCCCGGGGAATGGAGACTCCACCCAGAGGTGGTGGAGCTCCTATGGAAGGAATATGGGAAGGCAGAGATAGATCTATTTGCTTCGGCGGAGAATTCTCACTGCCCGCAGTGGTTTTCTCTGTCCCATCCAGCCCCGCTGGGCTTGGATGCCATGGTACAGGAGTGGCCGAGGCTACCCCTGTACGCCTTCCCCTCGATTGTCTTGCTTCCAGGAGTTCTGGAGAGGGTACGCCGGGACGGGGCCCAGGCACTTCTAGTGGCTCCGTACTGGCCGACCAGAATCTGGTTTTCGGACCTAATATCTCTCCTGGAAGGCTCTCCGATGGAGATTCCGACCAGGAGGGATCTACTCTCTCAGGCGGGCGGGAGATTCCTGCACCCACGCCCAGAGATGTGGAAACTATGGGCTTGGCCTCTGAGGGGGCCAGGCTCATAGAGGAGGGTCTCTCGGCCGAGGTCGTTGAGACCATCCTTCACTCCAGAGCTCCGTCCACGAGGAAGCTGTACGCTTTGAAATGGAAACTTTTCTCAGCATGGTGCAGAGAACGGCAGTGGGACCCAGTTAACTGCCCGGTTGGTACAGTGCTGGAGTTCCTGCAGGCAAGGTTCTCGGCAGGGTTGACCCCCTCCACAATAAAGGCTTTTCTGCATCCCAGACCTGGTTATGTCCCCAAGGTTCCTACGAGCCCACGGGGCCCCATAACTCTCCAAGCCTTCTGTCCTCCTCCTTTCACGACGTCAGACCAGGAAAGACTAAATCTGCTGTGCCCTGTTAGGGCGTTAGATACGCATGTCCACAGAGCTGCCTTGTGGAGAAAGACCGATCAATTGTTCGTCTGTTTCGGAGCCCCTAAGAGGGGGGCTCCAGTGTCTAAGCAGAGAATGAGCAAGTGGGTGGTCGAGGCCATCTCACTTGCTTATGAGGCGGCCGGGCAGCCATCTCCACTGGCTGTCCGGGCGCACTCTCCTGGGGTATGGCTGCTTCTAAAGCACTTTTGTCGGGGGCTTCCCTCCGATATCTGTAATGCGGCAGGCTGGCTTTGCCGCTAACTTTCGTCAGATTCTACGAGTTAGATTTGGCATCTACTGTTGGGGCGCAGGTACTCTCGTAATCGTGTGCGCTTCGGCTTCACACATACGAGGCACTTGGTCCCATGGCAATGTGGGTATAAGCGTTCTCACAGCGTTTCGACACAGCTCGAGTTCCCCGAAAGGGAACGTCTCGGTTACGTATATAACCCTAGTTCCCTGAGGGAACGAGACACTGCGTCGCCCTGCCATACTCCCGGCGTGCCCGTGATCACTTACTTCAGGCTTTATCAGAAGCTAGTTCCTGTTTGTGTTCGCGGACATTTTATAGTCTCCGGTCGATGACGTCATCACGTGATGACACGTGATGACGTCACCGACGATCGATCTCCCGATGGATTGGTTCTACACGCGCTTCACGACGCATTAACGCAGAGGCGTTCTCACAGCGTTTCGACGCAGCGTCTCGTTCCCTCAGGGAACTAGGGTTACATACGTAACCGAGACGAATTCTATGAACAATTTTGAATTCTGTGTTTGTGTGTGTGTGTGTGTGTGTGTGTGCGTGTGTATCTGTGTGTGTGTGTGTGAGCGCATCACTGATTGGTCGACTCCTCCCTCTTTTTGTGACAGGCATTAATGTATCTTGCTGCTACATTTACATTTTACATTTAATCATTTAGCAGATGCTTTTATCCAAAGCGACTTAAAAAGGGTAGAGCAATAGAAGCAACGAAACAAACAAGGCCAACAACCTGTAAGAGCTGTAAGAAATCTCAATTAATTAGCACAGTACACAACCTTTTTGTTTTTTTTGTTTTTGTTTTTTTATATAGCCAGCTACAACAAATACTCACGTACGGAAAATACAGAATACTGGATTTTGATAGCTATGATAACAACCCATTAGGACTAAGGCTGATGCCCCAACTGTTGTCGTTAATGCGGATTCAGTGGCCCAATGGGTTGGTTTTGTATGGCATTCTAGCTAAACGCGCAGCAATAGCCATCGACAAGAAAAACTCACGTACGCAAAATACAGAACACTGGATTTTGGTAGCTATGATAACTATGTAACATACCCGCCTGAAGGCACAAATCCGGATGAGAGACGTAGATATGATCCAGGAGTGTGCGCTTTTTGGTCATTGCTGTGGTGATCAGTAAGTGCTATTCTGTATTGGTCAAGTGCAATAGGAAAAGTGCAATTGGAAAAGATGTGTCTTAAGATGTTTTTTTAAAAATGGCTACAGACTCGGCAGCACGAATTGGGATCGGCAGGTCATTCCACCAGGTGGGAACGGTCCAGGAAAATGTCCGTGAGAGCGATTTCATGCCTCTTTGGGATGGAACCACGAGGCTCCGCTCATTCGCAGAACGTAAGCTTCTGGAGGGTGTGTAAGTCTGAACAAGTGAGTTTAGGTATATTGGTGCAGAGCCAGTGGTTGTTTTGTAGGCGAGAACTAGTGCCTTGAATTTGATGCGAGCAGCCATTGGCAACCAGTGCAGTTTGATGAAGAGAGGCGTAACATGCGCTCTCTTCAGCTCATTAAAGACCACTCTCGCCGCTGCATTCTGGATCAGCTGCAAGGGTTTGATAGTGCATGCTGGAAGCCCAGCCAGAAGAGCATTACAATAGTCCAGTCTGGAGAGAACAAGAGCTTGAACCAGGAGTTGTGCAGCCTGTTCTGATAGGAAGGGTCTAATCTTTCTAATGTTGTATAAAGCAAATCTGCAGGACCGGGCTGTTGCAGTAATGTGGTCAGTGAAGTTTAACTGGTCATCAATCACAACTCCAAGGTTCCTGGCTGTCCTTGATGGAGTTATGGTCGATGAACCAAGCTGAATGGAGAAATTTTGATGAAGTGCTGGGTTGGTTGAGAAAACAAGTAATTCTGTCTTTGCAAGATTGAGTTTAAGATGATGCTCTTTCATCCAGTCAGAAATGTCTGTCAGACAGGCAGCGATACGAACACTGACTGTAGGATCATCTGGTTGAAATGAAAAGTAGAGCTGAGTGTCATCAGCATAGCAGTGATAGGAAAAGCCATGTTTCTGAATGACGGAACCTAATGATGACATGTAGATGGAGAAAAGAAGTGGTCCAAGGACTGAGCCCTGGGGAACCCCAGTAGCTTGATGATGTGACTTAGACACGACACCTCTCCATGACACCCTGTAGGACCTACCAGAGAGGTAAGACCTGAACCACTGGAGGGCAGTTCCTGAGATCCCCATCTTCTTAAGTGTTGACAGGAGGATCTGGTGGTTAACTGTGTCAAAAGCAGCAGACAGATCCAGCAGAATGAGCACCGAGGATTTGGAAGCTGCTTTTGCCAGTCTCAGTGCCTCAGTTACCGAGAGCAAGGCAGTCTCTCGGTAACTGACCGCTAGTAGGATACAATCTCTTTTTTCACCTATTACATGTAGAAGTTGTGTTTTATTGTTTGATTTTATGAAGTCAGGGCAAAGTATTTCGAATATAGGATAGAATGTGTTTCTGATTTGTTCATAGTTAGGGCAGCTGGTGAGGAAGTGTGTCTCTGTCTCCACTTCTCCAGTACGGGCAGATGCGGCTCTCTCTGGGCAGCCAGTTCTGTCTGTATCTGCCCGTCTCTACGGCCAGTGTGTGACTGCTCAGTCTGTACCTCGTCATTCTTCTTCTGAGCTCACTGTCTTTCACTGCAATCAGGTATTCTACTGTTGTGTAGTTTCTGTTTAGGGCCAAATAACATTACAGTTTACTTTGTTTTTTGTGTTGTTTCAGTCCAATAGGTCAGGTAGTTTTCTTTTTGTGCTTTAATCATTTGGTTGGGCCAGATTGTGTGGATGAGGGTGTCAGTGTGCTGAGGCTGATTATTGTTAGTCGAGTTAGTTCGTTTTTGCAGCCTTAGGACCAGCTGAATTAGGGGACTCTTCTCAGCGTTCACTTAATGGTTTTTAAGGGCTTTAAAATGTTAAGAGTTAGGGTCACTCATTTTTAGATGTTTCCAAAATTTGATGGCTCGTTTCTCAATGTGGATTAGTAAAGGATATTGGCCTAATTCGGCCCTGCATGCGTTGTTTGGTGTGTTCCTCTGTACTCTCAGGATACTCTTACAGAACTCAGCATGCAGGGTTTCTATTGGGTTTTTGTCCCATTTGTCAAATTCATGGTTTAGGAGAAGACCCCACACTTCACTGCCATATAGTGCAATAGGTTCTATGACGGACTGGAATATTTTGAGCCAGATTCTGATTGGTATTTCAAATTGGATGGATTTTTTGATGGCATAGAAAGCCCTTCTTGCTTTTTCTTTCAGTTCATTCACGGCCAAGCTGAAGTTTCCATTTGCATTGAATTTCATCCCGAGGTATGTGTAGTTGGTGGCATGATCAATTTGGGACAATATGGATAATTCACGATATCCTGGGGGACAAAGAGTGACCTTATCAGTTCTGCGCCATGTTTCCTGCAATATTATTATGTCTATGTCTAAAACACTTTTCTTAAAATCCAGGGTTTTGACTTTGCAATCCAAAGCTTTAAGAATTAATGCCCTGGATGTTCCACAGTGTGATTGTCAGTGGTTTCATGCGGTCAATAAACAATTTAAACTTTCTTCTAGAAAGAACCAACTCAACTTCGGACATACAAATCTACTGTTGTATTTTATGACAACAAAGGCAGGAAATATTATAAACCTTTGTCATTTGACAAACTGTTATGTGCGCTACTCGGAGTTTCCAATTGTTACTGTACTGGCTGATTGTTATAAAAACAGCATTTCTTTTTTTTTTTTTTTTCTTGTGGACTATATGTAAACATCTTTTTTTGTAGATCTTATTCAGTACAGAACTAAATAAAATAAAAAAATAACATGCATTTTGTATATCTCATATTTTTCTAAAATTATTAACATTTTCACAGATTCTATGAGGAGGGGTATGCACATTTTTTGACAACTATTTTACATAAATGAATGGCATAAATACACTTTAAAATAATGTAATATGTATTTTCTACCAAGCACATGTTTGAGAAAAATGTGAAGATGTTTCCTTTGAATCATCATGTTTTTATTATTATTACTTTGCCATTCGAAACAAATAAAATAAAAGGTGTGTGCATATAAGTTGCTGGTTCATCATTTTAGTAAACAGACCCCTATCATTTCCACATACTCTCAGATCACATTTATGCTACAGCAGGCAATTTCCTAGCATGTCAGACCATCATCTACAAATCCTCCCTGACTGAGGTGTCTGAAATTGCAACATCATGTCAAAGAGTATCCACATGTAGAGGAAAAGAGCCGATGTCCAATAAGAATTGCAAGGGATTAAGGGACATTCATTTTCACTCAGTGCCATCTCTCTTGCCGACAACTGCACATGTGGTCAGTAAACATGGAATAATTAAATATTTAGCTTCCTGAATGTGAATATATATATATATATATATATATATATATATATATATATATATATATATATATATATATATATATATATATATATATATATATATAAATATGAACACTATATATATATATATATATATATATATATATATATATATATATATATATATATAATGTTCAGAGGAAAGACAGGTGTGAACATAAATATATTAAGCAAAATCAAAATTTGTACTAATTTCTTTATTTGACCATGAAGAACCAAGAGAACTCTAATACCCAGGCTAAGTTCCCTATCTGGGAACTCGAGCTGCATCGAAACGCTGTGAGAACGCCTCACCGACATCGACATGGTGACGTCATCGACCGGAAACTATAAAGCGTCCGCGAACACAAACAGGAACTAGCTTCTGTGCCTTCAGTAAGCGACCTGTGTGAACCTGTCTGTCTATTTGGTGTTTTTGTCTGTCTATCGAGATAATTTTCCACCCTTTTGTTAAATATTTCTTAAATATTAACAAAAAAGAGAAAAATAAGAGATCATGGCGAGTGAACAGTTTAAGAGGTGTGTTCATCCCTGCCCACGCTACATCACGGGTGGGGACACACACGCTCTTTGTGTTATCTGTTTGGGAGCACAGCAATGCCCAGGGAGCCCTCGAGGGGGCTTCTTGCGAGCACTGCGAGCAGCTTCCACTAAGAACGCTGCGCTCCCGCCGGGCAGTCTTCGAGGAGGATGCCTCGGCTCGTGTTCCCCACGGCTCGGGTCCCACTGCTGCCGAGGCAGAGCGGAGGCTTCAGTCGTGGGGTTCACAAATGGACCTTGCAGAGGGGTTTGAGACGGGCCCAGCCTTATCTCAGCCCTCACCTGCACCGTCCAGCACCTCGTCACAGGGTTTGGAAGCCCGCCCTGCGGTTTCTTCCCCCCCGGGCGGGGCGCCGGTGCTCCAATTATCCAGCTCTGAGGAGGTGGACGTTAAGAGCATTGCGACTGAAGACTCGCCACTTCAGTCCCCTGCGAGCGAGGAGCTCATTGAGGTTCTCACGAGAGCGGTGGCCAGTTTAAATATCGACTGGCCCACCGAAAGAGCTGAGGCTCATAGGAAGAGGCAGAGTAAGCTAGACGAAAGATTTCTGCCCTCTCGTGCAGCGGAGCCTCAACGTCGGGGCCTGCCGTTCTTCCACGATCTGCACACAAGGTTTCTAGATCGTGGATGAAGTCGGCGTCATATCGTGTATTCAGCCCGCAGACATCGACTTATAGCAACATCGTCGGGCTGAAGCAATACGGTTATGGGGCAATGCCGATGGTCGAAGATATGCTTGCGAGCCATCTCTCACCTTCGTCAGCATCGTCCCTGAAGGCCCCGACTTTACCCACCAAGCCGCTTAAAACAACATCGGCGCTGTTGGGTAAAGCGTACTCGGCGGCACGTCAGGCCGCGGCATGCCTGCACACAATGGCCATCATGCAGGCGTACCAGGCCGACCTGCTAAGGGATTTGGATGGTAGAGATGAGGTGGGGGGAGAAGTAATAAACTAAGGCAGTCTGCCGATCTCGCTCTCCGGGCCACCAAGGAGACGGCCAGATGTGTGGGCCGCTCTATGGCAGCCTTCGTGGCCACGGAGAGGCATTTGTGGCTGAACCCCAACGAAATCAAGGAGAGGGAGAAGAGCTTTCTGCTCAATGCGCCGCTGTCTCCTGCGGGCCTCTTCGGTGACGCAGTTCAATTGTCACCGAGAGGTTCCAGGAATCCAAAAAGCAGGCAGCCGAGTACGAGCTACTTGTACAGGGCGCAACAACGGCAGAGCATCGCTACCCGTACTCCCCCGCAAAGAGATTGGGAGGAGGGGCGGCTCTCTCAGACGAGGTCTTCGAGGGGCAGGGCTGATCTGAGGACAGTCCTGATCGCCAAGAAGGCCTCGTCGACGGTACCCGTCTGAGGGTACCGGTATTATGACCTCCATGCACCAAAGCCTGATTCAACCCAGAGCAAGGGAGGTGAGAGAATACCCTTTAGTGCCGGTGGATATTCTATTCCGGGGTCAAAAACATAGAGTTGAGGTGGCCGTTAACCAGCACCTCCAGCATCCACTGATTTTGGGGACCAATTGGCCAGGTTTTAATAAATTAGTTATTAAAGGTGTACCCCGCTTCAGGTGTACCCCCCCTGGCCTTCAAAAGGCCATTTATATCAGAATATTTGTAATTGTAAAGAGTAGTTTTTTATTCAAATAAATCTGCAATAAACTGCTCATTATAATGCATTTACAGTCCATGTAAAACTAAAGCAACTATTTACAGAATTTACAAGTGTAAAAAACTCATTTAGTTGATAAAAACAGTCTGTCATTGAGTCTGTGCGTGTGCCTTATGTGCGCTAAAAATAGCAGCTCACGCTGGATTCTATTGGATACTATGGAGACCGTAAGCACGAGGTATACATCAATGCTTCTTACGCATATCTTACAAACACTGCGCAAAATAATGTCTTTTGATTTGTTACTACATCCATCAATCAAATATATGCTGGCTATGCATTGGCTAGGCATTGATTGACTGGCTTATCCAACTAAAAGCATGGGCGCATTTGACTGACAGCTTTAACAACCAGTAACGTGCTCCCTTCCTATCATGTGTAATCAGAAAGCCTGTGATTGAAGGAGAGAGACCTGGGAGGGTGGTTTGACGGTTACGTCGGGGGAAGTAGGAAGTGGAGGATGAGAGCTATCCTAAACTTTTGAAGAGTGGGAATTTTTGTGAAAAGACGCAACGATATGACAAAGTATCAACAGGCATACGATCTTTGATGAAAAGGAGACTAAGAACTTCTTCGGAGGAAATGAGGAAACACGGAAATTGGATAAAACCTACAGTGGGTAGGCAAAACTGTGCTGAGAATGGGTCAGAGTCCCTAGATTCAGATGAAAATGATAGTGAAAAACATATGGACATTAGTCAGGGAAGTGGTAAAATAAGAGAGAAACGAGGAGATTCGTTTGAAAAAGTGGGAACAAAGAAATTTAAAAAGGCAGTGAATAAACCTGAAGGAAGTAGTGGGGCTGAAGATGAGGAATTTAAGGTTATACTTAGATTCAGTGAAGAAAAAGGGGTTCACGGCATGAGTCCAGTGAAATTGACTATGATATTAAAAAGTCAAGTTGGTGAGGTCAGGATGGCCAAAGTTTTGAGAGATGGAAACTTAGTGATTATGTGCAATAATGAAGAACAAAGGGAAAAAGCTTGTAAAATGAGAGAAGTAGGAAAACATAAAGTGACAAGTGTTAGACGGGTGGAGAGGAAATACATGTGGAACAGGGGTGTGATTTGGGGAATACCCGTTGAGATTTCTGTGGATGAAATAAAAGCAAATGTGAGAGGGGAAAAGGTGAAAGAAGCACGTAGATTGCAGTCCTTTAGAGATGGGAAAAAGCAAGACAGTGAAAGCATACTGTTGGAGTTTGAGGAGGAAATTCTCCCAACTAAAGTAACTCTGGGTTATATGACGTACAGTGTGAGGGAATATGTGCCAAAACCTATGAGGTGGTTTAACTGCCAGAGAAATGGACACACTGCTTCGACTTGTAAAGGGAAAAGAAGGTGTGCAAGATGTGGCGAGGACCATGACTATGAGCAATGCAGAACAGAGATTCAGCCAAAATGCTGTAATTGTGGAGGAAGCCATAGTGTGGCATATGGAGGATGCAAAGTGATGAAAAGGCAGGTTGAAATTCAGCAGATCAGAGTGCAAAATAAGATCTCATATGCAGATGCTGTCAAGATGGTGAATATCAGAGGAGAGAGAGAGGGAGAAAAGGTAAATGAAACGCTGAGTGGCAAAGAACAGGATTGGTCAAAAGATGGAAAAGTATTGATTGATTTAAAAAAGTAATCATATTCATTGCAGGAGTCATTAATGCTACCTCAGAGTCAAAATCAAAAACCGAAAGGATTCAAATAATAGTAAAGGCAGCAGTAAATCATTTGAACTTTACTGATTTATCATGGGAAGAGGTGAGAAGTGAACTAAGTGCGCAAGCAAGTCAAGAAGCCTTGTTTGTTAGCTGATAATATGGTTCTTTTATTACAATGGAATGCAAGAAGTTTGGTGGCAAATGGGCAAGAGCTTAAGAATTTTATTGATACGTTACCAGTAGCACCTGATGTAGTTTGTATCCAAGAAACTTGGCTGACACCTAAATTAGATTTTAGAATTTTAAATTATAATGGTGTAAGAAGTGATAGGGAAAAAGGTGTAGGTGGTGGGTGTGCTACCTTTATTAAGAGAAATATACCTTTTCAAATTGCAGGCCGGACGGCTCCCCGGGCTGAGTCGGGCGGTGGGGGTATGTGGCAAGGGGGTCGTGGTTCAACGAGGTCTGCAGCGGGATAGAGAGCCGCGGGAAGAGCGGTAAGTGAATGGGTTGGACGCAGATTGATAACACCTGTATCTCGTTTCAGTAATGGGCGCGGGGAGAATATAAAACGCCCGGGGAAACGGAAGCAAACGAGAGAGAGACGGACTGTTGACACCCCCCTGAGAGACTGACCCTGCGTCCCAATTCACATACTATCCATCCTAAATAGTATTCGAAAATAGAATTAGTATGTCCCAAATCGTAGTATGTTGAAAAGAGTATTCCAAAGATTCCCGGATGGTTTACTATTTCCGGTCCGAATTCGTAGTATGGATCGATGGGCACTCTAACGGCTGATATTGCCCACAACCCATTGCGAGTTGGACGAGGATTTGATTAGAACTACAAATGCGGATAAAAAATGTTAAAAAAACTACAAACATGACGGCTGTGCGAGTTTGACGGTTAAGTAGAGAAGTTTAGATAAAGGGGTTTGAGTGAACAACTATCAATATTTTATGTGGAATGTGGAGGATTTTAACTGTGACGAATCTGACGATGATTGACAGGGCAGATAAACGGTGACGGAATGCACGTAAGTAAGCGACAGAGTCCGTTAAAGATGAAGTAGTACATGTGACACAGTCAAAGCTTTGTGACACTGACAAAAAGCAAAAGTTAGAATAAATGTAATGTGATTTGTTTACCGGTGTGTTCCTTTTGTGATCATTTATAGTCTATTGTGTGCCAATTCACTTTAAAAGAGTTAATGTTTTAGTGAACTTGAGTTTGCAAATTGCTCTAATGTAGTTAAAATATAGCTAAAATATAAACTTCTATAATTTGCATTCATGTAACTGTAACATATGAATCTAAATGATGTACAATATTAAAATTTAGTAATAGAAAGTTACTGTATAAGAATAGATTGTTATACTGGAATATATTATATTGAAACGTGTTTCTAATATTCATGTATGTAAATGAGGTGGTCAAGAAGTTTTTATTTTTCTTCCACAGAAAGATCTTTATGATAACATTTGAAGACCACACAAGAAGAACAGGTTCAGCCACAGACTGTATCATCCCATGAGGACTGGTTCAGTTCTGAATGGGATATGTTGAAGAAGTTTATGTAATTTGAGTTGTAAGACTTTAACTAATGTTAATAAATGAGACTTTATTGTAATGTATTAACTAACATGAACTAACAATAAGCAATACATTATTACAGTATTTATTAAACTTTGTTAAGTTTTAATGATTAGTTCACCCAAAAATTTAAGTGCTTAAAATTACCCTCATGTCGTTTCGAACCCATAAGACGTTCGTTCATTTTCAGAACACAATAAATAAAGCTTTAATATGTGTACTATAATTACTATGTGAAATAAGTACTAATAAAAAGTTAATATAGTAATTGATATAGATACTGATATAGATATCCATATTAATAACTTTATTGACTAAAATAACCAGCTCATGGCAGGCGACTTGTGACCAGAGAGTGACCTGAGTGATGCGATGTAGGAGTAGTGTAAGCTTTGATGTCTCTCCGCTTATGAAACGAAAATATATTTACCAATATATTATTTTGAAATATATTATAATATATTGTAAATGCATGGAATAATATATTGATATACAAATGTATATTGTATACAAAATATACAAATGATTGCCACTTTCATATATTGTAATATATTGGATAATATAAATATAAAAGCCCATATATGTGAATATATTGCCTAATGTATTACATGATATTTTCCAATATACTGCAATATATTTTTGTTTCGTTATCTGGGCTACAAAATCAAGCTCTTCTCTTCTATCAAATCCTCTTTAAATTCAAATTTGTGACCAGTGTTTTGTTTTCCTCTATTCTCTGCATAGCCGCATTCATCAATACATCATGCTTCAGGTCAGAGGTCACTCTTTTGGCGTAAGTAGACGTGCACAGTTAACTGCCGGAAGATAGATATTTTAGTCTATAAAGTCAAAAATATGGATATTTTTCTAATAAAAAATGCATAGCTTCTCTTAAGAAGGCCTTTATTAAAAGATTTTTTAAAATGTCCTGATAATTTACTCACCCCCATGTCATCCAAGATGTTCATGTCTTTCTTTCTTCAGTCTTTCTTTCTTCAGTCGAAAAAATCATATAATAGTTTTCAGTTGCAACCAAAATACTGAAGGTCCAAATCAACGCAGTTCCGCCTCCGTGTTTACAAAGCGCTCATGTGAAGACTAATACAAATGCCCTTTAGCACACAAAAAGGTAAAACAACGATATTGGATGATTTTGAAGTTGAAAATTTAGTGTTTTTGCTAAAGGGCGTTTGTATTAGTCTTCACACGAGCGGTTTGTAAACACGAGGGTGGGACTTCTTCCTACGTCTATGT
Source organism: Pseudorasbora parva (assembly GCF_024679245.1). Classification (NCBI taxonomy): domain Eukaryota; kingdom Metazoa; phylum Chordata; class Actinopteri; order Cypriniformes; family Gobionidae; genus Pseudorasbora; species Pseudorasbora parva. The sequence continues at coordinate 23,319,029 of NC_090190.1, read as the reverse complement.
GACCTTTTCGACGTGATTATGTCATCCTTGGCACCTCGCAGAGCTGAGCAAGTTTAATAATTAAGGTTGAAAAGTATATTCATTTTTTTAAATGACTGATCGTTTGACTAGATAAGACCCTATTCCTTATCTGGGATCACGCAGAGGCTATGAAGCCCTTTGAAACTGCGTTGATTTGGCGTTGATTTTTTTTGTTCAGTTTGCTATCAAGTTGGAATTGTAAATTACTCATGTGGAGTATAATTTGAGTTTCATTTTGTGTTGAAATAAAAGTGTTTCCATCACAAATTTGTGTATTTCATTGATTGAAATCATATATGTTTAGTATATGCGAGATGTTGTAATATTGACTGAAATCATGTATGATTATTATATGTAGTTTATATGTATATTATATAAACTTGAAGAGCTAACACACCATTTCCCTATTAAAAAATATGAAATCTGTATAAAAAGCATATAAACAAGTGACACAAAATTTGTCCAAGTGACATGGACAAATTAAAGTCATATAAAATCCTATATGTCTTTAATTTGACTAGCATATGATTCAGTATAAAAACTTAATATGATTTGTATATGACTATCAGGTATTTTCTACTAATACCATTGCATACTGTTTACATGTAAAACTCATATAAGATTTTTGCAGTATTCATAAATGACCAAAACATTTCTTACCAGTTTTCTGTGTGCTTTTTAGTATGAAATGGGCCATAAACTACTGTTTTTGTTTATGACATATATGGGACTTACAGTATTGTTCAAAATAATTGCAGTACAATGTGACTAACCAGAATAATCAAAGTTTTTAGTATATTTTTTATTGCTACGTGGCAAACAAGTTACCAGTAGGTTCAGTAGATTCTCAGAAAACAAATGAGACCCAGCATTCATGATATGCACGCTCTTAAGGCTGTGCAATTGGGCAATTAGTTGAAAGGGGTGTGTTCAAAAAAATAGCAGTGTCTACCTTTGACTGTACAAACTCAAAACTATTTTGTACAAACATTTTTTTTCTTCTGGGATTTAGCAATCCTGTGAATCACTAAACTAATATTTTGTTGTATGACCACAGTTTTTTAAAACTGCTTGACATCTGTGTGGCATGGAGTCAACCAACTTGTGACACCTCTCATCTGTTATTCCACTCCATGATTCTTTAACAACATTCCACAATTTATTCACATTTCTTGGTTTTGCTTCAGAAACAGCATTTTTGATATCACCCCACAAGTTCTCAATTGGATTAAGGTCTGGAGATTGGGCTGGCCACTCCATAACATTAATTTTGTTGGTTTGGAACCAAGACTTTGCCCGTTTACTAGTGTGTTTTGGGTCATTGTCTTGTTGAAACAACCGTTTCAAGGGCATGTCCTCTTCAGCATAGGGCAACATGACCTCTTCAAGTATTTTAACATATGCAAACTGATCCAAGATCCCTGGTATGCGATAAATAGGCCCAACACCATAGTAGGAGAAACATGCCCATATCATGATGCTTGCACCTCCATGCTTCACTGTCTTCACTGTGTACTGTGGCTTGAATTCAGAGTTTGGGGGTCGTCTCACAAACTGCCTGTGGCCCTTGGACCCAAAAAGAACAATTTTACTCTCATCAGTCCACAAAATGTTCCTCCATTTCTCTTTAGGCCAGTTGATGTGTTCTTTGGCAAATTGTAACCTCTTCTGCACATGCCTTTTTTTTTAACAGAGGGACTTTGCGGGGGATTCTTGAAAATAGATTAGCTTCACACAGACGTCTTCTAACTGTCACAGTACTTACAGGTATCTCCAGACTGTCTTTGATCATCCTGGAGGTGATCATTGGCTGAGCCTTTGCCATTCTGGTTATTCTTCTATCCATTTTGATGGTTGTCTTCCGTTTTCTTCCACGTCTCTCTGGTTTTGCTCTCCATTTTAAGGCATTGGAGATCATTTTAGCTGAACAGCCTATCATTTTTTGCACCTCTTTATAGGTTTTCCCCTCTCTAATCAACTTTTTAATCAAAGTACGCTGTTCTTTTGAACAATGTCTTGAACGACCCATTTTCCTCAGCTTTCAAATGCATGTTCAACAAGTGTTGGCTTCATCCTTAAATAGGGGCCACCTGATTCTTCACAAAATTGATGACCTCAGTGATTGAATGCCACACTGCTATTTTTTTGAACACACCCCTTTCAACTAATTCAACTAATTGCCCAATTGCACAGCCTTAAGAGCGTGCTTATCATGAATGCTGGGTCTCATTTGTTTTCTGAGAATCTACTGAACCTACTGGTAACTTGTTTTCCACGTAGCAATAAAAAAATATACGAAAAACCTTGATTATTCTGGTTAGTCACATTGTACTGCTATTATTTTGAACAATACTGTACATTAAACATATAAGATAATTCTGACTGATTTAAGTAAGGAAGATATATGGCCAATTTATCTGAATCATATAGATTTTTTTTCATATGGGCCCAGCCCTTATGTCTGGCTAGGTGCCCCGTGTGCATGGTTCCGCATTGGCCAACCACATGTGTATTATCCACGGTAAGTCTCCCTGAGCAAGACCCTTGCCACCCCTGGGGTTGAAATATTCCACCTGCGGCTGGATACTCCAGGTTCTTCCGTATGCAGCCTGTACGTGTATTCCTAAGTCCTCCCTATGGGCAGGCATTGTGTTGCATTTCTCCATGTAGGATATACTTCCCAGTGTACCTTGGTAGCTGAGCTGGCCCATCGTAATGTAAATTCCAAGGCAGGGTGCTCTGGTCAGTCCAGGATGCTGGAAGACAGCCGCTGTGGCATGATTAGATTGGGACCCCCATTTTGTCAGTACAGACGTAACTCGGAGTGTACTGACTGAAAGGGACCGTCTCGGTTACGTATGTAACACTCGTTCCCTGAAGGAAGGGAACGGAGATGTTACATACCCATGCCATATCCGCTGTACCGCAGGTAAACATAGATGTGAGACTGCAATGCAATGCCGTTTATTCGACCAGGTAGCTGCTGGTAGAGGTGTTAGTGAGGCCAGCAGGGGGTGCTCACCCTGGGGTCTGTGTGGGTCCTAACACCCCAGTATAGTGATGGGGACACTACTGTCAAAGAGCACCATCTTTCGGATGAGACGTTAAACCGAGGTCCCGACCATCTGTGGTCGTTAAAAATCCCAGGATGCCCTTCGATAAAGAGTAGGGGTGTAACCCCGGCATCCTGGCCAAATTTGCCCATTGGCCCCTCTCCATCATGGCCTCCTAATCTTCCCCCTATCCTGATTGGCTTCATCACTCGGTCTCCTCTCCACCATAAGCTGGTGTGTGGTAAGCGTTTTGGCGCAATATGGCTGCCACATCATCCAGGTGGGTGCTGCACATTGGTGGTGGTTGAGGAGATTCCCCCTTCTATGTAAAGTGCTTTGAGTGCCTAGAAAAGCGCTTTATAAATGTAACAAATTATTATTATTATTCCCACGTGGTGGGGCAGCATTGCATTATGCAAATTCCGCAGACCCATTATATTTTCATGCCATTGGATCGTTTTGATTGAGATTGAAGGCAGCTGGCTTCTAAGAGAAACTCCCATTTTGTCAGTACTGACGTTACGTAACTTCTCCGTTCCCTTCCTTTAGGGAACGAGGGTAACATACGTATATTCGTGCTGGTGTGTTACACGCTGCCGTTTCTGCCTGCTTATTGCATTAAACTTTATTATTGTGAATCTGCCTTTGTCTACTGTCATCTCTGAAAAGTATCATAAACAGCTGCATGTGAAACACTTATGTACAGGTATTTAAGCATTAGTTTTTCAAATGACATTTAATTAAACCAACCTATCTGACAGTTATTCTTATTATTTTAAAAGAAGTCAACACAGCACATTGTTGTTTATAAACAGTGTTTATAAACAATTTTACTGAATTCATAGCAAGCATGATGCTGGAATTTCTTATTAAACTCATAAGTATAAGAAATTATGGATGCAATGCAAAGTCAGTGAGTGTGGAATACTATGAAAAGATGTTACCAAGACCATGAAAAACAACACATCAATGTTCATATCAGTAGCCACAGGAAAGGATAGAAGCCTGGCCTTGTAGATGAGGCTATTGTGTGAAATGTAATAGAGAGCATCCAGGTTCTGTAATCGTTTTCAAACAGATGCTGTGTGCTTCATACTGCATCCTTCCAAGACACACAGTGGAATAATGTGGACTAGAAAGCATTAATTTGTTAGCTTCTTAAAGCTGTTGTATAAATCCCCCAGAAATTAATTTTATAGGATATACACATTTGAAGGCATGGTGACTTTTGCCTAAACTATTTTCCCCACACAATAACAATGTAATGTTTAACTATATATTCGGGCATGATATTTTATTTTAGGTCGTGAAATATGAACATTGACATACACATTGTTGCCAAAACGAAATTGTTTCACCCAAAAAACTGCATTTTCTCTCAAAACTTTTGTGTTCTCTTGCAAAAGTATTGCATTCAAAACTATTGTGTTCCCTAAGGAACTTTGCATTCACTCACAAAACCTTTGTGTTCTCTTGAAAAAGTTTAGTGTTCCCTGAGAAACTTTGCATTTGCTTGGGAACACACTTAAATATGTTTTTCCCTCCCATCTCATTTTTTTCCATCATCATGAGGTTCCAATCTAAAAATTCACCCTAATGAAAAATAAACGTTTTTTTTTAGCTTTATAACTATAATATTTTAGTTTCGAAATGGCCTAGACTTTCAGATAGGATGTCATTCACCCAGAGAATGTATGGGCAGTAAGCACAATTCTACCTAACATGCTAATTGCAAATCATAGCACAGATCAACTAGTCTGAACTAGAAAATAATCAGTTGCATGTAGAGGTTGGGGTTTTAACAAAGATAAATCTTGTCTGGCGAGATGAGACAGAGAATGTAGTCATTCATCTGATCTTATCAGACAATTCTAAATAAACAGCATTGTGGGAAATAAGAAGGAGATCAATGCACAGCAAAAGTCATCCATCCACTGAAAGCCTCTGGACTGTTCAGCTATTTGATAAAAAGTCTCATTAAAAGATAAGCACAAATGAAATCACAGGTTGAAAAGATTTGCAGTAACCACCTCATGGGTGGTGTGTTGGTAGAAAGTGATTGTAGGCCATGTAATAATCACAACAACAACAAAAGAATATAAAGGCACAGCAGCATGCAATAGTCACCACACAAATTGATTTAGCTTTTATATTGAAACTGAGCTGCTAGAGGCTAATTGGATTATATGATGTGTCATGACCCATCTAGTTGTGGGTTGATCGGAGATATCAGTGCTCTAAAACTAGATATAGTTGATTAAAGAAGGTCATGATGGATCAGAGAAACCTTACTGAAGAGACTTATCGCAACACTGCAGTCTTATGAAGCTTAATAAAACAATTAGCACACTGAAGCAAGTTCTTTATAGTACACCATCTGATAAATGTATCAGTATGATAAATATGATTAAAAACAAACAAACAGACCAAATGGGTTAAGTAATAATTGCACTAATTGACTTACTACTGCCATCCAGAGGATGTTACTCATCACACTTTCATGTCTCGGAAGTCTTAATGGCGATATTCATTGACGTATAATAAATAACCTGATTTATTTCCAACTTTTTAGGTCAATTGACAACATAATTGGGTATAAAAAGAGCCTCTCAGAATGACAGTGTCTCTCAGAAGTCAAGATGGGCAGAGAATCATCAATTCCCCCAATGCTGCAGCAAAAAATAGTGGAGCAATATCAGAAAGGAGTTTCTCAGAGAAAAATTGTAAAGAGCTTGAATTTATCATAATTTACAGTGCATAATATCATCCAAAGTATCAGAGAATCTGGAACAATCTCTGTGCGTAAGGGTCAAGGCTGGACAACCATACTGGATACCTGTGATCTTCGGGCCCTTAGATGGCACTGCATCACATACAGCAATGCTAGTGTAATGGAAATCACAACAAGGAATACTTCCAGAAAACATTGTCTGTGAACACAAATCACCGTGCCACGCGCCACTGCCGGCTAAAACTCTATAGGTCAAAAAAGAAGCCATAACTAAACGATGATCCATAAGTGCAGGAATTTTCTCTGGGCCAAGGCTCATTTAAAATGGACTGTGGCAAAGTGGAAAACTGTTCTGTTGTCAGACGAATTAAAATTTGAAGTTCTTTTTGGAAAAATGGGACGCTATGTCATCCAGACTAAAGAAGAAAAGGACAACCCCAGTTGTTATCAGCGCTCAGTTCAGAACCTTGCATCTCTGATGATATGGGGTTGCATGGGTGCGTGTGACATTGGCAGCTTGCACATATGGAAAGGCACCATCAATGCTAAAAGGTATATCGAAGATCTAGAACAACATATGCTCCCATCCTGATGCTGTGTATTTCAGGGAAGACTTTGCATTTTCCAACATGACAATGCCAGACCACATAATGAATCAATTACAACATTATCACTGCGTAGAAGAAGGAACCAGGTACTGAAATGCCTAGCCTGCAGTCCAGATCTTTCACCGAAAAAACAAACAAATATTTGGCGCATCATAAAGAGGAAGATGCGACAAAGAAGATCTAAGACAGTTGAGCAACTAGAAGCCTGTATTAGGCAAGAATGGGACAATATTCCTATTCCAGAACTTAAGCAACTTGTCTCCTCAGCCTGTGAAAAAGAAGAGGGGATGCCACACAATGGTAAACATGACCTTGTCCCAACTTTTTTGAGATGTGTGATGCCATGAAATTTAAAATCAACTAGTTTTTCCCTTAAAGGGGGGGTGAAACACTCAGTTTCAGTCAGTGTCATGTCAATCTTGAGTACCTATAGAGTAGCATTGCATCCTGCATATCTCCGAAAAGTCTTTATTTTTTTTATAATTATATAAGAAAGATGCGCTGTTCCGAGTCTTTCCGAAAAAAGCAGAGCGGAGCTAAATAATGACGTGTGCTCGCTGCTGCTATTGTGTTGAGTCGAGTGCGTCGTAAAGCTGTGTCATCCCTAACAGCGGGAAAAAAACTTTATTCAAAATAAAAATATGGCTTTTAATCAGATACAGCCATACATCTATGATCCGGAATCAGACCCAGAGGCTGCAGTTGAACAGGAGCAGCAGCAAAAACGACTAGAGCAGGACGTCTCTATGTGGTACAAGTTATACACTAACTATATAATATGCTTAGCGGCTTGTGTTATTTACATATTTATACTTGAATTATATCGTTGTATTTTTGTCTTTGAAGGTGTACATGTGGGAAGTGCAGTTGTGCACGTGTGTTTGTGTGTTTACGCGTGGTTTGTGTAGACATTTGTAACGTTATTAAGCGGACTGGTTTTGCACGGCAGGCTAAGTTAGTGTTTACATAGAAAGACACGGAATAGTAGCGCATTTGAATGAAGAAGCGCGCTTATTTAGTTCAACATATTTCCCCACTCTTTGTGTATTGTTGTTTGGAGTGATTTTACAATACACAAACATAAAGTTACACATATAGTGGCCAGCTAAACAAATGTACACGCACTACACATCGCATGCTCCATTGATCAATTAACTATACGTGATCATGTTTGGGCTACTTGATGAGCATAGGCAAAAACACAGACATTTGAAGCAGTCTCACTCACCGTCTGCGGTTCTAACGTTGGGACTGCTCCATCCTTCAGCATTAGGCGATCGGGAAAATCCGGCGTCGAGCTGGGCCTTGTTTATGAAACAGTCGGCACCGAAATGCAGCGAACAGATATAAACATTCGCGCAACTCAGTTGCTGATCCGGAAAAGCAAATTACATCCACTGTTGCCTTAACGCGGGGTTTTGGGCGAATCTGTGCAGGACTGTCTTGGTCTGGCAACCAAAAACGCACTTTTTTGGTGACATTGTAATTGTGCACATCACCTGTGCAGCGCAGCCTACGAGCCAGCGCTTTGATGGGCGTAGCCTGTTACTTTCGCTCTCTCCCTCTCTCTCTCTCACGCGCTTCCGGTAGAATTGTCCGTAAGGCCCATACAAGGAAATTCCGCCCCCATTAACGTCAAGGGGACGCATGATCGCAAAAAACTTGCCGAAACTTTGACTAACCGGAAGTAGTATTTTTGACAAAGAAATACTCCCATCAAACGTCCACCTTAACTTTTGAAACTTTGTCCATGTTTAGTATGGGATTCCATGTCTTTAACAGTGTAAAAAGATCAGTATGCATGAAACAGCATTTCACCCCCCCTTTAAATATATATATTTTTTTCAGTTTTTTACATTTGTTGTGATCTATGTTGTATTCTGAATAAAATATTGAAATTTAAAACTTCCACATGAATGCATTCTGTTTTTATTCTTAATTTACAATGTCCCAACTTTTTTGGATTTAGGTTTGTAAATAATAATAATAATAATAATAATAATAATAATAATAATAATAATAATAATAATAATAATAATAGATTTTCTTTATAATGATCTTTTCATTTTGAAGAATCTCAAAGTGCTACATGGAAAAATTACAAAAAAAATTAAAACAAGTAAAAATATAGATTAATGAAAGCAATCAACACATAAAAGCCTTTTTGAATAGAAAAGTCTTCAGTTCTGCTTCACAATACGTCCAGGCTCTGTACTGCTCTCAGCTCACTAGGTGGTGGTTCCAAAGATGCAGTGCAGCCGAGCAGAAAGCTTGGTCTCCCATGGTACGGAGCCTATTGGTGGTGACTTGAAGAAGCAGGTGGTCTGATGATCTGAGGATGCAGGTGGAGGATTTCAGAGTGATGAGTTCTTGTAGATACAGTAGTGCATGTCTGGGGATGCATTTATGTGTGAGCAGGAGGATTTTGTTGTCAATTAGTGATGAAACAGGGAGCCAGTGCAGTGAGTGTAGAATGGGAGTTGTGTGATCATATTTACAGACTCTCATAAGGATTCTGGCAGTGCTCTTCTGGATATATTGAAGCATCTGGATATTTCTGCCATAAATCCTAATATATATATCCTTTGCTATAGTCCAGCCTGGTGAAGGCATGGACAAGTTTCTCTTCATCTGGAAACGTTAGAAGGGGACGTTTGGAGATGTTTTGAAGGTGGTGTAAGAAACACCACCACCACATATACAGTGGGTACGGAAAGTATTCAGACCCCTTTACATTTTTCACTCTTTGTTATATTTCAGCCATTTGCTTAAGTATTTTTTTTCTCATTAATGTACACACAGCACCCCATATTGACAGAAAAACATTTTGACATTTTGCAGATTTTAAAAAAAAGAAAAACTGAAATAATCACATGGTCCTAAGTAGACTCTTTGCTCAGTATTTAGTAGAAGCACCCTTTTTATCTAATAGAGACATTTGTGGGAAAGATGCAACAAGTTTTTCACACCTGGAGTGGGGATCCTCTGCCATTCCTCCTTTCAAATCCTCTCCAGTTCTGTCAGGTTGGAGGTAAACGTTGGGGGACAGCCATTTTCAGGTGAGAGACCAGAGATGCTCAACTGGGTTTAAGTCAGGGCTCTGGCTGGCCATTCGAGAACAGTCACTGAGGTGTTGTAAAGCCACCCCCTTATTATTTTATCTGTGTGCTTAGTGTCATTGTCTTGTTGGAAGGTGAACCTTCAGCCCAGTCTGAGGTCTTGAAGACTCTGGAGAAGGTTTTCATCCAGGATATCCCTGTACTTGGCCAAATTTTTTTTTGTGAACGCAGTTTTTTTCTTTGGACATGGGAGACAAGGGGATCTGCCAGTATCCCCTTGTTAAGTCCAGTGTCACATAAAAATGAGCAGTACCTAGCTGATAAAGCAATTTGTAAACCCTCGGCATTGGATAAGCATCAAACTTCGACACCGCATTTACTTTATGATAGTCCACACAGAACCGGACTGAGCCGTCAGGTTTAGGTACTAAAATTATCGGGCTCGCTCACTCACTACTGGACTCCTCTATTACCCCCATATCTAGCATTGCCTCCAATTCAGTCTGAACATCTTTTTTGTGTTCAGGTAAGCGATAAGACTGGCTGTGTACAACAACTCCTGGCACGGTCTCAACTGAAAGGACGATTCTGAAATCCACTGCCGCTTCAATATACCTGTATATAATACATACATCCTAATTAACTTCATAATCAAAGCCTTGATCAATATTTATCTACCTATATTATTATAATGATTCTTTATGTTTTTTGTTTTCTAAAGTGTCTTTCATTTAATTTATCACATTTTATTCCTTTTATATTTCCTTTTACTGAAACACTAAAGAGTCAAGATGAATATTGCCTGTACTATTATGTGTCCCTCTCACTGAAAAAAAGCACATGTTATCAGTATGTTTTAGATAGAACTGGTTAGAACTGGAGCTTAATCAGCTCCAACCTAGGAGAGACTGTGTATCTGTGTATTGGTGTCTCCTCTGAATTTGCCTCACCGCCACGTCATGCTCAAAAAACCCGTCTCCGCGCAATAACTCAGATCTTTCAAGTATTCATACTCTTGTGTAATCGACACACTGTCCTAAATAAACCTGTCTATTGCGTGATACCCTGAAATTTTGAATATTCCGATCTAATATGAAATTCTGACCTGTAAGGTTGCCAGAATAATAATCATACAAGGTGTGTTAATAAGCCAGAGGAGAAGTGGCACCCCGACTGAGCCTGGTTTCTCTAAAGGTTTATTTTTCTCACCCCTGATGGAGTTTTGGTTCCTTGCCACTGTTGCCTTTGGCTTGGCTTGCTCAGTTGGGGACACTAAAATTATGATCAAAGTTATTCAACAAAATATACAAATAAAATTTACAAATTAGGTTTTACTTAATTCTATAAACTATAATACTGATCTGCCAACATTGTCTCTATATGATAAATTAAAATAAGCTGATAACATCACTATTTTCTCCAGAACGACTGTACTGCCAAATCTAATTTTGTTGCAATATTGTCCTGTTTGACACTGTGAAGCTGCTTTGACACAATTATGATTGTAAAAGCGCTATATAAATAAAGTTGATTGATATCTGTGTATGTGTGCAATATTCTATGTTACAAATCAGTGTTGAGAATGGTGTACAATGGGCACCCTAAGAGATGGTCGGTTTGTTGTTCTGGGAAAGCTAGCGCCTGCTCCAGATCTAGAAGGTCATTACGGGCCTAATTCCAGGCTGAAAGCATCAACAAGTGACACGTCTATGCAAACATGCATCAGATTAACTGACATGAGTGGAAATTTACCATGACTGTGCATTGTCTCTGAGCCACTCAGAACCATCCACATTGCAGTAATGACGTGGATAAGACCTTGAAAACGGTATAACTGTTGGGACAATTGTATGTACGATAGGGCGGGGCAACGAGACAGTGAGAGATGGAGTGCGGCCTACGAACTCCTTGTGAGACTTGAAGCTGGCTTCTGCTTTTGAAACCAAACTATTCTTAAGTTAAAAAAATATATATATATATTTAATTTATTAAAATTTTTTTTTTAATTAATTGCAATCCTGACTCTTTGTCTTAATTTCTAAACTACTGGTCCTGGGTCATAAGCTGTTAACCCCTAACAGTGCACACACCGTACCTTAACCATGCGGCTATTAACCAATGCCTTACGCTGTATCAAGCTTTGAAGAATGGAGGTCTGAGAAAGAAAAAAAGAGACGAGAGAGAGAGAGAGAGAGAGAGAGAGAGAGAGAGAGAGAGAGAGAGAGAGAGAGAGAGAGAGAGAGAGAGAGAGAGAGAGAGAGAGAGAGAGAGCTCAAGGAAGGGGCTTGCCGACCCTGTGGCACCCCACCATTTGGTGCTCCGCAAGCTGGATGGCCTTGTTCAATGTCGTTGGGCGGTGGCACTGGACCCACTGCACGGTCTTGCATGGAAGCCATGCCACGAACTCCTTTAGTACCACACGGTCGATGATTCCCTTGATGTCGCTTACATCTGCCATCAGCCACTTGCGGCATGAGTCCCGGTGCTGTTGTGCGCCCCGCAAAGGGCCGGCCGGACTCGTCGAGAGCCGCCCACATAGCAAGCATGTTTGGGCCACATGTGGGTATTATCTGGCACATATGGCCCAGATATGGCATGGTTGAACAGATATGGGCCAGAAGGTGACCATATTTGTTTTGCCATAACTTTAAAATCGGCGGGAAATGTTCTCTTGGTTCACAACTCATTTTGAGGTATATGGCCCAGATAATTTACACGTAAGGGCCATATGTGTTTGAGCTATGGCACAAAGTGAGAAAGGCTGACTTGTGGTAAACCTTTGGATTATATATGGAAAAACACACCTGAACACCTGAAATCAAGCGCAGCTGACATCCGAGGTTTCACACCTCAGGTGGTGGCATCTCATTAGTGGAATGAATCTGACTGATACAGCACCATTTTCTCATCTGCTCTCATGAGTTTTCGGTCACGCATATCTTCAGGTAAGTGATTTTGGTTCAGATTGCTTCAGGTTTAGGTTCAGATTGAACAATGTCCCCAAGTGGCGTTTTTGGTGGAGTCTGCATGGCAGTGGCGAACTTCTTCCTTCCCGGTTTTCGGCACCAGTGTAGTTCAGTTCGTTGTATTATGTGAGGGAGGAAGTAAGATTTAGATGCAATTTTTTTAACTCAAAATTCAGATATAAAACCAACAGTGGGCACATAAACACAAAATTCTTCTTAGGCAGGCAGGCACACACACAGTCCCAGTCCGAACTTTCTCTCTCGTCTCTCTCCCAGCAGCAGCTTATATGCGGTCTCTTCATGCCAATTACTGAAATCAGACACAGGTGTTCATTTGGTGTAAGAACCGCTTTCGGCTCTGTGTCATGCTCTCACTCCACCCAACTCAATCTCACGCCAAATTGCCAAACCTGCTTTTGATATTAAACAAAGCTAAGCTTTTATTTTATTTTTTAAAGTTTTAATGTGAAATTCAAACAATAAATAGTGTTTTGGTGCTAATGTGGCATAATGTTAAAGCCAGAGGCGTTGAAAAGCAGAGTTCACGATATACTGTATTTTTAAACAATAATTGAGTTAAATAAAACTGCTCAGCACGTTGGGCAATATTTATCACAACCAGAGTTTAAAACAACCAATCGCTGGTTCTGTCCATTTCCAACCCAACTTGGCTAGTTTTTAACCAAGCATTTTTTAGAGTGTACTGTAATACACACACATGCACATACAATTAAGAAAAATGTGTTAAACACACACACACACACACGCGCACACACACACACACACACACACACACACACACACACACACACACACACACACACACACACACACACACACACACATATCTATAGGTCCTTTTCAAAAGAAATAGCATATTGTGATAAAAGTTCATTATTTTCCATAATGTAATGATACAATTTTTTAAAATGTAATGATAAAAACTTTCATGTTTTTTAGATTCATTGCACACCAACTGAAATATTTCAGGCCTTTTATTGTTTTAATACTGATGATTTTGGCATACACCTCATGAAAACCCTCTCAAAAAATCTAAAAAAAAAAAATAGCATATTTCATCCGACCAAAAAAAGTAAAGTGTTTTTAATACAAAAAAAGTCAGCCTTCAAATAATTATGTTCAGTTATGCACTCAATACTTGGTCGGGAATCCGTTTGCAGAAATGACTGCTTCAATGTGGCACTGTGAGCAGGTGCCAGGTCATACTGAAAAAAATGAAATCTTCATCCCCATAAAGCTTTTCAGCAGATGGAAGCATTAAGTGCTCCAAAATCTCCTGATAGCTAGCTGCATTGACCCTGCCCTTGATAAAACACAGTGAACCAACACCAGCAGCTGACATGGCACCCCAGATCATCACTGACTATGGGTACTTGACACTGGACTTCAGGCATTTTGGTATTTCCTTCTCCCCAGTCTTCTTTCAGACTCTGGCACCTTGATTTCCGAATGACATGCAAAATTTGCTTTCATCTGAAAAAAGTACTTTGGACCACTGAGCAACATTTCAGTGCTGCTTCTCTGTAGCCCAGGTCAGGCGCTTCTGCCACTGTTTTTGGTTCAAAAGTGGCTTGAGCTGGGGAATGCAGCACCTAGCTCTGGATGTTTCTACTCCAGACTCAGTCCACTGCTTCCAAAGACCAAAGACAACCGTTTATCCCACCCCTCGGGTTGAGCCCTGTCAATGGTGAGTTTCCACACCAAACATCTTGATGTGGGTCTGGCTTGTCAGGCTAATATATATATAAACAGAAGAAATCACATGTACATGATACTTTGATCAAGCACCTTTGGCGCCAATTACAGCCACAAGTATTTTTAAGTATGATGCTACAAGCTTGGCACACCTACAGTGGGGCAAAATAGTATTTAGTCAGCCACCAATTGTGCAAATTAAAAACTTTTAAAGATAAGAGAGGTCTGTAATTTTCATCAATCTTACTATTGCAGATTCAGTCTTTCCAGCCTGGTGCAGGTCTACAATTTTGTTTCTGGTGTCCTTTGACAGCTCTTTGGTCTTGGCCATGTTTGAGGTTATGGACAGGTATCTTTTATACTGATAACGAGTTCAAACTGGTGACATTAATACAGGTAACGATTGGAGGACAGAGGAGCCTTTTAAAGAAGAAGTTACAGATCTGTGAGAGCCAGAAATCTTGTTTTTTTGTAGGTGACCAAATACTTATCTGCCACCATAATTTATAAATAAAACCTTTAAAAATCAGACAATGTAATTTTCTGGATTTTTTTTTCTCATACTGTCTCTAGTTGAAGTTTACCTATGATGAAAATGACAGGACTCTCTCATCTTTTTTAAGTGGGAGAACTTGCACAATTGGCTGCTGACTAAATACTATTCCCTCACTGTATATTTGGGCAGATTCTTCCATTCTTTTTTGCAGGACCTCTCTAGCTCCATCAGGTTGGATGGGGAGTGTCGGTGCACAGCCATTTTCAGATATCTCCAGACATGTTAAATAGGGTTAAAGTCTGGACTCTGGCTGGGCCACTTAAGAACCTTTAAAGATTTGCCCCGTAGCCACTCCTTTGATATCTTGGCTGTCCTGTTGGAAGATGACCCTTCGCCCCAGTCTAGTGTCCAGAGTGCTCCAGAGCAGGTTTTCATCAACGATGTCTCTGAACATTGTTGCATTCACCTTTCCCTTGATTTTGACTAGTCTCCCAGTTCCTGCTGCTGAAAAACATCCCCACAGCATGATGCTGCCACCACCATGCTGTAGGTATTGGCCAGGTGTTGAGCCAGACATGATGATTGCCATTCAGGCCAGAGGGTTCCATCTTTGTTTCATCAGACCAGAGAGTTTTGTTTCTCATGGTTTAAGAGTCCTTCATATGCCTTTTGACAAACTCCAGATGGGCTGTCTGGCCACTCTACCATACAGACCTGAATGGTGGAGTTCTGCAGAGATGGCTGTTCTCCTGGAAGGTTCTCCTCGGTCCACAGAGAAACGCTGGAGCTCTATCAATGTGATGCAAAGCTGAATTTTCAGGATCATTACTCCAGTCTTCAGTGTCACATGTGACATCCAGTCTATCACATTATCCTTCAGAAATCATTCTAATATTCTGATTTATTATGAGTGTTGGAAACAGTGCCTGGAGCCTAATATATTTGATGAATAAAGGGTTCAAAAGAACTGCATTTATTAAAAATTAAAACCTCATTTACTTTCACTTTTTATAAATTTAACACATCCTTGCTGAACAAAATTATTGATTTGTTTCAAAAAAAGAAAAAAATGACTGACCAGCATGTATATTGTTGTTACAAAAGATTTCTATTTTTTAAAACATTTGCTTCTTTTTTTTCTTTTCTTTTTTTTACTTTTTACTTTTTATTCATCAAAGTATCCCCAAAGAAGTATCACAGGTTATGAAAAAATATTAAGCAGCAGAACTGTTTTCAACTTTGATGATGAATCATCATATAAGAATGATTTCTGAAGGATCATGTGACACTGAAGGCTGGAGTAATGATCCTGAAAATTCAGCTTTGCATTACAGAAATAAATGATAATTTAAAGCATAATACATTGAAAACCAATTATTTTAAATTGTAATAATATATCACAATATTAAAAAAAAATCTGTATTTTTTTATCAAATAAATGCAGGCTTGATGAGCAGAAGAAACTTATTTTAAAAACATTACAAATAGTAATGTGTCCAGACTTTTGGCCTGTACTGTATATATATATATATATATATATATATATATATATATATATATATATATATATATATATATATATATATATATATATATATATATATATAATATATATATATATATATATATATAATATATATATATATATATATATATTTGGAAGCAATCCATGTATGAAATGTATCTGAAAACACAGCATTTGCAGGTTCTTTGGTAATTGATTAAAGCCATTTCGGAATTCATGTGGGTCATACTTCTTAGGTTGGAAATATGAATTAAAAAAAATTCTCTGAGTTTAATAAAAGTCTCTCCATTTAATCTCTTTGTTGTGTAGGGGGACAAACAATAGAGCTATTATTTGTATTTGAATGAAGAAAAACAAGCTTGATTAGAAAATGAACAACAATAATGACAATGAGATAAAAGCAACATTGGAATGTTTTATTCGTTTGTTACATTTTTTTCTTTTTTTTTTTAGAAAATAAAACACAACCAATAAATACAAAGATAAAAAGCAACTTTTTTTGGTGAGTTCCTCACCATATTCCAATAGTAGCATTTGTTTATTTTATATAATTGCGTATATCTTTTAGTTTTACTGTGCTCAATGACAGCGAGCAGCAGCACCCAAAGCACACTGGTCACAATGGATTGCAATGAAACATGAAACAGGCATGCAGATCCATGATTGATCCTCTTTGCGCGCGCACACACACACACACACACACACACACACACACACCCCATACAAAATGAGTTGGCACATTAAAGACAACATCTACAAACCTTTTTTTTTTCCTTTCTCAAAATATATATTATATATATATATACACAAAAAAAAAAAAAAAAAAAAAAAAAAAAAAAAAACAAGAAACCTTTTAACTATTGTTCTGACCTGTCTGAACTTTTGAGTGCCACTTTCTGATAAAGGTGAAGAATGTCATTGCACCACTGGCATGACCAAACAAATTTGCAAGAAAAACTCACTGTCACCATCCCAAACAGTCCCCAATCTGATACTGGTCAGCCAAACACTTAGTCTCTCCCCAAATTCAATTAATTGGTTGAGTCAATGTTGCTGTGTTGGGATGCTCAAACAAACAGAGCAATGTTCTGATAGCGCCACAGTGTTACACTTTTGAGGAGAATCAACTTATGAATGGCTCTGCACATTAGCTGGGATAGGAGATTAACATCAACAAATTATACAGATCACCTTAGAGTAATTCAATAAAAAAGAAAACTTCCATCTTCACATTCCCCTCACATTTAAGGTATGCGTTCTAGTAAAATCATCACAGTAGATCGCCCCATGTACACAGTTTAACAATACACGTAATGCACAAACACAATGTTATCCGCCCATGTTGTCGCCGTTGCAGTCACATAGTTTCAGTGTGTTTTCCTCCTGCATGGTGTATAAGGCCTAGAGGCGGAGCCCAGAGCCAGTGATCAAAGACGCATGTCGCAAATCTCAAAGCTGTTGAAATCTCATCAATTCCCTCAAGGGTTTGGCAGGAATATCTGGCACAGGGAGTCAGTGGAGGAGAAAACACCAAAACAAAAAGTACACAGAGGACAATAGAGGTTGAAGGTTAAAGAAATGTGCCACGTCTTGCATTCCCACTCTTGACGTAGATATGCATTCTCACTGAAGGACAGCTCATTCATATGGGCTGGATCGGCCCAAGCAAAAGGAAAAAGAGGAGGCAAGGTGAAGAGGTTGAAGCCAGTGCTGATGTGGTCTTGAGCTCTTATGTTATCTGACCTCGAGGCAGTCCAGGTACTCCAGAGCCAGCTCGTAGCAGAACCTGTACTGCTCCTGTGAACGACATCAAGGTTGCGTCAAATTTCTTTGGTGACATTCAATAGTTCAATTTCACAATGCAACTTCTTAGTAAATTTTTAATCCTATAACAAAAATTGTGAATTTTTGGAACAGAAAAAGAAAAAGGAGAAAATGTTTTTATTGCAATATTCTTTCTTTATTTTACTTAAGACTTGAAAACTCTTAGGCTACTTAAACTTAAAACTTTACCTAAAGAACCCTTGTACACATTCCCAGTGTATTGTGAAATATTATATATATATATATATATATATATATATATATATATATATATATATATATATATATATATATATAAAGATTTACAGTGGCAGCTCAGAGATGTACAGTAGCTTTTAAGTATGAAACTGAATGAATAAATGTAGGCTTAAATTAAAACTGCATAGTCTTCAATATACAAAATTAATTAAAAGCTACTGTATTAAAAGTCTTTTTTTTATTAACATCATGTTGGAGGTGAACTTTCCCGTTAAGGACAAGCGGTTCACTAGGCTGCTGCTGTCAATTGGGGGGGTTGGGTTGTTTGTGTTTATTCCATCTGTGATGTGCTATAATTTTTGAATATATATATATATATATATATATATATATATATATATATATATATATATATATATATATATATATATATATATATATATTAGGGCTGTCAAACAATTAAAACATTTAATCGTGATTAATTGCATGATTGTCATGAGTTAAATTGTGATTAATCGCAATTTAATCACAGATTTGTATATGTAGTAAATGCATCTAAAATTAAGTTTGAATTAAGTTTTTAACCCTTAAAGACCGAGACAGCCGCCCGCGGCTAAAAATAACTATCGTTCTAAAATGTTTAATAACTTTTAAACCGCAAATCCAATCAGCATGCTCTAAACTGCACCATAAAGAGTAGAATCTCCGTAGGAGAATCTACTTTCCATAGGTATAATATGTTTCGCGATTGATCATTCAGAGGCTCTGTAGTAAGCGTGGAGGTGTCATCAAAATATGCAGCATTGATTTGTCCGGTAAACACACGTGGTTTGTTCCCCTGAGCCAAACAGAATTATTTTTTTTATCATTAGTTCCCCCCCCCATTTCAACCTCTGCGCAGAGAGGTTGAAATGTCCGTTTATGAAAATAGCCGCCCACATGTAAACGTAGCCTCAGTATATTTTATTTCACGGTTTGGCACAACTTGATGTATTGTTTGCGTTTGGTTTTCATACTCAAATTAAAATATATTTCTCTGAAGAAAAATGTTTGTTTCAGTGTTGCTATTATATAACAATCTTTCTATTTACTTTACTAATTGAACTTTTTAGGACACATTGTCAGTCAATAAAATACACCTGATGACTCAAATCCTTCGAATATTCCTGTTTAATCGTCACGTCATCATCAATAAACCTGTCTCCGGCATGATGCCCCTGATCTTTCGAATATTCAGATCTAATATGACTTATGACTTGTAAGGTTACCATAATAATGATCATACACTGTTTGTTAATAGGCCAGAGGAGAACTTGCTCCCCTCCCCTCCATGACTAAGCCTGGTTTCTCTTTTTATCTCCATTATTCCACCTGATGGAGTTTTGGTTTCTTGCCACTGTCGGCTTTGGCTTGGCTTGCTCAGTTGGGGACACTACATTTTTTAACTAAATATCCAAATAAATGTAATAACTAAACTAATTAACTATATAAACTAAATTACTGATCTGCCCACATTGTCGCTATATGACAATTGAAATGAGCTAGATGACATCACTGTTGTCTCCAGAGCGGCTGCACAGCCGAATCAAATTCTGTTGCATTCTTTTCCTGTTAACACTGTGAAGCAGCTTTAAAACAATCGGTATTGTAAAAAGTGCTACATAAATAAAGTTGACTTGATTTGGTCTAATTATGGGAATTATCTATAGTGAAGATTCCCTATCTAAACACCACTAACCATGGACTCCACCATGTTGGGCTTGGAGTTCCGGAGAGTCTTGACGGCGTAGAACACATCGACCATGTTGTGATGATGCACCATCTCCATTATCATGGTGCAAGCGCAGAAAGTGCCACTACGTCCCCCACCATTCCTTAAAGACATTAATACGTTGTTTTATTAGCATCTTCAAGAAAATAAGCAGCTTGTAACACATGAAGGAGAGGGATCAGTGCAGCACACTTTCAAAGCTTGTGTGGATTATTGTATTAGAGATGTCTGGAGGGGATAGCGGTGAAAGAGCCATATTTGTGCCACCACCGGCTGCCAGATATCTGCAATACTTTTGAACATGAAGGAATGGAAAGTACCAGTGTGCTCTGGGGAAAAGTCATGCAATAAAAATGTCACATCTTACTGAGCTAAGATCATTTCCCTAGGGCTACTGATAGAAGAAGGGCACCCCAGCACTGATGCTTTGAAGCTCAATATGGTTCATCTGTATGACGCTATCATTAACAGAGAATAGACGTATTAAACTACAGACACGGGCAGGTGGCATGCACGTATCCTGAGGCAAGAGCACTGAGGAGTCAAATGCTGAGAAAAAAAATCAAGACATGAAAAAGCAGCCTGAGATGAAGCACTTTTAAGCAGATTTTCACTGTTGGATGGCAACGGATATTGAAGGAGCACAGGAGCAAACGAGACATGGATTGTATAATCAACACAATGAAGTGTAATTGCTCTCCAATTAGCATTTGAAAGCAGAGCCGTATGAAACTTACAAGCAGTGCACTATAGTGCGACCATCGCCACACTCCCTCTGCCACTTCTGCACTTGTGCCAGCAGGTTGAGAAAGGCCTTCTTAGAGTCTGGGATTTCACGATAAGCCGACCAGCGCAGAAACTGGAAATGTCGCACTACAAGATGACCTTCCTGCAACTGAACGATAAACACAGAGAGACCAAGACCAGAAGAAAGGGAAAATGATTAAAAATTGTAAACATAGCATGAAAAATTCAATTAAAATGGGGTTTTTAGTCTATTCAACTCAAAAGGGTTTAAATCTCGGAGGTGGCACATATGGAGGCTCCATGTCCCACTCTGAGGTTGGACACGGAGGAATGGACCTGCTTTTGCTTTCTCTCTCAAAACAATACTTTGAAAGCATATAAATATAATTTTCCCATATGTTTTTCATCACCATGTGCCCTTAGGGGCTCCATATGTGCCACATTAGAGATCTATACCTTCTTGATATTTAAACCAACAATTAAAACCGCATAAAAACAACCTGTTACATTGATATTAAATTAATTACAGTAAAAAGCATAACCATGACGTGCATATGTTTCTGTCAAAGTACATTATTTCCATTTAAAATAATTTGTTAAATTCACGACATACAGTCAAACCAAAAATTGTTCAGACACCAGATATAATATTTTACTAGTGGGTGCAGGACATTATAGTTAATTTATGTGAGTGAGAATAGTAAAATAAAGTAAACTGTGACATATTATACCCAAAATAATTATTCATACAGTAGACTACCTGTAAAATGTATACAAATTTGGGACCAGAATTATTCAGACACTTTGACCTAACCATGTTTTGCTTAAAGGGTTACTTCAGCGATTAGCATATGGCTTTGTATCAGTAGAAACCCTGGAGTATATTCAAATGATTGTGCTTCCCCCCTTCATATCCCCCTGAGACAAGAGATTTATGCCTTTTATTTCTGTAAAAATTCCTCCCATGACGCAAATATCGTCAATTTGCGCCATCGGAAGGATTGTTGGCCAGAGGCTAAAGACTACAGCCAGTAGAGAGCCATTTCCGCATGTTTTCAACTCGTGCGTGGGGGAGGGGAGATCACACTCACAGCTGCAGCCTCAGGCATTCATGCTTAAATGGTGCGGCCAGTAGAGCAAAGTAAGTCTTTCAACTTCTCAAACTAATTTCTATGAAAGTTAAGCTTTCAAAGGAATGAACTGAAAACGCGCCAGACTGAACATACGCTGTGAATCTATGCTGCTGACGCGTTTACCTCAGCTCTCATCAAGAGCTCATCCATGACTGTCAATATATCTGACTCCTGCGGCGTTTTGGGCTGTGAGAATCCCTCAGCGGCTAATCACATATTGAACAGACACATTCAGTTTTTAATTGTAGTGTCTGTTGTCTAGCTGAACTGATTTTATGAAAATGAACGCGGTTGCGGTGGAAAAGTGATCAGTGATTCAGTAATCTGGTAGGTGGCTTTGCGAGTGGCCTCGTAGGGCAGCGAAGTATTCTGGGAATTGTTGTCTTTCATCCCCATGAGACAAAAATACATTTTCTGTCTTTTCTCAGTCTAGAAAGCACTGAATTATAAAATAATTTCACATTTCTACTACATTAATGACCCAGTTTAAATACAGATTCATCTTCCCAGCGCAGAAGTACTCCTTTAAGTTGTGTTCTTTAATTGCTAATGCAACATTTTACACCACAGACTGTGAACAGAAAATGAAGCATTGCTTGGTAATTGGTTGGACTAAATTGATATTATCTAACTGTGTGCTTAAATTTAACAGCTGACAGCTGATTGGATGATTGCAATCCATTACATGCCTTTATATCAAAGTTATCTCAATTATCAAGATGAATTTGTCCTGACACAGTTTAACTCTGAGTTCTTGCCATATTGTATTACCATTTTCTAAACTATAGCAAATGAACTGTGATATAATGTGAGAAAATTATGAAACAATACATTTTGGTTTGTCTGTATATCACTTTATTCTATGAAAACATATTTAGTTTTAATACATTTTTAGTACATTTAAATAATACATATTATTTTATGTGTTATTATCTTAAACCCACAACATGTCAGAGGGTGCAACTGTCCGAACAAATGAACAGACTAAGTTAAACTATTTAAAATGTATTTAAAAAAATACTATAGTAATTATTTTAGGTTTAAAACCTTCCATATAAACATATTTTATAAATATCAGCAGTTTTAAAACTGTTAATTGAGATAATCAAAAAAACGTTTGTCCAAGCGATTGGTATATTCTAAAAATGTCAGAGTGGCACAAGTGTACACATGTATTATATGTATTGTTTAACATATTATGAAATGTTTTCTTTTTTGTCCACTTATTACACGGCTACTTGCCACATTTGTAAATAATTAGACAGGACATAGTGTCTAGCTTAAATATTTTATTAGGTCTTTAAATGCAAAGCTGCCACAAAGAAAGCAGTTGCTAGCAAGCAGCAAGTGCATTTAAGGGATATGGTAAAGTCAAATCACTTATTAAACCTCATTTCACCACATCAATATGAATATAAGAATCAATATGGAGATAAGAGATATTGATGAAACTGTTTTAACATCTTTTGTTGTTGATCCAAATATAAATATAAATAAATATATATAAATATATATAAATATATATATATATATATATATATATATATATATATATATATATATATATATATATATATATATATATAAATAAGGGACATAAATAGAACTACAATGAACTATATACAAACAGATGCCATGCAAACTGTATTACAATAAAAGTAATTGTGTAGGTCAAACAAACATATTGAAAAATGTATGGGAAATAAAATAAATAACTACAAATCAATAAGCATCCCAAACTTAGTCCCTTCTGAATCATACTTTATATTTAATATTCTGGTGTACTTTTGTTTTGTAATTTTATGTTGTTGTATATATATATACATAAGCAAACATTATCTGAAGGTTAAGCACATCCATTCACTGATGCCTGAAAAATGTCACTCTATTTTGTATCCTATTCATGGAACATCTACTGTAAGTCAAACTAATTTCAAAACAGCACACAATATTCAGCTCATCTGTAAGTCATTGACTGGATCCTTCGAGCATTAATTAGCATCTAAATTGCTCTGTAAAAATCCGCAAAAGCATCGTTCTGTCATTGGGCTTTTCTTTGTCTAGGGATGGCTCCGTTTAGCAACATGATCTATCAATATCACTCTACGCTTCAGTCTTGTACCTTTTTGGTGAAGTGAAAATCATCATTCCAACATGGGTGGTTCTCTCTGGGGTCCTGTGAAGAGGCAGTATGGGACAATTTCTGACAATGACATGGAGTGTTTGCCCGGCTTGCAGAGTCTCAAAGAGACAGAGGGGAAATACGGACTGACAAGGGCTAGCCAAACTGACAGAGGTACGGATGGGAATGTGGCTAAAGGTTGACAGCCTGGCTGACAGGAGTGCTAAAGGGGGCCAACAATGAGAGGTGCAACACTCGGGACAAGATTTCAAAGAGACAGGATGTTGACAATGATGCCATCAGGGAGGACTAAGGTCAGCTAGAGGTGTTAGAAAGTGCCTTTTTATTCAGACAAGTCAATATCAGAAGCTCAGACCACACTAAGAGAGATACAACGCACACAACTTTATAACTCTCTCTCTCACACACACACACACACACACACACACACACACACACACACGTTTGTTTTTTGTGACATATGGGGACATTCCATAATGTTTTTTATACTGTACAAACCGTATTTTCTATCCCAGTACACTGCCCCTACCCCTAAACTTACCCATCACAGGAAACATACTGCATTTTTACTTTATAAAAAAAAAAATAATCCTTGTATGATTTATAAGCATTTTGAAAAGTGGGGACATGGCCAATGTCGGCATATTTGTAATACCTATGTCATACCTATGTCATTATACACATTTGTGTCCTCATATGTCACAAAAACATGCCCACACACACACAAACACACACACACACACACACACACACACACACACACACACACACACACACACACACACACACACACACACACAAGAAATCCAGCGAGAAATTAACAGGTCTAATTATAGCAATGTAGCAATGTAGTGTCCGCCAGTGCTATTTTGTGAAATGGAGACTGACCACAATTTTATACCTGTGCCTTTATTTTATCGGTATTGAATTCATTTTCTACATGTCCCTGAAAAGATCATTTAGCCATTAGCATCTCAGTTAATTAACCTTTCTGGAGTGGGCATGAACTCAGATAATCTATTTAAAAAAAAAGATAGATGTTAAGACAGGTGATTCATTTAATGAGGTCTGATTTTAATGAGGTACTGTAATAAATGTCAGCACTAAAACTGGGTGATTGTACGGCACATAGGAGATAACATATATTTGAAGATGACATATATGGCACGTTAAACTCACCCGTGTGATGTTGTTCACCCTGAATAGACGAGTGACAACATTGTCATCAGTGGATCTGGAGAGTAGCTCCACTGTCATGGGTCCATACTGCTGCATCCCGGTTTCAGGCCAGTACTGCAGACAAGGCTGAGAAAGAGAAGAAAAAAAATTATATAAATTGCTGTGCAATAAAATGTTATTTGTAGAAGGAAAAAAAGAGAAAATAATATACAATAATAATAATAATATTATTTATAATAATAATAAAATCCATTATATAACCAAATAAAATACAATTAAACGACACATGTGAAATATATCAAAATAATCACACTTATTATACCACCCAGATTCCAAAAAAGCTGGGACACTGTACAAATTGTGAATAAAAACAATGCGATGATGTGGAAGTTTCAAATTTCTATATTTTATTCAGAACATACCATAGATGACATGTCAAATGTTTAAACTAAGAAAATTTATAATTTTTAAGGGAAAAATAAGTTGATTTTAAATTTCATGGCATCAACACATCTCAAAAAAAGTTGGGACAAGGCCATGTTTACCACTGTGTGGCTTCCCCTCTTCTTTTTATAACAGTCTGCAAATGTCTAGGGAATGAGGAGACAAGTTGCTCAAGTTTAGGAATAGGAATGTTGTTCCATTCTTGTCTAATACAGGCTTCTAGATGCTCAACTGTCGCATCTTCCTCTTTATGATGTGCCAAATGTTTTCTACGGGTGAAAGATCTGGACTGCAGGATGGCCATTTCAGTACCCGGATCCTTCTTCTATGCAGCCATGATGTTGTAATTGATGCAGTGTGTGGTCTGGCATTGTCATGTTGTAAAATGCAAGGTCTTCCCTAAAAGAGATGTCGTCTGGATGGGAGCATATGTTGTTCTAGTACTTCAATATACCTTTCAGCATTGATGGTGCCTTTCCATATGTGTTAGCTACATCTGTAATTAATTACAGATGTAATTTCATGTAGATATTTTTTTTATGTAAGTAGAATGTACAAACATGTATGCACACAACACATGCATTTTATCAAAATTAAAATGTTAGTACATAGTAATTAAGGTCACCTGATATAAAGTGGGTCCAAAGTATTTGTGTAGGTCAACACATTTAGGAAACCTGGGCATTAATTTATCCAACAAAATCTTAGTGATTTCTCCCCAGCTCTGAATAGTCAGGTCCTTTGCACCTTAGAGCTTAGCAGTAGTACCCTCCAGGAAGCCAATGTCTCTGAAGTAAGATAACCAAATTAAAGTTGTAGTGGTGAATGGTTCTATCCAAAGGTATGGAAGCCACAGAGTAAAACATTTTAAAAGGTTGCAACTTTTTATCTCACAATTGCAAGTTTATATCTTGCAACTCTGACATTTTTCAGATATAAATTCACAACTGCAAGTTATAAAGTCAGAATTGTGTGATATAAAGTTGCAATTGGGTTAGAAAGTCAGAATAGTGAGATATAAAAATCTTTTCTTTTTTATTCTGTAAGCTTCCATACAAAGGTTTAATGTTTTTCTTGTCAAATGCACTAACGGACATTGTTAAAGATAAACAATACTTGTGTTACAGTATTTATTGATATGTTAACATTTGTTAAATAAAACAAAACAACTTTTTTATGTACCAATTTTTTTTTTTTGTTTTGTTATCTGATTTTTGAAATCAATCTTATTTTGATTTTAGGAACACTGCCCTGATATATTAATGTACACCGATCAGGTGTATGACACTGTTATGACTGATCACTGACAGGTGAAGTGAATAGCACAGATAATCACTTCATCACAGCATCTTTGAGTGGGTGGGATATATAAGGCAGCAAGTAAGCATGTTGTCCTCAAAGTAGGAGCAGTTAAGCAGGAGGAAAATGGGCAAGCATAAGGATTTGTGCAAGTTTGACAATGAGAAAATTGTGTTGGCTAGCATCTCCAAAACTGCAGTTCTTGAGGGGAGTTCTTGATATGCAGTGGTCAGTATCTAGCAAAAGTGGTCCAATGAAGACACAGTGGTAAAACAATGACAGGGTCATGGCTTATTTATGTAATCCATGTATGGTCAGATCAAACAGATGAGCTACTGTAGCTCAAACTGCTCAAGAAGTTAATGCTGGTTCTGATAGAAAGGTGTCAGAATACACAGTGCATCGCAATTTGTTGCGTATGGGGCTGCATAGCCACAACCCAGTCAGGGTGCCCATGCTGACACCTGTCCACCACCGGAAGCGTGGTGGGCACATGACCATTAGAACTGGACCACAGAGCAATGGAACAAGGTGGCTTGGTCTGATAAATCACAATTTATTTTACAATATGTAGATGGCCAGGTGCGTGTGCATCACTTATACCTGGGGAACACATGGCACCAGGATGCAATATGGGAAGAAGGCAAGCCGGTGGAGGCAGTGTGATGCTTTGGGCAACGCTCTGCTGGGAAACCTTGGGTCCTGCAATCCATGTGGATGTTATTTTGACACGTACCACCTACCTAAGAATTAATGCAGACCATGTACACCTTTTCATGGAAATGGTATTTCCTGGTGGCTGTGGCCTCTTTTAGCAGGATAATGCATACTGCCACAAAGCAAAAAAAAAAAGCAAAAAAAAAAAAAGAGTTTGAGGTGTTGACTCGGCCTCAAAATTCCCCAGATCTCAATCCAATGGAGCATCTGTGGGATGGGCTGAACAAACAAGTCCGATCCATGGAGGCCCACCTTGCAAGGCACAGGACTTAAAAGGATCAGTATATATATATATATATATATATATATATATATATATATATATATATATATATATATATATATATATATATATATATATATATATATGCCAAAATAGCCCTGACCTGTTGAGGCATGGACTCCACTAGACCTCTGAAGGTGTGCTGTGGTATCTGGAAACAATATGTTATCAGCCTATATATATATATATATATATATATATATATATATATATATATATATATATATATATATATATATATATATATATACTGATCCTTTTAAGTCCTGTGCCTTGCAAGGTGGGCCTCCATGGATCGGACTTGTTTGTTCAGCCCATATATATATATATATATATATATATATATATATATATATATATATATATATATATATATATATATATATATATATATATATATATATATTATGCCCCACATAATGTAAATAATAATAAGATACATATTCAATTCAATGTCTATGATTTGATTTGATTTTTTTACGATAGCAGCCAGAGAAAATGGGCATATTTTTATTAAGCGAAGGGTGAAGACAGACAGTGAAAGGATAATGGAGTCAAGGAAACACCAGAGATAGGCTAATCAGCACCAAAAATCCAATCGCGGCCCACCAAGATAAATAATCCTTGCTCATTTCTCCATATCGGCTGCATTTTCTCGTCCAATCTCCCACCAGATTACCATTTGCTCAATGTGTCAATTAATTTTCACTCACGCCTGTTGCAGACAGATCTAATCCAACACAGTTTTATTTGAAACGAGTAGGCGTGAAACAGCTTCAGCCATGTATTTTCAGTGTGAGATAGAGATGTTGATATAGATGAGATTGAAATTGATAAATCCTTGTCACAGTGATGCGTATTAACATAGTGACATGGTGCAGAAGAAGATAAATATTCATACAAGCACACAGATCAGAAAGGGGTGACTGCACAGGAAAGAGAATAGAGGGATATTTCTAGAAAGATAGAGGGCTAACTGAGTGAGATAATGCCAAGAAAAACATTCACACACATCAGATGGGAGACAGGAAACTTAAATAACTATTAAATAGCCTTGTGCGGATCATCTCACAAATACAAAGCACAAATACAGATGTATTATCAGGTGAGCCTTAAAGATGACACATTCTAATTATGCATTCAGTCGAATAATGCGCACCAGAGATGTTTTATCATGGAGAACGGGTCACAGTGGTTCCCTGCAGGGGGAGAAGAGTGAAAATCACGAGTAGGTTGGTGTCTTGGTGAGTTTGTCCTTTCTATTGCCAATTTAGACAAGTCAAACACATTATCGATGTGGGGAGTCTCAAATGTAAGGCATATTGTGTGTGTGTACGCTGTTCACCCAGAGTGAGAATTGGGGGGGGCCTCTGACCTACCAAAAAATTGCTTTCACACCCTCAAAGACTTCAAAACAAAAGATTGCAGGGGAACTTAAAATATGTAAAGGTTATATTCACAACACAGATGTCTCTGGCCTCAGCCTGATTTTTATCTCATCGCATGTGTTTTTTGGATGAAGCAAAAACATTACATATTGTACTAAATCTGACATTTTTAATTGTAATCTAAACCACTTTCATATGTGTAAATAGATTTTGTAATATAATTGGTGCATTTCTTTTCTGCATTTCTTTTATTTTTGTAATATAACTGGTGCATCAATATGTATGTGTACATACAAGTACATACATGTACATGTGTATGTGCACACATGTACATGTACTCTGTAGCAAATTTCAAATAATTATGACGTATGCAAATTTGGAACAATATGTGGGTCGCAGAGCTGATTTACAATACAACACGTTCGTTGTATTTCACAATAAAATGTGTATTTGTAAAAAAAAATATTTAAAAAAAGTTACCTGGTTGTCTTACATTTTTTAGCTCATTGAAATTTTAAATTTGAGTTATTACAAGGAAAATTTTTGAGAATCGACAACCTTTATTCAAATATTATTAACAGATTTTGTAAGCATGTTGGGTAATTGTGTGTTTCATTTGTGATGACGCAGTAAAACATGCCAAATTGTGCTATTTTCATTATTTAGCAGTTTTTTCATGTGGTTCAGATACAATATTGTGAGTTTCTATTTATTTAACCAATTTCCTTCATTGTAACAATTCAAATTTTTAATTTCAATAAATGCAAAATTTGAAGGCAACCAGGTTACTTACTTTTTTAAGTTAAACCAACAATATTTTTTTTACAGTGTGCTTGTGTAATGTTTTTTTTTTACTAGTTTCAGCCCAACGCAGTTATTTTCACGTCCAACGCCATGTTGTTTCAATAGAAAATGCACTCACACCTATCTGTTCGCCTAAGGGCGTGCTGGTCTGAAAAAGGAGTGTGTTCAGGCACATTATCATCACATTGCTATTTTGAGGCAACTGAAATAGACTACGCCATTGGACAACAAAAACTTGGTCCAAAGGCAGTAGCGCAGTATATTTTGTGTTATTTAAAGGATACCTTAGTAACAATGCGCATATACTCTGCTTATTACACACAGGGATGCACAGCAGCACACAAACATGTTTAAATATTCAAAATAAAAGGATTCCTCTCTGGAGAAGCATTCTGTCTTTTCGCTCGCGAATTTCGCTATGTAAATAGGGAATCCACCATGGTGCAAGCACAACTGATTGGACTCCTTAAGAGACTAGGTACAACCCTTTTAGACCATTTAGTCGTTAAACTAGCAAAAGTGGATTCAAACATTCTCTAAGTGCACCTGTGCCATCTGCTTCACTAGAAAAAAATAAAATGATAATTTTCTTCTGTTAAGAATTGACTGCAGTAAGAATCACTTCACATTTTTCTTATTTTGTTTAAATATCAATTTCTTTCATTTAGAACTGCCCTTCAGAAACAACATAAGATACTTACATGTTTCCCGGAAGGCAAATTAAGTACAATTTACCTTGATCTTCAAATTCAATAAGTTTTCACCCCTGGCTCTTAATGCATTGTGTTTCCTTCTGGAGCATCAGTGAACCTGTTTGAACCTCTTTTTTTAATAGTTATGTTTAAGTCTCTCAATTGTCATCAATTTGAAAATATGGATCTCAAAATCATACAATCATTGCTGGAGAGGGTTCAAATATGCAAAAGATTTTTCACTGAAGAATTTTCAGAACCAAAAAGATTTTTCCGAAGAACACTCGACCATTTAACTACTCAGGACAAACAGGGGGCTCATCAACAACCATCAATCGTTCATAAACTTTTGAACAGGGTCAGTATAAATTCAGCTATTTTTGTCTTGTGGACTATATTTAAAACTATTTTATGTCAAATATCTTATTCAGGATAGTACTAAATAAAAAATAGCATGCATTTTGAATGATCTGTCTTATTTAGTTAAAATGATTCACATTTTCGCAGATTCTGCAAGTGGTTCACATATTTTTTTCCTGCAACTGTATAAAAAATTCAAACATAATACCTACTTAGTATGCAATGTCAGACGGAGCGTTAGATTGGGGTTGTGCTCACTGTGTGAAGTAGTTTTGACCTAACTCTTGTGTAATTAGTCCTGCTAGTTATTGTGATAAAATATAATGGACACGAAAGATCAGTATAGAGCAAGCTACAAGCTGAGCGGAATAATTCCAGGAATGAGTGCTATTGTGTAATTTGGACAGCATCAATGCACATTGCAGGTTGTTGATCTGTTAATCTAGCTCCCTTACCCAGGCAGAGTTGGACTGGTTGAGTTGGTTGAGCATGACGATGGAGGTACAGCCATAGTCAAATACAAGTCTCCAGAAGTCTGCGGTGGTGGTGGGCAGAGGGTGAGGGGTGACCACAAATGCAGCAGGCTGCAGGAAGCTGTCCATCAGTGCTGCGTTTATGTAGTTGCTGCCATCTCCCTCAGTGGACACGAGAAACGCGAGGGCACGGTCGGGCGGCAGCACGTCCATGCTCCGGTTCTTTTCGCGGTTCCGGGGCAGCAGAGAGACGCTGCACTCCTCCACATCCAGGTGAGGGGTTACAGAGTTTAGTGTCTGAAGAGAAAAAAAGCCAGAAAAAGAGAAAAGTCAAGGGATCAAGGGGTGCCTGAGTGCACTCAAAGGAAGTGGAATGATATAACTAAGTGAGACGATAAGAGAATGAGGAAGTACAATTATGCATGCAATAGCTAGAGGCAAAATGACCAACAAAGCTTAAGCAGAAAAAGTGTAAAATGCTGTGAAAGGAAACACATTAAGAACACAGATAACCAAATTTCCCTGACATCTAGAACCCTTCAGCCACTAAAATAACAACACCACCATATTAAGAATCAAGTTTGTAATTATGTAAATATGATATTTTTATAATTGTGTCTTATGAACTTTATGTAAACATCTCTTATGTGAAATAGCAGTACTACATTCTGAGAAAAAGTATTTCTTAATAATATTTGAATTACTATATTTAACATTTCACAGATTCTGCAAGGTGTGTTTCAAGGTATGACCTCAACTAGCTCTAGATAAAGGCAGAGAAAATAATTTGAATTTAAAATGATTTGGTCTCGGGCAAAGAATGGCTGCAAAGCTTAATGGCTGAAAATAAATGCAGACTGGTCACATATGAATACTTATGCTATGAGCCTTGAGGTGAATGAATCAAACTGAGAATTATGCAGATTATTACACTTGATGTGTAAAGTACTTCAATCCTGATTGGTTCTGACAGCACAAATGGGACATTGCAATTATGATTATTAAGATTGCATTGGCTCTGAGAGCCGTGCTATCAGAAGTACAGGGACAGGTATACACTCTGAGAGCGTTAGGCATGAAGCCTTTAATAGCTTAATTTTAAAAAACATACATGCGGAACTGTAAGATGAGGGAACACCCCATTAAACCCCCTCTAAATGAATGAAAATAGATGCTACAGCTGATTGACTTCATCAAAGTTTGAGCTGTGAGTCAGTGTGCAGCACTTAAACTGGATGAAACGAAACGACATGATTGCATAAACAAGCCATTGTGATTTTATTGAAAAAACCATCAAATGAGTACAATCCTAACAAACTACATTTTATCTAGATAATGTGAGTGGTGCCTGCCTGTGCTACAAGATGTTGCCAACTTTCCTAGTATTGCTCTCCAGTTTTTACCACATTGCTAGGGTGCTATGGATGGTTGCTAGGTGGTTTTACTGGCTAAAGTGAAAAAGATTTTGTCCATATGATACTGTGATGCTTTTCTTTCTTTCTTTCTTATATATATATATATATATATATATATATATATATATATATATATATATATATATATACATGTGATCTCATAGGTTTCACATGTGATATTATGGGTTTCACATGTGATCTCGTGGGTTTCACATGGGAATTTTATGTGTTTCACATGTGTTTCACATGTGCAAATGTTCCAAAAGCACACATTTCCCATGTAAAACACATGTGATCCACATATTTCACATGTGCTTTTAACATGTTAAATTCCACATGTGGATGTGTTCACATGTGATCCACATGTGCTTCTAACATGTTTTTACATGTTAAATTTCACATGTGAAAATTCACATGTACATTTGGTCACATGTGGCCACATGTGTTTTTGCACATGTGAAGTTCATGTGTTTTTTTTGTAAGGGATTATATATATATATATATATATATATATATATATATATATATATATATATATATATATATATAATTTAAAGAAAGAAAGAAAGAAAGAAAGAAAGAAAGAAAGAAAGAAAGAAAGAAAGAAAGAAAGAAAGAAAGAAAGAAAGAAAGAAAGAAAGAAAAACATCACAGTATAAAACCTTTTTCACTTTAACCAGTCAAAAGTTTCAGAACAAAAGATTTTTTAATGTTTATAAAGAAAAACATTGCTCGTGAAGGCTGCATTTATGTTATTAGAAATACAAAAAAAGCTGTAATATTGGGAAATATTATTAAAATATAAAATAACTGTTTTCTATTTGAATATATTTTAAAAATGTAATTTATTCCTGTGATGCAAAGCTGAATTTTGAGCATCGTTACTTTAGTCTTCAGTGTCATATGATCCTTCAGAAATCATTCTAATGTGATGATTTACTGTTCAAGTATCACCTGTGTCCGTTACCTCTGATAATAAACTTTACACTTGCACTAATCCATCTGTGTCCTCGTCTGTGTCTGACAGGTGCATTCATTTGGCTATTTTTCTTAATGACAAACAAAACAACAAAACGGTACAATGACAAACTCCCTTAAATGGGCGCTTTTACATTTTGTCTTGCTGAAATAAAATATATCACAATCATGCCATTCAGCTCCTCACCCTCATCATTAATTAAATCTGATTCCTGCTGCTGGTCTGTGCTGTGACTCTTATTCGGCTGCACGTTCAGTTTTTAATTGTAGTTAATGTTCTCTAAATTAACTAAATGATTTCTACTACTATAAAATATCAAAATGACAATTGGGGCGGTGCCATGGTGGGCAAGTAATGTAACTGGTGTTATGCTGGTAACACCAACTATCGCAGCAAATCGCCTTTAACCCTTTATTATCAATCTAAATCAATCTACTGTGAAATATAGGAGCTTGTTACTGCGATGTAACAGACCTGTGTGTTTTGTTTCACTAGTGCAGTGTCCGTTCTCAGAGCATATAAGCCCTGCCCGCATGAGAAGTGCCACTTTTCCAGATTCCTGCCTTCATTAGAGAGAAGAGTATGTTCAGCCCTATCCCTCCGAAGCTTCGACTATTCGCTGTTGATTACTACCGAAGCTTTGAAGCTCAAAAAATGGTATTCGGACCAGCCCTAGCCAAAGTTCCTAGCCAATTGAATTTGTCATGATTGCAAATAGGTAATTCTGATACATGCAATTACTAATCATTATAACATGTAGGGATTTGTATCTTTATGTACACAATTTTTAATATTTAAAATGTTTGTGTGCTGCTGTGTGTCCCTGTGTATGCTTAATAAGCAGATTGGATGTGCATTGTGCAAATGCCTATAGATGAATATGACTAATGTGTCCCCACAAAACAACACTTTGCTATTGTGATAGGGCTCTTTTTTATTTTGCCAGCAGCCATATCACACTGTAGCCCAAGACTGGTTTCCCACTTAAGCTAAGCAGGGATGAGCCTGGTCAGTACCTGAAAGGGAGACCAACTGGGAAAACGGCTCGGGTTATGTATATAACCCTTGTTCCCTGAGAGGGAACGAGCACTGCGTCGAAACGCTTTGGGGATGCTCCCTAAGCATCAGCGAATCTGAAGTCTGAATAAACACTAGTCCAATCCGATTGGTCGTGCGTGATGACGTCATTGTGACGGCGTACCCGGAAGTATAAAAGGGGAGCCGGCGCATAATGGCGGCAGTTCTTTGCTCTGAAGCATGCGCTCCAGGCGTGCCGAGGTGTGGCGGAACGACGCAGTGCTCGTTCCCTCTCAGGGAACAAGGGTTATATACATAACCCGAGCCGTTCCCTTATCGAGGGAACTTCCCACTGCGTCGAAACGCTTTGGGGAACGAGTACCCACTAGGCCACACCGAGGGTAGCGCCTGTCCTAGTGTGAAGCCGGAACCGGGCACAACTAGGGTTGGAGCACCCTCGCGCCAGGCGTCGCAGGGAGATCCAGGCTGTAAAACCTGATAAAGGTGTGTGTGGGGTAGCCCACCCCGCCGCCTCGCAGATATCCTGCAAGGGGACCCCAGAAAGGAGTACCACCGAAGAGGCCATGCCTCTGGTGGAATGTGCCCTCACGGCTACAGGTGAAGGCAAACTGCGCACCTGATAAGCCATGGTTATCGCCTGGACAATCCAGTTACTGATTGTCTGAGTAGACGCAGGCAACCCCTTCTTGGGTGAGCCGAAACACACCAACAGTTGTTGTGATCTCCTCCACTGTGCAGACTTTGCCAGATACACCCTGAGTGCCCTGACCGGGCAGAGTAGGTGAAGTCTCCCCTCTTCCGCCGTCACGTGAGGCGGAGGATGAAATGCCTGCAGAACTAAAGACCTGACCACCCTCGATGGGACCTTAGGCACGTAGCCTGGCCTAGGGTGTAAGATGGCCTTCACTCCACCCGGGGCAAACTCCAGGCAAGTCGGCGTTAATGCCAAGGCCTGGAGATCTCCCACTCTCCTCAGAGAGGTAATGGCGAGGAGAAAAGGCACCTTGAGGGTCAGATTTTTCGGTTCTGCTGACTCCAATGGCTCGAAGGGGGCCTCAGCCAGCCCCTCGAGAACCACTGCCAGATCCCAGGTTGGAACTCTGGACTGAGCACGTCTGTACCATGGCATCCAACCCCAGCGGGGCTGGATGCGTGAGGGAGAACCACAGTGGACAGCGGGACGTCTCTCGAGACGCAAACAGATCCACTTCCACTGGGCCGAACCTCTCGCACATGGCCTCCACCACCTCGGGGTGGAGCCGCCACTCCCCGGGCCTCAGCCCCTGCCTCGACAGGATGTCTGCTCCCTGATTTTGAACCCCCGGGACGTACATTGCCCTGATGGACAACAGTTTCCCCTGGGACCACAGGAGGATTAGATGCGCCAGTCTGAACAGAGGGCGCGACCTTAACCCTCCCTGGCGATTGAGGTACGCTATGACAGCCGTATTGTCTGTCCGCACCAGGACATGTTGGCCGCGGAGGTCCGGGAAAAAACTCCTGAGAGCTTTGTAGACCGCCATCATCTCCAGGCAATTTATGTGCCAGGAGGAATGGCGGCCCTCCCACGGGCCCCTCGCAAAGCGGCCGTCCATGACCGCGCCCCAACCAGTGAGGGAGGCGTCTGTTGAAACGGATTACCGGCAACAGGACGCTCCCAACACTGGCCCCTGGGACAGAAACCAAGGTTTCTTCCATATGACTAGGAAACGAAGGCATCTGCGCGTTACCCTGATCATACGAAAGGGATTCCCTCTGGGGGAAAATCACCACTGGAGGGGTCTCATGTGTAGCAGGCCGAACGGTATCACGTTGGACGCTGCTGCCATGTGCCCCAGCACTCTCTGAAAGTGCTTCACAGTGGTGTGCTTAACAGTGAGGCCGAAGGGAAGAACCCGATATTGGTACGCCTCGCCCCCGAAAGCGAACCTCAGGCCTCCTGTGGGCAGGAAGGATGGAGATATGAAATATACGTCTTTAGATACATCGTGACGAACCAGTCCTCGAACTGGATCTGACTCACGATGGGATAATTAGCATCTTGAACCTGAATCTCCTCAGAGAACGGTTCAAGTACCTCCGATTTAATAATAGACGCACCCTTCCATCCTCTTTGGGAACCATGAGGTAGCGACCGTAAAGCCGGACTCCCTGTCTGGCAGAGGGATACACAATATAGCCTCCTTTACCCTCAGGGAGCACACTTCCTGTTCCCTACCTGCCACTGGGCTGGGCACACCACTATTCAGGCCACACCGATGAACCCCGGTGGTGGAACGCTGAACTGCAGTCTCTACCCTTTGCCCAAGGTACACAGGGCCCCAGCAGATATATTCGGGAGCATAACCATGCGCCGAGATATTCTACTAGGGGAACCAGCCTCTCAAGGCTGGTCTCTGGTACCCACCAAACCTCCTGCCCGACCCCCTGAAGCGGCCACCCGGCAGGGCTTAGTCGGGGAGGATTTTCGGTGTGCGAACACATTCGCTGCCCAGCCGAGGTCTCCCTAGAGGCGGCTAGAGTAGCATGTGTTCGCAGGAAGTCAATGTGGCCCGAGCGTCATAGACGGCGGATCGCAGCATCGACTTCCAGAAAACTCCACAGAGGAGGCGACCTCGATCGCTCCTCTGGAGAGGGGGCTGGCCAGCAGGCCACTGGGCTGGGCACACCACTATCCAGGCCACACCGATGAACCCCGGTGGTGGAACACTGAACTGCAGTCTGCACCCTTTGCCCATGGAACACAGGGCCCAAGCAGATATATTCAGGAGCATAATGACTATGCGCTGATATATTCTACTAGGGGAACCAGCCTCTCAAGGCTGGTCTCTGGTACCCACCGAGCCTCCTGCCCGACCCCCTGAAGCGGCCACCCGGCAGGGCTTAGTCGGGGAGGATTTTCGGTGTGCGAACGCGTTTGCTGCCCAGCTGCAGTCTTTCTAGAGGCGGCTAGAGCAGCATGCGTTCGCTGGAAGCCAATGTGGCCCGAGCGTCGTAGACGGCGGATCGCAGCATCGACTTCCAGAAGACTCCACAGAGGAGGCGATCTCGAACGCTCCCTGGGAGCAATCACAATTTGGATGATAGGCTGAAATACCTAACTCCTCAAAGTCAGATAAATCCCATTTAATTGCACAGAATTAAATGCCACCAAAAACACCCAAATAGTGAACACAACTGGGATGATAGGCTGATAATCTAACTCCTCAAAGTTAGATAAATCCCATTTAATTCCTCAGAAATAATTGCCACCATAATCACCCCTCACGTGAACATGCTGAATGATAGGCTGAATAGACATATCTAACTCCTCAAAGTCAGATAATGTTTAATTTAAATTCCTCAGAATTAAATGCAGCCCTAATCACCAGACCATACTGTTTAAATATGTATTCAACTACTCGTCATCTACACGCTGCCTCAGCAACGCGAGATTCGAATCGTTCCCAACATATTTGGCTTTCATCCCTCGAGATGAAAGACCACAGGCGCGAGGCTGAAACACTCGAAAACGCACGTTTCTGTACGCTACGAGACATTTCTCAACGACCACAGCCAGCACCCTATGGGGCTGACTGCAAGCCTCGCTAAACAGTATCACATGTACACATATAGCGTGTGTTCACTTCTGTTGCAGACCCTTAATGCACGCGCTGCCTCGGCAACGCGAGATCGAGCCTGCATTATAAGGTGGCGAGCTCTCGTTTGCTTCACTCCGTCGACGCTGAGCACATCTAATTCCTCGGAATCAGATCGCTCAAGCATCTGGTTCTCCCTCCCGGGGAAGAGCCGCATCGCGGGCTTCCGCACGGGAACGGAGAACACGGGGTTACTACAGGCAGCCCCCTCGGGGACTGCCTGAGCACCTTATTTTATGAGTGAAGCAGTGTGTATGGTGTTTTAACGTCACCCGCCTCGATGCTGAGCACTCTAATTCCTCAGAATCAGACAGCTCAAGCATCGGACCCTCCAACCCGGGGGAAGATGCCGCCAAGCGGGCTTCCACACGGGGAGGAAGATCGTCGGAACTGTCAGAGGAGGATTGGGAAAGTGCCGCGGCAGTCCCGAAACCCTCTGACAAGTCCCGCTGTGAGCCCCATGATCTGCGACGCCGAGCCGCCTCAGCGACCGCGGGTCCAGAACCACGGGGCTCACGAGGCTGGCCGGTCTCATCGAACACGGCCAGCCGAGAGCGGAGCAGTCTGAGTGTCAGCCGCTCGCAGTGTTCACAGGCGGCTCCCTCGAGAGCCGCCCGAGCGTGCTGAACACCCAGACACTGCACACATAACAGGTGTGCATCCGATCCCGAGATGTAACGGGGACACGGATGCACACACTGCCTAAATGCACTCCTTCTCTCTTCCATACTTTTTAAATAAATCTTTCACACACACACTCGCAACTGGACAGACAACAGTAAATAGACAGACCAAACAGAGAGCGCTATGCTGAAGAGCAATAACTGCCGCCATTATGCGCCGGCTCCCCTTTTATACTTCCGGGTACGCCGTCACAATGACGTCATCACGCACGACCAATCGGATTGGACTAGTGTTTATTCAGACTTCAGATTCGCTGATGCTTAGGGAGCATCCCCAAAGCGTTTCGACGCAGTGGGAAGTTCCCTCGATAAGGGAACTAGGTAACTGCTGGAAGAGGTTAGTGAGGCCAGCAGGGGGCGCTCACCCTGTGTGGGTCCTAACACACCAGTATAGTGATGGGACACTATAGTGTCAAAGTGCGCCGTCCTTCGGATGAGACGTTAAACTGAGGTACTCTTTGTGGTCATTAAAAATCCCAGGATGTCCTTCGGAAAAAGAGTAGGGGTGTAACCCCGGCATCCTGGTCAAATTTGCCCATTGGCCTTTGTCCCTCATGGAATCCTAATCACTCGGTCTCCTCTCCACCAATCAGCTGGTGAGGTGAGCGTTCTGGCGCAAAATGGCTGCCGTCGCATCATCCAGATGGATGCTACATATGTAAAGCGCTCTGAGTGCCTTGAAAAGCGCTATATAAATGTAACAAATTATTATTATTATTGTTATTTTACTTTCAAATTTTTTTTCATCTAATATTTGTATAAAGTATTTAACCTTTATTTTAATAGTTAATAGTCTTTAATAGTTAGTTAACAATAAAACAACTCAAAATAACTACTCTTTTAATTAAGTCAAAAATATTATTTAACACCACAGTAGATCTTTGGGGTAACAACTGTCCTTTTTTAACCAGGCCATAGTATAAAAAGAACGATAATAATAATAATAATGTGAAATTTTAATCTCTCACTTCAATCAGTGCTCCTAATTTTCCAAAAGACTCCAATTACACAATTACAAATTTTTCACTTAAAGGGTTATGAATTTATTATGTTTTGTCTCTTAATGTGGTCAGAAGTCTTCATATACTACACTTTTTTTAGAGCTTATATGCATTTTAATTTGTCAGTGTGTTTCAGCGGTACCTCCCACTTGGACCAATCTCACCACACAATCATTTCCTGGGTCTAAGCAATTATATGTAGTCAATGTACTTGAACAAGTACCATCCACAGTGCATTAGCAGAGTCTACAGCATTAAACTGGGCTGTAATTAGACTGTCATCAGCAGTAATATTGCTGGATATTAACTTGCACAAAAAAAAAAAAAAAAACGCAATAGGCATAAATAATGTTTTTTTCTCAGCTCAGGGGTCACAAAAAGGATACATCCTTTTATGTATTGAAGAAACAAGAAAAAGAGCATACTTATTTAAAAAAGTGATACGTGACTATTCACCATTTGAAATTCTTGGGTCAGTTTTGTAAGAATGCTGTGAATACTTTGACCCTGGAACCAAAGTATTCTCACACTGAGATGAAAACTCTTCTCACACTGAGATAGAAAAAAAAAACTCTTACAAATACATTTAGAGTGTACTATAAGTTATAATTACAACTGAAACAAATAGAAACTGTTATAGAAATAACTGAACATGTTATAATGTCTACTTTTTTCAATGTAGGGCTGAAAATGATGACGTTTATTTGCCCCCTCCAAGGGTCATTTGGAATTTCTAAAGACAAAGAGGTTTTGATAATGATCAAGGCCTGTAAGCCAAGATGTGTGTACATCACTTTTAGTACAGGGGGCAAAGTTTTAATTGTCTTATTGGTCAATTTTGAATGTCTTACATTTTAGGTTTCAGTCACATGATCAAGGAAAGGATAAAAGAATATTGCAACTGTTGTCTTTTTGATTCTCTGGCTCTTCTTTGCTCTTTTCTCTCTTTCTCTTTCTCTCTTTCTCTCTCTCTCTCTCTCTCTCTCTCTCTCTCTCTCTCTCTCTCTCTCTCTCTCTCTCTCTCTCTCTCTCTCTCTCTCTCTCTCTCTACATATATGCGCAGTCTGATTAATGTGTTTTAAGTTTTTATCATCTCATTGTAACTATTTTAATTGCAACTATAACCAGATATTGCCACTAAATGCTTTTCAATCACAAATGTTGTAATTCTGTATTACCTCTAATGTGCTACCTATTACAATATCGTCACACTATTGTGACGATCTTCAACCTATTTTGCTACTTTAACTGCACTTATTTCAGTTAATGGTATACGTAGCAGTGGGTGGTAATAGATTAGAAATGTCTATCAGATTTCTTAATACAGAATATTTCTACCATCCTGCAGCCTGTAAGCAAACCACCCTTAAACTAACCACCATAACAAACATTACTAATCCTAACTAACTAAAACATCCCAAGGTCAGAGCCAATTGCAACCAATCGCTCACCAGTCAATGTAAGCTGGTTAGTTACATTTTTAGTTACAACGCAATGCATACTGGTTGGTGACAATTCATCAACCCCTTCAAACTCAACACTGCAAGATAGGATAATCTTTGTCCTCAGTTCATTCACTCCTAAATATGACTCACCTGAAACTCTTCTCGAAGTTGAGAGGTGTTGGTCTGAGAATCCACGCTCAACATGTCCTTATAGGTGAGCGCAAACTCACTGATGGGGATGGCGGTCTCTCCGCACAAACAGGCCTCTAGTATGGCATCATGAATGAATACATACTGCTCCTAAAACCACAGAGAGAGAGATTGACACAAAAAAATGTCAGTTCAGGACACACTACGACAGAAAACCGCTTCAAAGAAATGAGGCCATGTCAAAACATGCACGATGCAGTGTCCAATTATTTGCTTTTATCTGGCTTTAATTAAAAACGATGTGACAAAATGTCAGGGAGATTAATCGAGGGGCCAAATATTAGCTTAATTTAGCAGTGTAGGAGGGAAATGTCAAAGTCA
The DNA here is from genome assembly GCF_024679245.1 of Pseudorasbora parva. Lineage (NCBI taxonomy): Eukaryota > Metazoa > Chordata > Actinopteri > Cypriniformes > Gobionidae > Pseudorasbora > Pseudorasbora parva. The sequence goes on along the minus strand of NC_090190.1, from coordinate 23,276,669 downwards.
ATCATAGCTATAGTCCCACGTAAAGATGTAAAACACTTTTGCAATCATTTATAAAGGGCCATTGGCGGAATGACTTGAGAAATTGTGTTGTATATGACAACAGTTGTCTGTAGAGATACTAGAAACAATTATAGAAATGTTCTGAAGAAACTCTGAGTGATGCTTGCCCATGGGAACAAGTTGCCATGGCTTAATGGGTTTTCTGAATGGTTGCCAGAGTGTTGCAATGGGGTAGTTAAAGTTTTTAGAGTGTATGTGGTTTCTAGGGTGTTCAGGTGGATGCTTACTAACCTAACGGGGAACTGTGTAGTTCTAGGAACTTAGTTATAACCAATCAGGGTTTTAACCACCAAGTTAACACCAAGAAGTGACTTAAGCCAAGCTTGTTGTTTTGACACCAGAGCCTGAGCGCACAGCTCTCACATTCTCCGTCTTTAGTGGTTTACGATCTGTTTAACAGTCCTGTCTTAGAAGTTATTAGATAGAACTGTTATACAAAGTAGACAGTATATGAAACAGTATTAGCGTTTGGTTGATGCCCAATGTTGCTAGCTGCGCATATATACATTATCATGTTTTGCTTGGTCTCCTCAAAATTTGTTGTACTTTCTCTTTTGAATTAATGTTGAGAGGTCCATCCATCACTGTTTTTTTCCCCCATGGTCGTAGAAGTAGTTTCTGAAATAAATACAGCTTTAATCTGTGTCTGTAGACCTTTTTTTTAAATGGCGGGTATTGGTGTTTCACATCTGTTTGGCCAATCAGCATACACTAACATCACCGGTAGTTCCTAATGTGCTGTGCAGGGTAATTCCGCTTATATTTCTAAGAACTATGAAAAGGTTCTTCAACTGCAGAAGCCCTTTAAAGGTCCCATGGCATGGATTGTTTTATTATTTTATAATGTTTCCTGGGGTGTACTTATATTGTTAATATGGTTTTTACATCAAAAAATGTAATTCTTTAGAAATAAAAGGCATTTTTTCTATACTGATATTAGCCCTCTGTTTGGAATGCTCAGTTTCAAGAGGCGTGTCTGCTGTGAGTCTTCAGTAAAAAAACCCACTGTTGTGATTGGCTGACATCTTTGCATTTGAAATGAGATTAGGGGGCGTGGTTTAGTCAGGGGCGAGCAGGAGCAGCTGCAGCGCTGCCATCAAGAGAGAGAGTCGGAGAGAGACGGAGCTGGGGAAAGATTGCTGAGAAAGTGTTATTGTACCGAGTTTTTGAGAGCACAAGTTTATTTTGTTTGTATCTGAGAGCTCTGAATAAACACGAGTGCACTTTGCAAACGTTATTTCTCTCATAAAATGCTTTCACCACAGCTAACAGCAAGCACATGACATGAATACAGTAAGAGCTTCTGTTATGTATAATTACTAGAGCAGCTAAAAGGTAAATGCTCGGTTACATCTGAAAGTAACCTACCACCTCGCTACACATACCTAGCAGGGAAGTCTTTATTAATCTAATATCAGCCCATGTAAGCATAATTTGTGTGAGAAGAAATTAAAAAAATGTTGCCTTTTTTGACATTTGTGTTCATTTTAGTTCGAAATGGCCATGAATTGTATGTATATGTAAATTTTAAAAGTTTTGTAAAAATGTATGTGGAGGCACATTTTTGGACCTAATTCAAAGGAGCTCAACTCCAAGTGTCTATGACATTCTAGTCTCTAGGTGATTCGAGTCACCTATCAATGTAAAATGGGATTTTTTTTTCACAGATATTTAGTCTGACAGATGACAATCGCTAATCCAGTCTCTTAAAAATCAAATAATTATTTAAGAATATGAAGAATAAGAATAAAGTCACATGATTTGAGGTGCTGCTCAGGAATTTTCAAAGTGTAATGTTCAGTGTGTAGTATTTATAAGGATCTATTGCCAGAAATACAATATAAAACACATAACAGTGGATTATAAAAACCTTACACAATGTACCGTTATGTTTTTTATTAATTACCTTAGAATTAACCATTTCTATTTACATGCACCACGGGTCCCCTTACAGTGAAATTGCCATTTTGCGGCATCATGTTTCTACGGTAGCCCTAAACGGACAAAATCTACTCTCTGCTTTCTACGACGACGACATTTTTGTCCTGCTTCAGCCACCGTCGCTTCTCTATGTTCTATATTCACAACCTCACTAAATGCTGCTAAAATTCACACACTGTAAGTTATTTATAAAAATCATGAAATAGTGATGTGTGCTTTATCAAACAAGCATTATAGACACATATAATCTCTACATTTTCTTTTGATTCTGGTTTACTCTTTCAATCTGTCCATTTAACAGAGGGACAAAGGTTTGAGTTTAGTGTTTGATCTTGGTTGAGGAAGTACACTAGACTGGCCTTCAGCAGTGTGCAATAGTGATGGGCGAGATCTCTTATGCATTATAAAGCAGTCTAGACAGCAAGACGTGCTTCATGGCTTTGCTTTTGTCTTTAAAATTGTTCTTGTGATATTAAGCGAACAGTGATTATACATTAAATTATGGTTTCTTCTTTGTTGTCCAGGCTCTTGAGGGTTCACTTGAATAGAAAAATATTCACAGCTACGTTCGTCTGTCAGCTTATTAACATGCAGTTCACCAACTCCTTCTCTGTCTTTCATAACTGAATGAATTTGAGTGGAAATAATAAGATGGGAATATAAATTATTCAAAAGTAACAAATTTTTTACACAAAACACATTGTAATGTCTAAATCTCTTTTACCAGGCATCCTCAGAGAAACTTGTGTTCTAGCCCATTGTTCATTTAATTGTTTCTGTAAAGAATATAGAGCAATTCAAAGCAAGGCAAAATAGTAAACTGGTAGTTGCCATAAAATATTTCATAAAATGTAGCATTAAATCTATACTGCAGTTATATAATATAACACTTTACAAGCAACCTGCAATTCTCAGCTCATTTTACTTCTGTAACCTGTATGTACAAGTGAAACAGGACAGGAAAGTGGGACTTGATTTTATCTAATAGGATTGATTAGTTCATTAAGTTTAGCCATTAAAGCTCGGCTGTGCAGTTTCGTATAAGCTGGCAACAGCAGACTAGCTTTGAAAGCACAAAATGGGGAAATATTCAGCCCTCCCTCAGCACTCTACTAAAACACATGAACGCACTGTCAAAGCAAAGTCTGCAAAGCATGACAATAGATGCCATTGGAGGCAGAATGCAACGCATTCAAATACCTCAAATAGGTATTTGATGGGACATCAAATTATGTCTCAAAAGTGCAATACATTACAATAATAAATTAAATAACTTATTTATTGTTATTGTTATATTTTGAAATAAAAAGACTAAAATATTTTATTAAAATGTTAAACATGCTCTAATAAACTTTGAAAAATATTTTGAAGTGTATTACAAAGGTTCCAAAGAATGCATGCATCAATCGGGTGTACATACCATTCATACAATTTAATTCAACTGAATCATATGTCATTAATAGCAGTTTACTTTTAAAATTACGTCTATTTTGTTCATATCAGCAGCAAAGAGTAGTGGAATTCGCATCAACCGTATCCTAGACCACCTTTTTAGGGAACGAGTTTGGGAAACAGCATTCACATCATCCAAACGAACTCTGACCTCAAATGCACCATGAGTTCTAGTGTGAAAAAAAAACGAGATAAAATAACCAGCCTAGATTATTTGGATGGCTACTTGATTAACTCGTTTCCTGCCAAACACAGATTATTCCGTTATTTGTGAGAAAACGCTTTCCGGCCAAAAACTGATTTATTTGGGTTTCCTTTTTTCACTGTCAGACGCTAGGGGGCACTATTACGAATCTTCTGAATGAGAACAGAATCTCCTGATCAAAACACACGCGAGTAAAGCCTAGTTCAGACTGCATGATTTTCAAACTTGTCGGGTCACTGCTCTTTTCACATTGCATGACTAACTGGGGTATCATTCAGTCACTGCTGTGTTCACACTGCACGATGGTTTGACGACTGCATGACTGAAAAAGAGGAAGAATCGCCGACAACTCTCTCTCTCTGGTGCGCAAACTACGTTTCCCAACTACACGTGCGATGTGACAAGTAAACAACGCGAGATCACACGTGCGTCGGACCGGAGTTCTTGCGCGAGACTTGGAATTGTTATCAAAAATGATAAACTGCACAAAGTTTGCTTCAAATTGTATGTGCGCTGATTTGTGGAGAAAAATAAATTATGTAATGTGCTGCTGCTGTGGCTGGATGTGCAAATGTTTGGCCTTTGTTTCTGTTTGATAGAATTGTAAATATATCTATTAAAATACTGATACTCTATCTATAACTCCTCCCTGAACCTCCCACTGGCCTGTATGGCACTCTCTCGTCGGCTGCCGGTCATCGCCGATGTAATTTTCAGTCAGAAAGCACTTCACACAGCAGGAGTTTGAATCGTCGACAGCTCCAGATATTTAGAATCTCACCGGCATCGGCGACTCGTCTGCGATTCTCTCTGATCGCATCTTTGATTATTCACACTGCGTGGCATTTGTCGGCGATATCTCAAAACCTGTCAGCGACTCAAAATCGCGGCAAAAATCGGGCAGTGTGAACTAGGCTTTAGACGCAAAACAAAAGATTGCATGTAGTCATATATGCATATGTAAAACAACACGATTGTCAAAATTAAACATCATATAAATCAAAACTATCTAATGTTACTATCTACTCTTTCTTTTCCTATATTGCATGCTCTGATATTCACAAAATAAAATATTCTATGGGCTATTACATTTTTGTTAAAATGGTCCAAAACCCTGGTGGTGGCTGGCAACTTTTTTTTTAACGCTGGAGTTAATGTGACCCATTTATTTCTTAACTTACCTCAGTCTGGATCATATTAATGCGTCGTGAGCAGAGTGTCTTCACACAGTTATAGATGTCCACCACACCCTCACACTCCGCCATATCCAGCATCACGTCCAATACTATGTAACAGCCGGTGCGGCCAGCGCCCATACTGCAGACAAAAAGATGGCTGAAGGAAAAATGTCACTGCACTAATGTAGCTCTGGGTAAATGCTTGTAAATGGGTAGTTTTAAGTAGAGGTACTTCACAAATTGTGTTCAGTCAGTTCCTGATTATACTTACAGGGCTGAATAAAACTGCCACAGCTCTTTCAAGTAGAACATTCAAAGGGTGAATAAACAACTTGCTACTGCCACAGTCAATTAACCCAGCTTCCAAGCTGAATAATCTTGAAGTTTGAACTTAAGTTGACTCTCCAGCCTCATAACTGTGGTGGGTACCATGATACAGTGATATTATCAGTTGGTAAAACAATGTTACTTAACACTGGCAACCCAAAAACAATGCAGGTGAAAATCAGCTGTGGCAGGTAAAACATAATCAACTCTCTAGCCAGTTAGGTGGGGATGATTCATAAATTATGACCTCCCATAAGGAGCCTCAAAAATCCACAAAAAAGTGCACTTTAGGCTAGCAAAAGTTCTGTTCTGAATTGCTTACAAATGACTGGTACTGAATGATTATTTGCATATATAAAACACTGTGGTATTTAAAAAGTAATCCAATTTATTTAAAATAATTCATTGGTACTACTGTCCTGGTAATGTCTAAAACATGATATCACCGTGGTGCTTTGTTCGGTATGAAAATATAATGTGTGCTGGATTGGCCTCCATGGAAATGAGGCATACGGTCTACTAATGAAGTACGAAGTATCCTTAATAAACCAATGCTTTAGTTTAATTAAAAGATAAAGCAATGTTGTTAAAGCACATGCTGTATAGGTGTGTAACAACATTTGCCTTGCACAAAATATGCTCAATTTTCACAATAAATGGGCCTATGATTCTTTGGAGACTCTAACTGCAAACGTGGCCAATAACGCTGCCGCTTGAGTAAAAATGTCACATGTGATGCTTATAAGAACATGTTCAGGGATGATTCATTGAATTGGTTTTCTGTTCAATTTAGTTTTATCTGATATATAAATGTTTTTTTTTTTGTATAAATAATACGACTGTGGGCCCTTGGACTGGTAAACTACAGGTGCAAGCATTTTTCTCTTTATAATGGACAGCAGATGCATGGAAAATATGAAATAACAGCATTTCATCAAAATAAAGAACATGCTTGCATATTTGAGATCTGGAAGAACTGGCTTTGCCTTTAGACGAGAAATGCATTTTTTTCCAAAAGTAAAGTGAAGGCACTAAAACCCATATGCAGTCATGGCCTAAAGGTTTGAAAGTCAGACTGGTAACCCAAAGGTTATGGTCTTGATTATCAATTTCAACAGGAAATTACCCTTAAACAAAGTCCCTAACCCCCAATCACTCCCTAGGCACCACAGCAAAATGCCCTGCTGCTACCGCTGTTAATATAACAATATAATTAATATTACAAATCATTTGCCCTGCTAAATATAATATATAATTATATATTATAAAACCCCACTCCAGGCACCGGGACCGGGTGTCCCGGGAATGTGTCTGGCACCGGGAATGCACTGATGTATAAGCCAATAATCAGTATTGGCCAATAAAAGCTACAATTTTCAACATTTGCCTTCGGCCGTTTAATTTAAAAACAACCGATTATATCCTGTCAACCAAAAGGGTGCAGAAAAACATGTCAGACTACAGGAAGTAATGCTTGATTACCTGCAATGGACGACCACTGGCCCAGCATCAGGGGGCGTGGAGGCTTTGACCCGCCGGAGGAAGGCCAGCAGTCCTGTGGCATGATACGGGACACCATGCTCTGGCCAAGATGTAAAGTGGAATTGGCAGACCTCATGCTTGGCTGGGTAACCCCGCTAATAGTGAACAAACAAAAATGTATATATTAATATAAATGTTTTCATAATTCTATCAGAATACCACATAGCCAAAAGCTCCATTAACAAATGTACATTTCATAAGATAAAATCATAGCCAAACATTGACAAACATCTCAACACGCTTACCCGCTCCATGGCAAAGGTGCGTACAGTGTATTCTGCCAGCGTTTCTGTTTTCAGTAGAGTGATTTTAATGTCTCCATAGAGCTCGCTGTCATCTGGCCAGTATTTACAGCACTTCATCTAAACAAAACAAATTACATTTCTCAAATCATATTTACAATTTGGTTTAATTCTTAAATTTTGATTCGCTGTTAATCACAAATATGTATTTTGCCACACACGAATACATATATAAAGATGATTGATTATAAAGACCATACCATACTTAAAGGCACAATATGTAAGAATTTTGGAAATTACAAAAAACAAAAATGTGTTAACTATAGATTCTGCCAAAATATCATTGTTACTACAACATAAACTACAATAATAATTGTAACTGTAATACTGTAATATTGTAATACTATAATAAATTGTGGTAACTTGGTTGAAGCCAATAATAAAAAATAAAAAAAACTAAATGACTGAAAGTGAACTAAAAAGAGATCATTTACTCTGATGTTACAGTACTAACAACAACTGTAGTAACCATGGTATTCTAGAGGGATTGGGACAAAGGAAAGTGCAATTAACTGAAAGATGGCTGGGGCGGTAAAAATCATTAATCAGATGGAATGTTCTCTGGCTAATGGGGTGTCTTGGTAAGGTTTATCTTCAGTAATGGTCAGCTGTGGACTGCAGTGGTCAGTGTTTAGTAATAGATGGTGTCCATTAGTGGGCGGAGGGGGCGGCCAGGCAGCCGGAGGCAGAGGTAGAGTTATTCTACTCACTCTCCCCACCTCCACCAGTTTGGTGATCATCACGATGCTGTAGCAGTTCTCCTGCCAAACCATGCGCCAAAAGTCATAGATCATGTCCTGCTTGGGCCCTGCGGAGAGAGAGAAGAATAAGGTTTCATGGAGAATTGTGGGAGGTGAATGATTTGAACACAGGATAAAGAGTGGATAGAGGTGGTTTCGTGAAATAGCGGGTCACCACTTCGATGATGATTACATAAGAAAAGAGAAATGGCAGGCTGCTAGGACGGAACAGCTATAAGTTCATACAGAATCGAGAAACTGTTGGAAGTTGAAATCAAACCCTGAGTAGCAAGAAACAAAATTTCACATTTTCTTAAGAAAATGTTTGTGGTTTCAAGATGTGTTAGTTACTAAGGCAAGTGTTTTAAGTATACTAGTATATTTGTATGTGGTTGCTAAGATGTTATGAATGTGCGCGCGTGCGTGTGTGTGTGTGTGTGTGTGTGTGTGTGTGTGGTGCAAAGCCATCATTAAGAAACATTGTCCTGGGCCCATGCGGGGGCCCATGACCCTGTGAAGAAGGCCATGTAATAGCATTCTGGGTGGACTTTAGTGTGTTTCTATGTGGTTGCTAAGCTGTTTGGATCTTTTCTAGCTTGTTTCTTTGCAGCTGCTATGGTTTTTAGAATGTAGCCAGTAAAGACTGTGTATGTGAAGGGGCTATACATTGATCAACGCACATACAAAAAACAAAAACAAAAACAAAAATATCAAAAATGGTTAACGGAAATATAAATGTGCTTGCTTGATGAGCAAGAACCGAGATGCTGCTCTAATTATAGAGATTACTTTTATAATGTGTTGAACATTTCGAAGCACAAAATTGTGTTGATATGACTTTCAAAGGAAGGATAAAATGGTTTATCTTTAAACCATACCTTTAACACTAGGCTCTGTAGTTTAGTATCTAACCCTAAGCATGGACATTAGTAATAGTGATGCAAACACCTCTAATAAAGTATTTACTATTAATATCATCAGGCTAACCTCTTTCTTCTTTTCATCTTTATGCATTTTTCTCTACACATGAAGAAACATACACACATGGCAGCATAAAAGCAGTGCCCCGAACATTAAAGAAAAGCTGCTGAAGGTTTATAACCGCCCTGGCTCTGTCAGTGCTGTGAGCATTCTGCCCTCAGGCTAAAAGTCTGGTATCTTCTCTACCTGTTAAAACAATTACAGCCAACAACAGGTGCCTCACTTCCTGTGCAGCTTTCACAATATCGCCTGCAGCAGAATCCTCTAAAAATCTCAATCGAACATTCTGCTTTACAGACAGGATGAAGCTAACGTTATTCATCATAAATAATAATGTTAAAAGAGGAAAGTTTTGGAGGTTTAAATAGACGATGGGAATACATTTATTCTGCAGCTATGTGTTTGTGGGCATTTGAAATGCCATTTCCCAGCTGACAGCACCAGAAGACATCCATCCTGGGTTAATCAAAGCACCTCTGCTAGGAGAAAACTGCTATTGTGTTTTCAGAGCAGACAACAAATAACATTCACATTCCCTTATGAATTTAAGAGAAAAAAAGCTTAGAAGACCTGAGCAAATGCATATCAGAGCTGTTAGAAACCACCCATAATACCCATACAGAAATGAACCAAACAACAACCATACACATGAGCTGGTTTCCATCCAAACTTGAAGCAAATATTTTCGACAACAAAAAAAACAACATTTATCTGAGATTCCATCAAGTTGTTCAAGCGGACGATGGTGGTATTGGTAACATAGTAACCAATACTAAATAAAACATATACAGCATACATGAAAGAATATTATGTTCTCTTTCAGTCGGTCACGTTCGACGTACGTTGGACTTTGACCAACAAATTGGGATCTGACTTTAGAGACCAATCTACTTGGTGAAATCCAATGAAATTTGGCATGTGATCTACGCATTCCACGCTTCGCCCCGCAGCGCGGGTATAAATAGGAAGTGGAATGGTAGATTAGCGCTTTCTACTTCGGAGCCGAACAGTGTTATTGCGGTGTCTACGAAGAGTGTGGAGAATCGAGTCTCGTAAGAGAAACTGCCAGTGTGGGTGATACAGCGCGTCAAGCGAGTGATCGCTTCACTAAACAAAGTGAAACTAAAAGAGCTTAATGGTTCACTGGCCGTTGTCACAAACATTGAGAGCTCGCACAGGCTTGCACTATACGGACTGTGTGCAGCCGCGGTCATCTCCCTGAGTGCTTCAGCACACTAAAAGAGCAGTTTCCATTCACAAAAGAGCAACACGGTTTGACCCTATGTCTTTTTCAAGATGTCATTCAAACCGTGTATTCCTGGAATGCAATTGTTTCCTGTCCTCGTTGACAGCCACGATCGCTCTCGCATGTAGACATGTGAGATTGCGATCTTGGGTTATTCATGGTCTCTCAGTAGAACGTGGTCACGTCGGCGTGTTGTTCGTCTCACCCTTCTCATAAAGGCTTGAGTGTTCAGCGCGCCGTGTGAGGTCGAGCGGCCGGCTGACAGCGGTGGTTGTCACGGCAACCAGCGCGCATCAGTCAGTGCTCTAGATGCGCGTTTGAGACTATGAAACCTCAAATGGGGTGGATTCCCTTCACCAGACCGCTGGCATCTTCATGTCTGGTCCGCGGTGGGACGCGGAGGTTCTAGATGGACTACCACAAGCAGTCGTAGATACCATCTCTTCAGCTAGAGCCCCCTTTACAAGGCGCCTCTATGCTCTGAAGTGGAACCTGTTCGTTGAGTGGTGCTTTTCCCGTCGGGAAGACCCCCGAAGGTATTTGATTAGCGTTGTGCTTTCCTTCCTGCAAGATGGGCTGGGGCGAAGGCTGTCTCTCTCCGCCCTCAAAGGGTACGTTGCCGCAATAGCGGCGTACCACGACGCAGTTGAAGGTAAGTCCGTAGGAAGGCACGACCTAGTCGTCAGGTTCCTCAGAGGTGCGAGCAGACTAAATCCTCCTCGCCCAAACTCGATACCCTCTAGTGCTCAGGGCACTTCAGAGCCCTCCCTTCAAGCCTTTGGAGTCAAGTGAGCTTAATTTTGTCTATTAAGACAGTGCTCCTGACCACATTGGCTTCTATTAAGAGGGTAGGGGACCTACACGAACATTCGGTCAACAAATCGTGCCTAGAATTCGGGCCCGGTAACTCTCACATTGTCCTGAGACCCCGGCCTGGATACATGCCCAAAGTTCCTACCACTCCCTTCTGGGACCAGGTAGTGATCCAGCCCTAGCTTCGTTGTGTCCGGTCCGCGCTCTTCGCGCTTATGTTGACCGGGCTTGAAGCTTCGGACCTCAGAGCAACTCTTCGTCTGTTACGGAGGCCAGCAGAAGGGAAAGGCTGTCTTCAAGCAGAGGTTAGCCCACTGGATAGTGGATGCTATAGTCTTAGCTTACCAGTCCCAAAACGAGCCTTGCCAGTTCGGGGTAAGAGCACACTCCACAAGGAGTGTTGCTTCTTCCTGGGCGCTGGCTCAAGGCGCCTCACTGACAGACATATGTAGAGCTGCGGGCTGGGCGACACCTAACACGTTCACTAGATTTTATAGCCTCCATGTAGAGCCGGTATCTTCCCGCATCCTCGCCCCCAGTGGCCAGTAGCGCTAAGTGCTTTCATGCTTTGTGTTAAAGGTGGGGTAAGTGATATCTGGTAACCGTTGTTGATATTTCAAATCATCAAAACAAACACAACCCTACCCCCAAAAAGGGTCTCGCTAAGCTACTTTGATAGCTCCGCCCCACACATACGTAAACTCAGGCAACAACTATGGCAGAATCTGTGTGTTACGGATCGAATATTCAAAAAAGAGGAAAAGATCGGAAACAAACATACATTAGGAGTATATCTTACTTGTCGGACACATTTTGTGAGCTGACTCTTGAAATAGTGAGGAGATTTAGATGCTCCATACGGTGTGGAAATGAACAAGTCTTTATCATCGCTGAAGTGGAGGCAATACTATCGCAAATGGACAAATTCGCTAACATCACACAGGCGCTTATTCAAGCAAAAGCCAGCATATAATTACTCGTGTGTTTTGTAATGACGTGCACTGAGCCTCTCTTTTCACCATCGTAGACATGCCCTTTACCTGCTGATTGGCTGTAAGTTTATTATTGGACTCGTTTTTTTCTAAAACGGATTTAAAAATAACACTTACCCCACCTTTAAGTCAGCAAGGAAAATATAAGATATGGTAAGGGGCCTCAAAGTAAGACATAAGAGGTTATTTGTGCGGGTCCATGACACTAAAGGTTATCATGTACCTAATTCTGAGGGTCCAGGGTAGCCACGTATATGCTTAATTCTTTCCCAGCCAAACACAGAATTTTTCGTCATTTGCAAAACATTTCGGGTTTCTATTTTTTCACTGTCAGATGCTATAGGGGGTGCTATTACGCATCTTCTGAATGAGTACTTAAACTCCTGATCAAAACACACGTAAATAAGCAAGCGACTGCATATAAACAGATGCATATCCAAAATAATGTGATAATCAACATTAAACATCATAAATCAAAACTATACAATGTAACTGAATGAAATGTGGATATAATACTAAATACTATATAATGTTACAGGCCTGTGTAAGCAGTGATTTTTTTTTTGTTTAAAAGAAGAGGATCTTTCTTTTGATATATCGCATTATGAGAAAATGAAAAATATTCTATGGGCTATTACATTTTTGAGAAAATGAATCCTGGCGGTGGCTTGCAACTTTTTATTAAACGCTGGCAGGGAAAGAGTTAAGACTTTTGCCACGTAAGGAAAACTACAGAGGGAGCAGTGCTGGCCTTGTCTGTCAGAAAGAGAGCAAGAGGTGACTGAAAAGTTTAGTGTGTGGGAAGCACTCTGCAGACATTAATGATGACTGTATGACTGTCTGACTCTCTATCGCAAAGGAAATAAAACACTTATTACATTTGAAAAGGTTTGTCTCTTATTGAGTGTTAATTACAAATTTGCCACAACAATATGTATAGAAAAAAAGTAGAATTTTTGATGAAGGCACTAGCAGCAAGTGCATTATGATGACATCGACAACATCAGCAGGATTTTGGGAAGGCGTAGTGACCAGACATTTTACTCACAACCTTTGACGAAGTTTCAGGAAAACGGTCTTGGGATACAGGGTGATATGGCTGACATAGCTAATGGAAAGCAACACCCAAATGCTGAGTTTTGCTGTGCCCGTCACAATTTTCCAAAAATCTTAATTTAGATTTGTATAAAAGCTCAATGTGTCTTAAGCGCATATGCACGCAGTGTTGTTACAATGTGGACATGCAGATGACCTTCACAGCTCGACCAGCTAGTAAGATCTCAGGATATAAATACAATTTTAACTTCTGGATAGAGAACAAGCCTATCAAACACCACACATAAGTGTGTGTACACCTGCTCAAAAAAGCACAGCAAAGCTGTGTGTGTGTTTATGTTTGGAGGCAGTCTGTGTTGATCAGTGACCCAAAAGTGTTGACGAACAACATGAGAGAGCGAGAGAGCAGATTAAATGAGATGTGTGTGTAAGTGTGAGCAGTTTGTTTTAACCTGTATACCTTTAAAATTAGTTACACTGCCGGTCAAAAATTTGGAGTGAGAATTTTTTTTTTTTGCATGCACAAAGGCTCCATTAAAAACATCGCATGATCACTCATGAATCATTCTAAAATACTGATGTGGTGCTCAAGAAACGCATCTTATTATTATCAAAGTTGGAAATGTACTGCTTAATATTTTCATGGAAATTGTGATTCAAAAGGACATTTATTTAATACAATTTTTTTGTAACATTTGATATGTCGGTTCTGTCACTTTTGATCAAAGCTTTTTTTTTTTTTTATCAGAACTTTTGAATCCTTGCTGAGTAAATTTAGGATCATTTTTTTTGTCAAAAGCGTTCATGGACAAAAAAATAATAAATGTGAATCTAAAAGATTAAAAAAGATATTACACACAACTGAAACATGAATTTAGAGTTTTCTAAATTGAGCACAAAAAATCCTGTTTTCTGCTCATATTTTTTTTTTTTTTTTTACACTTTTGCATTTTTTTTTTTTTTTTTTACCTTTGCTCTTGTTTCCACAGCCTTTGATTGCTTTTCTAAAAGTGGCATTTTGAGTTTCATGTAAATCAGGGCGGGCTTTAGCATCAACTTTTGTCCACTAGTTCGAGATTGACAGCTCCTCCTCTAGCCAATCAATAGAAGAGGGGAATTGACGTCAATTCAATGTGACTCATTCTGTAGGTGAAGACAGATGACCGTACTTTAGTCTGTAATGAAGGATATCTCATAAATAATTAGCAGCTTATGTTCTAAAATGGTTATGATGCAAGAAATATTGATAGTGGGTGACAGATGATATATCTGTTTAATGGATTATGTCAGTTTTGTGGCATTTGTGCGAGTAAATAATTGACTGCGTTATTATTTGTTGTTGTTGCTAGTAAATCCAGTTAACAATTTAGCTGTGTCCCAAATGAAGCACTATGCACTTTGTACTTAAACACTTTGTACTTAATTGTGTAGTGTTAGAGCTTTATGGTTATTTTGTCTTTCAACGTCAGAATCTGGTAGTACCTCCCCCTCCACTACAGAAATAAAGTTGCGACTGCTGAGGGCAAGAAGTGTTATCATTCCACAATTTGTTTTTTTCTGTTAATTTAGTGCATCATCCGGGTATTTAAAGAGCACTTTTTCTTTTTGGAATTTTTTGGAATTCTTTTTCATGAAATGGTGGTCACCCACGGGTTTCAAGACTTCATTCTGTTCATTTAAATGTAATGGTTTTCAGAACAGAACAAGTATGAAAATGCCTAGGTCTATAAACTATACACTAATTATAGTGACATTCATAGTAAAATGCCTAAACAAAAAATATTAAAAGTTAAATTGAAAGCAGTGTGGCTCTCATTCGGAATATATGTTTCCATTTTCATGATGTAACAGTTGCTAAACTATTATTTATTAGGTAAAGACAGTGTTTGTACTTTAACTCTTAACTTGTCTTAGCTCTTTCCCCGCTAAACACAGAATTTTCCGGGTTTCCATGTTTTCATTGTCAGGCACTAGGAAGCGCTATTATAATGATTACAGATCCTCCTGATAAAAACACACGTGAGGAAGACACAGTAAAACAAGTGATCGCAAGTAAACAAATGCTTATGCAAAATGTGATCTTCAACATTTAACATCATATAAATCAAAACTATCTAATGTTACTGAATGAAATGTGGACCCAGGACAAGCTACAGGACTGTGCAAGCATTAGGGGAATGATGGACTCGATCTACTTCATCTTGTGTTTGACCAATCAGATCAGATTTCTCTGAATCTGATCTATTTCTATTCTGATCTATTTTATTCTTTCACAAAAAAAAAAAAAAATTCTCAGCTTTCTGTTCAAATTTTTTTTTATTTATTTTTTTAACAAATCTTAGCCATTTTCAAGTGTAAATGAAAAAGGAATGAATGAAGCTAGATTTTTTTTTTAAAGAAGAGCATTAGTTCTTTCTTTTGATATATTGCATGCTCAGATATATACAATATATATATATATATATATATATATATATATATATATATATATATATATATATATATATATATATATATATATATATATATATATATATATATATATATATATATATATATATATATATATATATATATAATATATTCTATGGGCTGTAACATTTTTGTGAAAATGGTTAAAAACCCTGGCGGGGCAAAAAAATGCTGGCAGGGAAAGAGTTAATACCCATGTAAAACAGCATCTTTCACATGGGCAAAAATATGTTTGGCCACACAAACGCTGCCCGCTACATCACATATTGGTGTTCTTTAGAACTGGATGATGTTGTCCACAATTTTTCTTATTTTGTTTATCCTAATCTTTTTATTTATTTATTTTTTATTTTATTTAGTACTGCTCTTCAGAAGCAACAGAAGAAACGTACGTGTTTTCCAGAAGACAAATTAAGTACAATTTACCTTGATCTTCAAATTCTACAAGTTTTAAATCCCCCGGCACTTAATGCATCAAGTTTCCTTCTGGAGCATCAGTGAATGTTTGAACCTTTTTCAATAGTTGTGTGAAAAAATGGATCTCAAAATCATAGTCACTGCTGGAAAGGGTTCAAATAAGCACACGATGCTGGAAAAAAGGACTCAAAAAACATCCGTGGATAATGACACAGTATTACGAATCAAGGGTTCATAAACTTTTAAATGGGGTCATTTGTATATATTGTTGGACTATATGTAAAACATCTTATTCAGGGGAGTAATAAATAAAATAAAAAAAACACATTTTGTATAATCCCTCTTATTTTTGGTAAATTTATTCACAATTATTCACACAAACTTTCATGTACAACTGCGCACACACACACACACACACACACACACACACACACACACAAATCTCAAGAACAATAGAAATATGATTCTTACTAATGTATTTTTTATATATTTTTTTTAAAGATTGGGGATCAAAAGAGTTGGAACTTTCATCAGAAATGAAAGTGTGATGATTCAGATTCAATTCTATACTCTTATCAAAAAAAGAAACAACCTAATCAGTCACCCTCTTAAAAGAAGAGGCCGATATAAAGAACATTTAATGAGACGGAAGAGCTGTTGTGTTTGTATGCCAAGAAAGAAATTAAAATCAAACAGCAAAAACAATATCTGCATATGAATCATTCAATCCTTTGTAGAATAATTGGGGCACACAAACACATACTCAGACTACACAATGCATATACACAAGTGATTTTAGACTAGCAAGAATATCAAATACTCACCTTGTGTTGCAATGAAATGATTTGAGCGCTGGTACCCCTGAGAGAGAGAGAGAGAGAGAGAGAGAGAGAGAGAGAGAGAGAGAGAGAGAGAGAGAGAGAGAGAGAGAGAGAGAGAGAGAGAGAGAGAGAGAGAGAGAGAGAGAGAGAGAGAGAGAGAGAGAGAGAGAGAGAGAGAGAGAGAGAGAGAGAGAGATGCATTATTATCAATCAGTGTCACAAAATGAATGTGTTATATTCTGACTTATGATCCCATTTAAGGGCGGAGTGAATAACTTCTGTGTCACTTGCATCACCAAACAAAATGGCAAAAAACAGTAACTGGTTTCCCAAACACTCCCCCTGTCTTCCACAGGTCAGACAAACAGATAAAGCTTTCCCAAACTCACGCCATTGTTGTCTCCGAACTCACGCCATTGTTGCAGTTGACTCTGCACATTAAGCTGAGATAGGAAAAAGAAATGATTAAGCTATCCCGCTAAACGCTTTCCATACCATTAGGAGCAAGCTACTCTACAGTTATTGAATATGTTAAATGTCATGTTTCTGCAATAAAATGAAACGAAGAAAAAAAATAAAATAATAATAATCAGTGTAGAGATGGATGAGAATATTTTCCAACCTCAAGGCCAAAATGTAATCTCTGATAGAAACACAAAGGCCCGGTTTCACAAACAGGGTTTAGATTAAGCCAGGATTAGGCCTTAGTTCAATTTTTCAACACATGCACCTTGAGAAAAAACAATGGCACTGACTTAAGATATGTTGCTTTCAAATATAGCAGCACTAACATATTAGTCTAGGACTAGGCTTAATCCTTGTCTGTGAAACTGGTGGTGGGGGGGGGGGGCACATAAAGCATGATGTTTTTAAGTGAGGCTGAGAATGTGACAGCAGAACATGCATCTCTGTGTATCAAAAAAAAAAAAAAAACTTGATAAAACAAGTAAATATGAACGTATAGTATCTATAGAGTCTATATTCACATAGAATTAGAGTTATCTGGGGACCTTGTGTGATCTAGAAATGACCTCCCACACATACCTGAATTTCGTGTGGCGCAGTCGCACAGGATAAGCGAAGCCTGCGATTTTACTTGAATTTACTGACTTGAAAATGTGTTGTTATAGTTGTATGATATATCATGTTTCATTTATCATGAGAGTGTAAAGGTGAGCCTCCACTGGCGCAGACCGAGGAGAGGGGAGCGACCGTATTCAGTTCATTTCTATGGAAGCTTATTTTAACTTCAAAAGTAATTAATTGAGAACACTTGCTCGGCTTTGCATCATTATGAATGCCTCTGCGGCCGTGCACATTTTACTTTCTTTTTAGATATTTAAAACCCCCGGCCGGTGATAACGGTATAACTGGTGTTGTCCCAAATTGTATTGTACATAGCAATATGATGCAGTACACAAAATACTATCAAAACACTCCATCACAAGCTCTATTCTTTGTGAAAGATGGATTAAAAAGGCTAGCAGGAAACAAAAACCTTGAAACATGATATACGAACCTGTCAGATCCTGGCCAAGTCACAGAGATGCTGATTCACACAGGACTAATATTATGGACCTCGGTGGTCGAGTATGGAAATCATTTGCAGGGGAATTTTTACTGTACAAATAGAGACATGGCTGATTTGCTGGGGATTAAGATCACAGACAACCTCCACAATTATTACAAATGAATAGAGGTCACCAGGTAATATCAATCCTGTGTGAATAGGGTTTATGTGATAATAAACTGATATTGAGCTTTAAGAATTTAATTTATTTATGTACAGAAAATCTCAGAAACGTATCTGAACACTGCATTCTAACAATATGTCAAAAAAACATTTCATTTTCCTCTGAATAGCAATTCAATGTTCGAATAATCTGGTGCCTATTTTTTTCTTTTCTTATGGGAGCCAAAAAAAAAAAAAAGAAAAGAAAAGAAAAGGCAACCCTGCAGAAAAATGTTATCAGCATTTTGTCTTGCATACCAACTTGTCAAAAATGCCTAGAGATTTTCAAATCAGTCACTTATATGGTCCCATGACAGTTAGATTATGCCACTGAAGCTAGTTGGCTGTTTTTGGAAAATAACTCTTTCCCTGCAAGTTTTTTTTTTTAAATTATTATTATTATTATTATTTGCCAGAATAACACTGATTATCTCTTCATCACGGCACCTGTGGGTGGGATATATTAGGCAGCAAGTGAGCATTTTGAACATTTTGAAAAATGTTAAAAGCAGGAAAAATGTGCTGGCATAGGTATTTTAGCGAGTTTGACAAAGGTCACATTGTGCTGGCTAGATGACCGAATCAGAGCATCTCCAAAACTGCAGCTTTTGTGGGGTGTTCCCGGTCTACAGTGGTCAGTATCTATCAAAAGTGGTCCAAGGAAGGACAGTGGTGAACCGGCGACAGGGTCGTGAGCCAAGGCTCATTGATGCACATGGGGAGTAAAGTGGGCAAAACGTTGTCTTATACATTCCGGATATTTCCGTCAATGATGAGGAAAGAGTTCATATTAATTTATTCACTTACTATTTAATATATTCATCTTCTTTTCATAAAACCTGTTCAGAAAGGTTTATAGGTCATTTTAGTGCTTGCAATGTTTTGCTGTTGTCAGAAATCAATAGATCATTTTGTTGTTGTTACGGCCTCTGCCTTGTTTGCATTGTCCTCGCTCATGACGTCATGACCCTGCAATTTTTTCACTCTTGTTTGAGTCTGATTGTAGGTCCTCCTTGCTTACCTGCAGGTCGTTGCTGATTAACTATTAAGGATGCTGGAGCATGGCAGGAGAGAGGAGATTCACCAGCAAAAAAGACTTTTTGTTTTGTATTACTTTTGTATAATAATTTTCCCTTATCTATAGGTTCCTTTAGTTTTTTCTTTATATTTGTGGTTTCAATACGTTGTTTATATTAATTATATATTTTTATTTTGATAACTGTTTTGCGATACATGTTTCCTTTTGTGTTATAGTTAGTTTTGTGATTTAAATAAATGTTTACACTTCGTAATTTGGTTTCACGTGTCCTTGTTATGTTATGTTCCCCTTTCTGTTAAAGTTAAAGTGGGGTTCGTAACAGTGTGTATCTTGAAAAATGTTTGTGCTCTTGAAAAATTCATCTGCTCACTTGCCCACACTGCACCTCAGCCCCTGTGTGTGTGTGAATGTGTGAGGTTGGTCTTTGCCTTTGGGGTTGGAAAGCTTTGCCCTTAGTCTTAAAGGTTATGCCCAGAGTGATTGTGTGAGCCTCAACACTATGGACCATGTAATTAAATAAATTGGTAGAGCTTTTGCAACAGATGGCTTTAGCTACTGCTTCAGGATATTTACACATGATATTAACAAGCAAATAATGAGGAATGTGAAAATACAAAGCTGGATGTGTCCCATCAAATCAATACAATAAATCATTTGTTATTAACTGGTGTTTGTGAAGCACAACAGCAAACGTTTAGTGGTGTATGTTTGCCGAGCAATATCACAACTTGCTCTATTAATAATGAAATTGGATGTGTTTTAGTCAAAAAGTTGTTTGTGTACTACTTTGCAATGGCTTCAAACATTGTTCATCCAATCAAAGTTGGAACATGTTTTAGTATTACTGATTTTAAGTTTTTAGTTTGTTTATTTGTTTTGTTTTTAACTCAGGTGTAATATAATATGAATATGTTTTCACACTGAAGCCATGCTTACAATTAATTATCATTACTGAATAATCTAATTTTTCCGTTTGTAGTTTCAAATACAATGAGACAATAATAAAGAGACTTTCATTTGTAAATTATTACTTTACATACAATTACCACACAATCTAAATTTGTCATTATTTTTTAAAATTATTTTTATGAAATCCATCTAAAATATATTTATCATGATCTGATACTTGTGCTAGAATATAAAATTATTAATTGATGTGACAAAGTGATTCATTTTGGCCATGAGACCATCATGAGAACATCATGTCTCTCCTGAACAGCTCTCTTTTGGATATTTCTATCACCTGAAGGGGACCAACTCTTAAACCCCCAACCAGAGATATGGAAACCGTTGATTTGCCCCCTGAGGGGAACCAACTCTTAAAACTATGTTCTCTAAACCGAGGTTGTTGAGACCATTCTGAACTCCAGTGCTCTTCACTTTATGGTACAAGCAGTGCTGGACTGACCCAGTTAACTACCCAGTTGGTTCAGGTTTCCTGCATGGTGCTATGAGGCTGAGGCCTGCAAGTTATTCAATAATTCTGGCCTGGGATTTTGCCACTGTTTTGGAGGATTTTTCTATGCCACCCTATGAGTCAGCTTCAAGTACATTCGGACTCTTAAGATGGTGTTCTTACGTCACTAAAAAGGTTAGTAGATCTGCAGGTCCTTTCTGTTGCCTCCTCCTTCCAAGAGTGCATGGTGAAAGCTTTTCCTCATCCTAGTCCAAGTTATGTACCTAAGTGCCTACTCAGGTAGCATGCTATATTGTTCTGCAGGCCTTTTGCCTTTCTCCTTTTTTACTTTTGATTTGTTACATTCACCGTTCTTCTCTTTTTGATGTGAATCTAATCAGTCTTAGCCTGACAAGCCAGACCCACATCAAGATGTTTGGTCTGGAAACTTACCATTGACAGAGTTCAATATCCGAGGGGCGGGATAAACGGTTGTCTTTCAAACTCCCCCTGCACTCGATAGGATAGTGCTACAACGAACCAGAGCAACGAAGCTTAAAACGGAGCTTGTTGATAGATTAAACATTTGCCGTATCTGGTCGGCAAAACTCAGAACACATCTTCCCTTTTTAAGAATGACTTCAGTGCCGTTCTTCGTTCTTTTCTCAGAGAAAAGCTTAACTCCAAGTCTTCCAGAGTACTGCGGTCAAAGCTGATTCGAAAGACCGCTGTTCGCCAGTTTCTGTGTTTACTAGAAGCACGCAAATGCAACTCGGCCGTCGTCATTATGTCCCTGCACACCAATTCAATACATGATGTGATTGGCCCAGCAAAAGTTGGCGATTACAGCTCAGAAGGGTATTGAGAGTTGCTAGACGACACTCGCGGGCAGATTAGATTTGCTGCTGCTAGGGTGCGTCTAGTTCCCTTTATCGAGGGAACTTCACACTGCGTCGGAACGACGAAATGGGGATGCTCCCTAAGCATCAGCGGCTCTGAAGTCTGAATAGAAACTAGACCAATCCGATTGGCGTGCGTGATGACGTCATTGTGACGGCGTACCCGGAAGTATAAAAGGGGAGCCGGCGCATAATGGCGGCAGTCTTTGCTCTTCAGCAGGCGCTCTGTGTTACATTGTCTGTCTATTTACTGTTGTTTGTCCAGTTGCGATTGAAAGAGTGTGTTTGACTAGTTTAATAAAAGTGAGAATGGAGAGAGAATTCAAGCAGTGTGTGCATCCTTGCCCTCGTTACATCTCGGGCTCGGATACACACATGCTTTGTGTGCAGTGTCTGGGTGTTCAGCACGCTCGGGCGGCTCTCGAGGGAGCCGCCTGTGAATACTGTGAGCGGCTGACACTCAGACTGCTCCGCTCTCGGCTGGCCGTGTTCGATGAGACCGGCCAGCCTCGTGAGCCCCGTGGTTCTGGACCCGCGGTCGCTGAGGCGGCTCGGCGTCGCAGATCATGGGGCTCACAGCGGGACTTGTCAGAGGGTTTCGGGACTGCCGCGGCACTTTCCCAATCCTCCTCTGACAGTTCCGACGATCTTCCTCCCCGTGTGGAAGCCCGCTTGGCGGCATCTTCCCCCGGGTTGGAGGGTCTGATGCTTGAGCTATCTGATTCTGAGGAATTAGATGTGCTCAGCATCGAGGCGGGTGACGTTAAAACACCATACACACTGCTTCATTCATAATAAGGAGTAACCCCGTGTTCTCCGTTCCCGTGCGGAAGCCCGCGATGCGGCTCTTCCCCGGGAGGGAGAACCAGATGCTTGAGCAAACTGATTCCGAGGAATTAGATGTGCTCAGCGTCGACTGAGTGAAGCAAACGAGAGCTCGCCACCTTATAATACAGGCTCGATCTTGCGTTGCCGAGGCAGCGCGTGCATTAAGGGTCTGCAACAGAAAGTGAACACACGCTATATGTGTACATGTGATACTGTTTAGCGAGGCTTGCAGTCAGCTCCTGAGGGTGCTGGCTGGTCATTGAGAAATGCTCGTAGCGTACAGAAACGTGCGTTTCGAGTGTTTCAGCCACGCGCCTGTGGTCTTTCATCTCGAGGGATGAAAGCCAAATATGTTGGGAAGATTTTTGAATCTCGCGTTGCTGAGGCAGCGGGTAGATGACGAGTAGTTGAATACATATTTAAACAGTATGGTCTGGTGATTAGGGCTGCATTTAATTCTGAGAAAGAATTTAAATTAAACATTATCTGACTTTGAGGAGTTAGATATGTCTATTCAGCCTATCATTCAGCATGTTCACGTGATGGGTGATTATGGTGGCATTTATTTCTGAGGAAATAAATGGGATTTATCTAACTTTGAGGAGTTGGATTATCAGCCTATCATCCCAGGTGTGTTCACTATTTGGGTGTTTTGATGGCATTTAATTCTGTGCAATTAAATGAGATTTATCTGACTTTGAGGGGTTAGGTATTTCAACCTATCATCCAAATTGTGTTCGCTGGTATATTTATTGCTCCCGGGGAGCGATCGAGGTCGCCTCCTCTGTGGAGTCTTCTGGAAGTCGATGCTGCGATCCGCCGTCTACGACGCTCGGGCCACATTGGCTTCCAGCGAACGCATGCTGCTCTAGCCGCCTCTTGAAAGACTGCAGCTGGGCAGCAAACGCGTTCGCACACCGAAAATCCTCCCCGACTAAGCCCTGCCGGGTGGCCGCTTCAGGGGGTCGGGCAGGAGGCTCGGTGGGTACCAGAGACCAGCCTTGAGAGGCTGGTTCCCCTAGTAGGATATATCAGCGCATAGTCATTATGCTCCTAATATATCTGCTTGGGCCCTATGTACCATGGGCAAAGGGCGCAGACTGCAGTTCAGTGTTCCAATACCGAAGTCATCGGTGTGGTCTGAATGGTGGTATGCCCAGCCCAGTGGCCTGCTGGCCAGCCCCCTCTCCAGAGGAGCGATCGAGGGCGCCTCCTCTGTGGAGTGTTCTGGAAGTCGATGCTGCGATCCGCCGTCTATGACGCTCGGGCCACATTGACTTCCTGCGAACGCATGCTACTCTAGCCGCCTCTAGGGAGACTTCGGCTGGGCAGCGAACGCGTTCGCACACCGAAAATCCTCCCCGACTAAGCCCTGCCGGGTGGCCGCTTCAGGGGGTCGGGCAGGAGGTTCGGTGGGTACCAGGGACCAGCCTAGAGAGGCTGGTTCCCCTAGTAGAATATCTCGGCGCATGGTTATGCTCCCGAATATATCTGCTGGGGGCCTGTGTACCTTGGGCAAAGGGTAGAGACTGCAGTTCAGCGTTCCACCACCGGGGTTCATCGGTGTGGCCTGAATAGTGGTGTGCCCAGCCCAGTGGCAGGTTAGGGAACAGGAGGTGTGCTCCCTGATGGTAAAGGAGGCTATATAGTGTATCCCTCCGCCAGACAGGGAGTCCTGCTTTACGGTCACTACTTCATGGTTCCCAAAGAGGATGGAAGGGTGCGTCGGAGGTACTTGAACCGTTCTCTGAGGAGATTCAGGTTCAAGATGCTCACTATCCCATCGTGAGTCAGATCCAGTTCGAGGAACTGGTTCGTCACGATGTATCTAAAGACGCATATTTCATATCTCCATCCTTCCTGCCCACAGGAGGCCTGAGGTTCGCTTTCGGGGGCGAGGCGTACCAATATCGGGTTCTTCCCTTCGGCCTCACTGTTAAGCACTTTCAGAGAGTGCTGGGGCACATGGCAGCAGCGTCCAACGTGATACCGTTCGGCCTGCTACACATGAGACCCCTCCAGTGGTGGCTGAAAACCAAGGGGAATTCCCCCAGAGGGAATTCGTTCCGTATGATCAGGGTAACGCGCAGATGCCTTCGTTCCCCAGTCATATGGAGGAAACCTTGGTTTCTGCCCAGGGGCCAGTGTTTGGAGCGTCCTGTTGCCGGGAATCCGTTTCAACAGACGCCTCCCTCACTGGTTGAGGCGCGGTCATGGACGGCCGCTTGCGAGGGGCCCGTGGGAGGGCCGTCATTCCTCCTGGCACATAAACTGCCTGGAGATGATGGCTGTCTACAAAGCTCTAGGAGCTTTTTCCCGGACCTCCGCGGCCAACATGTCCTGGTACGGACAGACAATACGGCTGTCGTAGCGTACCTCAATCACCAGGGAGAGTTGAGATCGCGCCCTCTGTGCAGATTGGCGCATCTAATTCTCCTGTGGTCCCAAGGGAAACTGTTGTCCATTAGGGCAATGTATGTCCCGGGGTCCAAAATCAGGGAGCAGACATCCTGTCAAGGCAGGGGCTGAGGCCCGGGGAGTGGCGGCTCCACCCCGAGGTGGTGGAGGCCATGTGCGAGAGGTTCGGCCCAGTGGAAGTGGACCTGTTTGCGTCTCGAGAGACGTCCCACTGTCCACTGTGGTTTTCCCTCACGCATCCAGCCCCGCTGGGGTTGGATGCCATGGTGCAGACGTGGCCGAGGCTGCGTCTGTACGCATTTCCCCCGATCGCTCTGCTCCCGGGAGTCCTGGAGAGGGTTCGTCAACAGGGGGTCAGCCTACTTCTAGTGGCGCCCCGTTGGCCGACCCGAGTTTAGTTCTCAGATATCATAGCTCTGCTGGCAGGTCAACCATGGTAGATTCCTCTGAGGAGGGATCTCCTGTCTCAGGCGGCGGGCACGATATTTCACCCCCGACCGGAGATTTGGAACCTTTGGGTCTGGCCCCTGATGGGGCCAGGTACCTAGAGGCTGGCCTGTCGGCAGGGGTGGTAGAGACCTTACTCAGCTCCAGGGCTCCATCTACCAGGAGACTGTACAGCCTCAAGTGGAATGTCTTTTCCACTTGGTGCGGGGAACATGAGGTGGACCCAGTTAACTGCCCGGTGGCTTCAGTGCTGGAGTTCCTCCAAGATCGTTTCTCTGCGGGTCTGACCCCGTCCACACTCAAGGTGTACGTGGCTGCCATTGCGGCTTTCCACACACCTCTGGGTGATGGGCCTTTGGGTAGGCACCAGCTGGTTGTACAGTTCCTCCGTGGGGCTCGGAGGATGAGGCCTGTGGCTCAGTCCAGAGTTCCTACATGGGACTTGGCAGTGGTTCTCGGAGGTTTGGCTGAGGCCCCCTTCGAGCCATTGGAGCTGGCGGAACCAAAACACCTGACCTTTAAAGTAGCTTTTCTCCTCGCTATTACCTCTCTTAGGAGAGTGGGAGATCTCCAGGCCTTGGCGGTAACGCCAACTTGCCTGGAGTTTGCCCCGGGTGGAGTAAAGGCTATTTTACATCCTAGGCCGGGTTACGTACCTAAGGTCCCATCAAGGGTGGTCAGGTCACTGGTTCTACAGGCATTTCATCCTCCGCCTCATGTGACGGCGGAAGAAGGGAGACTTCACCTACTCTGCCCGGTTCGGGCACTTAGAGTTTATTTGGAGAAGTCTGCACAATGGAGGAGATCTCAGCAGCTGTTAGTGTGCTTCGGTTCACCTAAGAAAGGGTTGCCTGCTTCTACTCAGACAATCAGTAATTGGATTGTCCAGGCAATAACCATGGCCTATCGGGTGCGCAGTTTGCCTTCACCCTTGGCCGTGAGGGCTCATTCCACCAGAGGCATGGCCTCTTCAGTGGCCCTCCTTTCTGGGGTCCCCTTGCAGGATATCTGTGAGGCGGCTGGGTGGGCCACCCCGCACACTTTTATCAGATTTTACAGCCTAGATCTCCCTGCGACGTGGCGCTAGGGTGCTCCAGTCCTAGTTGTGCCCGGTCTCCGGCTTCACACTAGGGCAGGCGCTACCCTCGGTGTGGCCTAGTGGGTACTCATCCCCATTTCGTCGTTCCGACGCAGTGTGAAGTTCCCTCGATAAAGGGAACGGCTCGGGTTATGTATATAACCCTTGTTCCCTGAGAGGGAACGAGCACTGCGTCGCGCCGCCACACCTCGGCACGCCTGGAGCGCATGCTTCAGAGCAAAAAACTGCCGCCATTATGCGCCGGCTCCCCTTTTATACTTCCGGGTACACCGTCACAATGACGTCATCACGCACGCCAATCGGATTGGTCTAGTTTCTATTCAGACTTCAGAGCCGCTGATGCTTAGGGAGCATCCCCATTTCGTCGTTCCGACGCAGTGCTCGTTCCCTCTCAGGGAACAAGGGTTATATACATAACCCAAGCCGATTTCTAGGCTAAATCAATCTAATACTTTGGTTCAACCACATGGAGTGGCATTTAAGCAAATAATAAGCAAGTGGATCAAAGAGGCTGTTTCTGTGACTCATGGTCTTTCTTCAGCCTCTGGTCATTAGAGCCCACTCTACAAGGATTATGGCTGCCTCTAAGGCATTGTTCCCTTCAGGAGGTTTGTGATGCAGAAGGCTGGGCCTCACTACAGATTTTATAGCCTGGATATAGATCCTGAAGTCCACTTCAGGATATAAGGAGCTTGTGACCAAAGTTTGTGCTCATTATGATTCACACATAGTCAAGCATCCGTTCAGCATGGCGTAGTAGGTATAAACGTTCACATAGCATTAATATTCTGATGCAGCATTTACTTCCCTTAAAATGGAACGTCGTGGTTACACATGTAACCCTAGTTCCCAAAGAGATGAACAATATGCTGTGTTGTTTTGCTATACTTTTTGCTTCAGACACGGAAACTTAGAAATGATACCCATGGTGTCAACATTCTGATACAGTGTTTCATTCCCATTCTCTGGGAACCGGGTTATAGTCGTAACGTTGTAAGAAGTTTTACAATGGACACGTATTTGATAGAAACCAAAAAGCTTGCACATTAGTGTTTACACTTTAACTGAACACTTAAAATGCTCTGACACTACAACATACTAAAGAGACCAATGGTCAGATTGAAACAATCATTTGGTTCAATGCAGAACATTTGACAGATTAAGTTCAACCCCAAGAAAGAAAGAAAATGAATGGCAGTAAAAGGTGTAGAAAATATCAAGGATAAAAGAAAAGGAAAAAAAATAAAAAAAAACAGAGAAAACGCTAAACTCTTAAAAAATAAAAACATATATATAAAGAAAACATTTAGAGAAATGTCAGACCTACTAGCTGTATTACATTTACAGCCTTTAGATAAAGCCAGAATGCTGAATATTAAAAATTAAATTAAAATTAAAAAAATAAACAAACAAACAAACAAATAAACAAATAAATAAATAAATAATCATCATCATATTTTATTTGTTTATTTGTTTATTTGTTTATTTATTTATATTATATAATTTTTTATTTAATTGATTTCCCTTTACTTTTTGTTTGCCCAGACAAACAAATAAAAATCATATAAAGAAACTGAATCTCAGGATAACAAAGCAAGTTTCTAATCAGTTATCTGTCCTGAAACAAAATGTTTGTATGTATGTATGTATGTATGTATGTATGTATGTATGTATGTATGTATGTATGTATGTATGTATGTATGTATGTATGTATGTATGTATGTATGTATGTATTTTAATTAAACCACACTGTTCTTAGATTTTAATCCCTAGTTTTTCCTTTATGAGGCTTCATTAGGGGTAATTGTAAAAAAAATCCATCTTAATGACATAACAAATACAGTGTATAATCACATACAATCTGAAATGTATAAATACATTGTTTTATCTGCTACAGATGAGATGTTTATGTCTTCAAAATATACAGTATGAAAACACAATACAATATTAATGCATATTATGCATTATTATGTTTTCATAATGCATATTATGAAAACACATTTTAGTTGTATTTTCTTTTTAAAATTTCCTCTTTAACAACATTTTTAAGGCTTGCCAATTCGTCATGGCTTTTAATATTTTTTTATTTTTATTTTTTTCAATGCACTTTATATGTACATTCTTGTAAAGTACTTTGATATCTAACTTAAAGATGCTATATAAAATACCGTTTATTAGTATTAGTCCAAGACAAGGTTTATTCTAGATATCTGAATCCATGAGAGTGATTTTAAAGACCCCATGAAATATAAAGTGTTTTATTTTAAATTGTTGTTAGGTTTGGGATCATATGTATATGTAATGAAAAGTAATGGCTATTGAT
Organism: Pseudorasbora parva; assembly: GCF_024679245.1. Classification (NCBI taxonomy): domain Eukaryota; kingdom Metazoa; phylum Chordata; class Actinopteri; order Cypriniformes; family Gobionidae; genus Pseudorasbora; species Pseudorasbora parva. Next base: position 23,247,943 of record NC_090190.1, on the reverse strand, counting down.
ATGTCCTGCTGCAACTTTTTGTTTCAATCAGAAATGTCAATACAGAAACAAACAAAAAAAACTATTTGTCAAACCATTTCAAGGGGTGTTTAAAGTGTAAGCTTGTAAAGCAGTGCATTACAAGGGGTGATGCAATGGGATCAAATAAAGCTACAATAAACTCAAGTAATAGACAGAAAAGGGCTTGGAAAGAAAACGTCTGAGCACAGAGCAATGATAGTCAAATAAATGAGTCATGGACAGATGATAGGAAGACAGGAAAAAGACAAGTACTTACTTCCCTGTTTATCCGAATCTAAGAGATCCCAGACACAGAGAAAGAGAGATGGGTGAAAGAAGAGAGAAAGAGAAACAGGCTAATTAAGATGATTAGAGAAAAGAGGAAAGAATAAAGACTCCATATACTGACCACCTGCAGTGAGGAAATCACTTGAAGCTAACCGCAAATTACAGTTCAGATAAATAGCCAAGTATTGTCCCAGAAAAAAAAACTCTTTAAGTAGACTCTTGTTCATCTCTTTAATGTTTATAAATGAAGCTGTTTTAGCCACACAGGTGTAAAAAGTTATTTTGTCATTTACTACATCATATATGTTCACACTGCCAGTCCAAATCTGATTATTTGTGTATGCGTTTGGAATCTGATCTAAAATGATTGACACACTGTTCATCGCAACAGTTCAGATCCGATGTGTGTCCATGCAGCTCTTTTTCGTTTTCTGGAATATCTGAATGGGTTTCTATGGCAACAGTGTTGCGTTGATAGGCATAAACCAAAAACAGCACCAACAACCGCAACATAGAGGGATTTGCAAATCAGACTTTTTCTAATTTACAACATGACATTGTGCAGCCGCCGTGCGCTAGACTACTGCGTCTTCTGAGGCAGCGGCAGAACCCTAGCAGGCTGGTACGTATTACATGACGTGAGAAAAATCACGCTCAGAATTTGATCAGAGCTGACAGACGGAAACAGATTTCCAGAAATTCTAAATTTGAATAGGATTTCAAACCACAAATGAATGTAGCTTAAAATGGATTTGTAAAAATCAAGTGTATAGTGTCAGAACTGGCAGACAGTTAGTCAAGCTCACATCAGCTGATCACATCTACCTATAGGAATTTGTGTATACATACATAGGGCATATATATATATATATATATATATATATATATATATATATATATATATATATATATATATATATATATATATATATATATATATATATGCCCTATGTTTACCCTAAGGGGGGTTATAACTGCTCTCCCTGCTCTTATCCATGGTAGGCTACATTGATGCGCAGGGAATTCTTGCCCAGAACAGAACCATATCGCCAATCCGAGCTATATGTTAATAGTCAATCAATCATCTTTGACGATAGTGGTCCTGACAGAATTTCATGTGATTTTTTGCAGTTTGCACTTGCTAAATCTGATCATATTTCAATCTGGACTGACAGCTTGAACGTAGCCTTTGAAATATACAATTTTAAATCAGGGACTCACCGCCCAAAACTATTATCCATGCTTCTAAACTTTTAGAAGCATAGGAGTGTAAATATTTCATGAGTTAAGGTGGCTTTCATAAAAATATTCCACATTTAAGACATCTGCTATGCAGTGTCACATCATTCTATATATATATATAAATAAAGGATGACACATATATGACATTAGAGATAATTAGGGCTGTGCGATATTGAAGAAAAATGCCAAATGCGATTTCTTCTTAAATAATGCGATAAGACGCAGAAGAAGACACAACGGAAGAGTGTGTGTGTGTGTGTGTGTGTGTGTGTGTGTGTGTGTGTGTGTGTGTCAGACAGCAGACAGCGCAATACTGCAAGTTGTTTTAATAACTCTTTTTAACATCAAGCAAGTACAATGAGTAACAGTCATGTGCCCTGTCTATTCTCTGCTCTGTGTCGACCTAAAACGTACTCTTTTCACAATGTTGAAGTAACCTATGAAAATCAATCAGATATTGCATGCCATTGCGATATGCATATTGCGATATGTACATTTGCAATATTTTGATAATTTTCATATATTGCATAGCCCTAGAGAAAATCAATTTAAAAAAAGTCTTGTCTTCTATATGTCAATCCACTATTTTTGGTGGTAATAGAGAAGATTTTACTTTTTGATTATTGAGTGTAAATCACTATTGAGGAGTAGAGAAAATCAAAATATCGTGGTCTTATAAAAGTGGAGTCACAAGGCTGTAGTATACGACTCTCTATAATCAGGCCGATCTCCCAAAACCTGACTCAAGTACAAGAAGTCAACCAGAAAGAGAAATTCAGGTCTGTTCATTTTGCAAGTCCTGATCATAACAAAAATGGCTTCAGCCTTGTATAGAAATAAATGCAATTCAAAACATAACAAAAACGCACAGCCTTAAAAAACAAACAAATAAAAAAAAAACACTGACTGAACACCTAAAAGTTAGTCCTGGTATCTTTGCTCAATTCCACTGGATAGCCTTTCTCCTAAACTAAGACCAAAAAATGTATTTACTGAGATTTCAACACCGATAGTTATAAAATGTATGCTTGTTATGTGCTACAGGAACATGTGTTTGAAAGTCTTTATCTATCAAATTGTTAAGATTAAGAGCAAGTGTCTGCTTGACTGGAAAGTGTCATATGTTGAAGATTTGTGCAAACAAAACAAAATAAAAGACACATCTGTTAGTACAATCTGATGTTTGACAGGTTGGCAAAACGATGCAGTCATATGGGATCGTAACCAATAGCTAAAATACTGAAATAAAAGAGCAAGTGTCAAAGAAAATTTGTCAATGTGCAAAGCTCTCAGCGAGAAAAAGCTTTCAGCAAGAAAACAAATTACAATATAAACGTGTTATATGTAGCCTTTTTTTAATGAAAACAGGAGTGAGATAAATGCATGTATAGAAATGGAGGTGTGGACAAAAGCGCAAAAAGAAAAACAGGAACATGTACTTACATCAATGTAGTTTGCATTGACATAGTCCGAGTTAGGATCAGCCAGGAGGGAATGCATTTTGACACGGTGGCGGTCTTCTGTTTGGGATAAAGTTATTAGAACAATGCTCAGTAATACTACCACTACTACTAAAAATAATAATAATCATGTGCTAACAGCAAACTATACCGCATATCCTATAACTATAACATCAAACTATAATCATTACAGTGAATAACACTTACGACCCAAAAGAGTGTCTTGTCGGCCCTTGGTTTTGTCCTTCTTTTCGTTTATATCCCAGCCATCAAAAAAACTCTACAGACACAAACAGAGATATACAAATTATTTTTGTTTGTTTGACATCACATCGACTGCCATTTTTATTTTATTTTTTTAAATCAGCAATTAAGAATCAAACTAATCAAAATATATCAAAATTAAAGACTAAAAATCAAAAATTTAATTATAATGTTACAACAGATTTATTTTTCAAATAACCAAGATTGCTCTTCTGATATACTTTATATTTTTGGAATTATTCTTATTCTTTGTATTTCTCAAAGAATCCTGAAAAAATAATCATGGTTTCCACACACACACACACACACACACACACACACACACACACACACACACACACACACACACACACACACACACACACACACACACACACACACACACACACACACACACACACACACACACACACACACACACACACACACACACACACACACACACTTCCTTCTCAAAAAAATACCATATGATAAAAGTTAATGTAATGATAAAAATTAAACTTTCGTATATTTTAGAAGTATTTCAGGTGTTTTATTGTTTTTATACTGATGATTTTGGCATACAGCTTATGAAAACCCGAATTCCTCGAAATTCTCAAAAAATTAGCATATCATGAAAAGTTTCTCTAAACGAGCTATCAACCAAATCATCTGAATCAACTAATTGACTCTAAACACCTTCAAAAGATTCCTGAGGCTTTTAAAAACTCCCAGCCTGGTTCAAACCCCAATCATGGGTAAGACTGCCGACCCGACTGCTGTCCAGAAGGCCATCATTGACACCCTTAAGCGAGAGGGTAAGACACAGAAAGAAATTTCTGAACGAATAGGCTGTTCCCAGAGTGCTGTATCAAGGCACCTCAGTGGGAAGTCTGTGGGATGGAAAAAGTGTGGCAAAAAACGCAGCACAACGAGAAGAGGTCACCTGACCCTGAGGAAGATTGTGGAGAAGGACCGATTCCAGACCTCGGGGGACCTGCGGAAGCAGTGGACTGAGTCTGGAGTAGAAACATCCAGAGCCACCGTGCACAGGCGTGTGCAGGAAATGGGCTACAGGTGCCGCATTCCCCAGGTCAAGCCACTTTTGGGCTACAGAGAAGCAGCACTGGACTGTTGCTCAGTGGTCCAAAGTACTTTTTTCGCATGAAAGCAAATTTTGCATGTCAATCAGAAATCAAGGTGCCAGAGTCTGGAGGAAGACTGGGGAGAAGGAAATGCAAGTCCAGTGTGAAGTACCCACAGTCAGTGATGGTCTGGTGTCAGCTGCTGGTGTTGGTCCACTGTGTTTTATCAAGGGCAGGGTCAATGCAGCTGGCTATCAGGAGATTTTGGAGCACTTCATGCTTCCATCTGCTGAAAATCTTTGTGGAGATGAAGATTTTGTTTTTCAGCATGACCTGGCACCTGCTCACAGTGCCAAAACCACTGGTAAATCGTTTACTGACCATGGTATCACTGTGCTCAATTGGCCTGCCAGCTCTCCTGACCTGATCCTCATAGAGAAGCTGTGGGATATTGTAAAGAGAAAGTTGAGAGACGCACACTCTGGATGAGCTTAAGGCCGCTATCGAAGCATCCTGGGCCTCCATAACACCTCAGCAGTGCCACAGGCTGATTTGCCACATGCCACGCCGCATTGAAGCAGTCATTTCTGCAAAAGGATTCCCGACCAAGTATTGAGTGCATAACTGAACATAATTATTTGAAGGTTGACTTTGTTTTGTATTAAAAACAATTTTCTTTTATTGGTCGGATGAAATATACTAATTATTTTGGATTTTTGGGGGTTTCATGAGCTGTATGCCAAAATCATCGACAATAAAAGACCTGAAATATTTCAGTTGGTGTGCAATGAATCTAAAATATATGAAAGTTTATTTTTTTGTCATTGCATTATTGAAAATAATGAACTTTTATCAAATATGCTATTTTTTTAGAAGGACCTGTAGGATATCTATAGGAAATATCTATCCAATATCTATAGGAAAAATATAAATATTCAACTTTTTTTTTCTTTTTCCATGATGCCACAATTGTTTGATTAACATTAATGAAACACACAGCCTATCCTACCATATCACACGGATCTAATAAAGTGTTACACATTAGACATTTTTCCTCAAAAGTTAACCAAATGTTCACATAAGAGAGATAATGTGACTACTCGCCAAGACAAAATATTGTAATTATGTGTATTATCGGGCTCACGTGTTGTCTGAGGCGTCTTTGTGCGCATGTCTCAGATCTATCAGTCAGAGTTAATAAGACATCAGCAGAGTTTGAAAATCACATTTCATTGGTTCAGACACATGCCATCAATAATTCGCTATGAATATTCATAAAGTTGGAATGTGATACAAAAAAATTAAATAAAATATATATACCAAACTTGTGAAACAAGAAACAAGCAGAGGAGAAAAACAGCATTTTTCATGGATGAGGGGAATAGTACTCCCATTACTCTCAGAAAATGTACAAATAAAGACACTTTTAGATTTTTAATTGCTATTTGGAGCATTGTGATCACTAGACGAGGGATTAATGAACTTATTTTTGTGAAAACCTCAAATAGCAAGATTTATTTTCTAAGAGTACAATGACCCGAAAAAACATTCTTCTAACTATTGCTGCCGATGACTTCAACCCCATCGAGCATATTTTGGACGAGTTGGAAGATAAACTGGACAGATCTATTGTACATTCAAAAGAAAGCTTTTGGGTTCAGTTGCAGAAGGCATGGGATAACATTAGTGTTGAAGTACTCAGAGGAAATACACTGACACTATGCCAGAGAGATGTGCTGCTGTAATTGCTGCAAAAGGTGGACATACCAAATATTAATGTTAAAAGTGGATAAAAACTGTACTCACTTCATATGATATTTGATACTCAGAGCAACCATCTGCATGGTTCATGAACATTATGAAATTAAATCATGTTTTGGGGAGGCAAAAAAGGTCTATTTTTTTAGATGTCAGGTGTGCCATATAAATTTGGCCACCACTGTATATACAGTAGCCTGACATGGTCATATTCAATTCTATACAGAATATGAGTCTGAAACTGCTCCATTGGGCTGTGATTATCGGGTGTTAACCAGGAAAGACCTCAATTAGATAGACCTACAACCAATCAGAGCAACGAAGCGACACATTATGTTAAATGTCAACAGAGCTCAACTGCACTGTGTTGCCAAGTCCAGGTTTTTTTTCCCCTCAGGTTGTTTTCCATGTTGAAGCGACTATTATGTGATATATAGACCCATGAATGCGAATTTTAGCAGGCAACCTTGCCAAAATAACACACATTGTAATCCCCAAACAACATTTTTTTTCGGAGAACCCCCCCGAGAAGCTATTGTTTAGGGCTAGTAGTTGGCGTGTTTTGCTGTAAAACCTTGGCAACCCTGTCTGCACGCGCGCTGGAATAAATGATCTATGCCGGTGTTGTTGTAAAAAAAAGAAAAAAAAAGAAGGATAAACAGATCACTTATCAACATGATCCATCATTTCAGAGAGAAATAGTGTAGGTGAATGCATATACGAACAAGTTCTTCGTTTAGGATTTGAACAAATATAATCCAAGCCCCTTTGATGACGTGCATGATTATGTTCCTGTTTATCATCTGTCCGTCATCGTCTAAAGCCCGCCCTGATGATTTCATTGGTCCGAACAGTTTCTGTTCGGGCATAATCACCCCTCTATGAATCGAGTCCAGACCGAATCGCCCAAGCTCAAATGTTGTGGGCGGGGCTGAGTTCGGCTGGCATCCAGGCTATATATATATATATATATATATATATATATATATATATATATATATATATATATATATATATATATATATATATATATATATATATATATATATATATATATATATATACAGTATATATAAATCACTAAAATAGTGCAATAAACATAAATACACATAACTGATAAGAAAACAAAAAAAAAACAAAACAACATCTAAGAAACAGTTATTTCCTTAAAAATCATTAAATGTGAGCGCCCAAAAAGATGTTTTAAAGATTTATTTATTTATTTATTTATTTATTTATTTATTTATTTATTTATTTATTTATTTATTTGTTTGTTTGTTTGTTTGTTTGTTTGTTTGTTTGTTTGTTTGTTTATTTGTTTATTTGTTTATTTATTTATTGTTTGTTTGTTTGTTTGTTTGTTTATGCAAATTATAAAATTACTTATTCTTGTTCTTCCAAAAAATGTAAATGTACATGAAATGTTTAATTTTTTTTTTTTTTTTCCTGTACAGAAGAGGGGAATTAACGTTAACTAATGAACAGGTTTTTATCGTAATTAGTTTTTACAGTCTTTAAATGGATACATATATTAGCATTCATGGCAGCATGTATTTTATATAATTTGATGATTAAACTATAAAGAAAAGCTTTATAACTGCATCATATACAACCTAGCTCTCCCTAGCACTAGCACACTCCAAGCTGGGCAAATTGCACTAAATTCCAGGCTATGTTTGTAGCATTGCCTCATTTGCATAATTCCTTTAGTGAAGCTGGTAGAACAACACAGACAACACATGCAAATGAATGAAGCTATCAGTGTGCAAATCATTCTTAATGAATGCTTTCTTCTTCATCCTTTGGGGTCTTGATTTAATATTGTACAGCACACATCTAACAGCATCCATTGTGAGATGGGCACCAGATATAGATTTGCATCCCTTTCACATTTGCAGGTACTGTTTAGTCATTTATTTAGAATTTGATAAAACATTTATCTTTCTTTGGTGTAAGAAAAGCATTGTACTTTCTCAGTACCAAACTGAAAAGCAAGTACCTTCTGTTTGTGCATGTACAGCGAAAGCTGTGAGGTCTGCCAACATATTCCAACTGTCTAAGTGTTTTCTAATGCCGCACAGTTTTTGAGCTAATGCGTGACAGATGTTTAGCACACATTCCACCCGAAAGCAGGTGAAGCGTAGCACCTGGCAATTACATCTAAATGACTGTAATTTAAAAAAGGACCCCACAAAATAAGTGCAAGTCACGTTTTCCCACTCGTCCATTAAGTCCCCTTCGCACTCGCATTTTATCAAGTCAGATGCAGTTTACGAAGCAGATGCATAATCAGGAGGCTGATGTTAATTTCTCGTTGGGCACAGCACTTTTTTCAGGAGTATGTAAGAGCTTTCCTTTGTTCTAAAACAACAATTGAAGATGGGGGGCAGAAGTAAGATAAAATGTGATCATAAATATGTTATTGTTTAAATTGTAAAAAAATTAAAAATAAAACTGTGTTAAAAAAAAGAAAATAAATCTGCTTAAATTAAGGTAAATAAGGAAGCTATGGTTGCAAACACTACAGAAAAGGTAGCAACATACAGATCATTTTCAAAACTTAACATTTACAGTGAAAAACGTATATTCATTAACCAAATATTAATATAGTCTTTTAGATAAGTCTGTAAAGATATAGAATATACTGACAACCACCTTAAAATCAAACCTATGATGAATCAATGCTCATCACAAGTAACTTAAGATGAGGTGTTAAAGGAGGTGTTCACCCAAAAATAAATATGTTGTTTAATTAACACTTTCAAGGCCCAGAAAGGTAGCAAAAACATTGTAAAAATCGTCCATGTGACTCAGGTGGTTCAACTTTAATTTAATAAAGAGATTAGAATTTAGAGATTATAATTTTTTATGTGCAAAAAACAAACAAAAAGGACTTCAACAATTTCTTCTCGTTTGTGCCAGTCTTCTACTGAGTTTACATTGGCCAGCTCCTGCATCAACATCACATGTATGCCTCGTGATGCTCACATGAACAGCTTCGGCCAATGGTAAGCCAGTGTTCTGGTGTAGCTCTGATGTAACTCGAAAGCTGTTTATGTCAACAGTGTAGGAGACACAGACATGAAGAAATTGTCTTTCCTACATTTCTGGGTCTTGAAAATGTTAATTAAATAGCTGTCTATGGAGAGATCAGAGAGCTCTCGGATTTCATCACAAATATCTTCATCTGTGTTCCCGAAGATGAACGAAGGCCTTACGGGTTTGGAACGACATAAGCGTGAGTAAACAATGACAACATTTTCATTTTTTTGGGTGAACTAACCCAACTATGAGGTACTGATTGTATACTGATTGCACACAAATACAAAACCCCATAACAACAAGACACTAAAATAATGCAATAATCATTAATTAAACAACAAAAGATGTAACATAAAACCCTCATGTACATAACTTAGGTTGCGTGATAACCAGTCCCAGCCGCAGTGAAAAATAATAAATTTCCTCAGTCACTTTAATATCTGTTTCTGTTATAATGTGTGCATATCGCAGATTACACATTACTAAAAAAAAAGTTTACCCACTATGTGCAGAGTTCATGGAGACACTACTGAAACGGAGGTGCTTCTGTAGACAAACAGTGTTGGGAAAAAAGCCAGTGTCTGCTGGTCTTAGTTTGGATTGCCGGAGGGAAGCTGTTAGAACAAGAAGTGAGCAGGGAGGAAAGGAATCTTCAATAATATGTGTGGCCTAGTTCACTGTTCTGGCCACCCAGAGCTTTGCCAGAGAGGGACACTTGCAGTGATTGCTTTGTCAGGATAATGTGCTATAGATGTTTCTTTGAACATTTTTTAGCAGAGCAAAACATAACATGATTACACTTTCAGTCTCTGAAGAATTGTATGAGACAAGGTTGTATTTGAGGAATTACATGCATTGATGTGCTTTCTGACAGAAGTAATGTTCTTTTATATCACATCTGAGAGATAGATGAGAAGAAGCATTTGCAGAATTAGTCTACATTGACTGTAGAATCTCTGATCACCTCGGAGGGGAGTGCTGGGCTGTGTTTCCTGAAATCAATCATGTTTTCAAAAGTCGTAGGACATTCTCAGAAATATAGACAGGGCTTGAAATTAACTTTTTTGCTCACCAGCCACTGTGGCTATTGGTTTTCCATTCTTGGTCTAAAATGCCATGTCCCATTGAGCTTTACCAAATGGCAGTTGGTGTACTAGATAGTGTGATGTGTACTTGTGCTCTTTAGCGAGTCCCACTTTAAAAAGCCTATGATGCACCCTCGATTTATGCTTTTGCACAACTCTGCAAATGCAGCATTTGGGCTAGAGTCATAGTTGTTTTGGATATTAAGCTTTTCTGTTTGGCAGCCATTGTTGCTTCACTCAGTGTTTGCTTTAAGTGAGAACAAAAAAATGCTGGTTACCTTGTGCCTGGTTAAGGCACAGTTTTGTATTTCTCTGATTGCATTTTTGTATCTTTTGTATCATTTTTGTAGTTACTGTTTTTTGCCATTTTGTTTGGTGATGCAAGTGACACAGAAGTTATTCACTCCGCCCTTAAATGGGATCATAAGTCAGAATATAACACATTCATTTTGTGACACTGATTGATAATAATACATCTCTCTCTCTCTCTCTCTCTCTCTCTCTCTCTCTCTCTCTCTCTCTCTCTCTCTCTCTCTCTCTCTCTCTCTCTCTCTCTCTCTCTCTCTCTCTCTCTCTCTCTCTCTCTCTCTCTCTCTCTCTCTCTCTCTCTCTCTCTCTTTCTCTCTCTCTCTCTCTGAAGAGGATGTGAGCTGGGCTGGAGTTGCCTGAACCCTCATGAGGAAGGCAGGAAACATGGAGCTAGACTGCCATCTTTTCCTCATGGATATTAGAACCACTACTTTTTAATCTCAATTTGGATTTGGACATTTGTATATCAGATACTTTCAGAAAAGCCATATGGAAAGCAAACATAACAAAAATTGGACATCTAATGGAAACAAAAGGATGGATAACAGTGGAAAACTTTGCTTTAAAACTGGGAATAAAATCATTCCGATTGGCACAGAAAGTGTTAAATCAGATTTTAGAGTCTCGGCCACAAGACTATACTGTAGACTGGCACGGGAATCTTTTGATAAAGAGAAAGCCACCGCTGGAGAAAAGGTCTGGAGACCTTCAGTGGAGAATTGTACATGGGATAATAGCTACAAACAGATACAGAGCACACCTTGATCCACAGGTAGGGAGGGGTTGTCCTTTATGTGGAGAGCAGGAAACCGTTTTTCAGCTGTTTTTAGAGTGTGAAAAGCTTCAGCCACTTTTTCAGAAATTGGAAGAGTGGTGTAATACTCTGAGGGAAGTGTTTACACCAGTTTTATTCATCTATGGCCCAAAATATAGTAGAAATATGAGGGATGTTCATGTTTTAATACATTTTTTTTATTTGGGCAAGCAAAACTGGCCATAGGGCTTTCACGGAAAAATCTTTTGAGAGGTGATGGATCAACTGATGTAGTGGACATTTAAAGGGTTTACTAAATTCGCGGATCAAAATAGAATTTTTTACTATAGATTGGTTAACCCTTGTGTGGTGTTCATATTTGTGTTACTCAGCCAGTGTTCCTGGGTCTGGTGGACCTGCTGCATTTTTGGGTTTTTAATTCAACAAAATCAAAAATGTTATGTTAAAATACTCAACAGATATTTACTTCATCCTAATTACAACCAATATAAATAGCATATATGGTTAATATTTTTTCTTTACCTTTGTTAGATCACATTTAAGAATTGCAACCTTGTGTGGGAACAGCAGGGGTAGAAACAAAACTCACTCTTGTAGCTACTCTCTCACACTTACAATCTCTCTCTCTCACACACACACACACACACACACACACACACACACACACACACACACACACACACACACACACACACACACACACACACACACACACACACACACACACACACACACACACACACGATGAGTCTCACACACACACACACACACACACACACACACACACACACACACACACACACACACACACACACACACACACACACACACACACATGCACACACACCCAGAACACACATACACACACACACACGCACGCAACCCCCCCACCCCCCCAACCCACACACACACACACACACACACACACACATACGCACACTTGGATATGTGGTATATGGTTACTCTCCATAGGTATACTGGTTTTTCTGATGTGCAAACTGTATAATCTACCCCCCTACACTAACCCTACCACTTAACCTACCCATCACAGAAAACTTTTGGCATTTTTTGAATTTCAAAAAACACCATTTAGTATGTTTTAGTGTGAGGACACAGATATCGTCATAAAACATGTATACGTTGTAATATCCATGTCATTATACACATTTGTGTCCTCATAAACCATATACAAGAAAACACACAGACTAACAGCAGCCATGATAGAAGGAGGACAGAGTAAAGGTACACAGGACCTACATTTCCCACACTTTTATTAGCCCAGGGAACATCCTGTGTGTAATATAAATGTGTGTGTGTGTGTGTGTGTGTGTGTGTGGGGGGGGGGGGGGGGGGGGGGGTATACAGTGTGTGGTCATTGAAAATGTGTTCTGATATATATTCCTCACAGAAAATGAGCCAAGGCCAATGAGTCTCAGTTTGAAAAAAATAATGAATCATATCATTTTGATCATATCATTTGGACCCGAACACCATACAAGGCTTAATGACATAGATATGTTCAAATACAAATGGGGAGTAAATCAATGTATTTTTGATGTTGATGATGATGGCATATTGCAAATTTATGTTTAAATGTTTTTTGTCCCAAATTCTAAGAAACATTATTGTTAATGTTTAAAAATATATAATGGTTTTTTAAACCTATTTTGTAAATAAAAAGACCTTTAAAAGTAAAAGTCCCTCCCCCCCTCTCTCTCTCCCTCCCTCCCTCTCTCCCACTCCCACTCCTTCTCCGTCCATCTGTCCTGTTGTCATTGAAGGTCACTGCAGGCTCAGCTGCTACAAAGGGTGACATTCTCATCAAAGTATGCCATTCTTTCATTCTTCCTAAACCAAATCACATAATCAATATTTCTTTCTCCCCATCAAAAGATTTCTCGTCCTCCCTCTAGTCTCTTGAAGATAGAGAACTCCAAAAGACAAAAGGCACGAGAAAGATTGTTTTGATTTTGAAAGCAATTTTGCGCAAGTAAAATGTCTATTCTTCATGCAGTTATACTATCACATTACTCTTTGAATTAAGGTATATTTTTAAATTTCTAAACCCTCTTTGAGTGTTTTCAGACTAGAACATTAAGAGCACACTTATGTTTGTTTAAGATTTCAAGTCGCACACCCTCAAACCTTACCCAAGTAAGCATAAAAAGGTGGCTGTTCGGCAACACTATCGATTTTTGCAGAATTGTCCTGCATTGCCATTATGCCAACAGCTGTAAAATGTGTGTTGCTGCTGGTATTGATGATGTAGTTAAACTCGGACCAAGCAATTTAATCACATGTGAAAGCTCTTTAAATCCAAGAAACACAGAAATTATGCTCAACCATTGCTGAGTGTTTGTCGGTCTAATTTTCGTGGTGTGCTCTGCACCGTTACCACTAGTTGAAACCCCTTCGGCAGCTTTTCGGCTGACTGGGCATGTTCAATTGGTGGAGGAGCCTGTTGGTGAGAGAAGTCTCTGATTGGATGTTAAGCTTTGCAAACCAGTGCACATGAAGAAAACAGAAGTGATGAAGGCAAGCAAACGGAGTCAAGAGGGCACACACAGAAGGATCTTCTTATTTTCCATCTTTATTAAATATATAATATAGAATGTTCTGCTTTTTTCGGTTTGTATAGCCACAGTCCTAGCTCTTCTGTTTTCCCTTTTTGAATGATGCATGCTGATATAACAATATATTTCCTTTCATGGCAGATGTAGAATGTACATGCTAGTTTTATGTAGTTTTAGTTTTAACAGCTTTTGGAAGCAACAATGCAGAAACCAAATGTATAAAAAAAATGTAAGGGACTGATGAATAATCTATAAATTGATATAGATAATTTGATAAGCACTAGCCACCCGTTGTGAAAAAGAAGTATACTTAAAAAATAAAACTTATGGACATAATATACTTTAAAGGGATAGTTTATCCAAAAATGAAAATCTGATGTTTACCTGCTTTCCCCCAGGGCATCCAAGATGTAGGTGTGTTTGTTTCTTCAGTAGAATACAAATTCATATTTTTAACTCCAACCGTTGCACTGCTGTCATATAATGCATATCAATGGGGTGTTTTTCTATGAGAATCACTATAAGAGTAAAAACACTCAACAGTGTTTATGTTTTTTTTTTTACCTCATAGCAGACAGATCTCATCTAGTATTCCCAACGCCATTACTTCCGTCAGAGAAGGTCAAAATCTGGCGCGATCATAGATATATGTATAATATATATATATATAGAACCCTCATTAGTGCCTGCACGGATCGGATCGTACACATATCTATGATCGCGCCATCATTTGACCTTCTCCGGCGGAAGTAATGGTCTTGGGAATACTGGATGAGATTCGTCTAATATGAGGTAAAAAAATATCATAAAAACATTTCGGTTTATTGCAGAAACCGATCATTTTTGGTCTTAAGACATCAATGTGTCGCCACGAGCCACAGGGTTTAATATGGATTCGTACACTATAAAAAAATAATTTAAAAATAAGTTACCTGGTTGCCTTAAAATTTTGAGTTCATTGAAATAAAAAAAATGAGTTACTACAATGAACATTCTTGAAAAATCGACAACCTTTATTCAAATATTATTAAAAGATTGGATGAAGGAGACAAATTGTGCTATTTTTATGATTCATCACATTGTTTATGTGGTTCAGATACAATAATATTTTGAGGTTCTATTTATTAAACCAATTTCCTTCAAGGTATCAACTCAAATTTTTAATTTCAATAAACTAAAAATGAAGGCAACCAGGTTACTTAGTTTTTTAAGTTAAACCAATACATTTTTTACAGTGTATGCGTTTTTACTCTCATAGTGACTCTCGTAAAAACAAAACAAAACAAAAAAAACACCCTATTGACATGCATCATATGACTGGCACAGTGCAACGGTTGGAGTTAAAAATCTTAATTTGTGTTGAAGAAAACAAGAAACAAACTGAAGAAACAAACACGCCTACATCTTGGATGTCCTGGGGTAAGCAGATAAACATTAAATTTTCATTTTTGGGTGAACTATCCCTTTAAAAAATGGAATTAATCGCAAATGGGATGTAATATTTTCAGACGCTTAATCATTAATTCAATGTAAATGGTCCTCATATACTCTGAAAAGTTTAAGAATGACTCACATTTGGGAGATAATATAGATTATTCCATATGATTATAGATGTATATAATCACTCCTGACATTCAAGACAGTTGACAGTGATAACCATAGAAAAGCTCAGGATTCTTGTAGCTATAAACAAAACAAAAAAAACATGATTCCAAACATGGATGGTGAGATGAGCTGTCAGCGTCTAAAATATATTTGCGTCCAATAGTTGCTGTGGCTCACAGGTGCGCATATAGCTTAGAGTGGGCGACGGGCATGGGCTGCGAGTTGGCTATGATGCTGCATATTTTGTTGCAGGATAGGCTTAAGTCTTGTAATGTATGCTTGGCTTTAGCTGCAGTGGACGTAGTCTGCATTCAGACAAATCATAGAGCCAATGACCTTACCATCAGCTAGTGCAATGAGAACAATTGTTTTGCAGAAATATAAAGAGGTTTTTAGCAGAAGCACGAGAAAACCACGGCAACCATTTAGAGGCTTCTTCCACCCTTCTAAGAAATTGTGCCCCAAGAGTCTTCCAACCACTGTCCCTTTCTAGGTCTAAAATAATAAGAAAAAAGGTAAAAGCATGGATTCTGAAGGAGGGATTCATGTGCCTTGGTAAACTCAAATTAATGAGTCAAAAAGAATATATGTTCCACTGAGAAAGCATGGTAAGAGCAAAGAAGAATTGGAGGTATTATTAATACATGGGAGGAATATTTTGAATGAGAAATGTCTTTTCTGTGAAGGGATGATATGAAAGAACTTTGAAAGTTTTGGCAGTACTTTGCTCACACGGAGCCAAGTTCTGACATTAGTGTACAAGTCACGTTCTGGAGTTATCCATGTTTTTTTATAAAACACACTCCTCAGAATGAGGGCTAAGAGTGACAACATACACTATTGTTTAAAAGTTGGTTTTTTTTTCACCCAGGTTGCATTTATTTGCTCTAAAATACAGTAAAAAAAGTAATATTGTCAAATATTATTACAATTTAAAATAACTGTTAAAATCTATAATTAATTTATTCCTCTGATGGAAATGTTCACCCTGGTCTTCAGTGTCACATGATCATTCAGCAAATCATTATGTTTCATTGATTGGTGCTTAAGAATCTCGTTAATAGCAATGTTAAAAAAATTAAATAAATTGTGCCGTTTAATATTTTTTGTTAATAACCGTGATTTTTTACTTTCAGATCTTTTTGACAGATATAAGGTTCAGGAGAGCATTTGTGTTACATACAAATCTTTGTTGTCATTATCAACGTGTGTAATGTCTTTGGAGGCAATGTAGGTTCATCAAATATCAAGCTAATAGATCTGCACAGTTTTGCTTCAAGTTATAAAATTCCTCACTCAGTTTCCCATTACTACATGTCACTGTCTAACCCAGTAGGCATATATTTGCTGAATTGCTTGTCAAATCCCCTATAACCTCAGCGGACTCTCACCTCGTACTCCTGTTTGAAGCCGTACCCCTCTCCTGTCTTCATCTGGTTGATGTGCTGGAGCAGGTCTGCCACCCTCACAGCCGGGTGGAGCTGTCCAGTGTGGTATGGAGAACTTTTTCTCCTGCAGTGCCTTCTGGGAGAACCACCCAGCAGGCTGCTGGACTCGTTTACAGTGCTCCGCTGCTCATCTGAGGAGTGACGAGAGAGAGAGATAAACACAAACAGACTGTGGACCAAAGGGAAGAAACTACAGGTAACTTGCAAATTGCAGGGGGAGATGTTTCACTGAAGGCGTGAACCGTAACAGCCGAGGGAGTTGTCTTTCTGATACTGTGAACAGCAGTCAGTGTGCGAGTGTGAATTGAAGTAAAACTGCAGGGGCAGATATGTTATTGTCACATTGTGGTTATCTTAGGAACAAACTGAGGAATCAAAAGATCAAATACAACTGAAAAGCAGACCCGGTAGGGTCTAGGGACCTATAGAAGGGTGGGCTGACAGATATCCTGGGTGGGCTTTTTGGGGGGTGTATACGTATGAGATGGATGTATGGATGTATGGATAGAACCAGTGATAACTGTGAAAGAAAACAGAATGGAAGCCTACATTTTACTATAGCAATGAATGCAAGTTTAATTGCGATGAAAGGGGCGATTAAATGCCACAAATGATGTGTTTTAAATTCCATTGTGCTACTTTTATATAGATTTTTAATGTAAATTCCACCCTAGCACTGTTGTGCTCACATCTCTTCCCTACTTTTGCAGAGTATTGTGCATGACGTGGCTTAATGAATGTGGCACTTGTGTGCTTTTAAAAAAACTTTTAAAAACACACCTTTACGCATCTTGCGTTTCTAGCAAAAACGCATCATGTGTGAATGGCCCTAAACTGATTGTAATCAGGGCATTTTATTTCAGTACTGTTGGTAACACTTATGCATTTTAGACACATACATGATGTTCTAGATCTGTCCATGCAATAAATGCACATTCTTAAATGAGGATTTTTCTTTTTGCCAATTTCAAATTGGCATGAATAAAAATATCAAACCAGAGCTGTGTATAAATATTTACAAGATACATATTAAAAAATACAACTCCTTAAAAGTGTGCAAACATAACATTACTTTCAGTTAATAAAGGAAAAAATACTGCACATTTCTGGTCTTCTGGAAACTGAACAAAGGATCGAATCAAACACAAGGAAAACAGACGAAACCATAAGGGGGCTGTTAGAAGATGTTCAATTTGATGAAAATGGCCTGCATAAGTCAATTTTTGAACCACCTGCCTTCCTTGTAGGGTTCTTGTCAGACTCTGTAACTCTAGCACAAGCCCAAGTGAAATACCCCTGTTTCCCGGGAAAATTGTCTTAATAAATCATTGTCTGGCAATGGAGATTGTTGTTTACTGACCAGATAAAGATGTTTTTTTCTTATGATAATAAAAGAGCCTACACCATACCTCTGTTTATCTCTCTGCACTGGCCACCAGTTGGGGCTTGCAGCAAGTTTAAGACATTGATGCCTGTATATAGAATGGCCACAGGGCTCTTCCCTTGGAAAGTAACTATTATAAAATCACTTTCAAGAACATTCATGTTAAAGGGTTAATCCCCCAAAAATTAAAATGATTTCATTAATTACTCAGCCTCATGTCATTCCAAATCCGTAATACCTTTATTCATCTTCGGAACACAAATTATTTTAACACCCTGCTATTTTGCAAGTTCTCCTACTTGGAAATCATGGAGGGGTCTAAAATTGTCATCATAGGTGCATGTCCACTGTGAGAGACATAATCTAAAAAAAAAAAAAAAATCCAGAAATCACAATATATTATTTTTTAACTATTTATTTGTATGATACCGCTGCAAATAAGTATTTAAACACCTGTCTATCAGCTAGAATTCTGACCCTCAAACCTGTTAACCTCGGACTGCAAGGCTCCATGCAAGATCTCCCCTCTTGGGGTCTCAATGATCCTAAGAAAGGTGAGAAATCAGCCCAGAACTACACAGGATGAGCTGGTCAATGACCTGAGGAGAGCAGGGACAACCTCCTTCCCTCAGTTAGAGCATTGAAGATGGGTCGAGGCTGGGTCTTCCAACATGACAATGACCCGAAGCACACAGCCAGGATAACCAAGGAGTGGCTCTGTAAGAAGCATATCAAGGTTCAAGGTCGCCTAGCCAGTCTCCAGACCTAAACCCAATAGAGAATCTTTGGAGGGAGCTCAAACTCCGCGTTTCTCAGCGACAGGCCAGAAACCTGATGGATCTAGAGAAGATCTGTGTGGAGGAGTGGGCCAAAATCCCTCCTGTAGTGTGTACAAACCTGGTGAAAAACTACAGGAAATGTTTGACCTCTGTAATTGCAAACAAAGGCTACTGTACAAAATATTAACATTGATTTTCTCAGGTGTTCAAATAATTATTAGCAGCTGTATCATTCAAATACATAGTTAAAAAATCATACATTGTGATTTCTGAAATTATGTCTCTCACAGAGACATACACCTGTGATGACAATGCATGGATCCCTCCATGATATCCAAGTAGGAGAACTTGCAAAAGCTAAAAAAAGCAAGCTTCTTGCCCTCCATGTGCATCCCACAAATCTCCATCAGCTGCAAGATGCTATCCTTTCAATATGGGCCAACATTTCTAAAGAATGCTTTCAGCAGCTTGTTGAATCAATGCCACGTAGAATTAAGGCAGTTCTGAAGGTGAAAGGGGGTCAAACAAAGTATTAGTATGGTGTTCCTAATAATCCTTTAGGTGAGTATATATATATATATATATATATATATATATAATTTATATAGGGCTGGGTAAAAATATTGATTCATCAATAATAATAATAATAATAATAATAATAATAATAATAATAATAATAATAATAATAATAATAATAATAATAATAATAATAATAATTATTATTATTATTATTATTATTATTATTATCAATAATTAATAATTAATAATAATAATAATAATCTTTTTACCTTTCTGGGCCTTCTTAAAAAAGTCTTCTGGGAAAGTCTTAATAAAATACCTGTCTATGGAGTGGTCAGAGAGCTCTCGGATTTCATCAAAAATATATTTGTGTTCCGAAGATGAACAAAGGTCTTTGGGTTTGGAACGACATGAGGGTGAGTACTTAATGACAATTTTTTTTTTTTTTTTTTTTTTTTTTTTTTTTTGGTGGGTGAACTAACCATTTAACTGTCCCTTGCTGATGGAGTAATCTTCCTAATCCTGAACTGCCAAATCCTTGGCAATATTCAAGAATCCTGAAAACTAATTTCTTCCATGAGCAAGATATTTTCATTGCTGGAAAATGGGCTTTCAATAAAACTTGGCTGCCTAGAAAGGCTACAGTAGAAAGGCAATTATAATTATTTCTTTTGAAATTGGTGCTACATTGCCTTCCCTTTTGCCAAATAGATATGAAAGCTTCAACACCAATACAGTGGGCATGTTGCCATTCAAGGTACTATGAGCTGTTCATCAATGGTTTGCATTATTTAAACTTAGTTTTAAAATAATAATAATGTTTAATAGCATGGGTGGTGAAAAACTATATATTATCCAAGATGCTGTAATGCAATTTCTAACAATTATAGCAGGGGACACCCATTCCCATGATGCAATATAGATGATATAATCTAGTCAGTCTCCCTACACTCTTAAAATACTTACATAGTTGTATATAAATGCATATTTTGTAATAATCTTAAATATATATTGTTTCTACAGATATAATCAGCAACTTTAAATTAATAGTTTTATATTTCACCATTATTTTTTAATTACATTATGTCATTCACAATACTTTGTGGGATGAAAGTTATTTCCCTTGGATGTTAAGTACACAGTGTTGTACTTTTGTTCTTTTGTTTTAAATAAAAGTTTGTAATGTTGAAATTTGCTTTGTAGCTGGTTGGCTTGATACTTGGGCTTTTAACGACTGAAGAGAAGAGAAGAGAAGAGAAGAGAAGAGAAGAGAAGAGAAGAGAAGAGAAGAGAAGAGAAGAGAAAGAGAAGAGAAGAGAAGAGAAGAGAAGAGAAGAGAAGAGAAGAGAAGAGAAGAGAAGAGAAGAGAAGAGAGAGAGAGAGAAGAGAAGAGAAGAGAAGAGAAGAGAAGAGAAGAGAAGAGGAAGAGAAGAGAAGAGAAGAGAAGAGAAGAGAAGAGAAGAGAAGAGAAGAGGCGAACACTACAAAGCAAAGTCTACTATAAGCACATTCATCATGATGTAGACAGAAAGACAGAGCTTTTACTTTACTGGCACTCAACACAACTCATCTGTTCCAGGGGACAGAAAAGGACACAGACTCAAGACTCACTGGTGAGTGGGAGGATGTTTAATATGTAGAGATAGATTATAGTGATCCATATGCAAATAATGACTAATGGAGATAAACAGTGTTAAGTGTTTCCTGTGACTGTAAGCATCTCAACAACTTTGTTCACTTGTTCACCTCTTTTACAATCCAAGCATTACATGTGTGTGTGTGTGTGTGTGTGTGTGTGTGTGTGTGTGTGTGTGTGTGTGTGTGTGTGTGTGTGTGTGTGTGTGTGTGTGTGTGTGTGTGTGTGTGTGTGTGTGTGTGTGTGTGTGTGTGTGTGTGTGTGTGTGTGTGTGTGTGTGTGTATTTTTCAGGTAAACCCAACACTATGGGGACAAAATGCCACAAAGATGGCAATATCCAAAATCCTTGTCATTGAGAGGACAATTGTTTGTTTACCATAAGGAAAACTTAGTATGAAAATGTAAAAATGCAGATTTTTTTTTTCTGAGAACACCCCATAGATTTTTTACTGCATTTATTTAATAAAAAATGCAGTAAAAAAACGTAATACAGTGATATATTATTCTGATATAAATCAGCTGTTCTCTTTAATATATAATAAAGTGCAATTTATTTCTGTGATCAAAGCTGAATTTATCATCATTACTCCAGCATTCAGTGTCATTAATCATTCCCATGAGGATTTGATGCTCAACAAACATTTATGATTATTATCAGTGTTTAAAAGTTTTGCTGCTCATGGTGCTGCTTCAGTTTTGTGGAAACCACCATACCATTCTAACATCTGTGGTAAAATTAAGAGTGAAATTATTACTTTTATTTATCATACATGCATTAAATTGATCACAAGTGATATTTTTAATATTACAAAAGATAATAGTTTATTTAATAAATGCAAATAATTGCTGTCCATTAAACTTGTTATGCATCAATGTATCCTGAAAAATAAAATGTAGGCCTATCATGGTTTCCACAACATTTTTAAGCAGCACAACTGTTTTCATTTTTTTGTTGTTGTTGATAATAATCATATATTTTTCTTGATTATAAAATCCTCATATGAGAATGATTAGTGAAGGATCATGTGACATTGAAGTCTGGAATAATGATGATAAATTCAGCTTTCGGTTTCCATGTAAATACACTTGCCCATGACATTAAGAGGCACGCTATCAACCGAGTTTAGAGACAGCTGTCTTTAGCATCGCTGTTAACTTGCCCACTGCTGCATAGATAAAGCCGGTTTGAATCCCACTCAGAGCAGGTCGACTACGATCGGTGAGACCCAGTAAAAGTGTGGGGGATGAAAATACATTTTATTAACAGTGCAGGGGACACGTCATCCCCGTCCCCCTCAAAATCTACGGCCATGCCTCTGAAGATTAAAGTTTGTGTGTAAGGAGTTATTCTTTCTTCTGTGTGTATTTGTGTACTCACTCCTGGCAGTGCAGTTATGTGAATCCATGAAGGTATGCGTGGTACGATCATCTTGTTGCAGTGTACTGTGCTCTGTCGTACTGCAGTCCAGCGATCCCAGCTTACGTGTCTTCTCCTGACGATATGTCATGACCGCTTTGTTTATGTTCACCTTCTTCCTGCTGCAAAGTATAAAAGACAAGAGTGAGACTACAAAGGGAAGACAAAAATGACAAAAATACATAAATGGAGAAGTTTCAGAAGAGTAGAGGATTTGGTATAGATGCCAACAACAGAAACTTTAACTTAATTTGTAAAGAAAATGCAAGCGGGTCTACATCAGGTCGTTGCTATACATCACCTGTAGCATGTTCTTATGCAAAAGTCAAAAGAGGCCAAAGTCTCTGATATTCTGATTTCTATATGTGATTGGGTCCTTCCCCTTAGCCTATAGAGGATGTATTTACTCATTTAATTGAAAGGGATTGTTTTCATAAAGGGCATTTTCCCCCTAATCTTATTAAATATAGTCTATGCTTCAGGTTTCATTTTATATAGTTAAATTTCATCTATACATTACATTAAAATAAGACACTATATAGGGCTGTTACCAATCTAATTAAATAATTTACACTGAAAAATTACAAACTAATAAATAATGTTATTAGAGTAGTATTTTTGAATAGACAAATAACTAAAGTTGGAAAGTATGTTTAAACATGAAACTAAACCACCAGTGGGTGGCAGCAGGTACGTCTTAATGAGTGAGTCATTGAGTCATTCATTCAATTGATTCATTCAAACAGCTGATTCATTCAAGAAGGAGGCAGTTGTTTACGAATAATTAATTGAAACTACGATTCAGCCGATTCATTCAAAACACTGAATCATTCAGTAACGCTCTGTTGCTGTGAGATGTTCTGATATTTGGAACTTTGTTGCTTGGAATCTTTGTTTGGAACTATTTTTGATGCTGAAATTAACAAAAACAGTCAACGTTGCATCTAAAATGTAAATGACTGAATGTTAATTAATTGTTTATGGAACTGTCATATAAAATCAGTGTCACATTTTCAGTCGTGATGGTATTCAGGAAAACAGTACACTTGGTTGTGTGATTATACATATAAAACTTCACATTTTTAATGTTTACTGGAGTTTCTCTATGTAAGCAATACTCATTTGTATCGATTTCTCCTCGAGAGGCTGCACGAGTATCAATAGCACAACCTTTTTACCGTCAGTTCATTATATATTATACTATTATCCACTATCAATCGCCACTTACACTGAATGAATGCAGAATCATTCTTGCATTTTTTTAATTCACTAGTTACTTTTTTTTTATTGGCATTTCAATCCGCTTGTCTGTCAGGCAAGTAAATTTCTCTTTCAATCTCCAACAAATCAAAGCTACTGTAAACAACTGAGGCTGATGGGAAAATAATGGAACCTGAAGAGAGAATGACTTACGGGTAGTAAGGGTACGAATAGATGTCCCTTCTGGAGAGCATGAGTAGAGAGAGAAAAAACATATATAGGTTAGCATGGCTTCTAGCACATTTACATTTTACAGATATACATTTATACAAAGCAACTTAAATTGCATTCCAGCCAAACATTTTTTAAATGCATGCGTTCCTTGGAAATCAAACTTGACATTGCTGGTACCATTTTCTATTGTTTTAGCAGAAAGGCAAGTGATCAGGCAAGTTAAAATACTTATTACCTTAAAATATTTAGATAAACATATTTTGCCTATAGCTTCATGCAAGTTTATTACAAATAAAAATAAAAAATTCACAACTAGCCTCACTGCTTGACTTTAGTACAACTCTCTGAAATCATTTGCTGGTAATATACTCTAGTATATACACTATATATATATATATATATATATATATATATATATATATATATATATATATATATATATATATATATATATATATATATATATATATATATATATATATATATATATATATATATATATATATATATATATATTTGGTCACCTAAAAAGTGATTTCTGGCTCCCACAGCCCTGTAACTTCTTTAAGAGGCTCCTCTGTCCTCCACTCACTGTCTTAATGGCACAATTTTGAACTCGTTATCAGTATAAAAGACACCTGGCCACAACCTCAAACAATCAGACTCCAAACTCCATTATAGCCAAGACCAAAGAGCTGTGAAAGGACACTAGAAACAAACATGCACCAGGCTGGGAAGACTGAATCTGCAACAGTTAAGCAGCTTGGTGTGAAGAAATCAACTGTGGGACCAATTAAGAAAATGGAAGACATACAAGACCACTGATAATCTCCCTTAAACTGGGGCTCTATGCAAGATCTCAGCCCGTGGGGTCAAAACACTGTACAGGTGACAAATGCACAATAAAACTCCCATGCCTTGTTGCGACGATAGACCATGGTGTATTATAGAGAGATAGCCTATCAAATGCACCAGCTATTGATATCAAGATAATTTAGAATATATAACAATTATTATTATTATTTTTATTATTATTATTATTATTATTATTATTATTATTATTATTATTATTATTATTATTATTATTATTATTATTATTATTACACCCCCAACAATTTCATAATGCATAATCGGCACACTGCATAATACAATAATAAATAGATTACTCCTCACTATTTAGAGTTATATGTCTATAATTAAATGATCATCAGTCTATAGGCTATGTCAGAACACTGCAATAATATCAGTCTCAATGAAAAGTAAGAGTAGCTTCATCTAAAAGCTTGTTTAATACAAAATGGGCCTACTTCTCTTCAAAATTTTTTCTCACAATATGGACCAAAAGAGAAATATTAGGAAAATAAATTAAGACAGTTATAGACGTTATTAGCATGCTGAAGTAGATTTATCTCTCGTTGTCTCTGAGAATATGCGCCGAAAGCTTGTCAGATTTTACTTTTACTTTCTGTAGTGAATAATTGACTGGGTTTGAAACTGCGTTTGCACATTTAATTTGCACATTGATTGATATCCACTGACTCGTGTTCATGAATTAAAACGGAAACGAAAAATAAATAAATAAATAAAATAGGCCAAATTACGTTGTGTCAAATGATGGCCAAAAGTTCCCATTTCCCGTCATAATAAAATTAAGTAGGTTGGCTAAATATTCATTTATATTAAATAAATAAATAAATAAATAAATAAATAAATAAATAAATAAATAAATACATTTTGAAAGTAAAACAACTAGCCCTAAATTAATTATCAACTAGCTAAATTAATAGGAGGCACTTGATATGCTGGATATGCTATACAAGGTGGTTAAATACTAATTATCCATTTTACAACACAAACTGGAGGGACAACAGTTTACTTAATTTCTGCTATTTGATAGCTGCCTACATAACTTAAAGATCTCCCTATTTTTGTTTTCTTTCTTTCTGGTTTTAAAAATGGTTAAACTTCTGCTTTCGTGCAGGCGCAGTGAGGGGAAATAGGGCAATCAGTTCATGGCTCTGCTTCAGCTGTGCGATAACCTCACGAGGGGTGACCAGAATTCCTGATCGGGAGAGGTTTATCACCTCTTGTTTTCCCCTGTACACTGCACGAACACCTCACAGTAAACGACACACGATAAACCGGAAAATCGGCCCAAACTAAAAAAAGAGTCACACGAGTCAGAATTCAGCTTGAAATCGAATGAAAATCGCACATTGTATGGCCAGCTTGCCTGATCTGTGATCAGTGATTTCTGATGTGTAGCTAATCATTCAAGTTCACACAGACTTTTTTTTTTTAATTGTTTGATGCTGTTTATGCATCAATGAATCAAGCCAGTGACTAAACAAACAATTTCACATTGTTTCTGTTAGTAGCATGAAACTATTATTTAAATGATTACTGAGAGCGATCAAAGAACACTCTTTATAATGTCTGAAGCTGTCAATTACACATCATGAATATATCTACACACTTGTCCAAACTGCCGTTAGAATGATTGGACAAGCTCTTATTGTATTTTTATCGATGTTGTGTTTGCTGTTAGTTGTGGTCAAAGCATTTTGTGAGAGAAATAGCATTGCAATGATGAGATCACTGCATTCAGGCAATCAACAGACTGCCTGTGTACTAAATGCTCAAATCAAGAAGAATACAGGTTCGGCATAACTGGGACTCATGTTTATTCAGAACTCTCAGATACAAACAAAATAAACTCACGCTCACAGCACTCTCAACAACTCAATAGAATATAACTTCCTCACCAATCTTTATTGTTTCTCAGGTCCACGAGTGCTCAGTCGACCTCTCTGACTGGCGGCGCTTACATGGAGACCTCGCTAAACTCATGCCCCCTCTGCCACATAGGGTAAATCTAATACTCATTTCAAATGCAAAGATGTAAGCCAATCACAACAGTGGGCATTTTCACTAAAGTCTCACAGCACACGCCCCTTGAAACAGAGTATTCAAGCGAGAGGGCTAATATCAGGAAATAAAAATGCCTTTTATTAATATAGTATGAAATTATATGATGTAAAAATCATACTAACAATATAAGTACACCTCAGGAAACATTATAAAATAAAAATAAAAAATCCATGCCATGGGACCTTTAAGCCAGGACATGTCCGGGCCCATCTGAGGTTTGCTAGAGAGCATTTGGATGATCCAGAAGAGGATTGGGAGAATGTCAGATGAAACCAAAATATAACTTTTGTTAAAAACTACACGTGTCATGTTTGGAGGAGAAAGAATGCAGGAGTTGCAGCCAAAGAACATCATACCTACTGTGAATCATGAGGGTGGAAACATCATGCTTTGTTGCTGTTTGTCTGCAAAGGGACCAGGAAGACGATCCGTGTAAAGGAAAGAATGAATGGGGCCATGTATTGTGAGATTTTGAGTAAAAATCTCCTTCCATCAGTAAAGGCATTGAAGATGAAACGTGGCTGGGTCTTTCAGCATGACAATGATACAATGATACCAAACACAACACACCGCCGGGCAACAAAGGAGTGGCTTCGTAAGAAGCATTTCAATGTCCTGGAATGGCCTAGCCAGTCTCAGAACCGGAACCCCATAGAAAATCTTTGAAAAACCGTGTTGCCCAGCAACAGCCCCAAAACATCAATGCTCCAGAGGAGATCTGCATGGAGGAATAGGCCAAACTACCAACAACAGAGTGTAAAAACCTTGTGGCAACTTATATAAAGCGTTTGACCTCTGTCATTGCCAACAAAGGGTATATAACAAAGTAATGAGATTAACTTTTCTTATTGACCAAATCCAGCACAATTTGCAAATAAATCTTTAAAAATCAGACAATGTGATTTCTGTCTGTCATAGTTGAAGTTTGCCTATGATGAAAATGACAGGCCTCTCTGCCTCTCTCATCTTTTAAAGTGGGAGAACTTGCACAATTTGTTGCCGACTTAATCCCTTTTCCCCACTGTACTATAATACTGGCTTTCTTGTTTTTTTAGCATGTCTTTTTTTCTTTTCTTTTTTTTGCAATAATGACCGGTTGACTGTTCATTATAACACTTATTACACTCCTGCAGAATGCAGCAATTGACCAATCACAGTGAATCAAAAATGTAATAACAGTGGATAATGTTGTTATGTTCCCAAAGTGTAACAGAAGAATCTGTTTGTCATCAGCCATGAGTTTGGAGCACACTGTAATTTAATCAGTTAAACCTCTGAAGATGTGTTAAAGCATTCCGTGTGCTTATTTATTAGTGTCTAGACGCTGCTGCTGTTGGTGTGGTGTGATATGACACTCTGACAAAAATCTAGAATTAGATTTGATTTTAATTAGATTTGAGTGCACCCATGCTCACCCTTTCTTGACAATAACCACGATAGCTCCCAGCAGGAGGATGAGAACAACCAGACCCCCAGCACAGGCACCCAGAATCAGCCCCATGTCCTCGGCATGCTGGGACACCTCCAGAGCACGCTTATGGTCTTTGCAGGCCACTGAGAGTGAAACAAAAAAAGACAAAGAGTTAATGAATGAATGTGAGAGAAAATCAAGGTTTTTGTCTTTCATTTTTTTAGCAAAAATATAAGTGAATATATATATATATATATATATATATATATATATATATATATATATATATATATATATATATATATATATATATATATTAATATTTGACTATCTGAAATATTTATTTCTCAAAAAAAAAAAAAAAACCTTAATAAAAATAATCTTTTAATCCATTTCAGAGCAAATATATAAATATCCAAATATATTTTTCCATATCTTCAAAACTGAAAAATATTAAGATATAAATATGCCCAGTCGAATCCCTAATTTTACAGCACACCACATTATCTCAACCAGCAGATGAGCATTAGAAGATTAGAACAGTAGCCAGGTAATGCTGGCACACTACTGCATGTTAATCTGCTAAAGGTATCGCCGGGTTTGGAGGGAGATGAAGAAACAGTTTATCTGCATCAGGCAGCACATGAACGAGCCACAGGGGAAGAATCTCAACCCGGGGTGTCCATGGACCGAGAGCAGACCGGGTCTTTGGCAAATTGGGGTCAGGTCAGTGATGCAATTGTGCCGTTTCTGGTTAGATTCTGAGAGGTCCAGCTCCTAAAATGGAGTGTGTTGGATCTAAGTTAGAACTTTCAACACCCACTTTTTTACAGCCAATTTTATGACTAAATGTCTCCTTTAACAAATATTAGTATGCCATATATTAGTATACCATATTAGTATGTCAGTGTTCTGCCCTGGCAGCCTTGTCTGTGTTGTATTTGTTTAATTTTTCTATGTTTGTGTTGTGTCTAATCACATGGCTCTGTCTTTGTTTGTGTTTGCCATGTGCTCCTCTTGTCCTGCCTCCTTATTTCCCATTACCACATCCCCTTATTTAGTCCTGGTCTAGTGCTCGTTTCACTGATTGTGTTCGGCTGATCCTCATGTGCTCATCCCTTTTTATTAAGCACCTCGTCTTTGCTGGTTCGTTGTACGTATGTATATACAAATCTGAAAACGACATTCTTATGTCTTCATTTGTACAGCCTAAAATAATATGGGAGCAGTCTAGAAAGTCCCGCCCTCTAGTATCTTAAAATCAACACATTTTTTGAAAGTTTTCCCACAATCTTGGAGTTGGACATCTCATTTCAAACAGGTTAGACAAAAACAACAGTTGTTTTTATTCAACCCAGAACAAAAGTGACTGCACATAAGAAAGGATCTGGCATAAATCCAGTGAGCCCAGCATTTGAGCACTTGCTGGTCAAAAACTTGAGAAAGAATGTCACATGCTAAAACTGGCAGACATTTTGAGCATGTTCCTCGGATTTTATGGGTTTCTGTGTCTCCATTTTCTCTTCTTATAAATGCAGTCAATTTCCAAACAGCTCCAGAGAACAGCATGAAATCTCTCTCTCGATTAATTTAAGCCCCTGCGGTGCTTCCAAAAGCAGAAATTGCCATTTGAAAAATCACAGGGATGGAAGTGCATCATTATACCATCTGCTGTAGGGACATTAATTACAATATCATTGATTAAATAATACCTAAAAAACAGAATATGACATGTAAAACAAAGAGGCTAAAAGGGACATTCTGCTTGTGGGCTAGTATAATAGTATAGTATATTCAATAATGGCCAAACTTTCTTTTTGTGCCATGTACAGTACTTCAGTTATTCAGTATCTACATAATGATGAACTCTCAAACTAATTAACAATATAATGAAGTAATTATTACTTTCATAAAATAGACACTGGCTCAACTGCTAAAAGCACAGAGCAACAGCTTGAGTCTTATTTTTACACAGCTTTGTGACATTCTACTGTACATTTTGCTATTGTTTTGTCATTTCCTCACAGAGAAGAGCAGTGAGAGGTCAGAAACAAGCAGACCTGACCAAACTTTATTTATTTTTATTTTTTGTTGTCATCCTAGCAACAAACTGTGCAACAGAGCAGCAATAAGAATATCAAATATTGGCAATTTGGCCATTTTTTGTCCCTCTAAATGTCTATGGTGGTTACGGCTCTGTATTGTGTTAATTAAATATTCACTTTGTCATCTCCAAAGCTCGCTCTTTTTGGTTGTTGAGCATTAGACCATTATGCTACCTCAGAAGTCTATCTGAAATCAGTTTCAGGAGTAACTTTTCAACAGGCTTAGTGGGCTTATTATAAAATAAATATGTATTGTCAAATAGATTAAAGATCAGAAAATAGTCTGTCAATTAATGAAATAAGTCGTCCTCACTGCTGAAGCCTTTCCTCCATTGACTTCCATTTAAAAAAAAAATGTCTTCTTGGCTCCCTGCCAGTGCTGCACTATGCTATTTTTATTTTTTATTTTGCTTACCTTGAAACAATGTCTTGTGTCGTAAAATTAAATAAATAATTGCACATATTTGAATGCTCATCAAACAAATGCATTCAACAGCACTGTGGTACAATCAGTTATAAAACGTATTTCTAGAAAATATTTAAAAAATGATCTATTGACTATTCAGATGCTTCACATGAGGAGGATTATTATACGATGCACTATTATTATTATTGTGAGGTTCAACAATTACTGCCTACACAGGCAGCGTTCTTCAGTACAGCATGAACCTATAAAAATGCATACTTTGAATGCAAGTAGCTTTATATACAAACAAATGAATAAATGTTTGCAGTGCAGCGATCATCTATTTGTCTATTAAAGTCCATTTTGATGTGCTGCACATGCTAATTTAAAGTGACAGAGCATTGTTCGCATAAAAATAAACATGGGTTGACAGAAAAATATAGCAATTTCATCCTAAATGCATATAATTCAAACTCTACTGTGTTTCACTGTCACATGTTTTTTGCCCAAGGTAAAACGAGGATAACTTCACCTTACCATTTAGATAAGCAAGGCGACATAATGGATGGTACTTGTCTCTTCATGGAGGTGGAAAAACAAAGTTCTTTATGACCCACAATATTTATTGTACACAGATTCAAATGCAAAAGTAAAAACAGTTGTCTGTTTTTGTAAGTTTTCATTTAAAATGTTTGTGATTTTAACATAGACGTTTATGTTTATTTTGATTCCACTTGCTTTCAACTTAATATGTAGGCCTAAATCTATATTAAATCGAATAATATGTTGTTTAACTTTTCCCCCGCAAGCACTTCAGCTCTGCAACCCACATTTGGGTCCAAATTTGCATACATTAATTATTCGAAATTTGCTGCAGAGCTGAAGTGGTTAAAAAAGTTGCCAGCCACCGTCAAGGTTTTTGACAATTTTCACAAAAATTGAATAGCATAGGCCTATAGAATATTTTGTTTAATTCATATCGGAGCATGCAATATATCAAAATAAAAAGCTGACCCTCTTCTTAAAAACAAAAAAACGTTTTATTCTAGCTTCATGCATTCCTTTTTATCAACATTTGAATATGGGTAAGTTTCATAAAAAAAGAAACATTTTGTTAAAGTCACTTTTTTGTTAAACACAGATGGAGTAGATCAAGTCCATCAGCACAGATCTGTAGCTCGTCCTTTTTTTTAAAAAAAATTCAGTAACATTAGATTTTTGATTCATATGCTGTTTAATGATGATGATCACGTTATTTTGCATACGCATATGATTACATACGATCGCTGGTTTTACTGCATCTTACTCGCGTGTTTTGATCAGGAGATTAAGTACTCATTCAGAAGATGCGCAATAGCGCCCCTTAGCATCTGACAGTGAAAACACGGAAACCAGGAAAATTTGTTTTTTGGCCTGGAAGCGGTTTCTCACAAATAACGGAAATTTCCGTGTTTGGTGGGGAAAGAGTTAAATTGGATGTGTATAAACATGAATATACGTATAAAACATTGTATAACTACTGTGTGCTACAAAGAGGATTTCAAAAAATGCTGATAAAAGTAATTACACATTTTGTAAGTGCATCGATCATGCTTAAAATGCCTGGGTAGGTAGATCCCTAGGTTTCTACAGCGCCTGTTTACTCCTTCCTTTTAGCTTTATCTTAGTTGTCAGGTTTATATTGCATTGGCTCACTATGCCAAACTTGAATGAGAAATGATTATGTAATATTTGAATCATAATACTGGGTGGATTGTGCCCAACTATCACCACTTGTGTTTTGAGAGACTGCCATATTAAGGTAACAAATACGCTTTCATCTCTTGCCAAAGTGTGAGTGAGCTGCAACAGGGACATGTGGTTAGCATTGATGTATATGCACTGTCAATGAGGCATGCCCTTAAGCGTGTAAACAGTGGAGATAAAGAATGAATTACCTTTACGAGCGATCCGAATGCAGTTGATCCTGGTCTCCTGATGATAAAACAGAGAGTTGATACAAGTTAGCAGGGCTATCTGAGGGTGAGAGGAAAGCATGTGTGTTATTTATGTGAATATCTAACTAGAAATCCCACAGGCAGTCAAGAATAAATTGAAATGCCTACTTTGATGACATTTACTAGCAAATGAATGAGAACACAGGTTGAACATGAAGACTCAATCCATCGAGCACAAAGTCAGCATCCCAAATTACATAAAACAAGTTACGTGACAGAATGGAAATATTTTATATAGTAAACAACAAACAAACAGCATTTCTCACACAAAACACATGCACTTTCAGACATGTCGGTACCTTTTTTACTCGGTAAATAAGCCGTCGGTACCTTATTTATATGAGGTTCATAATGGTACACATTACTAAAGTACTAACATAGCTAAAACATTATGCAAATGTGAGAGAAAATGTTTCTTTTTTTTTTAGAAAAGATTAAAAGGAAATTACTTTTGAACATTTCATAAACATTCTGAAACAAGTAGTAAAACAACAACAACATTACACAGACATTCAACTAAAATGTTTCAGAAAGAAAAAAAAAGTTCCATGAACAATGTAAAACTATAAATAATGTGTTTATTTATACTAAATGTTTATTTTTTTGTTTCTCAGTGTGTGGGATAAGCAACACATTTTTTTCAATAGATTTTGCCATTAGCATATTGCTAAGCTAACTACAGAACATAACAACAACCACAACAAAAACAACAAAAAGAACAACATGGGGTTATGGGATTTCTCTCTCTCTCTCTCTCTCTCTCTCTCTCTCTCTCTCTCTCTCTCTCTCTCTCTCTCTCTCTCTCTCTCTCTCTCTCTCTCTCTCTCTCTCTCTCTCTCTCTCTCTCTCTCTCTCTCACACACACACACACACACACACACACACACGTAAAGGGTAAGCTATAGAGACATATCAAATTAAGATTTACGGGTGCAAATTGTAGCTTTATGTGCCAATTATGCAAATCCATGTACCTAGATTGGAGTCAAGACCTTTCTCACCTAAACTACCGGTAAATTGCCTTTTAAATTGAAAATCAGCTTCAAGTCACTTTCTCCTCTCTTTCAGATTTGACATATTTACCACCACATTTTAACATGTCATTAAAACATGTGTTCCGCAGTCCTCGTCGAGGTTGAGGCAGCACTGAAGGGCAGCATAGAAATTAATCACTGTCAGATGATATTCGATATGATACGCAGGTCACACTCAGCACTGCTTTACAAGTGGCTGCTAAGAGTGGTAATGCATATCAATTTTCCACGATTCAGTATGGTCAATATTCAGAATGAAAAAGTGTCACATCTGTGACTGACTCTCATGTGCCTGCGGAAAAGTGTATGGGAGGGGCTAACAAACACTGAATTAATAAATCACTGAAGAAAATGTCAGTGGAGATTAGATTTATTGGAAAAGTCGTTGGCGTAATGCTGAGCAGTGGGTTGTTTACAGGACGTTGCTATGGGGTTGCTATGGCGTTTCGAGTGGTTGTTAATGAGCTTCTATCGGGTTTGGGCTGTTTTGTGTGGTTTTCTTGTCCTGAATTCATCCTTCAATGTAAGATCTTACAGATTTATAAATAAAATATTTTTTTTAAATCTTCACGGCCTACTGAAATTTGTCATGACATCCACTTTAAACGTAAAGCCTTGTTTATACTCAACGCGTCCGCTTGAGCGTGAGGGTGCGCGCAGCAAAAATGACGTCAATGTGGATTGGGCGGTCGTGCGCCTGGGGTGCGTAAGACCGCATTTCGCCTGGGGGTGTGCAGCGCATTTTTTGTAACAGCGCGTGCTGCTTCGCATCCGAAGATGAAAAAGCTCCTGGCAAATCTTGCCAAGCATGACGTCTCATCACACTGGCCCCCAATTTGCACATACAAATGAAGTGCTTATATGTACAAAATAAGCCGAAATAAGCCCTTTTTAACAATGATCCGTGTTTAATCAAATAAATAAATAAATCATGACACTAAAATGTTTAGTGAAATTAGGAAATATTTAAGAGATTGTTAATTAAGTTGCATACATATATTTTGTTCTCATGTCACAAGTAATAATATCAAGCCAAGATTTACTGAGTTTTACACGATACTTTAGTAGGCCTAGAGTGGTTTTTGTGAAATGTACTAAAATAAATATCATCACCTACCAATGTGTACATTAGCCCACTTCTTCTCTATGTTTTTTCCTGATGGTTTATAGAACAATTACTCAGAGTCGCCCTCTATCCTTTCAAAGAATAGCACAACGGCAAGCGCGTCAAGTATAAACGCCTCGTCCGTTTGGGAAAGAGCACAAGAAGTCCGCGGAGGCTCGCACCGCGGAGCCAGGCGAAAGTATAAACAAGTCTTAACAATGCGCATGATAACTTTCATTAACTCTACAATAGGTAAATTCACTTCACCAGCAAATTACTCTTTGACAGCAATACCGTAGAAATGAAGAGAGCTACTGCAAAAACAGAAGTTTAAACAAAGAATTCTAAAGATGGACACTTGTTTCTCTAGTGCATAAGGTCTATAAGCTGCATAATTTGAGGTCTCACTCAAGTCTGTAGCGCAAATGGTGTGAGATGAGTTATGTAATGGGGTTTAAAAATTATCAGGGGGATTAGGGGTTTGGAGCAACTTTAATATCGAAGCTAGCCTTTCCTACTAATAATTAGTTTTATTCTAAAAATGTATTTGTCTATTCTAAAACCCAGCCCATATGCCTATTGAGCTGCAGTAAGCCACTTTAGTCAGAGTAATTACTGTTTAAATTCAGGGCAAGTCTAATAGAGCGAACCTGCACCTAATTATCAGGAATAATTGTCAAAATAATAAGCATCAGCAAAGCCGAGCATTTAGCATCGCTCATGTTAAAAAGATTTATTTAGGCTGATTGAGATGGAAATGTGTGTGGGTCAGATAAACAATAACCTAAATGAATTTGACTCGTCTTGTGTTAGAATAAACTCACTTTGAATGGTGAGTGTCAGGCAGCACTAGTGTATGGCGCTACTGTTTATGGCCAATTATGTATTCATTACTTTCCATTAGAGGAGAGATTTTCAACACAGTCCTATTATTGGATGCAATGTACCTTTGTTTTGTTTGTAATGACAAGACAGCCTGCCAACATGAGTCAAAAGAAACTGTGTTTGTCTTATTCTCTAAATTTATAACCCTCCTTTTTACTACAGGGACACTACAGAGTCATTGCTGTGACAAGGAGACAGAATACAACTCCATAGGCCTCATTAAAATGACAATTGATGATCAAATGCTTCTCTCTATTGGACCCACAGTGAAAACTTTCATGTACCGCAGTCTGGATCGCTGCATATCACCTCGATACATCAGACCGAAAGCACCTTAAGAAAATAAGCGGCATCTTATTAGCTGTAAATAGGATGTTATGTTATGCTCAAATGATTAATGTCCTTAAATAGCTTTCCAAGGTTGCTACGGAAGCAAATTATATCTTCAGTGGTAGTTATTTATTCTCATTAATTATATAAGCATACATAATTTATTAATGTATATCATTTTCTTATCTGCTGTCTATTTCCCAAATCTCCACCCAACATCAAAGTTAACTGGAAATGAAGAAAAGGTTATGGTGCGTTAAGCAGGCTTAAACAAGAATTGATACTGATAAACTTGTAAAGTCCAAGATCTGGAGGGACACCTTTAAGCAGAGTTTAGCTCTAGCCCTAATTAAACACAACTAAACCAGAAAATCAATTCAGTGACATAGCGCAAATCTGTATTTATCTGTATAGTATATGTGTGCCACACTCAGGTAAATTGATTTTAATAAAAGGGGAATGGTCACAGGAGATGCTTCTTATTCTCAAGTGGAAACAACCATACATCTCGGTTGACCAATTGCGACTGGATCACTTAAACACAGCTTAATTCCAGATGGGAACAGGGCATTAGTTTCACTCGCTTGGTTTCCAGTGTTGTATATATGACATGCATCAGGGAGCTGTGTTCAATGCAGGAAACTCTCTGAACTCCCAAGAGAAGTGAGATATATGAGATGAGCTCGTGCTATCGAGAAAATCGAATGAAAAAATGGTCTGATGAGAATACAATGAAAGAACCATCAGTGTAGTCTCAAAGAGCTGGTAAACTGAAGAGGATATTATGTGTTGCCTTGCAAAGAGTTAAATAGATGAATATACCTGAATAAGACCTGGTCCAAAAGCACACTAAAGAAGAAAGAGAAGGTGACCCATTCAACTGTTAAAGCTCTTTTAAAACGAACTGAGAGAAATAGCCCTTTCCTACTACAAACTGGATATGGTCAAAAGGGGCTGACACTTATATGATTCAGATCAAATGGATCTTAACAAAGGGTCAATGACATCTTGTTAAAGACTCTTACATGTCAATACAAAGAAAAGGTGCATTGTTTGCACTCCCGAACACACTGATAAATGGTCAGTCATTGATAGACATTCAATGAAGGAAATAAGACACTGGCATCTTCTTGCGGCAATGTAAGCGAAGCAACTGTAAAATGTCAGCAAAAGCAATTTCCTGGTGGCTGAAGCTTCTACATCCATGGCAAAGGGCAGAAAAGATGCCTCTGGGGTCAAGTACAGAACCAAGGTAGTCATATCAAGTTATTTATCTAAGTGACACCAACTGTGCTGAGAAACGTTGATATATGATGATGCGCAGGAAATCTCAGAATGAACCGGGTGTTTTACAGTTTGCAGGGCTCTTCTATAAGATCCCTACATTTCAATATTCATGACTAGAATGTAACCCCCCTATTAAATCATTATTGCAACATTATTGTAGTATAGCTAAAGTTTCAGGACCGCCACAATAATGAAACAAAAAATTGATATGCAACACACTCCAGTTTCCTATTCAAAGAGTAGACCAGATATACTGTTTTCATTTTGCTTTATTCTGTTTGTAGAGATTTTGCTTTTCTGCTGTTATCCTTGGGTTCTTTCTCTCTTTCTGGATTATCTGTTGAGTGATTTTCGGATGCCTGCTGGGCAGAGTATCACCGATCCAGCATTCTCTTCATTTGTAGTCAGGGTATCTCACCGTGATTTTGTGAATATCCAAGTCTTTAGCAATATTTTAATAGCCTTTTAGTGTACAGCATTGTACATCTCTATAATGTGTTTTTAAGGTCCCGTGAAAGCATTTGGGATTGGGACACACTGACAATCTTGAGAATAACAGATTTGTCAGTACCACATATTGTGTGCCTTTATAGGCCTGGGCAACCCATACTTCCACCTAATCTCCCTAATTGACTCCAAATATAGCTTTTTGTTGCAACATAGAGGTTGACTTACTTTTTCCAGCCTGACCTGTCAATGATCACTCAATATCTTCAATACAATTCTGAAAAGTACATCAGTTATTCAGATTGTGTCTTAGATCAGACAACTTGTTTAGAGTAAGCAATGCAGAAATAAACACTTTCAAAGGGATCCTAAACGTATTATTGCGACTATACCCTAGCCTCGATTATTTTGTAGATCCAACATTGTAGAATTATCTTACAAGTTCCAACAAAACTTAATGCTTGCTCATACACAGGGTTTAAAGTTAACACCCACCAACCCGCCAAATGTGGGTAAAGCTAAACTGTAGTGTTAAGGCTGTCAGATCACCAGCCAATCTGGCAGTTTACTTATCTTTTTGACTCAAATCTGCAAAGATTTACCGCAAATACTCATGCAGTGTATTGTGCAGAATCTGCACATTTCTGGCTTACTTGAACATACACGTCACTAGGTAACGAATAATGCTGCACACTGGCATTGAAGCAATAGTAAAGATAACAAACATTAAAAAATAATAATAATAATGTGGTGATATCTGGGATAACTAACCCCAGTAAAAAAACAAAAAACAACGAAGCAGACCCTTATATTGCTTAATCTTTGTTAATGTTAGTTAATAAAAATATAACTGTTCATTTTTTGTTCATGTTACACAACAGTGCGTTAACTAATGTTAACAAATACAACTTTGGATAATGTATTAGTATGTGCTAAAAATGAACAAAGATTAATAAATGTTGTAGAATTGCAGTTCATTATTAGTTCATGTT
This sequence comes from Pseudorasbora parva, assembly GCF_024679245.1. NCBI lineage: Eukaryota > Metazoa > Chordata > Actinopteri > Cypriniformes > Gobionidae > Pseudorasbora > Pseudorasbora parva. The sequence continues at coordinate 23,208,930 of NC_090190.1, read as the reverse complement.
AACTAATGAAACCTTATAGTAAAGTGTGGCTGTAGTAGCCACAAAATGTACAAATGTTGTAGCCAAATTGGTCAGTGACTGAAAAAGTTAATTTCAAACCCTGCTTATACATTTGCTAAAATCTGATGGGATTGTCAACGATGTAATGTTTAGTGGTAATGAATTGTTAAAAGACAATGCCTTCTCTCTTCATGACAGGATATTTGAAATAAACCAGCTGCACTAAACTTTTTCCCAATATACATGCATACATGCATGCATACATACATACATACATACATGAGTTCCTTATGAGTATTTACTTTGCAGATGTGATCACTCACCCCTCTGAAGTTACTGGAGGCCTGGAAGTAGATAAGATAATTCTTGCTGGGGTCAAGAGGGGTGTTCCAGTAGCCGTTGTAGGTGTGGTTGTCCCCCACAGTGAAGGGTGTAGCCTCTGGCAAACTGCTGGGTGGGAGTTCGGCAGTGTAGTAATGAGGGGGTGCACCACTTGCCCCTCCTCCTCCTACTGGAGTCTCTCCATGGGAGGAAGGAGCAGGGAAACACTCCATGTGACCCAACTCCCTCCGCCTCACCTGTCTGGAGCTGTCCTCCTCTACCACAACCACATGGTAGGTGCTGAACAGGAAGATAAAACGGTCTTTAAACCCTGAACTGTTCTGGACAGTTTTGCAGTCCTTGACATAACCATAGTCTTATGTGCTTAATGAAACAATAGCTAAATAATGCTAAATAGACAACATCACAGTATAAGAAGGCTCATATAATAGTATATTTGCTACATGATTTAAAAGCAAATCAAAGCCAAGCACAAAACTATAGAAAGCCATTTAGCTTGCCATTAAAGGAGTTTAATGTATGTGCAATTACCTATAATTTTTACCTTAGAATTTCGGCCCTGCTCACATGGTAGTACTTTTTTAAAGTTCTGGAACTTTCGGGGGTGGGACTTGGACGCTGAACATCCTGATTAGTTGAGTTCACAGAGCATTTTTTATCGGTCAACTCCGCAGCATTTAATTTCAATCACTACTTTCAAAAGTCTGATGGACGGTTGATGAGGTTCAGACTTATTAAGCTTAAATGTGGAGGACAAAATGGAGTGGGAAACTCCTGAAACAGAAATTCCTGCGCAGTCCTATGCCACCGGACTAATCTTCATGGTATTTTAGAACACTATGGTGGACAGGGTAAACCCAGCCTGATCTGCCGTCAATTTGATTTCAACCAGCAACTCAGTCTGGAAACCTGTACATACATTTCTACGGCTTTTGTTACACTTTTGCAGGAACCAATTACAGACTATCTTATCCATCTGACGCGCTATTGGCAGGTTTAATATGATGACGGGTAGAGAAGCGATGGGTCGTTGCCTCTTGTCCTCTGATTGGTTGAAAGACTATCCAATTGCATACAGAGTCATTTGAATAATGCTCATTGATCACACCTTTTGTGCAGTAGAAAATACATAGCAGACTCCCCAGACCAATGTTCAATTTTAAATTGAGCTTGGTCTGGTGATAGCCAGACAACTGTGATGGAAATGGAGACAGCAACAGGTTTGAGGGACATATTTTTTGGTAATTCAGGTGGAAACAGGGCTATAGTTTCTATGTCAATCAAGTTGACATAGAAACATTACATATTTGTGGCTAATATGCATTTAGTGTTTGGACACCTGGATTGTTGTCATTGAACAAGTCTACCAACAGCCTTGTCAATTTTAAATATATATTTTTAGCAAAAAACAAAAACAAAACCTTTTATCACATTATATCTGGTTTATTACCTAACAGGTGCTCCTCGCCCCAAGGCTGGACGCAGCAGGACTGTTATGGTGCTCTCAGATTCACTCAGCGGAGAGGGGACGTCTTCATAATCAAATGCAGGTGCTGTGGGGTGAAGAAAGATCAAATATTATCTAAAATGTCTCAGATGTGGGTTAAAAAAAACTATATATATATATATATATATTATTTTGGTGCCAGTATAAAAGACGTGTGTGATCTGAGATATGGACCAGTGAAAAATCGGTCTGCAAATTCCACTGAATGATCTGACTCCATGTTGCTATTGCAGGGTTTCTCAGTAAACAGCTCACTGAAGGGGAATATTATCAGTAAACAAAGACTTAAAATACAGATTTAGAATGACATAAGGATGACAAAATAACAACAGAAGTTTCATTTTTGATCTATTTTTTTTAATGACACACTCCCACACACCCAGCAACTCTAACACACACAAAAATCTTTCAAATTAGTCTTGGTTTTCCACTGACTTAAATCCCTGGCTCCAAAGAGAACAAAAACCCACCCGACAGAGCACACCACACAAGGGCCATGAAACACAGTAATGGAGGCGGATGAGAGCGATCCACAGTCCTTTATAAAGTCTCTTGAGGGGTGAGTGTAGAACAGACCTCCTGCTCCCATTTCTGCTTATTATTGGAAGTCAATTAGTGTGCTAGTACAGGGAAACGGGTCAATGTCTCAGCCTTCAGCATACCAAAACAAGCAGAAAATCTACAAAGAATGAGAGGCATTGCTAGTGTTAGATCTGTTTTATAAGAGGACCGGGGGATGTTGCAATTGACATGTTTATTGGAACAAACCTCAAAAAAACACAAATAGAAAAAGTTTTGCTCATGTCTACAGCTGTGTGTGCGCGCGCGCGCGTGTGTGTGTGTGTGTGTGTTTGTGTGTGTGTGTGTGTGTGTAAACTGATGATCGAATTGAATCTTGCAGGAACACTGAGGGATGTGTCTTTTTATGTGATTTTATGTCTGAATTACTAAATTAATGCTATCGGCCTGACTATTTAAGTGACTGTATTCTGATTATGAACTAACTATTACACCATTGATGCTGATGAAGCTACCTCAGGACATTTAAGACACTGACACTCCAACAAGTGACATTTGACTGTAAGTTTTTCAGCTGACTTATATCATTTCAGAAGTTCTTAAGAACTTCTGTGCATATGGTCCGTTGTTTTGTATTATAAGATTTCTAAAATGTTATGTGTAAATATGTAAATGTTCCATTATCTAATTACATTTCCAGAGCTGAAATTGGAAATTGGATTATGCCATGGTCCAAATTATTTAATTTTGTTGACATATTAAAGTTAAAGAGAATTTTGTATATTTCTTTTAATCATGCCATAAATCAGAACATACTGTCAACAGCGAGAAACAGCACACACGCATGCACGCACGCACGAACGCACACACACACACACACACACACACACACACACACACACACACACACACACACACACACTTAACTCGCAATGTTTTAGGAATAAAATACTATATAAATCAGGTGACTGATTTATGAGCAAACCTGTATTTTGTGTGTGTGTGTGGGGGGGGGGGGGGTAGCTTAAAAGATATGTGCTAAATTAAATCTACAGACACAAATAGATAAAGTGTAAGCCTATATAATAAACACTTAAATGTGTCTTCTAGATATTGTCTTCCCACTAGTCTGAAAGAAGACTGTAATGGAAGCAAAATATTCCAAAATCTTAATCTTAAAATTAACCGGTACAAAAAACAAAAAAAGGGCTGTAGTGTCTTGGTACTTACTTGGTTGATTTTTTTGGAGCTTGATAGCCCATGGTAACAAATGAGCAGATCCAAAATGTTTGGAGTGATGAAGTAAATCATTTAAATTTCATTTCACCTTTCAAGGTTTTTTTTTTATTTTATTTTTTTATAAGGGATTGTGAAGGGATTGAAGAATAATCAGATTCTCTTTAATGATCAGTTTACTGAGCTATCAAATTCAAAGCCAGAGACTTTCACCACCCGTAAAAGGTATTTACATTTTTGGTTTAACTGTTTCCCAGCCAAACACGTAATTATCTGTTATTTGTGTGAAAACGCTACCCTTCCAAACACACAATTTTACGGGTTCCCTTTCAGTCAGTACGCTCCGAGTTACGTCAGTACTGACAAAATGGGGGTTTCGCTTAGAAAGCCAGCTGCCTTCAATCTCAATCAAACGATCCAATAAAATGAAAATGTCATGGGTCTGCAGAATTTGCATAATGCTACTCGGCCCCACCGAGTGGGTTTAAACGGCGTTGCATTGCAGTCATGCATTTATGTTTCTGCTTCGGAGCTGAGTTCTACTTGCCTTCATAAAGTGAATATCTCTTCAAGACAAGTGTCTCCACAGAGTCTAAGCGCATTCCAGTGAGTTCTGCATTCCTGTCGATCTGTGCAATGGTCTGTACAAGTCCGTGTGTTCTCCCTGGATGTCTCAGCATTCTGCTTGAGTAAAACTCCTCTCTAAAAGAGCTGCACATGGCATGTCTTTTTAAAGATGTCGCCCTCCTGCGGCACCCACCCCTCCCGATCGGCCACAGCAGCAGTCTTCACCAGAAGCACGGAGGTGCCCGCAGGAAGGAAGTCTCAGCCCTGAAGCCAGCTAAACGGCAGTCCTGAGACAGGCTGCTCGGAGGTGAACTTTGTTCTCTTCAAGGAGATGGTGACAGGACCACTCCTTCCCCTGGAGAAGGGCCGGAGGAGAATCTTTTGTTTAAAAAAAATAACAATTCCCCGCTGCTGGCCTCCAACAAAAGGCCAGCAGGACCCTATTGTTGGTTAAAGAGAGAACTGAATTATTCACCTCCGAGCCCCAAGAGGGCGCAACTGGCAGTGTTTGCCGCCTCAGTGCCTCGCCACTCTCAGTCCCCCTCTGTCGCCAGCCCCTTGCCACTCGAGAACCCCGCAGGACGCTCCGCCTCCCGTTCTCCACTTGCAGGGCGCGGAATTCGACCTCGCCCACAACTTGGGCCGCTTCTATGCCTCCTGCGTCTGAGCCGGTCATTCCACTTCACTGCCCCACGGAGGTTACACATGTATCTCGCATGACCCCGTTGGTTCAGTTTCAGGGGGCCTGGCTAGAGCACATCAAACAACAGGGTGGTCTACGCTCCCGCCAGATGTCACAACTCGCCCGTCACCTCTTATTATGGAGTCATACGCATCTAAGGTCGCTTCGTGCCATCTACATTCTCGGGGACCTGAACCGTGCGGCCGACTTGCTGTCGCGGCTTCAGCCTCTTCCGGTGGTTCAGCTGATTTGGGACCAGTTTGGCGGCGCACAGATAGTTTTGTTTGCCTCCCACGACTCCTCCCATTGCCGCTGATACTATTCTCTGACCGAGGGGACCCTCGGCATGGATGCACTAGTGCCCATGCAAGTATGCGTTTCCCCAGTGAGCCAGTGAGCCTGCTCCCTACGGGCAGGCACTGTGTTGCATTTCTCCCAGTGGGATATGCTTCCCAGTGTACCTTGGTAGCTTAGCCAGCCCCTCGTCATGTTCAATTCCGAGGCAGGATGCTCAAGTCAGCCCAGGATGCTGGATGACAGCCACTGTGGCGTGATTAGATTGGGACCCTCATTTTGTCGGTACTGACGTAAATCGGAATGTAACCCTCATTCCCTGAAGGAAGGGAAAGGAAATGTTACGTCCCCATGCCACATCCGCTGTACCGCTGGTATGGCCAGGGCGGTTGGCCTCGGCTCCTCAGCAGGTAACATAAATGCGTGACTACAATGCAATGCAGTTTATACCCACGTGGTGGGGTGGAGTTGCATTATGCAAATTCTGCAGACCCATGACATTTTCATGTCATTGGATCGTTTGGATTGAGATCGATGGCAACTGGCTTTATAAGCGAAATCCCCATTTCTTCAGTCTTGACGTAATTTCTCTGTTTCCTTCCTTCAGGGAAAGGAGGGTTACATATGTAACCGAGACATTTCTCTGTTTTTATTTTTTTATTTTATTTTGATGCTAGTGGGCGCTATTACACATCTCCTGAATGAGTACAGAATCTCCTGGTCAAAACACACGTGAGGAAGACAAAGTAAAACAAGCGATCATATGTAAGCAGATGCATATGAAAAATAATGTGATTAAATGCTGGTGGGGAAAGAGTTAAAGGGTCTACCATTTTCCTTTCAGTTTACACTGTTCTCCCCTCGGTTTGTCGACTTAAGCCTAAGTAAACCTTGGTATCAATATTTCTGCTGTTCAGAGAGTCAAACTCACCAAAAGAGAGCTAGGCTTTTCCCTAGCTGAGATTATGTCTAATAAAGTCAAAATAAAGTCTGAATAAATCCTGAACCAATTAAAAGGCCCTTGCAGGCATCCCACATTCATTCCAGTGATAAAACCAAAGCCCATCTAGGTTCTAGTGGAAAACTTATAATTAAGTACTTCAGATTCAGAAAGAGACAGCTAAAAAAAAATTGGTTTTCTAACATGGCTCATATCACACAATTCCATGTGGCAATTCATATTTCCTCACCTGAGATATTGGTAGTGATTTCAGTTAGGGCAGTCTGGCCAAAGCCCTTAGCGGTGCGGGCGCGAACAGACACCAGGTATGTGGTACCAGGGTGAAGTCCAGAGAACATGTGATATGTCTCGTTCTTCAGTTTGGAGACAGTGCGCCGTGGGCCAGGAACATTGATGCTGGGATCTGACGATTCGATGCTCTGGTAGCTGATCTAAAAGATGATAAGAGACAGTGAGCCCAGAGAAAATGATGTAATACCTTACGGTGGAGGAACAGTGTTGATGAATCCCTGTGATGCAGTCTTATAGTCTGACTGCCGCTACTAATGTGTATGCTTCACTTGATCCACAACAAAACATTGTCTTTTTCGAAAGCATGCTTTAAGCTTCAAAGATTCTTTGAATATAACAAAATTGGTCGCATTCATGGAATGTTAAGGTTATGAAGAAACTCGTTAAGTTAAAGCAAGCCATTTCAAGACCTAAACATCCATGTACAGTCAGACATAATATTTCAGACTCATTTACTCCCCAGTGATATATTGCGGCTCCATTTTCTTCCATGCAAAAGGTGGATAAACCATTTAATATATTTCATATAAAATGCAGCTCAGCAGGCAGATATGTTTTCATCCAGAGTTTCCAATTGAGTCTATAAATGAATTTGGTAAACTTATATGGTTCTAATGACAATGACTCAAAGAATAACATGTTTCTAAACCTGTCATTATACGGTGTCATACTCTAACAATAAGATGACATTTTAACTGCAGTAGACCCATAACTAGATAACTCCTCTGATTAAAAGTCATAAAGCAACAATTCAGTTGTCTGATTTGATATGTATAGAGCTACATATATTCTTGTATAGATTACGTCTGTATGTCCAATGTTTGTAATTATTATTTTTTTGTTCCATGATAGTGATATCACACAGGGTCATCTTTTTTTTTTTCAATTAAATCGATTAGTCTAGATATGAAGCTTTAAAAGCTTATATAAAATGACTCATGTTTACACAAGCAAGATACTTCACAAATTCTACCTCTACATGTTTCATATGAAAAAATACGAATACAAATGTACTTTTTTTAGACTACTTAAATATTTCTGTCTCAGAAGTCAAAATAAGACCGTGAATTCCAGACTTGGGTGGCATCTCCATAGATAAATGGTGTGCTGAAACGCCCATATTTGAAATTGCAGTCTTCATTACAAGCTGTTTGAATAATCTGTTGAAACTGCTCCACTACCACCCTCACTTTGGACTACTCATATAACATTAATTTTAAAGTCGGAGGAGCCACCTACAAAGAGTGACTCATTTATCTTGCTTAATTAAAGCAAAACTTATTGCAAAAGTACTCACAAGAAAGCTTGTTTAACCTTACTTCAGAGCAAACATATGTGTGATCTGAAGTACTGTGGTTTTATTGCACATATTACACATCAGAGTCAGGGGCTGTTTCACTTTGATGCAGAAGTGTTTGACAGAACTGAAAACAACTACCTTGAAGTGTTAATTGAATAACAGAGAAATGTCATTGTTCCTCTCAAGATCCAACAACTTCAGAAATGATATGCTCCATTTTGCAACTACTTATTATTATAAAGATGGTACAGCAAATCAACCACAATCATTACCAAATTCATCAATATAATTTTGCCCATCAACAACTACTAATAGCACGGTGAACATAAAGCTACACATGCCAATCCCAAAAGAGCGTTGAGAGTAAGCTGAAGCTTACATGTGTAAATGCTGACAGCTAAGGTAATTGAAGTGGGCCGAAGCAGTGAAATATTACCAGACTAAAGCACTTAGTCTTGAACACAATTGCCCCATCCGACAGTCTCTGCAAGGCAAAAAAGCAATTATGTTTGTTCCTCAACTAATTGAAGCCTGGAGAATAAACTACAACATGATTAGCATAAGAACACCTAGACTCTGTGAAGGGTGGAGAGAGTTTACACACACTAATGGCTTACTGATTAGGAGGGAGTATGAGGGATAAAACAAACCCTAAAAAAAACAAAACAAAAAAAACAATGAAATGGATCATACGCCCATTTCTGAAACCAACATGATTTCATGTGAATTTCTATGCATTTGTATATAAAGTATGGTTCAACCACTATTAACCCTCTGGTGCTCTTTGAGTGTCAGACATTTTTTTTTATTTTATTTAAATTAAATGAAGGTACTATATTTTTGTTTAGTAATGTTTTTTATTTAATAGTTTGTATTTTTAGGGGATTTTATGGTACTAAATTATATGTATGCTGTATTCATTATTTATTTATTCACTTTTTGAGCATAGAACTGAAAATTAAAGATATAAATGTTAACTTAAGTTTGATCTCTTTTTAAATATGACAAATGATTAATGAAGTGAAAAAAAGCGTTAAACAAAGTTATAGAATTGTATGCTTATTGTTATGAAAAATGCACAAAATATTACTTTCAATCTTAATATGAAATATATGTTCTCAAAAACATATTTAATGCTAAAACTGCAATAAAATCAAAGCAATAAATCTAAAAAAATATGTTTTCCAAATTTGAGCTTGATATCTCCAAAACTGAGCATTCAGTAAGATTTTGTTTGGCCGTAGTACCACAAGATTTTTCTCCCGTTCTTTTTCAATGTGGTAGTTTTTTCCAGGATTTTCCAGGATTTCCAGTTTTGTCCATGATTTTATTTTTATTTATTTATTTTTTCACGTAGCAAGTGCCAAAACCATTGCCAAGTTTTGTACCATTTCAATGAAGTTAAAAATTATAAAAAACAAAAAAAGAAATATAAAATGTTCAAATTACCAATGACCACCAGAGGGTTTAATTAATTAATAAATATCTTATATTTCTGTAGCTGAAAATATTTAATAATTGTAATGTTGTGATTAAATTGCAGTAAATTACAAGAGGCTTCTTAAGTTGACCACAGTGCGTGTCATTTATTTTTAGTAGTTAAAAACTTTAAACCAAAACTGTCGCTGACAAGCATCTCACATCATCACGCATTCACAACATTTGAAGGACCGTGATCCCTGAACATTCATGAAGAAATATGTTAAGAATAAAGTTCTGCGCTTATAATCGGCAGTGTATAGAATTATGCTTATTAACAAAGTTGAATTATATATGTCACATTCACGTTTTAGATGCTGTCAATATATCCATAAGGCACATTAGCATTGAAACTATGTACTTATGCCTACATACTGCATAAACCATGAGACTAGAGTGCTGAAACGTTCATGTGATTCTGCATAACAGCTACACTACAATAGTATTCACCCCAACGTATCAAAGGCAGCATAAACTGTGCACAATACAACTGTAAATCTGACACACTTTTGGTAATTATTACATACTAAGTCTAATTGTAAGATAGATGTTTCCATGTACGGTGCTTTCTAAAGAACACATTACCTCATATTGTGTGATCAGACCATTGGGCTCCAAAGGCTCCTCCCACTTCAGAAAGATCATATCGTCCAATGGGGTGAAGGTTAAAGATTCAGGGGCAATTCCTCCTGGGACTGCAGGAAAAGAAAGAAAACAATCAGAGTATGCTCAGATCCATCTTACTAAAAATAGTTTAAGACACAGCTTAGATGAAGGTGGAACAGGTGGAGGCAAAACAACGACACCTCTATAGACTATAAGGGAGGAAAGTTTGATGTTCTTGAAGCCCACAGACCAATCTCATATCTTAGAGCAGCGGTAGAGGGCACAACAGACAATTTGTCTTCTTTACCAACACATGGTGTGGAAGAAAATAGGGCAAAAAGGAGAGAGAAAGAGAGAACACTTGATGGTAGACTTAATGTTTGAGAAATAGAAAGGGATCTAACTTTCAACCAGGCATTCAACATGGCTACAGGCTGAAATCATCTCATTATGGCTCAGCAACTATCGAAGTTGGGGAAACTTATGTAATAGGGAGTGTTATGATAGGACGTGTGGCTTCCAGTATTCAAACGCAGAATCTTAGACAGTGTTGATGGAAGTTAAGGAAATATGATTTCCTTATGCAGAGAGAGAATGGAATTGTGTGGAATTGGTTCAATAAAAAAAAATAAATAAATAAAAAAACACACATTCCACACACATTCCTGTTTACCAGTGGTGGACTAAGACCCTTTGGTGCCCCTGGGCAATGACACCTACAGTTACACCTAAATGTGTTTCATGTGATAATTTAAATTACATATCATTATTAGCCTATTATTATTATTATTTTATAATAATAAACTTGTATTATAACAGATTTTTTTTTCCTGTGATTTACCTCAAATAGAAAAAAAAAATCTTACAGATCAAGGTTACTACTTTTTACAGTGTACTCTGATATATTATTAATAGCTTGAACCCAGCTGTTATAGATGTAGGCCTAATCTGTTCGAAGCTGATATATGAACAAGTATGCAGCATAATGAAACACTGTATAACTAGCGAAGCCAACTCCTGTAGGTATAATTATAGCCATCATTTTTACTTTAAGACTAGAGATGAATTTGGAGAAAGAATGCAACATATCATTAGAAAAAAAGTTAACTAAATCTTGACAATTGAAAAACTACTAAAAACATGGCAAGGTCTAAGACAATCCCAACCAACAGCCTATCTTTCGAAGTTTTCCTAAATGCAACAATGAGTGCATGGTCTTTTTTGCAATAACATTTCTTAACTATATAGTTTTGTGAGGATTTGCTGAGGATTTTAAACTCTGCCCCTTCCTTGATTTCCAGCAGATGCAAAGTACAATGTGGATTCTAACATCCATGAGCACATTGAGTAGACAGTTTCATTCCGGTTGAAAGGACGTGAGTAGCCCTACACAGCACAGCTCCCAGAATCTGAGCGTCGAAACAAATTCGGTAATAGATCACGTATCCGCTGACTTAGGCAGGGGAAAACGTTCAATAAAACATTTAGGGAATTTAGAACGTTTTAATGTTCTATGGCTATATAGACATTTCAGAATGCATCGCTTGTCTTACCGGAAATTAAAAAAAAAAAAAATTGTTGAGCCTCCCCTGGACGTGGTTCCCCTGGGCACATACCCAATTGCCCATATGGTTAATCCGCCTATGCTGTTTACACCTGGTGTTTAAATCCGTCTCTTTTGTCCACTTTTAACTACTTGACAAACCACAATAACCACGATTTAACCACATTTTTTTCAAGGGGAGGGTGGTTTAATGTGTGGGTTTTTTCAGACCTTTCAATCTGATGGACGAAATAAGCTCAGCGCAATATGCACATGAATGTGAATGGAGAAGATGGAAAAACACACAGAGAGCAGCAGCTTTCGTTTCTGCTCTGACAAGCGTAAGACCACGCCGAATGTTGTGAGGGTGTGTTAGAAATCAGGAATGATGAGAGAACACTGTGCGTGGTATGTTTTTCATCTTCAATCCAAATTCGGGATTCCAGCCAACAAAGTTTAAATCCTGCCTGGCTTGCACATTATCATAATTTATACGCGTTAATCAGTGAGAGTCTACAGTATGAAAGCAATCCGGTCGAATGTGTTTTCGACTACCTCTGGAAGTGGTCAGAAGTGGACGAGCTCCAAATGTTTTGGACTTTTTTTTACACATGTATTTAGTGTTGTCCACTTGTGATCTGATCAACCAAAACATATCCTAATGCTAGTGTAAACAGAACCCTTGTCACCGACAGCATGGAAAAATAGTAGCAATTTATTTTACAGTTATGTTTGCATGTACTTATTACCAGTACTACTACTAATAATAATAATATACACCAATCAGGCATAACATTATGAGGTGAAATGTGAATAACACTGATTATCTCTGTATCATGGCACATGTTAGTGTGTGGGATGTATTAGGCAGAATGTGAATATTTTGTTCTCAAAGTTAATTTGTTAGAAGCAGGAAAAATTAGAAAGTGTTTTTGAGCAAGTTTGATAAGGGCCAAATTGTGATGTCTAGATGACTGGGTCAAAGCATCTCCAAAATTGCAGCTCTTGAGGGGTGTTCCTGGTCTACAGCTGTCAGTATCTATCAAAAGTGGTCCAATGAAGGAATCGTGGTGAACCAGCGACAGGGTCATGGGTGGCCAGGGCTAACTGATGCACGTGTGGTGCGAAGGCTGGCCCATGTGGTCCAATCAAAAAGACGAGCTACTGCTTTATAAGTTAATGCTGGTTCTGATAGAACGGTGTCAGAATACACAGTGCATCGCAGTTTGTTGTGTATGGGGCTGCATGGTCGTGGATCAGTCAGATGCAGATACTCCATCGCCTAAAGCACCAACAGTGAGCACGTGAGCATCAGAACTAGACCACGGAGCAATGGAAGATGGTGGCCTGGTCAAATGAATCCAGTTTTCTTTTATATCATGTGGATGGCCATCTGCGTGTGCGTCGCTTACTTGGGGACACATGGCACCAGGATGCACTACTGGAAGAAGGCAAGCCGGCGGAGGCAGTGTGATGCTTTGGACAATGTTCTGCTAGGAAACCTTGTGTCCTACCATCCACATGGATATTACTGTGACAAGTACCACCTACTTAAGAATTGTTGCAGACCATGTACACCCTTTCATGGAAACAGTATTGTGGTTGTGGCATCTTTCAGCAGGATAATGCGCCCTGCAACCAAGCAAAAATGGTTCAGGAATGGTTTGAGAAGCACCTCAACGAGTTTGAGGTGTTGACATGGCCTCCACACTCCCCAGATCTCAATCCAATCGAGCATGTGTGGGATGTGCTGAACAAACAAGTCAGATCTATGAAGGCCCCACCTCGCAACTTACAGGACCTCAAGGATCTGCTGCTAACATCTTGATGCCAGTTACCAAAGCACACCAGTGGTCTAGTGGAGTACATGCCTCAACGGGTCAAGGCTGTTTTGGCAGCAAACGTGGGACCAACCCAATGTTAGGTCATTATGTTATGCCTGATTGGTATATATTGGCTGCAGAGCATGAAACCATTGAAATTCAAGTGACAAACCAAATGCTCAAACTAATAAAACTGTAAATGTTGTTTATGCATTTAAAGATAAGCATTAGTTATGTTAACAATATTTGTTGGGGAACATTTCACCAAGCGCCGTACTAAACAAATGGGCCATGACGGAACTTATCACTGAACTTACCAGTAACATCAGACACTGCTGATGCTGTGTGACATTTGGTGAGATAAGGTAAACACTGACTAGTAGTAAAAATATGTAGATGTCCAGAATATTTTGGAATCTAACCAAAAATCTTCACATCCATTTCCCATCTCTATAGAGACGCTTGGAAACGCTTAAAGCAGCAGAGTTTTTACATCCCTCCTTCTCATTTCTCATTAACTCTCTCGGTCTCTTTCTGCAAGCATGCTGAACTACCAGTAATTTAACATTACTTGCAGAATTCATTCATTAATTAACTTCAGTTCTTGATGTTGTTTCCAATTAACCAAACACATCAAACACAAACAAGCTCTATCAGTGTACAAAACATATGAATAAACCAACAGAAAATGATAAATGGAGAGCATTCATTATGAGTCGTGTTCATTTTCACATGGGGAGGTTTTCACTTGACCTCTGAGAGTTTCTTCTCAATGCATTTGCATGAGAATGCGCCTCCTGCAAAAATGTGCTACCTGACACAATGTAAATAAAAATGCATAAATAAGCAAAAATCTTTATTCCATTTTGCTGGTGGCCTCTTCTTATTAATTTTCCATATACTTCCATTTAAAAGTGTGATCTTCCATTTAATTATGCTGAAGCGTGGTATTCTGTGAGTCAATATTTGTGTTGTTGCTATAATTGGGCTTCGAGCACTGCGGGCAAACTCGGACCTGGTGCGGTCGTCACATCATAATTGCTCAGATAAATACATGCCTTTGCAAAGATGGACGAGTTAAGGCTACTGACCCGTGCAGCAAAAAAAACAAAAAAAAAACACCTCAGGGTAAATGAAAGTTTAATCAAACTCAGAAAGTTTATGAGCAATATATGGAGATAAGAAATATAATGATGCGATTATTTATCAGGAGTCAGAAATATTTGATTACATCACATATTGAGCTGTTTGGGAGTTTGTTCTAAAGAAAACTGTTCTGAAACACTAATGGATAAATGCTTTGTGAGACAAAACTGTCTTATTAAAACATCTATGAATGTAGCTGTACAAGGTCTGTTAATGTAATGCTTGATTTAATCATATTAATGTTCCCATGCATGCCAAAAGGTGGTTTTCATATTTAAAATGTCTGAATTATTGATTCTGCAACTTAAATACACAAAACTCTTACTAAATCAAGCAATAAATTAGAGGTTACAATATTTAACAAGGATAGTTGAGCTGAAGAGGAGTGAAGTGTGGATATGGTGACACATGCCTGTGTGAATGCACACTAGAAACCTGCTGGTCAATGCAAAAGTTGATTTTATATATATAGACAAGACCCACCCACTTTTTACGACCAACGATGTTGGACCACTCACTTTTATCGGCTCTAATTCAGTAGGCCTACATGTCTGTTTAACTACCCCTAACCCCCTATATATATATATATATATATATATATATATATATATATATATATATATATATATATATATATATATATATATATATATATATATATATATATATATATATATACACCTCTATAATCATTCATGTATTTATGCTTAGTGTTTCATAATTTTGTAACTGTGGAGTACTTTTGTTTAACAGAGGGAAATGGAGTTCTGGGTGGACTTGAGAGAGGGTGGTAGTGCTTGTGTAGTTTGACACGTCATATAGTCGAAGCATCCCTCCAAAAGTGAACCCATTCTCGAACTGCTGCACTCAAACGAGGCTTCGAACGTCATCAGTGCCTCGATACGGAGCTCCGATGAGAGGTGCCTGACGTTCTAGACACACGCTTCGAAGCCTCGGTATCAGGCGTAACATCACTAGCACTCGCACTAGTTTTCCTTTGTGTTGGGATGTGACATATGGCAATGGTTTGATGGATGGTGCAGGTTTGAATCTTGCCTTAATACCAATTTCCCCAATATTTACTAGACATTAATGCTGGAATTAAATGGACGATGCAAAGATGATTCCCGATTGTGACGCATCCAAATTAAACTAACTCACTCTCATTCCCAAGTGATCAACAACTGAAGAATTACTAAGCACCTTAAGGCCACATCCAAAGCCTGAGCTTTCTCTATCTGGGGCTGTATTCACAAAATATCTTAAGGATAAAAGTAACTTCTAACTTGGCGATTTAGGAGAAACTCTTAAAAAATAATGGGCATGTCAGTCCTACATTTTTGCTCTAAGAGTATTTCACAAAGCATTTTAGCACAAACTAGCTCCTAACTCCATGAAACGCTAGGCATAGTCAAGAGGTCCAATCAAAGACATTCTTAATGGCTGTTGCTGCAATCCACTCAAAAAGACACTATACAGCATTGAGGCAATAGTGATAATAAATAATAATTATATTTAAAAAAAAAATAAGTATAACAATATAAATTCGGAGTGCTGTCTGAAACGATTGAGAACTTGGAATTTAGCCCAAATTTACACTACACTGCTGTTTTGGTCAAGCTTTTTAAATTGTGTTTCAAAGTGCACGTTTATGAAGATCTTTTCATTACCATAAACAACAAAACGTGATTTGTGAAAACGGTGATGTCATGTGCAGGCGACCAGTTATTGACCTGGCATGCATAACAGCCATTTTTGTCATTTTCACAGATTAAAAATAGCCCAAAAGGAAAAACTTTTCAACAATGAAATGACAATTTTGTTGAAAGAACTCACTATGTGTATGTACTATTGCAAATGATGTATTACTTTTTTATACTGCATACCTATTTTAATAAAGTGTAATTGAATTTTAATTTCATGGTGACTTTGCGTTGTGTAAATTTTAGCAAAATCTAGCGGTGAGTTTATGAATTGCATCCGCCCACTGCTCACCCCTCCCTATCGAAGCACATAGAGACGCTATGGTGGCCAACACAGGACAAAGATGTCGTCAGAGAGAGCAGAGGGTAGCTGGCGCTCTGTAGAATTTTTATTCTTTTCGTTTAGGGCTACTGGAGAAACATGACGCCGCAAAAGGGTGAGTTCACTGTAAGGGGACCCGCGGTATATGTAGATAGAAATGGCTCATTCTAAGGTAATAATTATGTATACTATATTGCATTTCTGTATATAGATCCTCATAAATAATACACACTGCACCTTTAAAAAAGATTCAGTACTCACTGTCTTCCTCTGTCTGAAAGGTCACTTCTCGGCTCTCTTTCTTGCCCTCTGGATTGGCCAGAGCCAGCCTCACATGAACGGCATGGAATGGTGGTAGATCCCGGAGTGTGAAGCGGGAGGTGTTCCTCTCCACCGACAGACACTCCCTCACTGTGGCATTATTCCCGCCAGCTCCGCCCCCGGTAGCAGTGGAGTAGCGGTAGCAAAGCGACAGTGAGTACGTATGACAGCGTGTCAGGTTGTAGCCGACCGGCTCCCACTGCAGGAGCAGCTGACGGGACTGAATCTCCGAAGCCGTCAAACCTTTGAGGGGACGCATGGGCTCTGGATGAGACAAGAGGAACTGAATTATGAACTAAATGATGTACATTGCACATTTTCACACAAATTTGACTTACATGTTGGTAAGCTAATGACACCTGCTTACTTAAATAAGCATAGAACAAACATTACATATTATTTGTATTAATTACACCAAAAGGAAACTTTTAAATACCTTTCAATATTAAATGTTTTTTTTTTTCAAAATGTCCAACATCTTGGATATATTTTTTATTTATGTTTTATTTGTTGCACTGAGCTTGTCACAGTGCATTATAAGATTGCCTTTACCAAGAAGTACATTATGAAAATAATAAATAAAGGTTCCAAAAGGCAGTTTTAACAGTGATTTCATGAAGAACTTGTTCAGTAAACAGTTCTGAAAAGACCTTTTTTTTTTAGTGTGAATAACATTTTAATCATTTAAAAAAATATTTTTCCAAATCCTTTTTGTGTAATGGACAAAGATTGAAAAGAGAAAATCTGCAGGGCGGAATCATGTTTCTATTTTTTAGCTGTTGATTAGATGTTCAGATGTGGGAGTTGGACTCAAAATTTAAGACAGAGGAATGTAAGATTGCAGGAGAGGGGTTTAAACAAACTAAATGATTGGAGAAGTCCTGGATTCCTTGTCCATCTGTTTGATTAACCATAAAACCAAACACACACACACACACACACACACACACACACACACACACACACACACACACACACACAGAGTACAATTTCAGGAGACAACCACATATAACTACACGAGTGAATCCCCTTATTATTCTGTATGAGTATGCAACACAAATTGCATTGATTGTAACACTGTCAACAGGGGCGTCGTGGGTTGTTATGCTTGGAAGCCTGCTTCTCAAAGTGTTCTCTTGTAGTGTTGTGTAGTGTAGGGTGTCCGCTTTTTATTGTCAGGTGCAGGTCATGATATTTTGTCTTGTTTTCAATATAAAGCATTTGGATTCATTTTGGTTTATATTGGGCTTGTTTGCTGTTTGGTTTTCTGTCTGATCTGGCAAAACGGATTAGTAAAACCTCTTTACATCGTACCCTGTGATTTTCATACAGAAGAGAGACACCTCTCTAATGCGCATTTAAATGCATAATTAACAACTGGTTGTTCCGTTTGATTCCATACTCAATGCACAGAATTTTTGTAAATGCAGTTGTTACTGCCTGTACTCTTTGGGAGTTCATTTTGTTGTAGAATGTGATTTTCACATTCTGTGTTTGATATCATATTGGCTATATATATATATATATATATATATATATATATATATATATATATATATATATATATATATATATATATATATATATATATATATATATATATATATATATACACACACAATCATAAAATTGAAAACAGAGCAATTCATTTCAAAACTGACTGATAGATGGAACCGGAGAGAAGGAATTGTTTGTCTTTGAAAAGTGGTCAGAGAGAGCAATAAAGTATTTTAATGTATAATTACTTTATAATTTATGTCAACATTTATCATTATATATAATGTATTATTTCATATAACTCTGCTTCCTCTCTCTCAGTGCAGATGTGATTAGAGCTGCTATGAGTTAATTACATATGTCATGTGTGAAGGCAGGGGTCCTTGTCTCTATTTCCTGTCACTTCAATTCCCTCTCTCTAAGACTGACATGTATTTCTACCCCAGAGAGAGACAGACAGGAGACGAGCCAAGTGAGTCATGTGCCTGTGTTTGTGGGTGCATGTTTCTTAAGGGGATATAATATACAATTTTTACTGTAAAAAAAGTCATTATGTCAATGGAAGGTCCCCACAAAGATAACGAGAGAGAGAGAGAGAGAGAGAGAGAGAGAGAGAGAGAGAGAGAGAGAGAGAGAGAGAGAGAGAGAGAGAGAGAGAGAGAGAGAGAGAGAGAGAGAGATGTATAAATTCGATAGCACTTGGCATTACAGGATAAGTAGCTCAACAAATGTCCAATGCTAAACTAAAACACTATAATTAATTATACTTTAAAACTGAAATAACCTCCTTAAAGGGTTAGTTCACCCAAAAATGAAAATGATTTAATTAATTACTCACCCTCCTGTCGTTCGACACCCGTGAGACCTTTATTCATCTTTGGAACACAAATGAAGATATTTTTGTTGAAAGCTGATGGCTGAGAAAGGCTTCAGAAAGGCCTCCATTGGCATTCAGTACATTTCCACTGACCCACTCACAAGACCCATAAAAGGCACTAAAGACGACATTACAACGCCCATCTCACTACAATGGCTGTACAATCATTTTACAATGCGACGAAAATAGTTATTGTGCGCACTAAAATCTAACTAACGACTTTATCCAGCAAGTTATTGACGTCAACTCAACGCATGTGCGAGAATATGACGCAGATCCATCGTTCAACACATGACCCGGAAGAGGAGGAGCGCCGCTAACATGTGAGTTCACGTCCGAGACCTACACGGAAGACAATAACTTGGCGGATAAAGTCAGTATTTTGTGTTTTTTTGCGCACAAAAACTATTCTCGTCACTTTGTAAAATGATTGTACAGCCATTGTAGTGAGATGGACGTTGTAATGTCGTCTTTAGTGCCTTTTATGGGTCTTGTGAGAGGGTCAGTGGAAATGTACTGAATGCCAACGGAGGCCTTTCTGAAGCCTTTCTCAGCCATCAGCTGTCAAAAATATCTTCATTTGTGTTCCAAAGATGAATGAAGGTGTTACGGGTGTCCAACGACATGAGGGTGAGTAATTTATGAAATTATTTTTTATATTTTTATTTTTGGGTGAACTTACCCTTTAATATGAAAGAAAGGTCCTATAAAAAACATACCCAAATCATATTTCACCACCATTTTTTAATCTAACATTTTCCTTAAAGAAAACCATTGAGATTTTTAAGGTAGGGTAACACATTGTTATTAATAATGTATTAATAATGTTTGTTAAAATGCATTTTAATAACGTAGTCATAATGTATCTTAAAATGCATGTTCTTTTGAAACAAATGGGTTGATTGTCGTGTGGTTTAATTATTTAAAGGTGTAACAATAAATAGACAAGTATTGTAAAGTATTATAACTGTTTACTGTACATGAAATCAAGGCACAATAAACACACTGAAAATTCTTAGACAACAAATACTATAAAGGCAAGTGTCACTATCCATCCATCAGCCAACCTACGCTTATTATATGTTCTTCTGTGTCCTTTATTTTTGTATTTTAAAAGCTAACTATTAAAATTTTAATTTTGTTATCACAAACAAAAGTGCAATCCCCGAGTGCATTATGATAATTAAAATCTCATTTTTACCTTTCATAAAAATAAATCTGTATGTGTATTTATTATTAATATGTTTTTGAGGGGTGAAATTTGACCCTGATATTTTTTGTGAGACATTTCATGTTTACACTCATAGCTGCCTGAGACAGTCAATGCCCAGTCAACCCTGCTGAATGCCCGCAGTCCACCATACAAACCCGCACCTCTGCCCTCCTTCAGAGTCCTCAAGACAAATCAACCTGATTACACTAATTAATGAGACGCATCTACTAAAACTCCCACAGGCCTGATGAGGAATGGCCTAACAGCTGGAAATGACACACACACACACACACACACACACACAAAAGAGTCACATCTCCTGAGAACTTAAATCTGACCTCTGATATGAATTGAATCTGTTTCACTTAGAGGGCCGAGAGAGATACAGTGACAGAAAGAAGAAAAAAAAAAAAACACAGAACAAAGGGAAAAGCAAATAGTGTGTGCTGGCTTGTAGTGTCGTTTATGTAATATTAATAAGAAGATATTTTTCAAGGTTAGAAAAATGTCTAAAGAAAATATGTTATGCTATTTCTGATTTAATCAAAATTTGGTAACATGAGATGAGTAAATGTAATACATTATAAAAGGCATTTAAAATACGTAATATTCCAATAAATAAATATTACATAAATGTAATATTTACCGATAATATAATGTAATAATGAAAATATCACACAAGTAGCAATGTGATATGGCTGTATATCAGCACTGCTGTTATTCAGCCATAGATAATCACAGCGTGCTTATATAAAGTTATATTGCATGGCAACGAGTGTGATATTGCTTTTATATAAGTTTGATAGCCTGGATGCCAGCCGAACTCAGCCCCGCCCACAACATTTGAGCTCGGGCGGTTCGGTCTGGAATTGATCCATAGAGTGGTGATTATGCCAAAAAAAAAACTGTTCGGACCAATGAAATCATCAGGGCGGGCTTTAGACGATGATGGACAGATGATCAACAAAAACGTAATCATGCACGTCATAAAAGGCACTTGGATTATATTTGTTCAAATCCTAAACTGAGAACTTGTTCATATATGCATTCACCTTCACTATTTCTCTTTGAAAAGATGATCATGTTGGGTAAGTACTCTGTATCCTTAAATTCTTCTATTTTTTTTATAACACTGGCAAAGATCGTTTATTCCAGCGCGCGTGGAGACAGGGTTGCTAAGTTTTTCAAACAAAAATGTGCCAACTACTAGCCCTAAACAATAGCTTCTCAGGGGGTTATTCAGAAAAAAATGGCGTTTGGGGGGTAAAATGTGTGTTATTTTGGCAAGGTTGCCTGCTAAAATTCGCATTCATGGGTCTATATATCACATAATAGTCGCTTCAACAAGCGGAAATGGAAAACAACCCGCAGAAAAAAAACGTGGACTTGGCAACACAGTGCTGTTGAGTTCTGTTGACATTTGACAACTAACGTAATGCGTTGCTTCGTTGCTCTGATTGGTTGTAGGTCTATCCAATTGAGGTCTTTCCTGGTTCGGTTGAAACACACCCCATAATCACAGCCCAAAGGAGCAGTTTCAGACTCATATTCGGACTAGAAATGAGTATGACCATGTCAGGCTAACAGTTTGAGGGCACAAGGGAGTAAATAAACAAGAAAAAAAGACAATAGGAGATAAACACATGCAAACAACTGTTACTCACAAGCAATTTGTCTTTAGTGATTTTTCTTTTTTTTTTTAAAGGTATGCAAACGTTTTTGTAGCAATTATTTATTTTGGGATGAATTGAGAGCTTTTAATTTGAAAAGTTCTGAAAAACGTTTGAAAGAGTCTGTGGAATGGAGAGCTAGATACGCCTCTAAAAGAAACATCATGAAAAGTGTGGTATGATAAAACGAACAGTAAACCATCAAATCTTTTGCTTATAATACTGGGATTCAGCACCAACATGTGAACAATAAATTCAGCACCAACACGTGACTCAAATTCAGCTTCCTTTTTATTAGTTAGTTGTCACATGCGATCCGAATCATGAATCAATACACTGATTCATAACATCCAAAACTTCGTTCAACAAAAATATGTTCTTTTGTGTTCCGAATATGAACTTTAAGGTCTTACGGGTGTTTAACGACATTAGGGTAAGCAATTAATGACATCATTTTCATTTTGGGGTGAACTTACCCTTTAAATTATCCCTTATATCCTGGCCTGGCATCTGGTGGCAATTATAATTTTTTTGGCCTGTGGCCAAATATACTTGCTGACCCCTGCCCTATATGATTTAAGATAAACAGTCTAATATAAAGTTATCACACTTCATTTTCCCCTTTACCCAAATCGGTTTGCTCTGGAACAAGTAACAGATTAATAAGACCAAAGATTGCCCATTTGATATACCCCAAATTAATTATCTCATGTTTAACCACTATCTACATACAGTAAGAGCCAGCGGCAGATTCCAGAATGACCAGCCGAGATGAAGCGATTCATGGCGGGTATATTGAACGCTGAATGGCTGCTTATGGCCCGGAGGTTCCATTTTTGAAAGCTTTTGAACAAATTGTAAAACAGGCAAACATGTAAAACGTGACTTTATACGAGTCACATATTTGAGGTCTAAATAACTACATTATTAGAACCATACGGAAGTATTTGTAAATGTATGGAGGTTTGCTCATCGCCATGACACTGAGAAATGTTGCAAGCGGAGTAATGCTAACTGCATGTGAAACGGTTAAAGTGCTTTTACTGGGAGAATAGCCAATACGATTTGAATATAATATAATATAATATAATATAATATAATATAATATAATATAATATAATATAATATAATATAATATAATATAATATAATATAATATAATATAATATAATATAATATAATATAATTATCCACCCAGATTTGAGTGTTGAAGTCTGACCTGATGTCACTCCCAGGACACACACACAGTATTTTCAGCAATACTCAATATGTCATAAAAAGGTTATGTGTATGTTAGCATATACCTACATGAAAATAACTTCTTAAGAGGAGGAAAATATACAATATTATATTGCAATATAAATAGCCAAAGATATCAAATTATGCAGAATAATAATCCATTGCAAAAACAAGCACAGCAGTAACAGCCTCTGCAACAAACCATCAACAGCGTGTACCAAAAATAAAGATGTCTGCCACATGAGCAACATGCATGCAGTGTATTCAGGGACCGTGTTCTTCTGCTGCTACTGGCAACCAAGATGAATAGAGTCTCAGAGCACCTTTGACAGTGATATATTACAAATTCCAAAAGCAAGGTTATGACACAAGTACATTTATACTACAGTTGGGTCCACTTTACTTCAGACAAAAAAAAAAAAAAAAAATCAGACAAAAAAAACACCCCTCAGAGGATCAGAGAACAAAACCAAAATGTGATTATGCAGTACAAGACTACTTGACTCTGTTTGGCTCAACTTACTTCAAAGTGAAGTAAATAAAATGAAAAGTTTCATTGTTTGAGGTTTTACTATATTTATGCTATTATTGAAAAAAATCTATATTGTGTGTATGTAAATTAATATATAAAGATAATTTTCTTTCTCATAAGACAGCCATGTAATCACTAAATTGGTGGTAAACAGAACATATTGAAACAGCTAGCTAGTTATAAAGTTTACATCTGCCCTCAGTTCCCCTTGAGTTGTCTAAAGCGCATCATCAGTCATAGCTTTAATGCAGTAAAAATGAATCCATCAGCTGTCTGAGATATAAACTCTCAACAAGCATGCTTTCTGGCTCTATTTACCTGCACACTTGGTTCTGCTGACCAGCGGGGGTCCAGGCGGGCCGGTTCCACCCTCTCCAGGCCGGGTGAGAAGAACGCTGATGCGATACTCTGTATCTGGCTCCAGGTGCCAGACTTTATACGTTAGTGAGTTGACTCCGTGTGTTTCAGACCATGGCGAATGACTGGCCCTGTACACAATCTCTCTGCGGATCACCGGCCCGTCGCCAACTATAGAGTTAGTGTTGAGTTGGATGATCAGATAGGTGGGGCCAGAGCGCAGCAGCTGGGGTGGAGCTATTGGTGTGGGCGGGACTACAAAAGAGTACAGGAGAAGAAAAATTTAAGTTTTGCAAGAGGATGCATTTGGACAGGAATCACCCTTTATTTGTCCTCAGTCTTTTTTAAATGGTGATATATTCTAAATAAATAATTAAACAGCACACATTTAAATCAGACTGAAATTAAAAAGGATATAGTTCAAAATACACTTCAGGGGCCCTATTTTAACGATCTAAGCGCACGGTCTAAAGCTCATGGGACGGGTGCACTAGGATGTGTCCGGATCCACCAAGACTGAATGCTTCTCCGGTGTTTATAAAATGTTTATGTGCTGCTGTACGCGTTGTGGAGAGTTCTCGCAGAAACTGATCGTTTTGCCACGAGCCACTGTGTTTAATATGGATTTGTATGTCAAATGTGTTTTTTTTACTCTCTCATAGAAATACACCCCACTGACATACATTATACGAGCAACAGTTGGAGTTTAACATCTTAATTTGTGTTCTACTGAAGAAACAAACACACCTACCCCTTGTCCCTTAACCCATATCTTGGATGCCCTGGGGGTAAGCAGATAAACATCACATTTTCATTTTTGGGTAAACTATCGCTTTAAATAACAGAAACAATATTGCGCCATTGACTTTAAATCAGTTTTCAGTTGCCTCAAAATAGCAATGTGCAACAATGCACCTTTTTTTCGGACCAAATGGTCACAAATGCATTTGCTGTTTAATCAACGTATCCACAGGACGTGAAAATGACAACTGCGTCGGGCTGAAACTAGCAAAAAACACTTGTGTCGCATCTGGCGCCACATTACACCACATGTATGATAGGGCCCCAGGGGTTTGTTTCTAATGTTCTTCAGAAGGGTCTGTAAAGCAATTGTTGCTACACACAGAAAGAACAACACAAAGATTGACAGGGTATATTTACAGTGTTTAGCATTAATAGTGTCTAATTTAAATTACATTACTCTTGACTAGATGAGCCAAGTTTCGGAACATACTTGTTGTAGTTTAGTTTTGACTTTGGATCAAGTCATAGTTTTTCCTGTGAAAATAAGTTCTTCATGTCTTAAAATAGCTTGAATGTAACTCTACACACTTGCTTCATTTAGTATACACGGGGGCACCATTATGGAAATGAGTCTCCGCCTCCACTTGATGTAGTAGCCTCCAACTGTAAAAAACGCTACACAATATGGCAACTGGAAATATTGGTTTATTCAGCCGTATGTGTTTGAAGCAGAAACTGATTCATATAGGGTCCTCTACAAGTCGATGTATCGGAATGCTGATGCTTTTTATGTATCGCTCACAACGTCAGATACATAACAGTAACTGACAGGATTAGCCTTTAGTTTGACTACATTATCAAACAGATATAATAACGTGTTGCAAATATTACATAAACCATTCATTTTCACATTCACCAGCTCAGAGTCAGACAGAACATCATAGAAAGTCAGTGGAGAAAGACATATAGCTCATTAAGACATCGTAATAAAGATCATATAAATAATTCACACGCTATATCGCTTTTTGTACCCAATGTTTCATGTACCCTCTTAAAGGTGTTCTAGTGATCACTGTGTGATATCACAGCATGATAGGAAAAATCCCAGCATGTTGACAGCATTGGTTATTTGTTTATGATGGCAGGGAATGGGCCATTTCAAACGCATTTTTAAGACTCTCTTTGTTACACTGCAGATTCATTAAAAACACCCCATAAGACATATAACGAATATTATGAACATGCTTTTCACCACAGGGGTTTTTAAGTAAAGGGAAAGTATGATGCAATGTTCCTGATGCAGATTGTAAACTATAATATAATAACATATTCAGACTGCATTCTTTAAAAATACAATCATGGAACCATAAGACTGACTAGCTACTACTTACGCCTACATAATAATATAACTATAACTTTGATTATAATGAAGTATAGGTTATGTGGTTCTATAAATATATTTATAAATGAATACGTATAAATGGGGATATATTTCATATTATGAGCATGGGCTTCACAGAAAGTGTTAATGAAATGATCGCAGACTGAAGGAAATTAGAAAAAAAATGAAAAAAATGCTGTGAAAGGTCAGACAGAAGCAGCTTTCATGCATTAAAAGCATATTTCTCACAACATTAACATGTAATCTGTGACAGCTTTATTACTGATATCTAAGTGTCACATTCAAATGAATTAAACATCTATCTTGATTGCTTAGTCTGTCTAATCTCTCAATTTAAATTAATCACCATCTCTGTATGAGATACTATCAGTAACAGTATGACTGTGAAACCTTGACTTTCAATATTGCAGTTATTCATAGCTCTGCATTTAAAGCAAATATGAATCAAGAAGTTAATAGGAACATAGATAAGCATGCCTGTATGCAGACTTCCATAACCAGACGGGTTTCTGGCCAGTATCAAATTTGTTCCAGAATGAGTAAGAAGTATCTGCACCTCACATTTGACTGTGGAAAATAGTTTCAATATTGCAAAGCCACTGGACATATTTAACCCCATTGAAAAGTGCCTTTTTTAAAGTCGCACTTAATAGAGCCTTTTTCTTACAATCGAGGTGGACAAGATGTTCCAGGACTTGATGAGTCTTTTACTGTTTGTATTGCACAATACATAGTATAACTGGAGGGGCATATTGGCTTGGCAAATGTTGTCCTCCATCTGAAGCCTATCCTATATAATACATGTATACATTGCTGTTCAACAGCTTGGGGTCAGTATATACAGACACACTGAGTAGGCATAACATTATGGCCACTGACAGGTGATGTGAATAATAGCTACTGATTATCTCTTAGTCTCTGTACCTGTAGTGATTGGGATATATTAGGCAGCAAGTGAATATTTTCGCCTCAAAGTTGATTTGTTAGAAGCAGGACAAATGGGCAAGTGTAAGGATTTGAGCAAGTCTGACAAGGAACAAATTGTGATGGCTAGACGACTGGGTCAGAGCATCTCCAAAACTGCAGCTCTTGAGGGGTGTTCCCAGTCTGCAGTGGTCCTCACTATTAATCAGAAGCGGTCCAAGAGAGGAACAGTGGTGAACCAGCGACAGGGTCATGGGCGGCCAAGGCTCACTAATGGACGAGGAGAGTGAAGGTTAGCCTGTGTGGCCCGATCAAACAGCTGAGCCATTATAGCTCAAATTTCTCATAGAGTTCATGCTGGTTCTAATAGAAAGGTGTCAGAATACACAGTGCATTGCATTCAGTGTGTTGGGACTGCATAGCTGCAGACCAGTCAGGGTGCCTTTGCTGACCCTTGTCCACCGCTGAAAGCACCAACAGTGGGCATGTAAGCATCAGAAATGGACCTTGGCAATGGAAGAAGGTGGCTTGGTCTGATGAATCAAGTTTTCTTTTACATCATGTGGATGGCCAGGTGCGTGTGCATCGCTTACTTGGGGAACACATGGCACCAGGATGCACTATGGGAAGAAGGCAAGCCGACAGAGGCACTGCGATGCTTTTGGCAATGTTCTGCTGGGAAACCTTGGGTTCTGACATCCATGTGGATGTTACTGTGACATGTACCACCTACCTAAGAATTGTTGCAGACATTGTACTCCCTTTCATGGAAAAGGTATTCCCTGGTTGCTATGGCCTCTTTCAGCAGGATAATGAGCCCTGCCACTAAGCAAAAATGGTTCAGGATCCATGGAGCCCCCGCCGCAACTTACGAGACTTAAAGGATCGAAGATGAACAAAGGTTCAAATGACATGAGGGTAAGTAAATAATGACAGAATACATTTTTTTTGTGAACTAACCCCTTAAGTAAAGTAAGTAAAGCATGGATATGTCTATTTTGATAGACATAAAATTTGCTTGAATGGATCAATCAATCAATCAATCAACTTTATTTATATAGCGCTTTTACAATCACGATTGTGTCAAAGCAGCTTCACTGTGTCAAACAGGATAATATTGTAACAAAATTAGATTTGGCTGTACAGTCGTACTGGAGAAAACAGTGA
Organism: Pseudorasbora parva; assembly: GCF_024679245.1. Lineage (NCBI taxonomy): Eukaryota > Metazoa > Chordata > Actinopteri > Cypriniformes > Gobionidae > Pseudorasbora > Pseudorasbora parva. Next base: position 23,180,667 of record NC_090190.1, on the reverse strand, counting down.
TGTTATCAGCTTATTTTAATTTATCATATAGCGACAATGTTGGCAGATCAGTATTATAGTTTATAGAATTAAATAAAACCGAATGGAGCAACACAGCAAATCTGTACGGGTTTGATTTGCTCTTTTATTCACTTTTATTTTATTCATGGTGTGGTTTATGAGGACACGAATTTGTATAACTACATGGGTATTACACTGGTATTACACTATAAATGGGGTTTATGAGGACATTTCAAAAACCACATAGACCAACGTGTGTGTGTGTGTGTGTGTGTGTGTGTGTGTGTGTGTGTGTGTGTGTGTGTGTGTGTGTGTGTGTGTGTGTGTGTGTGTGTGTGTGTGTGTGTGTGTGTGTGTGTGTGTGTGTGTGTGTGTGTGGTCTGGTAATCCCTACGAAATGTCCCCACAAAGATGGCAATATCCGAAATCCTTTGCCTTGTGGGGACATTTTTAGGTCCCCATGAGGAAAACATCTTATAAATCACACAAAAGGAGTTTTTTTTTTGAGAAAGTAAAAATGCAGAATGTTTCCTGTGATGGGTAGGTTTAGGGGCAGGGGCAGTGTAGGGGGATAGGATATACAGTTTGTACAGTATGAAATCCATTACGCCTATGAAAAGTCCCCATAAAACATGGAAACACGACGTGTGTGTGTGTGTATGTGTGTGTATGTTCAAATGTCACACTGTGACGCAAATACAGCACTCTTAAGCAACTAATAACAGAACTTAAGCAACAAAACATAGACAACCCACCCAAACAGAACACTACAACAGTGATTACTCCTTTTGTTTTGTGGATTTTCAGTGGCATTACCTCAGTTCCAGTAGAAATATGAGTCATTCACTTTTTCAATCAAGCCACCATCACGAGAGGTACTTGGGTGCTAGGACCATAACGAGGCAACGTGGGGTCATTTGCATAACTGATTGCACCAGTAATTCCGTTATTTTTGGGTGAGATATGTCTCTGATTGGTGGATATGACCGTAATCAGTCTGACGGCTCTCTCGAGTGCTCTAGTCAAAGAGGTTACAACTCACTCAGGCTTTTAGCTTTTGCTGAAGAGATCTCTAGGTGGGGATGTGATATTACAGTAAATCAGGGAGACATGATCAGGTGTTGTGATTTGATTGGAAGTTCAGATGGATCAGAAGATTTCAGAACGTTCTGTGCTTTAAGAAGTTAAAGTTTGTGAAGTACAGGTTTATGGAACTTTTTGTTCATTATTCTAGTAGAGAACCTCCTACTTAGACATAATGAGGTGATCTAAAATTGATTAAATATTTAATTTTAAGACCCCTGAAAATGTTTTTAATGTTGTGTATATGTCTATGTGGTGTTTTTAATATACTCTAAGACAACAATGTTCATAACCCAACACCATTGCTGAGTATTTTCTCCTTAAAACTCCAGTGAAAAAAAAAAAAAGTTTCAAAAACATGTGTTTCTGAAGTCCCTTCTAACCAATTCTAACCAGAATGACCTTGTCACCAATCATGTCAATGTGCAGATGAGTGTCAGCATTTCATCATTACTATGTTGCAAATCAGGGGAGTCTCAAGAGAGTCCAGGTTATACCAGTATATATTTCTGTTGATATGCAAAATCGGGTACATTTAGCAATATAGCGGGTGAAAACTTTTACAACTAGACAGCAGACGGACGGATCACAACCATAGAACGTGGAAAATTATAGTTTAGGCATAAGATCTCCATAAACATATTTTAAAAATAAAAAAATATATAAAAATATGTCTCCATAAACATATTTTATATATATATATATATATATATATATATATATATATATATATATATATATATATATATATATATATATATATATATATATATATATATATATATATATACTGTATATTGTTTTATTTATTTGAAATACCAACTAAAATTACTAAAACCACTAAAACAGCTGTAAACTTTTGGATTATTAGGAACACCTTTTCAATTTCTCATTAATGCAATTATCTAATCAACCAATCATATAGCATATATAGCATAATATAATCTAGTAAACCAGCTGAGAAACAAGGAGCATAAACTAAAAATTCTCAGTTCTATACGCATGCCTGGGAAATTCATGAATTTCAATGTATGCACCGCTCGATCGATGAAAGCGAAAACTCGTAAACCCGTAAATCTCAGTATGCCAAGAACTAGCTGTAAAAGGATGTAAGAGGATGAGAAGCCATAGCTCATTTGCATTTAAAGGTTCACACATAAAACGGCATGTTTTTGCTCACACCCAAATGGGGCAAAATTAGACATATAACAGAGGGAATGGAAAGTATTCAGATCCCTTTTCAAAATTTCACTCTTTTTTATATCGCAGCCATTTGCTAAAATCATTTAAGTTATAATTTTTTTCTCATTAATGTACACACGGCACGCCATATTGACAGAAAAACAGATTTGTTGACATTTTTGCAGATTTATTAAAAAAGAAAAACTGAAATATCACATGGTTCTAAGCATTCAGACCCTTTGCTCAGAATTTAGTAGAAGCACCCTTTTGATCTAATACAGCCATGAATATTTTTTGGGAAAGATGCAACAAGTTTTTCACACCCGGATTGGGGATCCTCTGCCATTCCTGCTTGCAGATCCTCTCCAGTTCTGTCAGGTTGGATGATAAACGTTGGTGGGCAGCCATTTTCAGGTCTCTTCAGAGATGCTCAATTGGGTTTAAGTCAGGGCTCTGGCTGAGATATTCAAAAACAGTTATGGGTTTTTGTGAAGTTACTTCTTAATTATTTTATTTGTGTGCTTAGGGTGTTTTTCTTGTTGGAAGGTGAACCTTCAGCTGAGTCTGAGGTCTTAAGCACTCTGGACAAGGTTTTCGTCCAGGATATCCCTGTACTTGGCTGCATCTTTCCCTCGATTGCAACCAGTTGTCCTGTCCATACAGCTGAAAAATACCCCCACAGCATGATGCTGCCACCATTATGCTTCACTGTTGGGACTGTATTAGACAGGTGATGAGCAGTGTCTGGTTTTCTCCACACAAACCGCTTAGAATTAAGGCCAAAAAGTTATATCTTGGTCTCATCAGTCCAGATAAACTTATTTCTCACCATCTTGGAGTTCTTCTGGTGTTTTTTTTAGCAAACTCCATGCAGGTTTTCATTCATCTTGCATCGAGGAGAGGCTTCTGCGGGGGCCACTCTGCCATAAAGCCCCGACTGGTGGAGAACTGCAGTGATGGTTGACTTTCTACAACTTTATCCCATCTCCCGACTGCATCTCTGGAGCTCAGCCCAATGATCTACAGGTTCTTCTTTACCTCTCTTTACCAAAGCTCTTCTCCCCCAATAGCTCAGTTTGGCTGGACGGCCAGCTCTTGTGGTCGTCCCAAACGTCTTCCATTTATGGATTATGGAGGCCACTGTGCTCTTAGGAACCTTAAGTGCAGCAGAATTTTTTTGTAACCATGGCCAGATCTGAGCCTTGCCACAGTTCTGTCTCTGAACTCTTCATGCGCAGTTCCTTTGACCTCATGATTCTCATTTGCACAGTGAGCTGTAATGTCATACATAGACAGGTATGTAGCTTTCCTAATGAAGTCCAATCAGTATAATCAAACACAGCTGGACTCAAATGAAGTGCAGAACCATCTCAAGGATGATCAGAAGAAATGGATAAATATATGAGTGTCACAGCAAAGTGTCTGAATACTTAGGACCATGTGATACTTAAGTTTTTATTTTTTAATAAATCTGCAAAAATGTCAACAATTCTGTTTTTCTGTCAATATGGGGTGCTGTGTGTACATTAATGAGAAAAAAATGAACTTAAATGATTTTAGCAAATGGCTGCAATGTAAAAAAATGAGTGAAAAATGTAATGGGGTCTGAATACTTTCCATACCCACTGTAATTTGACACAAAATTGGAAAATTGGCTACTATAAATTATCTGTGGGGTATTTTGAGTTCAAGCTTCACAGACACATTCTGGGAACACCAGCTATGTATATTACATCTTGTAAAAAGGGGCATAATTGGTCCCCTTTAAGTTCTTGATATAGATATATATAGCTAGAACATAATTTGAAGGAAAATGTGTCATACCTCTGACGATTAGTTCAGCAAAGTTTGACACTGCGGCTCCATATGTTGACTCAGTGATGCATCGGTAGAGGTCCTGCTCTCCACGTTGGGCTCCGCCCACCTGAAACCACGCAACCAATCGACGCTCTCCTACTGATGATGTCACGGAGTATGGTGCCATCAGAACACCATTACGTCTCTGAAAGAGAGAGATAAGTAATGCAGAATTTATCCCTTCATGTGATATCGTTGTCTAGTCAATCGCTATCAAATATTTTTACACAGTAACACTTTACAATAAGGTTTATTAGCTAACATCAGTAAACATGAGCCAATAATGAACTGCACTTATAAAGCATTTCACAAGCAAGGACCACACCACAACCATCAAAGTTGGATAATTATTTACTGAAGAAGTTAGGGATGAATAGGAAGAGGATGAAGGGGAAGAGAGAAGGGGATGATAATCAGGCTGATCTGGGCATCTGGTGTTGGCGGCCGGGAGACTCCGGGAGTGGAGGCATCTTCTCAGTTAAATGTAGGCAGAGTGATTAGGACCCCCAAAATTGGAAAGAGCTGAGGAAGGCTTGGCTTGACAAAGGTCCTTGAGATTATTACAGATATACAAGCGATATGCTTGTGAATAATCAGATTGTCTCGTCTGAGATGCCTCATCTGGCCACTGAGGTCACTGCTCCTATGCAGAAATTGAGTGGCATTCTGGACATATGCCAACGATATGAAAGATTTGATAGAAGTGCTTGCTGAACCTGGATCGTTGGACAGTTTTCCAGTTTCAGTACGAAAGAGCAGATGTAAAATGGGTAGGATATTCCTAATTGCTCTGTTTTGCTTCTCCAAAGAGTGAATATGAGAAAGAGTGGATAGAAATGTCAAAGATGAAGGGATGGATAAATGGATGGAAGACGTAGCATGTAGGGGAAAATTCTTAACATCGTAAGACGTCGAAAGACATGGGGGGAACACAGACTCTACAAAGCTTGAGTGTAGAAAGGCGATGCAGAAGCTAGGTCAGTGCATAGTGGAAAGTGTTTGTGATGGCGTGATAACCTCTAAAACCATCCAGTCAAGAAAGCTGAAAATGTGCTTAAGGCTCGGCAAAGCTTCTTGATAAGCATTAGTGAATTTTTTGATCTGAGATTTAGCTGAACTTGGTTGTCAAAAAGTCTGATTCGGGAGCCGAGAGCCTGAACTTCCAAAATGTGAGTGGACTATGAGATTGAGTTGTCCAGATATGTGAGTGGCTCAGCTCACAAGAACTGCAAATGATAACTGTGGAATGTAATCTGCCTGCATTTATGATTGCTGCTACTGCTCTGTTGTTTGAGTAGATGAGTATTAATGTCCTAGACCATTAGTACCCCCAAAGAATGGTGGCTTTAATTATGGGGTGTATGTGTAAGAACTCGGGAGAACGTGCCTGACTGTGAATTGAGCTGTGAATAGTAAACGCTGAAGCCTCTGGAGGGTGCAGCGTCAGTGTATGCTTTTAAGAGTGTGCTGAAGGCGAGCCGTGGTCGTGTTGCTGATGATGTTCTCGGATCTGGTAGATGTGACGGCCGTGGCAATGCAGAGCAGGATTTCAGTGCTGGGGAGATGGCTGGCGAGGGGAACGAGGAAGCAGGTTTTCGTGTATTATAGCGATTTCGGTTCATGGGTAAGAGGAAACGAGTTAAGAGGAAACGAGCCGGAGCTGGAGAGTTTTCTTGAGATGGTTTTGGACGAGAATGCTCACGGGGCCGCAAGCATTTGGAAGTATGACTGTGATCAGAATAATGAGAGATGAACCTCGATAGGGTGACATTGAAATCAAACAGATCATCATCTGAATCGGATTAGTTAATCTGCATCTCCGTAGTGAGAGAACAAGACAAACGGCACTGTTTTGAAAAGTCAGGTGATTGGTTAAGGTGTGTCCTCGTTTCCAAACCTCAGTTAACTAGTCAACTCCATTTATTTATCTTTGTTAATGTTCTTTTCAACATTTAATGAAACCTTATTGTAAAGTGTTACCATTTAAACAAACAAAAATACATATTACATAAAAATTGATATGCAAAACATTGTGACCAGTGAGATACAAGTATTTATTGAAATATGTTCATGGCTGGATTGTCTATCCATGATATTTTTTTTCTGGTGCATAAAGAGCAAAACAAAACTAAAAGCTCAGATAAAGAACTGACATGTATTAATTGTGTTTAGCTGTATTGATGAAAATCATTAGTTTCCTCCATTGTTTAAACCCAACTAGCATTTCTGAATAGCTTATATGAAGCCTATGAATAGCCAATGAATAGCATAATATGAGAGAATAAGGGCAAAATGTGTCGTGTGCATAAAATTAGTGCTGTATTCAGAAAGTGAGATGCAGGGTCCTCAGAAAGCGAAGGAACACATAGTCCCTTCATTCCTTTAAATGCACACACCCTCCAGGTGTTTGGACAAAGCAGCAGCTCACACAGGAAATGATCCCAAAAATCAGAGAACATGAAAGAAAGAGCCTGTCATTCAAAAGAGAGATTAAAAAAAGAACAGATCACCCTACATTCTGGCATCATTTATTTCCATTTTGTAATTCCAAACCTGAATGACATTTTTTCTCTCCATTAACAGAGGATAAGAGAACACCGGGGCTGTCAAGTAAAAAGAAAAAAAGCTCTTTTAAAATATCATACACTGTAAGTAGACTATATGAAAAAAAAAAAAAAATTTGGAACAATTTCTTTGGAACAATTTCCACTCTGAAATTACTAGTGATTACTGTATAATAATAATAATAATAATAATAATAATAATAATAATAATAATAATAATAATAATAATAATAATTATTATTATTATTATTATTATTATTATTATTATTATTATTATTATTATTATTATTATTATTATTATTGTTGTCAGTTTTAGTGTAATCATTTTAGTACTTCTGATTCAAAATAATTCAGTATATTTGCAACATTTGAAATTTCCACTTAATTTTAAGTTTGTCATGAACATTAAGGTTTTCTGCCAGCTTTGTTTCATTAAAGAAAATGTTTTTTGTTTTTTTTTATAAATTCAGTTTTAGTTAACAAGAACAGAAGGCTAACAAGAAGTTAGCTTGAAAGACTATGGATGTGAACATACTTTTAAAATGTTTATGGTGTTTTTTCTTCTCTTTTGGAGCAGGACATCCCTAGTCGCCATCTGCTTTCATTATAATCCAAATACCATTGGGAGCACTGCAAAATGTCTCCTTTTGCATTCCATAAAAGAAAGAAAGTCAGGGTTGGAACAACATGAGGGTGAGTAAATTATATCAGGATTTACATTTTTGGGAGAACTATTTCTAAACCTCTCATAGATATCTAACAAAACAACATCCCTTTGTTGCCTGAAAGATCACTTTCAACAGCTTTAATCTTTCTTAAATTGCTTTAAAGCATTTGAGATGCTGGCAAAGCAGAATAGAAAATAAACAGAAGAATGAAATGGCTGGCAATTACACAAATTATGTAAATATCACCATTTTGTGCCTCACCGCACTGTACCTTACGGCCATGCAAGAGAAACTAAATAAATAATACACAGCAATTAAACTGGAAGCCAAACTTTCTAATGTCAGCACATGTTTTGAACTATCCCGCTCTGCCCTGAGAACAGCATGGAGGCAGAGATCCTGCTAGTGAACTAGTGATGTACACAGACAGAAGTGTTTGAACAGTGTGCGAACATAACCGAGAGAGAATCTTAGTCCAAAAAGATTTGCTCAAAGCCAAAACAGAAGCTGCAATTAAAGCATCTGAACCATCATCGTTTGACAAGAGACCCCAGATTAAATCACTGAACGGGGAAGATGGGCTGTCGATATACCCTCACGGCGAATATATAGCATGTGTTTTTCGTTTAGGGGTAAAACGAAGCTCAAAATATGTGGGCGCCAATACTGTAAGCGAACATCCAACGCCACCCACTCTGCTGAGAGCAAAGTTTTAGATGAATATGTCAATATGTGCTGCATGCTTTAACTCAATAACAAAATAAACACACAACAAAGTTGAGAAAACAGCAAGAATTTTAATAAAGTAGAAGAAAAGTATCAGATCATAGCAATGTGGATGTTTGCACAAGGTCTACGGCACTCCAGTAAAGTCGCATTGTTTATTCATATAGCCCTTTATGCAATAGATAGCTTAAAATCAAGCAGCTTTACCACATTAAACTTGAAAAACACTGTCTCGTTTCATCAAGTACAACTTCATTTTTAACTATTAAGCAGCTCTCCAGTGTGTTCATGGTTTTTACTCGACAGAATGAACAGACTAAATGAATTAGAAAAGATTTTCACTGCTCACACCTACCTATTAGCTACGTAATCGCTGTGAACCAACAGTAGTAGTGCAAAGGTAATTAGCAGTCTGGCTAACATATCTGTAAAGTTAGCTTTAGCAAGCTTTCAGAATCCCCAAATGCACTCCAAATTAAGTTTGTTTCGGCCTGATTTAAAAAAAAAAAAAATACATCACTTCTTTGTTTTTTTGTTTATTTTCAGATTTCGCTTTAAGTATATCGGAGCCTTCTTTTCCTGTTTGTTGCTGCCTCGTGGTTTGATTTTGGAGCTTTGTCTAGTTCTGTCTGTTTTCTTCTTAAAGTAAATTTTATAACCTATCATTTCTCTTTCTACATTGGATGAGCATATCCCGATAGTATTCTATATCAAAAGCATTCAGAAGGCTTTGATAGCACTAGTATACGTTTTCCCAAACATATGCTACTAGCTTTAGCCGTTAGCATCACTAGCCTGGTCCCAGCTACTCTTGTTTATACTAAGAAACATACTCATCTGTTCTAATGGCGAATGTATCAGATGTATGTCCTTTTATTGCTGGTGAGGACACGTCTCACGACACAAGTTGAAGCTAGAGACGTGCACTTTCGTGTATAAGAAAAAAATATATTATTTTATCTCTTGCTCTGGGTTCTGTGTAGACCTCCAGGGCCCAATGTTGTTTTTTCTAAAAGAGTTTGTGCTCAAACCTATTAGTCGGCATCGATTATGCACTGATTTTTAACATTCAGATAATACAAATCGGTGATAATACAAACTCTTTCTGTTAAGAGTTGCATTTACAGACATACTAAACTCATTTGTAATCAAGTAATCACCATACACACTCATCATTTTAATCATACACTAGCTATATCGCATGGAACCAATTTGACTGATATAGATATTCTACCGCACAGTAATAATGTCACTGATCTCTAGGATTTGATTATATAGCTAATTTGAGCTAGCTAATAGCTAGCTGATTTGTCACTCCATGACAGCTTTGTGCATCTAATTCTCATTTCAGTATTTTCAAAACCGTGTGTTAAGTTTGGTTATTGACAATATGAACTTTCATTATCTTGGGGGGTTTTACATTTCTTTAGTGAACAGAAGAATGTAATATGGGTGAGGACTGAATGTGAGGGCGAGTAAAAAGATAAGTTCTAAATTTTAGCTAGTAAAGAACATTTGTTATGGAGGCATACTTGCAATAACTGCAGTATAAGTGCAAGTTAAATGTGCTTATGCAAAACTTTAACAGCCTTATTAGGTATCATTTAAATGCATATGCTGGTTGTTAGTGATAACTGATATAAGGAAATATCAGTGTGAAGTGTTTCGCCTGTGGTGAGAATTTGAAGAAGACATTAACTATATTAATTAATGGCTGAGAGCTGAGAGGAGTTTGAGACTGTGTGTGTGTGTGTGTGTGGTGTGTGTGTGTGTGTGTGTGTGTGTGTGTGTGTGTGTGTGTGTGTGTGTGTGTGTGTGTGTGTGTGTGTGTGTGTGTGTGTGTGTGTGTGTGTGTGTGTGTGTGTGTGTGTGTGTGTGTGTGTGTGTGTGTGTGCAAAACCAAATTTGTTATGTTGTGTGTGAGAAAGAGCTTTGCAGGGATACATTTAAAACATAGTTAAATCAAATTTAAAAAATGCACCAGTATACACATATATTGTGAGTACTTTCAGCATTCATATCACTGGGTTCCATGATGATTGGGATGCGGTCTTAGAAGGCAAAGAGGTTCAAATAGGTTCAGCTCACAAGAAACAGAGCTAGTGTTGTCCTCTGTCTTGAAAGATGCTTTCCAATTGGATTTGCATACAAAACAACCAGTGCGTTGAAAAGAAACAACAATAACAAAAAAAAAAGGAAGAAAAAAGTCCTCTACCTAAAACCTGGGGACTCGCATCTGGTGCTAAAAACTCAAAATGAAAAATGCCCTCAGCAACTTCAGTCACCCAGAAAGTGTTTCATATGTGCAAACTCAGAGAGCTATATGAAGAGAAAATCCAGTCAATTATAGAGCAACGAGCACAAGAATTCAGCATTAGTTCAAGCCCATTTCTACTGCATGGAGAGAGAGAGAGATTATACACTGGGATAAAGAAAATGGAGTTTCAGTGAAGAGAATACTGGCTTTAAAACAATATGTAAGGTATATGTAGAAGGTTTTGTAAATCAAATGGCTGATTAAGGAGCTTTTCATGTATTTGTCATGTACAAGTAGCATTAAGCTATAGTTTGAGACCAACTATTGATATGAGAGGAATTTTAACCCTATAAAGGCTACTGAATTATATTTGACACTTAAATGTCTATGGCCTCTAAATGATCAAGATGTTGTCTGATAGCAAGTAAAATGCCTTTTGGTATAACCGTAAAACATCCCTCCTTAGGTCGTGGTACATGTCTTTTTGCTTGGAAATATAAACATAAGAAGACCTTACATTGTCATTATGAACAAGTAGCTGATTAGAGAATGTAAAAGTTGAAAGAAAATATTCAATGGTTGAAATCACTAAAACAACTTTTACTGTGCATACAAATGCAAATCTGAACAAATTCTAAATAATATAAAATGCTTGCCGGCTCTGGAAGAGAGTGAGTCAAACATATAAAATAGCATAACTACAAGATTTAAAATATTTTGTTAGCACAAGTAGTAAAAAAAATGAGTATATTGTATATACGCAAACATCAATCAGGCATAGCATTATAACTATATCTTTTCGTCTCCCTTGTGTTTCTAAAACAGCCCTAATCCGACAAGGCATAGACTTCACTAGACCTTGAAAGTGTGCTGTGTTACCTGTGTTACCTGGAACCAATATGTTAGCAGCAGATCTTTTAAGTCCTGTAAGTTGCGAGGTGGGCCTTCCATGGATTGGACTTGTTTGTTCAGCACATCCCACAGATGCTCTGTTTGATTTAGATCTAGGGAATTTGGAGACCAAGTCAACACCTCAAACCCTTTATGCTCCTCAAACCATTCCTGAACCATTTCTGCTTTGTGTCAGGGTGCATTATCAGTTTGAAAGAGGGCTGCAACAATGCTTAGGTAGGTGGTATCTGTCAAAGTAACATCCACTTGGATGGTAGGACCAAAGGTTTCCCAGCAGAACACTGTCCAAATCATCACACTGCCTCCGCTGGCTTGCCTTCTTCAAGTAATGCATCCTGGTACCATGTTTTCCATAAATAAGCAACACATACGCACCCGGCCATCCATGTGATGTAAAAGAAAACATGATTTATCAGACCAGGCCACCTTCTTTCATTGCTCCGTGGTCCAGTTCTGATGCTCACATGCCCACGTTGGCACTCTCAGTGGACAGGGGTCAGCATGAACACCCTGACTGGTCTGTGGCTATGCAGCCCCATACACAACAAACTGCGATGCACTGTGTATTCTGACACCTTTCTATCAGAACCATTAGCATTAACTTCTTGAGCAATTTGAGCTATCATAGCTCATCAGTTTGATCCGACCACATGAGCCAGCCTTCGTTCCCCATGTGCATCAATGAGCCATGGCCATGACCCTGTTGCCAGTTCACCACTGTTCCTTCCTTTGACCACTTTTGATAGATACTGACCACAGCGGACGGGAACACCCCGCAAGAGCTGCAGTTTTGGAGATGCTCTGACCCAGCTGTCTAGCCATCATAAATTGTCCCTTGTCAAACTCGCTCAAATCCTTATGCTTGCCCATTTTTCATGCTTCTAACACTTCCGCTTATATATCCAATTGTTGCCTAATATATCCCACCCATTAGCAGGTGCCATGATGAAGAGATAATCAGTGTTATTCACTTCACCTGTCAGTGGTCATAATGTTATGCCTGATCAGTGCATACTGACAAGCTCTAATTTCTGTGAGATGCATAGAGATGGCAAAGCGGCTATTGATTTGCAATCCCTGTGCTCATTTAATTCATAGTGTCCACGCTCCTTCACTTCACACACTCATTACTGTGTACTGATTTTAGAGGTTTATTTAGCTGTAATATTGTGCTCTTTCCTAGCTCACCTGTTATCCAGCAAACATGAGAAGTGTCTGCAGAATATATTTCCAATTATTTGTTAGAATTCATTAATAATTGTGCCATTATACGTGCCTTTCCGAATAATGTATTCTGCTTCTGGCACATCCCTACCAAACATCATTCATGTTATCATCTTATAATATCACAACTGTAATAATAGTTTGAACACACCAAATTATATATAATGAGTCATTAACATTTGCTTGTAGTAAAATACAATTAAAAAATCAAAATAAAATGTATACTATTGGTAATCAAAATCAAATACTATTAATTAATATTTATTTTCAGAAATTGAAAATTGTTTTAAAGTTGTTATAATGTTGCAGGATTTTAATTGCTGGATACAGCCATAAGCAACATCACTGGGTGTGTGTGTCCGTGTGTGTGTGTGTGTGTGTGTGTGTGCGTGTGCGTGGTTGGTTAGGGGCAATGAAGACAATTAATATGCTTAAAATGACCTACTTTTCATTTAATGTTAGATTATGGTTTATCTTGCATATGCAGCAATCATCACTCAAAATAATATGGGACTTGAACCACTATTGCTTTATTCATAGAAAGGGCTATTCATACGGTTTATTTATCCAACTACAAAGGACAGCTTTAGGTGTAAAACCTACGGGGGGAAATTGAAAAATTACTCTGTGCACCTTTAACACCAAACCACTTGTGTCATGCACTGCTTCTGGACATGGCAGGATTTCCAGAGTGCTTTTTCATTTGCTATAGCTTTCTTTAATACTGGGCTGTTTCAGCGCATCCACGTTCAAACTTGTGTGACCTTTCCAGTGTGATGGAATTATACTGAACCTCTCAACAACATGAATGAGAGAGTGAAATTGATGTAAGACAAGACTCCACATGGCCTGGGGTAAGAACTTCTCTCTAATACCAAGTATAAAAACTGAAAGCGAGAACAGATCAGCCTGATAGGGAGCGTTGACACAGGATTCATTTGTGTCGAAAAACTACTAGATGGAGCACATCACAATGGAACACAATCCCACAGTTTCAATACTCTTCGGGTAACACTTTATAATAACCGCATGCTATGACGCATTAGTAAATAGTTAATTCGTCATTTTTTAAGCATTAATAGACAGTAATAATCAGTTTATAAATACAGATATAAATGCTTTGTTCTTTATTTATAAGCATATCTATAATGTGTTATTTTATACTTTATCATATCTAAATTATCATTTTATTTTCCTTTTGCTGAAAAACGATTATATGGCATTCGTGGCTCAGGTCATTGCCTGAGCAATATTAACATGTTGTGGTCCGTGAGCCAAGATGGCAGATTTCAAATTGCTTCTGGGGGACCCTGCACCAGACAAGCAGCTGCCATTGAGATTAATGAGAATGTTAACGGGTATCTCCACGTATTACAGACCTATTAGATGCACCATAAATCAACTGGGTGTGGAAAGAGAATACTAGATAAAATTAATTCTGTGTGGTGGTCAGCTGTGAGTGAATTCTGCTGTGACACAAAATAATTGGTACAGCAACAAAGTAGAGATATACATAATACATTTTTAGGTACATTTATTACACATGTTCCTTGCTTCCACCACAGAATAAAAAACAAATAAGGTAATTACTTGTTTTTGTTGTTGCTCAAAATTGTACATTTTTCAAATCAAATTATTAATTTTCTAATCTAGCAGTTAATTGTATCTCTCTATGATATAAACTTACAATTGAGAGTTATAAAGTTGCATGCTATGTAAGAGATCTAGTAAATCCAGCCAGTTTTTATTACAGAATAATTAAGTGGAGTCGTCTTGCGTCACTCTGAAGAGGATTATTCTGCGATAACAAACGGCAGGATGTACCTCATCCTTTGCATAAAGGATGTACATTATCCCTTAGGAGCTTTTCTTTTTTTATACCGGTTGTTATCAGGGAATATTTCACTAAATGGCGTGATTGACCACTCAGAATCAAGTATTCCACAGAGCATTGTACTAAAAATATATATATATATATCTTGCAATTGTGAGATTTGAATTTATACCTCTCAATTATTATATATATATTCGTCGATGCTCAAAAAATGGTATTCGGACCAGCCCTAATATTTCAATATTAATACAATTAATTTTGGGTTGAGCTTTGTCAATATCCTACACAGCAAAAAATTCTTAAAATAATATTTTTAGCAATGTTTATCTTAAAGGGATGATGCATTGAGAAATGAACTTTCCCTTGAGCCGTTGATATATAAAAGGTCATGGTAACATAAGAATATCCTGTACGTTTCAGAGCTGAAAACTTCCTTGTTAGTCAAAGAAAAGCTTTTATAGACACTAGGCCCAGCAAACGAGGCTCTCAAATCAATGACGTGATAGAAGGTGGAAACAGATAAATGTGTTCGCCCTACCCACTGACTCTAAACGAGCGAAACGAGCAATAAACATGCCAAAGATAACAAGATAATTGTTTGTAAATAAGACACAGGCCGACACTGGATTTGCAGACATATTGAGAGTAAAACGCAATGCTGTACTTTATATACTGGATTTGACAGGAATGGTGCAACACACTTATGTGAGTAAAACATTTTTTGTTTTTGTTTTTATCATATGTGTACGTGTCTAACATAAAATACCTTAGCACGCTGTCACAGGCTGGAGAATCCCTTATTTATTCGGGATCAGGGGGTTTGCAAACCCCAACATCCGCAGGGCTATGTGTTTTTCAGATAGACTACCAAAACGTAAGCATGCAGGCCGGTGGATTTTTAATAGTGAAATAACATTAATTTCTTGTTCACTCTCTTGACTTGATATTTGAAGAGCGCGAGTGTTTGTGTGGTTTGCGCTTATATCCACCGATCAGGCGCAGGACCAAGTAATAAAAAAATAAATCAATAGTGGATGACAGATAAATCATTGTGTGTGTTTAATAAATACATTTTGACAGCCTTGTCAGAGAATTATTCAGGTTTGCCGCTTTCAAAACAATCCCTTCCGGAAACTGAAAAGGGAGTTAAAGCTCATTAAATATGCAAATCTTATCCAATCCTAACCGTGGGCGTTTACTTCTAAGTCTCCAGTGACGTCAAAACCCAGCGTTCAGGAGAGAGCCTCAAAACCAGTGTAGAAAATAGCATATTACTTATTAGTTATGATGTTTTTCAATGTAAAAACCATGGAAACATAAGTTGACCTCAGACAACAGTAAAACAATTTAAAAAGCCAGTTAATGATACCTTTAAAACAACAGAAAAATGTGTCAAAAAAGTTCTTAGCAGCTTATGCAATTTTCTTCCCAAACACACGTCTTGTTTTAAAGGTGCTAATATTTTTGTGAAATATTTTACTTACTGTTATTCAAGTATGAAGTTTGTATATTTTATTAACACCGCATATTATGTAGAGATAGATTACATTTAATAAATAAAATAATTCCAACTATCCTCTACACATCAAATAGGGCTGGGAAGTGCAATTGCCGCTGCTTAATTAAAAAGGAAGTGCACTGAATTTTAATGAGTTTTTTCCTTTTCCTTTTTCTGAAGGTCACATGTTTCCGACTTCTAGCAGTTTAGCCTCCCAAATATAGTTTCTCTAAGCTTGCTGCTTCATTAAGCAATAGCAGCTTATTAAAATTCAAATTCTGTCATGCACACTAACCTCCATCAGGAAGGGATCAGTCTTAGCAGATCGTCCGGTTGCCACACACTGAAATGTGGCGTTCTGCCCTGCGTTCACCTCCACATCCCCTAGTCTGGAGAAATGAGGCACTTTATCTGTGGACAAAGAGAAGTAACAATATGTTATCCAAATAAAACTGTAAACATGTAGATTGCATGTGATCTGAAGTTCCCCATATAGCAATCCCATATGAATATACAGCTCTGGAAAAAAGTAAGAGACCACTTAACATCTTTCTTGTTTTTTTTTTTTTTTTTTTTGGAGGAATATTTTTTTAATAAACTGCTCTTGGGTTCTTTACACCATCATTCTGTTGTATTCGTTTTAAATTATTAATTCATTTATTATTGAAACCTGTGAGGTTTTGTTAAGGTTTTTTTTTTTTAAACAAATTTATCTCAACTCAGACACAATGTGGTAGGCCATGTAAAATCACAGAGCAGGGTCAGCGCATGCTGAGGCGCACAGTGCGCAGATGTCACCAACTTTCTGCAGAGTCAATAGCTACACACCTCCAAACTTTGTGTGGCCTTCAGATTAGCTCAAGAAGAGTGTGTAAAGAGCTTCATGGAATGGGTTACGTGGCCGAACAGCTACAGAACATGCCTTACATCACTGAGTGCAAAACAAAGTGTTGGATGCAGTGGTGTAAAGCACTCTGCCACTGTTCTCTGAATTGTTGAATCACATTTCTCTGCCGATGGATGAGTCAGGATTTGGCAGTTGCAAGGAGAACAGTACTTGCCTGACTGCATTTTGCCAAGTGTAAGGTTTGGTGGAGGGGGGGTTATGGTGTGGGGTTGTTTTCAGGGGTTGGGTTTGACCCATTAGTTCCAGTGAAAGGAACTTTTAATGCACCATCATACAATGTCATGCTCCCAACTTTGTGGAAACATTTTGGGGATGACCCCTTCAGCTGTGACTGCGAACCAGTGCACAAAGCAATGTCCATTAAGACAAGCATGATGAGTGGGTTTGGTTTGGAGGAACTTGACTGGCCTTGAGTCCTGACCTCAACCCGATAGAAAACATTTGGGATGAATTACAGAAGAGACTAGGGGTGTAAGAAAATATCGATACACGTGAATATCGTGATATTATGTTTGGCGATACTGTATCGATTCTCAAAAACGCTGTATCAATATTTATATATTTATTTATTTACATCCAAGATTCGTGGCTTTGTGTTAGGTTTAAACCACAGACTGTATAACACCCAACCGCTAGATGGCAGTGTTATCTCAGAACGTATAACTGACGCGGAGCCAGAGAAGCGCAAGGTAAAAGTGCGTGCATCACTAGTGTTTACATTAGCAAACCCAGCTCTCAAGACGATAGAATTATTCCACTCTTGCAGTATACAGAGCTGAATTGTGGACTCATGTTGGCTTCAGCTAAAAAGAAGCCACTAAGGAAATCGACAAGAATCATTTTGTTTGCAAAATAGGCCAAGTTATAATCTAATACTCGGGAAACACATTGAAACAGAGAGCTCGCTTAACATCCTGACGTCACCCGCGCTGCTGAGAAGCGTTTCGATAGAATGTACTGCACGTTTTCCTCTCAGTAACAAAATAAACACACTCCAAAACTGACAGCGGTGGCAGGAGAACGAAAGATAATTGTGATGTGGATATGGAAGCACCAGCTCTGCAGTTCAGTAACGTTACTTGAAATAGCACTTTATACAATAGACTTTATAGAAAACAGCTTTAGGGTCCGATCACACAGAATGCGTTTTTCAGGTTCGATTATTGTGATTATTGCGCTTTAATGTTTCTAGGCAACCCCCGAATCACCTGTACTGTCAGTCAAATCAATGTAATGGTCAACACAACGGAAGACCTGCCGCTTCATTCATTCGATTGGACAACAGTAAATAAGCGCGATGATGTTGCACGCTTTTCCGCTCAGAGTTGACTTTTTTTCAACTTCATGCGCTCGGAGCGCTCCTTCAAAAACGCGAGGCGCAGCAAGCGGTTTAAACGCGAGGCGCCCAGGGCGCATAAGCAGCGCGCATAACGCTCTCTGCCAAACGAAATCCATTCAAAAAAGGTGCCTCTCGCTGCAAAAACGCGTTCTGTGTGATCGGGCTACTGTGTTAAATATGAAACAAACAGTCATTCAGTCATGAAATGGACTGCACTTTCTGTTGTTAAATAGCCACTGCTATACTGTGAACCTTTAAAACATTTACACAAAGAACCCTGCAGTCACTTTACATTTCCCTCAACTTAGATTGCACATTGCATATGATTAGTGATATAAATTATACTGTATTAATTAAATAAAATACTTTGTCTCGTGTTTTAGGATTATGGTTGTGTTCTTTATTCTTTTAAATTATAAAAAACAAAAACACACAAAAAAGAGATATCGCAATATATTGCCTCTCTTACAATATCGCAATATATTGCAATATATCGTATCGTAACCCCTGTATCGTGATACGTATTGTATCGCCAGAGTCTTGGCAATACACAGCCCTAGAAGAGACTCCGAACCAGGCCTTCTCGTCCAAAATCAGTGCCTGACCTCACACATTTGCTTCTAGAAAAATGGTCAAAAATTCCCATAAACACACTCATAAACCTTGTGGAAAGTCTTCCCAGAAGAGTTAAAGAATAGGATGTCATTAAAGTCCATGTACATGTAAAGGCAGGCATCCCAAAAATGTTGGCAATATGGTGTATATTTTTTTCAATATTTGATTCTGACCAACAGCGCATGTTCCCTGTTGTATTTACTTCTTAAATCTTTTTTAGCCCTCACCATCTTCCAATAAATTGCTAAATAAAAATGATTTATACCGTTTCCCTAGTTGTTATGCAGTCCATTCATATCACTTATCTCTGAGCGTCATGTTTTGTCTTCATGCCCACAGAATGCCTCATTTGTTCTTATCTGCCTGAGCTTGTCAACTCAGCATCAAATCATTACTCGCTCTTGATATCAAGAGCACCGGTGCCATAACATAACTGGCACTTCACTTATCTCGGACACTTTGCTGAAAATACAAGTGCTGCCAGCTTTATTTTCTGTTAGAGTGAATCCGAGTGAATGCAACGTGACCAATGCAAAATAAAATAGCTGGCCAGACAGGAGGTAGACGTTCAATTCTTATAAGCCTTTCATATTTTTCAGAGCATAATAATGAAAAGTCTGCAAAGCGTTGAATTCTTAAAACACTCACAAACTACCATCTAAAGAAAATTCTAGACGGGTTCTTGAAAAGCACTTTGTTCGCTTCCACACAATACATCTCTTCAGTGGCCTTCCAGCTCTCATCTATAATTGCATCAGTCTGCTAACATGTCACTAATAAGTGAAGTTCACGCGGTTTAATGATGGCTTTCTTATGGCAGCGACTCAAAAAAGCCAGATGTGAATGGATACAATGAAATCTCAGTTTGTTCTGCCTGAGCAAGCAGCGAGGCCAGAGCTGTATGATGTTTTATTGACTGTTTAATAGGTAACTTATAATTTGAAGCAGGATGGTGGTAGCTTAACTGCCATTTTTGTGCTGTATACTATGTGAGTGTATTGGTTGCACTGATGCATTCCCTGTTATTGAATATAAGAGAAAAATAACATTGATTTTAAGGATGACTATTAAGCTTAGTGCCAAACAAACATGATGGCAGCAATTTTCAGAGGAGGGTAAATCTTTGTTCCTCTACTTGCGGGTGCATTTGCTTTTGCGACACAGAACTTCAAGCTCCAATATAGCAAAACAATATGTGCCGACTAGAGATAGGTCGGATGGTCCAATTGGAACTGAATTCTCAAAAAAAATTGCAAACCATAACAAATGGACCAAACATAGTGTTTTGTTATTTTATATAATATTTTTGGAAACATTGTGAGTACATTTACGATAATGTGTTCAAAATGTCCACAACAGAAGAAAATAACTTCATATGATTACATTCGCAATGTGTTTTGATAAACCTTTTTATAGTTGCATGGGGTTGTTTGGTTGGCAATAATATAAAAATAATTTAACCTTAAAGGGAACATTTAAAAATACACAGTATATCACAAAAGTAAAACACCCGTCACATTTTTTTGTAAATATTTTATTATATCTTTTCATGGGGCAACACTGAAGAAATAACACTTTGCTACAATGTAAAGTATTGAGATTACAGAATGTATAACTATATATAAAATAGCTGTCCCCTCTAAATAACAAAACACACAGCCATTAAGGTATAAACAGCAGGCAACAAAAGTTAGTATAACCCTCAAGTAAAAAAGTCTAAATTGGGCCCAACGTGTCAATATTTTGCCTATTATTTATTTACAATATTTATCTGCCATTATTTATCTGCCTCAGTCCTCTTGAATATGGAGTTCACCAGAGCTTCAAAGGTTGCCACTGGAGACCTCTTCCACTCCTCCATGAACACATCATGGATCTAGTGGATGTTAGAGACCTTGCGCTCCTCCACCTTCCGTTTGAGGATTCCCCACAGGTACTCAATAGGGTTTGATCTGGAGACATGCTTGGCCAGTCCATCACCTTCACTTTGGTTCTTTAGCAAGGCAGTGGCCTTCTTGGAGGTGTGTTTGAGGTCATTATCATGTTGGGATACTGCCCTGCGGCCCAGTTTCCGATGGGAGGGGATCATGCTCTGCTTCAGTATGTCAGAATACATGTTGATATTCATGGTTCCCTCAATGAAATGTAGCTCCCCAGTGCCGGCAGAACTCATGCAGCCCCAGACCATGACACTCCCACCTCCATGCTTGACTGTTAGCAAGACACATTGTACTCATCACCTCGTTGCTACCACACACGCTTGACACCATCTGAACCAAATGAGTTTATCTTGGTCTCATCAGACTTCAGGACATGGTTCTAGTAATCCATGTCCTCAATCTGCTTGTCTTCAGCAAACTGTTTGCGGGCTTTTATTGTGCATCATCTTTAGAAGAGGCTTCCTTCTGGGACGAGAACCAATTTGAGTGGGGTATAGACGAGTTTCCCGGGCACTTCCGGTTTACTTCCTGTTTCTGCCAAGAACTTCCGGCCTGCGCTGAGTAGTGGTGTAAAAATGGCGTTAGAATGGCAACATTCGACCGAAAAGCTCGTTAAAAATGGTGTTTTGACCATTCCGCATCCAAGTAAGGTAACATCATGGGCGGACAACATGTCGATATGGCCCAGCATAACAACATCCGAGATCTTTTCTTATTTTATTGATTATATGGCGGTGGATGGGAATGCAATTAATAACCTGAAATGCTCTGAGGCGTTTCAGTACCTCCATTCAGACAAAGTGGGCTGTGTACTTTTACACGATATGAGCAGTTTAATTTACCTAAAGGCCGATGTTCAACCAAGCCAGTCCTTTAACAATTCAGTGCATAACGCCTGGGTTTTGGTTACCAAGACGGGAGATGTGGAGACTGCAGGCTGTACCTGTATCGCCGGACCCGGACGTTTCTGTAGCCACGCAGCGGCCGTGCTTTGGAAGGTACGTTAGCCCATCTTATGCTTGTATTAAGATGTTTGTATGTAACGTTACCCGTGGGTTAATCTATAACAGAACACGACGAGTAATACAAGTGTGTGTGTGTGTGTGTGTGTGTGTGTGTGTGTATGCATTTGAGAGAGAGATTGTGTCTAAATGTGAGAGTGTGAACTACCCCTGCCGTTCCCGCACAAGGTTGCAATTCTTAAATGTCATCTAACAAAGGTAAAGGGAAAATATTAACCATAAAAACTATTTATATTGCTTGTACTTGGGATGAAGTAAACATCTGTTGAGTTTTTTTAAACATAAACTGTTTGATTATGTTGAATAGAAACCCAGAAATGCAGCGGGTATTTTCGGCTAACTCGCTAACCGGAAGTTCTTGGCAGACACAACCGGAAGCCGTTGGCAGAGTGAAAGGATAATGGCGGCCCGGCTATTTCACTCAGGAAACTCGTCTATAGTTTGAGCACTGACAGGATAACCCCCACCCCTTCAAACTCTGCAGCAAAGCCGGCACAACTCATATTCGGCTATTTTGCAAAGCCAACCTGAGCACTCAACTTCGAGTGGAACCTGTCCTGTTATGGTCTTGGCCACCATTCTGCAGTTCCATTGCAGGGTGTTGGCAATCTTCTTAAACCCTAGGCTATCTTTATTTAGACCAACAATACATTTTTTTTCAGATCCTCAAAGAGAACTTCCAGTGACTATTATGAGAGAGTGTGAGAGCGATAACACCAAACTTAACACACCTGCTCCCCAATTCAAACCTGAGACCTTGAAACACTAACAAGTCACATGACACCAGGGAGGGAAAATGGCTAATTGGGCCCAGTTTGGACATTTTCACTTAGGGATGAACTCACTTTTGTTGCCAGTGGTTTAGAAATCAATGTCTGTGTGTTGAGTTATTTTGAGGGGACAGAAAATTTACACTGTCATACAAGCTATACATTCACTACTTTACACGGTTTTATCTATCTATCTATCTATCTATCTATCTATCTATCTATCTATCTATCTATCTATCTATCTATCTATCTATCTATCTATCTATCTATCTGTCTATCTGTCTGTCTGTCTGTCTGTCTGTCTGTCTGTCTATTTATTTATCTATCTATTTATTTATT
The DNA here is from genome assembly GCF_024679245.1 of Pseudorasbora parva. NCBI lineage: Eukaryota > Metazoa > Chordata > Actinopteri > Cypriniformes > Gobionidae > Pseudorasbora > Pseudorasbora parva. The sequence continues at coordinate 23,157,930 of NC_090190.1, read as the reverse complement.
TATTTATTTATACAAAAAGAAACAATACAGATCGATGAACATAAACATGTGGGGATACAGAAAATAAAAAAAAATTACAATAATACAGGATGTTTTCAAAGCTTTTTTTTATCGGAGGGGATTTTTTTTTTTTTTGAAGAGATGATAATAATAATTGTAAATCATAAGCAAATACTTTGCATTTAGGTTTGAAATGAAGGTATCTTGCTTTGTGATTATGTTACTTACCCATCATACAAATAAAGGTTAAGACATCATCTAGATCTTTACTTTCAGAAACATTAGAGTGAAAAAGTTGAACATTTATAGATTATTACAACTTATAGAAATATTACACAACTGGTGAAATACAAGACACAACAACAATCAAATCAGTGTTTTCATCAACATATTTTGACCATCTTACTATTGTTTCTATCATCTCTTGACATGACCAAGGTAAACGTTTTAAAAACATGACTCAAATTCCTGTACATTCCAACTGACCTCCATCCTTCTCTTTTTGAATGGAAGAACACCTGCTATGTGAAAGTTCTTTGAGAAACGATTTGTGTCTTGTTGACATGATACATGAACCCGAACTTTTCCCTGAGGCTGAATAGTTGTTCAGACATTCGGACAACCCACCATCTAGTCAATTTAGAAAATATCCGTAAAGCAAACAAGGGAAATGTAGGACAGAGAAGCCTGGCTTCTCTGGTTGTGACTCCAGCGGCACAATTTTGCTCTAGTTGTGTGGTATCTGAGCAAAAGCCTCACAGCACTGCCTTTGGCAAGAGCACAGGATTCTGGGTAAACACAATGGGCTGTTTTTGTCACAATGTCTCTATAGTTCACTGACAACCTAAATCTGGCCACTGATCTGTGAATCTGAAACTGCTTAATGGAATCCTCCCATAATCCATACTCCTTTTTTCTTTTCTTTTTTCTGTTTGCCAAATAAATATAGCTTTGTTTTCATGTTGGATTCATATGTAAAAAATAAATAAAAAATGTTTATACAATTTCAACAAAACTGTTGGACCAAAATAACTACAGTAAATAAATAAATACTACTACTATCCATCACCATATTTCCCCAGTTGATTAATCACAGTACATTAAGACAATTGTTTTGTTTGTTTTTAAATAATGCACTATAATATAACTGAATTTAATTAAATATTCACATATGCACACACATTTCCAGAACATAAATCTGAACATTGGATTAAGCCAGGTTCAAAATTATTTAGTTGACATACTGTATTAGAGAATAAGGTTTTTATAGGGATGATTTTGGATACCTCTTTTTTATAACTCATAAATCAGAAAATAATGTTAACAATCAGAAAAAAGCACCATATATTTAAACTAAAAAAAATGCTATTTACTTTACTATTTCATATAGCAAATGCTATATGAACAAAACCTTCTGTAAAAGCCTTTATATAATATAGATAATATTGGAAAATTTCAGAAAACCGCCTTCAAAGATATGTATTATAATTCAAATCTAAAGATTTAAATAAAGTAAACTGCTAGATGTTCCCTATCTCGAGGGAACTTCGAGCTGCGTCGAAACGCTAGGGGACGCCTCTGCGTGCCACGTCATGAAGCACTTGTGTAATCAGTCCAATAGCGGGACGATACGTCACGGGCGGGTGACGTCATCGACCAGGAAGCTATAAAGCATGCCCGGACCAAACAGTCACTAGCTTCTGTGTCTTCACAAGCGCTCTGTGTGATATTGTATGTCCATTTATTGTGTGTGTGTCAAAAGAGAAAAGAGAATGTCTAGTCAGTTCAGGCGTTGTGTTCCTCCCTGCCCTCGTTACATCACGGGTGGAGATACACACGACCTGTGCGTTATGTGTTTGGGGCTCGAGCATGCCCAGTCAGCTCTCGAGGGGGTTGGCTGCGAGCATTGCGAGAGTCTCCCAATGCGTACATTAAGATCACGCCGGGCACTCTTCGAGGAGAGTGCTTTGGCTCGCGGTCCTCAGGGCTCGGGTCCCGCTGCTGCCGAGGCACAGCGAAGGCTCGCGTCTTGGGGATCGCAGTTAGATCTGGTGGCGGGGTTAGAGACGGGTGATCCCCTATCTCTGCCCTTACCCGCTGGATCTCAAGCCTCAGCTCGCGAGTTGGAAGCACGCTCTGCGGTTTCTTCCGCTCGCGCTGAGGCACAAGATCAGCTGCAGCACTCCAGTTCCGAGGAACTGGATGTTGTAAGCGTAAATGAAACTGACGAACTACTTCCACCATTACACACACACGCACAGGAGGAGCTAATGGAGGTTGTCACTCGCGCCGTTGCCAGATTAAGTTTAGACTGGCCGGCCGAGCGTTATGAGTCACAAAAGCACACAAGCAGGCTAGATGAAAGATTTCTGCCCTCATATACACAACCTCCTAAGCGGGGCTTGCCATTTTTCCCGGACCTTCACACCGAGGTGTCGAGGTCCTGGGCTAAACCAGCGTCAGCCCGAGTTTTCAACCCGTCAACATCTGAATATTCAAATATAAACGGGTTGAAGGCTCATGGTTATGCGGCGATGCCGCGGGTGGAAGAGACGCTCGCGAGCTATCTCTCCCCCGAGTCAGCATCGTCGCTGCAAGCCCCGCAGCTGCCCACCAAGCCCGTAAGAACAACATCAGCGCTGGTGGGCAGGGCGTACTCGGCAGCCGGGCAGGCGGCCGCCTGTTTACATACGGTGGCTGTCCTGCAAGCATATCAGGCAGATTTATTGGGGGATATAAATGAAGAAACTGAGGAAGTGGGGAGAGAAACGATCGCCGAAATTAGACGGGCGGCAGATTTGTCTCTTCGTGCCACCAGGGAGACGGCCAGATCCATCGGCCGCTCTATGGCAGCCCTGGTGGCCGCGGAGAGACATTTATGGTTAAATCTATCAGATATAAAAGAAAGGGATAAGAAGTTTCTGATGGATTCGCCCGTCTCGCCTACTGGCCTCTTTGGTGACGCTGTAACAACAGTCGTCGACCGTTACCAGGAGGCCAGGAAGCAGGCGGCGGCGTTCTCAAAATTTCTCCCCCGCAAATCATATCCCCCAGGGGCTGCCGGGCGGGGGCAGCCCCAGCCGAGTACGTCCTCCTCCGCAGCGCATCGAGCGCAACAGAAACAGAGCGTGGCCGCTCGGGCCCCCCCGCAGAGAGAACGGGGGTCCGGGCGACGCGCTCAGCCGGGACCTTCCCGCGGTAGGACGGATCTGAGGACCGTCCTTATCGCTAGGAAGGCCTCGGCTAAGAAGTCCTGACGCCAAGAGCGCAGGGCTTCCGATGGCAGTCCCCTCCGGGAAAGTGCGGCTCGCCGAGGCGCCCGCTCTTTCCCGGTGCCATCGGGGGGCCGGTCTGCCAACCCTGCCACCATTGGTGCTTCAGGGCGCGGCGGTCCCCAGCGAACGCATATCTCCATGTCCGCCCGGAAACGTAGCGGCTTGGGGATGTTCGCGCCCTCTCGGGAGGGCCCCTGGGCGGTCAGTTCGGTTGCTACCTGCCGGTTATCCGTTACAGGACACCGGGCTGACCACACAGGAAAATCCAGAGACCAGCCTCGAGAGGCTGGTTCCCTTAGTAGATTTTCTGGCAGCGTGGAAACTTCTGCCGAATGTCTCAGAATGGGTCCTGCGTACAATAGAAAAAGGGTACAGAATTCAATTCGGGTTACACCCGCCCGTGTTCAACGAGGTTACTGCCACGGTAGTAAGCCCCGAGCAGGCTCTGGTAATGGAACAAGAGGTACAGACTCTTCTGCGAAAAGAGGCTATAGAACGGGTCCCTCCCCACTGCAGAGAGTCGGGGTTTTACAGCCGGTACTTCATAGTTCCGAAGAAGGATGGGGGGTTAAGGCCTATCTTAGATCTGCGTCATCTAAACAGAGCAGTAAAAAGATTAAAATTCAAAATGCTCACGATAAAACAGATCGTGTGTCACATCAGGTCCGAGGACTGGTGTGTCACGATAGATTTAAAAGATGCGTACTTCCACATCTCCATCCTTCCGCAGCACAGACAGTTCCTCAGGTTCGCTTTTGGGGGAAAAGCGTACCAATATCGAGTGCTGCCATTCGGTCTAGCTTTATCGCCCCGCACTTTCACGAAGTGCGTGGATGCAGCTCTGGCTCCGCTGCGACTCCAGGGCATCCGCGTGCTAAATTACATCGACGATTGGCTAGTGTTAGCACAGTCGAAACAACTGGCGGTTCAGCATCGAGATGCTGTTCTCGCCCACATGAAGGTGTTGGGGCTAAGGTTGAACGAAAAGAAAAGTATGTTGGCGCCACAGCAGAGCATTACTTTTCTGGGGGTAGTTTGGGACACGAGAACGATGTCGGCTCGGCTATCTCCGCCCAGGGTAAAAACGATCCTGAATACCGTCAACCAGATAAAGCTAGGCCAGTCACTCACTGTCAAACACTTTCAAAGAGTGTTGGGTTTGATGGCAGCAGCGTCCAACGTGATACCTTTTGGCCTGCTGTACATGAGACCCTTGCAGTGGTGGCTCAGGACCAAGGGGTTCTCCCCGAGGGGAAACCCTTTTCGCCTAATCAAGGTCACGCGGCGCTGCCTACGTGCCTTGGTGAAGTGGAAAGATCCTTGGTTCCTTTCCCAAGGTCCAGTTCTGGGGGCTCCTTGTCGTCGCGTAATGCTAACGACGGATGCCTCCCTAACTGGCTGGGGAGCGGTCATGAGTGGCCGCTCGGCCCAAGGTCTGTGGAGGGGCCATCAGCTCTCCTGGCACATAAACCAGCTGGAGCTGATGGCTGTGTTTCAAGCACTCAAACACTTCCTCCCAGACCTACGGGGCCGCCATGTGTTAGTTCGGTCAGACAACACTTCGGTGGTCTCGTATATAAATCACCAGGGGGGATTGAGATCGCGTCGGTTGTGGAAGCTCACGCATCACATTCTGATATGGGCCCAAGGCAAGATACTCTCGCTCAGGGCGATGTACATCCCGGGGGTCCTGAATGTAGCGGCAGACTCCCTGTCGAGGCAGGGAGTGGTGCCGGGGGAATGGAGGCTCCACCCCGAGGTGGTGGAGGAGCTGTGGATCCGCTTTGGGCGAGCCCAGGTGGATCTGTTTGCGTCTCGAGAGACGACACATTGTCCAGCATTCTTTTCCCTCACACATCCAGCCCCACTGGGGCTGGACGCAATGGTACAGACGTGGCCGAGGCTGCGTCTGTACGCCTTTCCCCCTCTGGCGTTGCTCCCAGGAATGCTGGAGAGAGTCCGCCGGGACGGGCTTCAGCTCTTATTGGTAGCCCCGTTCTGGCCGGGCCGAGTATGGCTCTCAGACATCATGTCTCTCCTAGAGGGTCCTCCCTGGGAAATCCCAGTCAGGAGGGATCTTCTTTCACAGGCCGGGGGGTCAGTACTGCACCCGCGCCCGGAACTGTGGAAACTGTGGGCTTGGCCCCTGAGGGGGCCCAGTTCATAAACACGGGTCTATCGACTGAGGTGATAGAGACCATGTTGCACTCCAGAGCACCATCCACAAGGAGACTTTACGCACTCAAATGGAGAGTTTTTGTCGCCTGGTGTACGCACCAGACTTTGGACCCTGTTAACTGCCCGGTCGGTTCAGTTCTCGAGTTCTTGCAAGAAAAATTCTCCGCAGGGTTATCCCCGTCGACTCTGAAAGTGTATGTGTCGGCGATATCTGCTTATCATAATCCATTAGATAACGCATCATTAGGGAGACACCCGTGGGTCACGCGTTTCCTCCGTGGTACCTTGAGGCTCAGACCTGCGGCACGCTCCAGGGTGCCGACTTGGGACCTGGCCATAGTGCTGGAAGGCCTTATGTCGGCTCCCTTCGAGCCGTTAGAGGAAGTGTCAGAAAAGTTCCTCACACTAAAAACAGTGTTTCTCCTAGCGATTTCATCACTGAAAAGAGTAGGAGACCTACAGGCTCTATCAGTAGCACCTTCTTGCCTTGAATTTGCACCAGGAATGGTGAAAGCATTTCTCTTCCCGAGGGAAGGATATGTTCCCAAGGTCCCGACCAACGTGCCGGGACCAGTAATGCTGCAGGCTTTCTGTCCGCCTCCGTTCACTAGTCAAGACCAAGAGAAGCTAAATCTGCTATGTCCGGTCAGGGCCCTAGATGCATATGTCCACAGAGCTGCCCTGTGGCGAAAGTCAGAACAGTTGTTTGTATGTTTTGGGTCCTCCAATAAGGGAAAACCGGCTTCAAAGCAGACGCTTAGCAAGTGGATAGTCGAGGCTATTTCGCTCGCTTATGAGTCGGTCGGACATCCTTCACCTATGAGGGTCCGCGCCCACTCTACTAGGAGTATGGCTGCCTCTATGGCTCTTATTTCGGGAGTTTCACTGTCAGAGGTTTGTGATGCGGCTGGGTGGTCCTCTCCGCATACATTTGTGAGGTTTTACAATCTGGACGTAGCCTCTACTCCGGGGTCCCGGGTGTTTCTGGGTTAAATCACACAAACAGACATTTGGGACTCTGGCGACGTGGGTATTGAGGTCCCCTAGCGTTTCGACGCAGCTCGAAGTTCCCTCGAGATAGGGAACGTCTCAGGTTACGTATGTAACCATGGTTCCCTGAGAGGGAACGAGACGCTGCGTCGAGATGCCATACTCCCGGCATGCCTGTGATCGACTTGTTCGACTTTTTCAGAAGCTAGTGACTGTTTGGTCCGGGCATGCTTTATAGCTTCCTGGTCGATGACGTCACCTGCCCTTGACGTATCGTCCCGCTATTGGACTGATTACACAAGTGCTTCATGACGTGGCACGCAGAGGGGTCCCCTAGCGTTTCGACGCAGCGTCTCGTTCCCTCTCAGGGAACCATGGTTACATACGTAACCTGAGACGTTTTCTTTCCACTAAAAGGAGACCTGTTATGGAAGCAAGATAACCCAGAATCTTAAAAAAGGACTGCCTGTAGTGTCTTCATTAATGCAGTAATAACATATTTTCTTTACAGACTGAATGCACACATCTTAATCGTTATGTAAACCACAATATTGTGAGTAAACAAAGTCATTGTTAACAAATGTCACACATTTTTTCATCAATGTTTTCCCATATGACATTTATCTAACTAATATTCAATTGAATATATTTGTATAAACCTAACTGACCTTTGCACAAAGTCATGGAGTCATTGCACATCTTCTCTGTGATACAGTTGTTCTTGTTTTATAACTTTGTTCTTACATGTCAACAAAATGGCTTACTGGTATTTTTATATCTTAAAAATGTATCTATTCTTTTTCTGTCAGTTGTGAGAAGAAAAAAAAAATCAAAAGAGCTTTATCAATCTTTTGAAAGACTAAAAAAAAAAAAAAATCCAGATCAAAACACAGGTATAGAAGAAGCAGAAACATGCAATGTCATGTAATCATATGTAAAATAACGGGATCACCAACATTAGCATATACCAGCATATCAAAACTGCCTAATGTTACTGAATGAAATGTCAACCCAGGACGAGCTATAGGACTGTGCAAGCATTAGGGGTGTTGATGGAATCGATCTACTCCGTTTATTTTTTGGGTCGTTATTCTAAATCCGATCTAAATATAATCTAAATATAGTCTTTGACAAAATCATGTTTTTCTCAGCTTTTTGCTCAAAATGTTGCTTCTTTCATAAAACTTACACTCTAAAAAATGCTGGGTTAAAAACAACCCAAGTTGGGTTGAAAATGCACCAACCCAACAATTGGGTTGTTTTAACCCAATGGTTGAGTTGTTCTTACCCAGCAATTGGGTTGTCTTAAGCAACATTTAACCCAACCACTGGGTTAAAACAACTCAACCACTGGGTTAAAACAACTCAACTATTGGGTTAAAACAACTCAATTGTTGGGTTAGTGCATTTACAACCCAACTTGGGTTGTTTTTAACCCAGCATTTTTTAGAGTGTACCAACATTCAAATGTTGATTTGTTTGTTTAAAAGCAGAGGATCTATTCTGTCTTTTGATATATTACATGTTCAGATATTCGTAAAACTAAATATTCTGAGGGCCATGACATTTTTGTGAAAATGATAAAAAAAATGATGGCAGTTATGGGGAACCAACCCTGCAGAAATTAAAATGGAAATGAGGAGGGCGGTCCTTTTGTAGCTTCAGTGCATCATGGTCAAGAGCTCGCGCACAGAATCATCATACTCAGACCATCTGAGCTAAGCGATAGAGAAGAGTTATCAGTAAATGACGGCTGAATAGTTCTTTCACAGACACCAAACAACTTATCAGTGTTTCCAGCACTTTGACCCATGCAATAGCTTTTTATTTATTTTCCTATTATCACATTTATTTATCTATTTATATGTTTATTCATTTGCATATGTGTATATTTATTGATTGATTAATTAATTTACTTATTTATTCAATCATTCATTTATTTATTTTTAATTTCTGCAGGTTTGGTCCTCCATAGGCAGTGACCGGCAACTTTTAAAAAATGCTGGCGGGGATTAACAAATACATTTGGAATTAGGTTATAAATATATGCATTTTATATATATATATATATATATATATATATATATATATATATATATATATATATATATATATATATATATATATATATATATATATATATATATATATATATAATATTAACTAATGTTCATGCAAAACAAGAATGAGCCAGTCCATTCTAAAATGAATTCAGGCATTTTGTTTTGTTAATCCATGCTATAAATTCTGTCCACACACGATTTTGGGCCCGATTCAAGGCTTGTTGCAACCAACTAATCCTCAATTGTATGGTGTCATCATTATGATTGTTTTACAGCACCTAATCAAGCTGGAGCCTCGCCGATCCCAAATCAAATCTCTTTCTTTTTTCATCTCTTGAAATTGTTTTTCTTCTGAAGTCACATTTGATCATGCCAGTTTCTGTGATATCTTGGGCCCTTTTTTAAAGGGGGGGGTGAAACACTTTCAGTCAATCTCATGTCAGTCTTGAGTACCTATAGAGTAGTATTGCATCCTTCATATCTCCGAAAAGTCTTTAGTTTTATTATATTTATAAAAAAAATATAGGCTGCATACAGAGTCTTTCAGAGAGAAAAAACGAGTGCCTGGAGGCGTATCGTGTGGGCGGAGCTAAAGAATGATGAGCGCACACAAAGTGGTGACGTCCTCAGGCGTGGAGAAGAAAACGCTACCCAGCTTCAACTAATACAGATATGATCCAGAATCAGATCCGGAGGCTGAAATAAATTGAACAGGAGAAGCAACAACATCAGGACGTCCGTCTCTGTGGTATGGACTGTATTTAGTGGTCTGTCAACATTTGTGTGTGTTTACTTGTGGTTTATGATGACATGATTAAGTTTATGGACTATTGTATGCAACTAAACATTAGCAGTAGCAAGCAAAACTGTTTTGCACGTCAGACTAGTGTAACGTTATACATAGAACAACAATGGAGTAACCGTTAGCGCATTTGAATGAAGATGCACGCTTTGCATGGGACTTCAGCGCGAGACACAGATAGCCGGCTAAAACAGGTGAATTTAAACAATGGCTAAGTGGCTAAACGCATCTCGTTGTCGTGTGAGGGACCTGTTCATGCTGGACAGACATTTTAATTGCATTTTGTGTCTGTTAAGAGGCACAAAGACACCCTTTACGCTATGCCCCCAAAGCTGCCGTTTTAGCTGAGGGGGGCTCTGAGCATTAACTGTAATAGCTTCGTGTTGCAAGCACCAATCCGGTTTATTTTTTTCTTCTTCTATAGACTGTACTCACAAAGATATAACGGTCAAGATAAACTTAAAAATTCGCCGGAGTTGTCCTTTAAATAAGAAAAATGAAAAGCTATATTGCGCTATTGACTTTAGACCAGGTTGTTGGTCAATGGTGCAATCGTTTTCAGTTGCCTTAAAAATAGCAAAACGGCAGCAATGCACCTGAACACAGAACAGATAGACGTGAGTGCATTTGCTATTTAAACAACGTGGTGCTGCGCGTGAAAATGATAACTGCCTCGGGCTGAAACTAGCAAAAAAACACTTGCGTCATGCCTCACATCATAGTGCGCAGGGTGTATGATAGGAATTAGGAATTAGGAAATCCACTATGAAAGCGTTACTACAGTCGACAGGTGGATGTGGTCTCAAGGTCAGGTTGAATCATCTAGTGTGTGTGTGTTAGAGGATTATAATGTTAACATTTGCAGAATCTGTCTTTGTGTCTGTGGTCTCCCAAGGTTTTAAAATTAGTTAAGTGTCCCTATTGTGTCCCAGGCTTAACCAAGCTAAATTTGACAGATTTTGTTGTCGAAAACACAACCATAAAAAAGGGTTGAAAAGGGGAGGTGTGAACGCCTGAGGTTGGGCTGTCTGATAATGTATACTTATGTGTCTGACTATGACACAGCCTTTGTAAAAGTGTGTGTGTGTGAACAGATATCTGTTGGGCGGCTCCATTTGCAGAGGACCACAGTGATCGGCTGCTTTTGGGAAACCTGTCTCCATGGTGACAGTCTTTCACCCTGACCCTCGGACAGGTTCTTCACTCCATTGTCATTCAAGACGACAAATGCTTGTTGCTTGAGGTGAGTTTTTTTTTCTTTTTTTCTTTTTTTGAGGTAAGGGCCACTGGGTTAGTTTCTCAAAGAAAAGCAGAGGTTCTTGGACGAGACAGACTTTTGAAAATATGCCTCAATAGCTTTTCATTTCTCAGAAATACCCTCTATCATTCATTAATGTGGATTATACTCAGCACAGTAATGCACAGCCAGCTGAAGGTACAAAAGTGAAAATTCTGTCTGTGTTTACTCACCATCAAATTGTTCCAAACCTGTATAAATGTCTTTGTTCTGCAGTACACAAAGGAAGATATTTTGAAGAATGTTTGTAACCAAGCAGATCTCGCCCCCATTGACTAGCATAAAATGATTCAGGCCCTTCACAGATATGACACATTTAAATTATGTTCACTTTACTTAAACATATCTAATTTTGTCAAATTATTTTACTTACTTAGTTAGTTCAATCAACATAAGAACTTAAAACTGAATTTTACTTAATTAATTTGTGTTAAAAAATAATAATAACTAACATCTTTAACTAACTTTACTAACTATTTATAACAGCATATTTACCATGAATGCAACCGAACAAAGTATGTATTAAATTACATGTATTTGAATACTTTATATTCTGTTTTGTTTTGTTGTTTGTTTTCCTTGCACGATATGGCTTAAACTATAATTTGTCTACCTTGTACTTTTTGTGCCATTGCCTGGAATAAATGAAATGAATGAATGAAAAAAAAAAAAAGGATTTGTCTTACTTTTTAATCTGGAAAGCATTTGAGAAGCCTCAGATGTATAACTTGTTTGAAGGGTGAAAGGGATCATATACCAACAAAAACAGCCTAAGAATTATATTTATTCTTTCACAAATTCAAGAGAGAAGAGCATAAGATGTGATCACTTGAATGTGTTTTTACTACTATTATCTATATATTTTATTGTTTTAAATTTTCTGATTTATCAATGGATGATACTAAGGGGAAATTGTGGATAAAAAAAAAAAAAAAAATCATAAATGAAAATTACTTCTAAATCATTATGCATGTGTTTTCTGTTTGCTATGCCTGACTGTTAAAATCAACAGTACATCTAATTTTGAATGTCCAAGCATCAGGATGAAAGACATATGAGGCTATTTGAGTATGTGTGTAAAATTACAGGAGGAGTGCAGAGATGCTGAGCTTGTAAAGGGGTTTAAAAGGGAACTCAATTGTATAGTCTGCAGTTATCACTCTGACTTTTCTTGGAAGAAAATAAATCTTTATAAAGACAATTGGCAAAGGTTTGTCTCTTATTCAGTGATGCAACAGAGTTAATTTTTGCCACAACAAATAGCTAACTGGGCAGTGGATCTGTTCCCAGCATGCTTTGTAAGGAACTCCATTGGGGGGGGGGGGGGTCAATTTAGGGATTAAAGTGTTATTTTATGTGTTTTTCAGTAAAGGGAAATATGTTGTTAGTTTATTTCAGTGTTTAATGCTCAGTTATGGTGGACATTAAGAGGAGTTTCTGTAATGTTTGTTTAATTCTGTGGTAACACAAAGCTTAAGAGTGGGCACATGGGCATTGATGCTAATCATGGATGGATGGATGGATGGATGGATGGATGGATGGATGGATGGATGGATGGATGGATGGATGGATGGATGGATGGATGGATGGATGGATGGATGGATGGATAGATAGATAGATAGATAGATAGATAGATAGATAGATAGATAGATAGATAGATAGATAGATAGATAGATAGATAGATAGATATTGGATGAAACCTGCCCTCAATTTAATTGAGTTTGTCCAATGAGTATTTTGTTTATTTTTTGCGAGTAAATGATTTTCGCTAAACTATCCCTTTAATGTGTATTTAAATATGGTTACGTTTAGAGTTAAGGTTTTGTTTAGAGTTAGTTTGTTGTAATCATGTACTTTTATAACTACAATATGTAATTACACTCTCACACATGATGTTTTAAAAAAAAAAAAAAAAAAAATTGTGTTAGGGCTATTTTAACTCATTTTGTGTCATTTTATGTTGAATGAGTGTTTAAAAAAAAACACTGCATCCAACACAAAACGTGCTGATTGTCATCCTATCACATTGCTGCCTAGCTCACTCAAGATGAGAAAATTAGCACCTTTTTTTACTGGTGGACTTAAATGCTCATGTCAGGTAACACATTTAGATGTATTTGTTATTAAAAACAATAAAAAAGTCTCTTTTTGTTGATTGTGAAATGTTTTGGTAGTCAAGGTGCATTTACACAGTTAGCGTCCTCTCCTGCTTACTGGTATTTTCACTACAGGAGAGGCGGTGCAGTGGTGTAATATTTTGTGGTAATTTATCCCTCTTTTCAACCCGTTCTCACTCCCAAGGCATCAAAATCTAAACAATGGTTGTAACAGGGTTCTTATATATGGGAAGGAGGAGGCGGGAACTGGAAAACATTTAAAAGACTTTAATAAATAAACAAACAGAAAGTAAAGGCTGCACACGCATTATAAACGTAAACAAAGCACAACGTAAAAGTCAAGGGCTGGCCCTCTCTTGTCCTTCACTGGTGTCGCTCATCCTTATATGTCTCCAGGCTCCCTCATGAGAGAACTCAAGACTTGAAAACTCTCATTTGCTCCTCCCATGTCTCTCGCTCAAACCTCGCCACATACCCCTATCAGCCCTCGCAGACCCAGGGTTCCCTCGTTCCCTCGCAACTCCCACCGTTCATCACTTGCTCCAGCACCACTGCCTCGGGCAGCCCTTCGTGATATTCTTTCTTCCATGCTCCCCTCAGCAGTGAGGTCTCTCCGACAGAATGTCCTTCCTTCCTCCCAGGTTTTGGCAACTTATATGCCTCCAGGCTCCCTCGTGAAAGGACTCAAGGAAAGATCAAGGCCGGTGTGTGTTTGAGAATGAGCATTTCCTGCGTGGCACACCAGTCTTGCTCGCTCCTAACATGTCTCTCGCCCACCTCGCCACAATGGTTAGGTGCCTTCCTCATCACAATGAAGACGCTAAAGGTCCCCCTTATCATAATTTTTCAACATGTAGGGTGCTTCATTGATTTCAATGAGTTGGACATGTGAATGTTATCGTCATGATAAAATTATACATTGGGCTATGATTTTGCCAGTATGGCATGTTGGTGTGTGATTCTCAGCACGCATCATTGTATTTACGCTATTTACATGAACACGTTTGAACATGTAACCCAACCCCATCCCATCTCTAAAACTACCCATTTGAGTACTGTATGATATAAGATACAGGAAATAACAGGCAGATACAACTGCATGCACAATTTATTTAAAAAGTAGAAATATTCCAAGTGTCCCAAGGCCAAACGATTGATTTGTGTGAAGAAAATCCCCTAAAGCGATCAGCGTCTCAAGATCATGCAGACATTCAAATTTAAAAACGTGTTGCCCGAAGAAACGTTATGTCAGAATTCAGAGTGAAATTGCATTGGTTCTCATATGTATTGAAGGGGGGATTCTGAAATCCACTGCCGCTTCAATATACCTGTATATATTTATCTCCTAATTAACTTCATAATCAAAACTTTAATTAATATTTATCTTCCTATATTACCTATATTATTATAATGATTCTATCCAGTTATGATTTTGCTTTTAGTTTCTTGTTTTCTAAAGTGTGTATTTGGTCTCTGAGGAGTGACTGAGGGTCTGGCCTAGAGATGTGTGATGTGTCACTAAACACTGGCAACAAGGTCATGTGTTTGGATTTTGGAGGTATCACACACCCCTAACATGTCAGGAGTGCAGTAACAGGGTTTACTCACTTAGCCCGGCTTCCAGAGATGGAATATGGATTCGATTTCTTTCATTTAATTTATTGTTTTATTCCTTTTATATTTCCTTTTACTGAAACACTAAAGACTCAAGATGAATATTGCCTGTACTATTGTGTGTCCCTCTCACTAAAAGAAAGCACATGTTATCAGTATGTTTTGGTAAGAACTGGTTAGAACTGGAGCTTAATCAGCTCCAACCTTGGAGAGACTGTGTATCTGTGTATGTGCGCAATATTCTATGTTACAGATCAGTGTTGAGAATGGTGTTCAATGGGCACCCTAAGAGATGGGTGGACTTGTTGTTCTGGGCAAGCTGGCGCCTGCTCCAGATCTGGAAGGTCACTACGGGCCTAATTCTTGGGTGAAAGCGTCAACAAGTGACACGTCAGTGGAAACGTGCATCAGATTAACTGACATGAGTGGAAATATACCATGACTGTGCATTGTCTCTGAGCCAATCAGAACCATCCACATTGCAGTAATGACGTGGATAAGACCTTGAAAACGGTATTACTGTTGGGACAATTGTATGTACGATAGGGCGAGGCAACGAGACGGTGAGAGAGGGAGCGCGGCCTACGAACTCCTTGTGAGACTTGAAGCTGGCTTCTGCTTTTGAAACTGCAAATTATTCTAAGTAAATTTTTCGTTTAATTAATTGCAATCCTGACTCTGTCTTAATTTCTTCACTACTGGTCCTGGGTCATAAGCTGTTAACCCCTAACAGAATTATGACCAATTGTTTCATAACGTCAGCATTGATTGTAAAATACCATTGGCTCTCGTGTCTTTTGTGACTGATCGCATCAAGCTAAAGAGTCTTGTGTATCTTTTGAAGGAGCATTAATTCAAAATCTGTTCTGTTCTTCAAAATCTGCTCTGTTCTTTACTAAAAATATATTGTATGACTTCAAGAGACTTGGAATGCAACATGAGTTATTACTTTTATACAGTTTTTATCAGTTTTTGCAATAAATACCTGTGACTGTACTTTATTTTTCTGTTATGTTTTTTATTTGGTTGAGAAGTGGGTAGGAGTTGTAGCCTGACAAGCCAGACCCACATCAAGATGTTTGGTCTGGAAACTCACCATTGTCAGGGCTCAATCCAAGGGGTGGGATGACTTTCAAACTCCCTCTACACGCGATAGGATAGCGCTTCAACCAACCAGAGCAACGAAGGGGAAGCGGAGCTTGTTGATAGATTAAACATTCGCCGTATCCGGTCGGCAAAACTCCGAACACATCTCCCCTTCTAAGAATGACTTCAGTGCCATTCTTTGTTCTTTTCTCAGAGAAAAGCTTAACTCCAAGTCTTCCAGAGTCGTGGTCAAAGTTGATTCGAAAGACCACAGTTCGCCAGTTTCTGTGTTTACTAGAAGCACGCAAACGCAACTCGGCCGTCGTCATTATGGCCCCGCCCACCGACTCTATACACGATGTGATTGGCCCGACAAGAGTTAGGCGATTACAGCTCAGAAGGGTATTGAGAGTTGCTAGACGACACTCGCGGGTAGATTAGATTTGCTGCCGCTAGGGTGCGTCTAGATTTCTAGGCTATAGGAGTTAGTATAGGGTTAGTTGCTCCAAAATATAAAAGTAGCCTATAAATATTTATAAAATCATGTCTGCTTTTACAAATGCAAATAATTAAACGCGTCATGATCTGACACATTAGGCAAACAATTGAGATTTATAAAGCATCGATATAGTGATGCCTAGGGACACCTTTAGCGTGTTCATTGCGACACGAAAGGCACTTGACCATGCTTCTGATTTTGATGCCTTGGGAATGAGAATGAGTTGCACTTTTTCATCGGTGAACAAGTTGAATGCTCATATGTCATGGATTTGGATACGCAGCGACCTTTCATGCTTACAGGTACAGGATTTTCAGTTTATATACATGATATGAATGTTTAAAATGTCTATGAAATTCAAATTGACCACAAAAAAAAAAAAAAAAAAATTACGAAAAATGGATCTAGCAGGATCATGTCAGGACCCCCTGAGTGCTCTTTGTGCTGTTTTTAGGATGGGCGGTCAATAGAATGTTATGTGAAGGAGTATTTGTCATTCTGCTATCTCGCTCACTTGGATGAATCCACTCCAAGAGACTGTTTTTGGAACGGGTTGCAACTGTGTGGATCTTCCTTCACCAAGGGCGAAGTGGAGGAGGAGCCACACTTAAAACATTGTTTTGGGCGATGTCCACTGCAGCCCGCAGCATCATTCAGCGACACTGTTACCATTGGATCCATCAGGGGGTGGAGAGGATTGGTGTCCAGTGTGGACGATCCACTGTTGACTTCAGCAAGAGGAGCTAGCGTCCCAAGACCTTCATCAACCGCTGTGCTTTGTAATATCGAGGCGGCTACACACTCAAGCCCGCCACTTGCTGTGCAGTCAAGCCCGCCGGCTGCTGCGCACTAAAGCCCACCGGCTGCTACACACTCAAGCATGGCAATTTCGGTGTTCTCTAGTTCCTCGGTTGCAGCGCCGCTTGACTCGGAGGTCTCCCTGTAATGGCTACAGCCTTTTTGTGTGTTTGGGCTGCACACACGTCACCAAACGTTATTTACTCCGAGGCAGCGGTGGCAGGTTTTTCTGAATTCTGTTTGTTCCCAGATATTTCTGTTTCTGCTAAGAGCACTGTTTTGGAAACTCATGTGATCTCTGAGGCCTCTGTTATGGCCATGGACGTTGTTCCTGAACTCTCCCTGTTTCCTGATGCCTCGGATTTGTTTGCTGACACTGTTTTTGAATCCTCTGAGCTCGCAGTTGCCGCTGTTTTGGTTGCGGGTACCGTTTCTCAACTTTCTGTGTTCCCTGACAGCTCAGTTTAGGTCATGGAGTGCATTTCTGATGTATCTGTGTCCCCTTATGGCTCCGTTTTGGCTAATGAGGCTGTTTAACTTTATGTGCCCCCTGACGTTAGTTTATGTCCAGATGCACACATAAAGAGTGCTTATGAACTCCTTATCCATTTAGAAATGACTATCTCTCCTGAACATTCTGCCAGCCCTGTCATGACTAAGGAGACACATTTTGAATTCCCGGCCTGTCTCTCTTTGGCCTTAGGAGCCAATACTAACCTTCTGTTCCTTCTGTTAAAGTTTTGCCAGTCTTTTCAGATCTGCCGTGGAGGGCTCCAGCCCTTGTTCAGGGTCCTGAGACGGCTCAAACCCTTGTCCAGAGTCCCAAGACGGCTCCAACCCTTGTCCAGAGTCCTGAGACGGCTCCAGCCCATGAGCCTGCTCCACCTGCGCAACTCTGGCCACCCGGCCAGCTTGTTCCACCGTGGTCCTTTGCCTTGCATTGCTCCCTTTCATTCTCCAGGTCCTCTTTCACTCTTACCTCTTACCACAGTCCTTAGTTCTCCATGTGTTTCCTATCTGTTACGCCACCTTGTTACCTTGTTTATTTTGTTTATTTTTAGTGTCTGTGTTCCACTCGTTGTTTATCAGTCGCTGTACGTTTGCATTGATGGGGGATATGACTTCCTTGTTTTTCACTTCTAGTTTTGTCAGTAAATGTTCCTGCACTTAGATTCGCCTCGCCACACTCAAAGAGAATTGTGATGTCAATCCAGTGCAGTTGCTCTAAGTGGAGCTGTCCGTGGTGCTGATCACTTAGAGCCCTGTCTACATTATTGAAGTCTAGGCATGTGGCAAGGATTTTACTGCTATTACAGATTCCAGGAAAGTTTTTCAAATGTGTAGCAAGAAATTGTACAGTAACCTGCTGTAAGGTTCTTGTGCATTCCAGAGCCTCTGGGTATTTTTCAAATGCAATAATAAAGCTTTTATTGGCTTTAAAACAGCATTTTGAACAGAGAGCTTTAAACTGTGCAGGGCTGCATTTCCCAAAAGCACTGTGAGTCCAAGTAGATTGTGAAAACCATTGTTACTAATGTTTTCTACGATCAACTTAGCTCATGATACTTATGGGAAATGCAGCCCAGGTGTCAAAGAGAACTTGATTTGCTGACAAAACCAGAAAAATGTAATTATACATATTTAATCTTAAAAGGTGATTTTTGGGGTGGTTATGCGCCCAAGTGGTTTAGAGCTAGAGAGCTTGTTCAAATCATTAACCCTAAGTATAAGTTCTAGTAATAGAAATTTTTTTTGGGGGGGGCAGAAAAATTGCCTCTTTAAATATATGTAAAAGCTCAATACAGGGTTTACAAACTTGGGAAAAGTCTTTGTCTTACTGTTTCTGGAGCATTTGCAATTACGTTCTTGCTGTGGGGTGCAAAATTGAAATGCAGGATGCCTACAGTCGACTCCATCAAATTAAAGCAGCCCACAAACTGAGTCTCACAATTCAACAGCATGATCCCCATCCGTATACAATCTCCTTTTTTTCCAGCATTCCTGTCAGCATGACTGCACTGCATTTCCCAGAAGTCAGCAGGTAGTGAGGCTCACAGTGGGCCGTGGCTTCGAGCGCACCAGTCCCAACTACTGGAGCAGAATTATGCGGTGTCCACTAACACACACTTCCAGCAGAGCTAATGGAGTGTAGGTCAGCAGGTGAGTGAGGACACAGAAAGAGTGAGAAGAGAGAAAAATAACAGCAGAGAGATGGACACAGGAGATTCGCTCTTATTCACACCTGAGTGAAGCAACAGATTACATAGCGGCACACAGGGCACAAAAGCCAAAGAGAGAGGCCTTTTTTCTTTCTTCTCCCCCAGAAAATAAATAAATCTGAGACAGCAAACGCTGGGACAGAGAGATGGAGTGATATCTGGACAAAAGGTCAGCCGCAGGAAGTGGACGTGAGCAAGACCAAGAGAAATGGAAGGCAAAGTGTCAGTGGATAATTGTCTTTCATGATGGCTATTCAGATCAAAAG